>NW_017729004.1:45325706-45365111 GCF_001723915.1 Gavialis gangeticus | reverse complement strand
AGGTAAGACTAACTGGCCTATAGTTTCCCGGGTCTTCCTTCCTCCCTTTTTTAAAGATGGGAACCACATTGGCCCTCTTCCTTAACTCAACTTAATTGAGGTTTCTGACAACTCCCTCTTTGCAGATTCACTATGGCCACATTTTTGCCCATAAAGTACATTTGTACTATTTGCTTCTGTTTTTCATTTTGGACCTGTGTAGCAGCATTTAAGAACAGACTTTTTGTTAAATACATTTTAAAGATCATTGTCAGTCAAATGAAGTTGGTTTGTCTCTTTTTCATAGCCTACAGCATACGTTACCTCACCCTCTGTTCAGATCAGTGTTTCTCCATGGCAGACACTACAAGAGGTAGGTATCAATATTTTTCCCATAAAAATACATTTTGCATGCATATCAGTAAGGGAAGGGCTGGTGGAAATTCACTTAAATTCAGAGGTAGTCTCCCCATCCACAGTTCTAGTAGTAGAGCAAACCTGAGTGGCCTGAGCAGAGCTAGAACAACAGTCATGAACTTCATAAGAGCAGTTTCAGCTACGCTACTTAATGTAGCATAGCATCCCACAATACCTTTCAGTAATTTAACCCTTATCAGTAAGGCAGGAGCTCCAGAAAATGTTTAGAATAACAAAAGGCCTTGCCTGCACACTTAACTTTGTCTTTTTATTCCATACATGAGCATATGTAGCACAGTCTGCCTTCAACATTGCTCAATGAATGAACAATAGATACTTAATTAAATAGATATTACAAATGGTAAATGACACCACTGTAAGTGAAGTATATTCAGTGGCCTAAATTATTATTTGTATTATTTATTTGTATTATAATAGCCCATAAAGGTTCAAACCAAATTTGGACCTCTTGGGTGCCTGTACAAGAGCATGGAGGCTGCTCCAATATGCTGTAATTACTTGATTAATCTGTGGTTTAGTTTCAATTAATTGATCATGGTAATTACTGCACTGCAGCCAGTCTCTGAGTCTCGTGCATCAGTGTCCCTATGCTTCAAAATGGTGTCAAGGGCACTTGAACTAAAGCTCATCAAACAAACTTTAGTTCAAGCTCCCCTGCTGCCATTTTGAAGTGCAGGGATGCTGATACATAAGACACTACAGTGCTTTAATTAAAGTGCAGGTGGCACATGCAAAGAGCACGTATAAAAGTGTCCCTTTATAATAGGTACTATACCAGCACATAGTACTGTTTACAGTCTACGGAGAAAACATCAGACAAAGGCTTGGAACAGACATACAGAGGATATATAACTTATCACAGGATCATAAAAATTAAGGGCTAGAAGGGACCTCAAAAGATCATCAAGTCCAACCCCCCTACTCTGGGGAGGAATACTGCTGAGATCAAATGATAACAGTAAGACGTCTGTCCAGTCTTCTCTTGAAGACTTCAAGGTTGGAGACTTCACCACCTCCTTGGGAAGTCTATTCCAGGTTCTGGTCACCCTTACTGCAATGAAGTTCTTCCTTACATAGAACCTGAAACCATCCTCTAACAGTTTATGGCCAGTGTTCCTTGCCCTCCCCTGGGGTGCACTAGTGAATAGTTTTTTTCCCAGCTGCCGATATTCACCCATTACATACTTATAGATGGCCATCAAGTCCCCCCTCAGTCTTCTCTTCCCCAGGCTGAACAGTCCCAGAATCTTTAGTCGTACCTCATAAGGTTTGTCCTCCAGGGCCTTAATCCTTCTTGTGGTCCTTCTCTGGACCATTTCAAGATTCTCCACATCTTTTTTGAAGTGCAGTGCCCAGAACTGGACACAGTACTCCAGCTGGGGTCTCACTAATACTGATTAGAGAAGAAGTATCACTTCCTTAGCCCTGCTCACGGCACATCAGCTAATGCATCCCAGTATGTTATAAGCTCTGTTGACTGCAGCGTCACACTGTGCATCATCCTGTGATCAACCATAACCCTGAGGTTCCTTTCAGCCATCGTGCTGGCCAGGACATCTCCTAACCTATATTCATGTCTCTGGTTACTTCTCCTCAGATAAAACACTCTGCTTTTCTCCTTATTGAACTGCATCTGATTCTGCTCCAGCCACCTTTCCAGCTTGTCTAGGTCTGCTTGGATCTGCATTTTATCCCCTAGTGTGACCACTTTTCCCCATAACTTAGTATCATCTGCATTGTGCTTTTCACATCCTCACTTGACCAAAGCCATGTAGTAATTCATGATTCCAGAGAAGCCATGCCAGTTTACCTAAACTTGAAATCTAATCCAAGATGTTTACAGATTACCAATATGTAGTTTAGTTTGGACATTTGAATGGTCTCTTGGACAGGTTTTGTTGTATGTTATTTAAAATCAGAAATTCCACTGCCATTCTTGCACTTATTTATTGTGCTACTTGTTTTTAAAATAATGTTTTTATGCTTTTCTTCTAGAATTCTTCCAACAAAGACCAACATGTGCCTTCCTTTGCAAATCCTCTCTACGGCAAAGCAATAGGAAAAATGGAGAACTTACACAATTCCTTGAAATAGGGATTGAAATAATACACAACTTTCCTCTTGGCTGAAGATTTTTTCTTTCCCTGAAATCTAGTGGAAAGTTTGTTATGATATTTTAGCATTAGTAATTTGAATGAAAGTAGAATAATTCTTCTATTAGAATAATTATACTCCAAATATAACACTACATTGAAAATAGCATCCATGCATATGTAAAAGTATAGTCCTATGTAATATTTCTATTGGCACAAAAATAGACTAGTTACTGGAACTATGAATTCATTGCACATTTTGAGCAGTTCAGATGCAGTGTATGAATAAAAAGGAAGTTTCACTTAATCAGAACCAGATTCTTAGGGTTTGGGGGTTCTAATTTTACTGCTATTATTGAGAAATCATGACTCAAATATTTTTATAATTCTGAATCATTACAAGACTATAAATGGTTATTTTTGTAATGGTAATGGTTTATTTTGAAAGAACAAAAGTGAAAAGATATTTGTTGTAGAATCTAAACAAGAACAACAGGCTAGATCAGGGTATGATAGACTTGATCTTGGACCTGAACACCAATTCTGCATGTAAGTCAGATGTATGACATGCTATGCTATACACTTCAAATCCCTTTCTGGCCAGCTCCACAGCACTCTGCTACAGGTTTGGTGGTTGATAGGGGGTAGGAAAGGGTACGTATCAGAAGGCGACACTTTTCTGAATAGTTTGGCCTCCCATACAACCCAGAACTGCAGCTCCCAGTTATCATGTCTTTGAATGATGAAAAGGAATTTGGGAGGACACCACTGGGTTGCATCCTAAATTTGAGTGTCATCATCTGTGATGTGAGAAATAGATGCAAGTTCACACTCAAGCAACCGTGCCAATATATGTTCCTCCATAACGCCTGTTAGATTTAAGCAGCTGACCTTTTTATTTTATTCTCTTATGGAATGACCTACAGTCATGGAAAAAGGCTCTTTCTTTAGATTTTTTACCATAAAATACTGTAGTCTTCTAGGGGGAAAATGTTTCTCATCTCACTGATATAACAAATATGGAGGTAGATACAAAATTCATTTACCGTACTACACTTGCAAGCATTGTCAATCAGGCTTGATTCTCCAAGTTGGCAAGTACCTTCAGATCCTGAGTTCAATAGCATTTCAATTAGATCAGCATGAGTGAGTTGCCTTAAGCATTGTCAACAGGTTCTTGGACTCCCACATGATCAAGTCTTATTAGTTGACTTCTCTGCAGTAGCTTGACTTTGCTTTCAAACCTGCATCAGTGCTGTGAAACCCTGGAATGCTGTGTGTTGTAGCCCTTACACATTGTGTTATATTTTAGTGTGCTGTAAAGAATGATAATGAAAGCAAACACAATTAAAAAATACCTAAATTTGATAGTAGTATTTTACCCAGAGTCCCCTTAATGATCAAAATCAATTCATTTTACTACTGTATTGAACTCTGGAAACTGCACAGGAGACAAAAGGAGGGTTCTCAAATTTATATAGGGGATTCTGGAGGGATAGGGTCACAGGCCAATGATCTAGGAGACTGGGAAAAATATGGGTAAACAAACATTAAGGTACATACAGTTAGAATATATATAACAGACAGTAACAATGACTCAATGATACAACCCTTCGGGGGCAAATAGCAAGATAAGAAATAAGGAATACAGGTTTCCCTTGCTTTATGCTGAACGTGTGTTCTTGGAAAACAGTGCATAACTCAAATTTGCATAATGGGAACCCATTTTACAATGTAACTAGTAGGGATATGTTCCAAGACCTGAACTGTACTGACCCCTAGACCCATTTCTACCACTTCAAAAGGACAATTTTGGTACTCACCAACAGCAGACAGTGCACACAAACACAGGGTGGTGAATGTTTAGCTGGTGTGAAAAGAGGGTGGTGAAGGCTTTATTGATGGACCAGGGAAAGGGGTAGGAGATAAGCCAGTAGGACACTTTGAAGCTATAATGGGGATGGCAACTACAGAAACATTTGTCGCAGACAACGCGTGAGGAGCACAGGAGACTATATTTTGCTGTGCGTCACTCCCACAATGCACCACACAAAGCAGCTGACTGTGGGCTTCCACCACACCGATTGCATAAGAGTGAATTTACCTCACATATAATGAATTTTCGGTATAAAAAGGGTCATCGCATAAAAGCAAATTTGCACATACATAACCTGCATAAAGCAAGGGAAACTTGTATTAACACTGTGATGCAATACACTGAAGAAACCTTAAGCCCCTCCTTAACTCCAGGGGAGCTTTCAAACCAGTCATTAGTCTTAAAGAACATTCAATTAATATGTACCTGAGCTCCCCCTCTGAGCCCGTCCAAGCCCTGCTGCAGCTTCTGGGTCTCAGCATGCATCTCACTGACTGCTGCTTTTCTCCCTTTCTCTCTCTCTCCCTCTCTCTCCACTGAGCCATTTCTTTCTGTGCAATCCTGGCTCCCCTTCTACTTCCTTCCTCTTTCCCCAGAAGCCTGCTGGAACTGTTGTTCCTGCCATGAGGTTACAGTCCATTATACTACTAAGTTAATGTGCTTAATAAAGGCTTAGCACATATAATGGAGAAACTTAGTGAAATCCCAAATACTGTATATCTTAGCAATATCCATTTTCTGTCCCATAAAATGAGATCTGTCAGTCTTCAGGGTTATTTCTACAGCAAGGTGAGACTTACCTAAATCATCTTCAGATTTTGCATTTAGAAAGTACTTTAAAAGAAAGTGTAAAAATCAGACTTTTCCCCTTTCATCTTCTGACCTTCAGTCATAACACTTATTGCACCAAAAACAAAAGATTCATTTATGTCTCCTAAATGGTAACTACCTTGTGCTTGACAGCTGAATAAGCAGCAGGCTCACACTACTGGATTCAAGATACTGTTGTTTCCATCTGTTTCACTGGAACTTCGCAGTAAGTTGCCTACATGCAGTCTTTCTTACTTGAACTAAACAGGGAAAATTCACATTTTCATGGTTACAACTTTGTTTTAAAAATCTAAAACAAATTCTGGAAATAAAATACATTTTCTTAAATCTTTATGGTAGTTTTCTCCTCTGCCTAACCACACACCTTGACTAAAGAGTCTGTATGTTTAGATTCATACTGTCACAGCCTTTAAGCATTCAAAATTATTTGGTTCCAAGAAAAGCTATTCAGTAGGAGGAAGTTAGTTGATACAGCCTCAGGATACAGTATTTTAGCCAATGTTTTACATGATTGAATGAGAATAGCAGACAACAGAAATAAAGTCCTGTACTAGTCAGCAGATAGACTGATAGTCTCTACTTTTCTTATAATTGTTCCAAGTATTCTGTGGCTGCCAAAGCTCAAAGCCGTAAAGCCACACCACCCCTATCATATGGTCTTGGCTACATTGTACCACAAAAGAAAACCCAATTCAACCCTTATATCAACATCCCTGCCTCAAACACACAAGGCCAGGTTCTGATTTCAAGTGAGTGCTGGTGATATTCCACAGTAATGCCAGTAAATTAAATCAAATACTTCATTTACATTGTAATAAGGAGGACCAGACTCATACTCAAGAAGTCAAACTGCCTGCTTTTAGCAGCCATCAAAGTCAGAGGCATCTCTTGTCCTCACCAATTCAATACTGAGGCAGAAGTATTAATAGGTCCTATGGGTCCTCATTCCATGTGCTTATTTCCGTGAAGTCATTATTTTCATACGTTTATCACATTTAGTATGTTAACCCCTCAGCACAGAGCTTTCCTTGGGCTATTGTCACTAGATTCTCTCAAACCCTGGTCAGTGTATATATAAAACATGGGATTACAGCTCAAGATACACAAAACGGCACCTTTCTGTTAGAAAATGTGAAGGGAAGAAGCATACTAATAAATCAACAAAGATGGGGATTCATGAATGTACACATAAATATAGACACACAAGCACCTTTCTCTGTGCAGCTAAAGTACCTGTGAAAATGGGGATGAGGAAATCAAATACATGGAGAGGAACTTCTGTGCTCAGACCCTTGCAGCCATTGACCCATTTGTTTTCTAAATCACTGGCATGGTTTTTAAATCCAGTTGACAAGGTGCTTTTAATTGAGTAATATACAGGGGAGTGATGAAGTATAACATGCAGCAAAGCACAGCCATGTTGGGCATGAGGTGGAGGGTGGTAACACCATGACATACCACTCCCACCCTCACAGGTGCTGCCTAGCCACTAACAAGTGTGTTTGAAACCATGTACAGATGGGTGGAAAGATAGCTAAAATGTAGACTAGCTACCCAATGTGCTAGGTTCCCATGGCAGCCCACCATCGCTCAAATGAAAAATTGCCACTTGAGTTAATGCTGTTTGCATGGATTTTAATTCACCATCTGGAGCTTTAAATTATCCTCAAAGGCCATAACTTTATTAGGAAAAGTAGGTGAATTTTCACAATAAGATAACCTAATTGTGACAGCTAACACTTTTTAAAGTTTTAATGTATGTAGAGCAAGGTCTGTTTATATCATGATGAAGCTGTTCAAGTTGAATTCCCTTTGGAAATACATAAGGATAAAACTACAATCTGCTCTGTCTTCCTTGGAATTTCTCTACAGCATTTTGGCTATCTCTTTGTGAAAACACACCCTTTCTTCTTCTCAAGTAGATGTGTCAAAGAGGGGGGAGGTGATATGTAGCCTCAGTCAGGACTCCAACAACAGCATAGCACTTGAGCTAGCTATTCCAGTGGAGAGAGTGGAGATATTGAAAATGTGCCAAAGGGCAGTGGTAAGCGTGGATGGCCCATGATCTCTGGGGAGAGGTCCAGGATTTCTTTCAGATCCTTAGACCCTCCACAGCTGGCAAGCTAACATTTGTGTACCTCCCACTACTGGGTCCTGCCCATGGAAAGGGCTGATGCATCAAATTCTGCATTCTCATAACCTAGCAGATTTTTTAAATTTAATTTTCTTTCCTATCTCACCAATTTTTCAAAGAAAAAGCTAATGCAGCCCTGTATTTGCCAGTGAGGCTATGTCTAAACTGGTATTCAGGCTTATCTTCAACTTCATGCAAGCTGACCATCTACAGTAAAACTCCTCAGCTTAACCCCCAGAAGCAGTCCAGTCTGGTCTTGGAAGGTTCCCTCAATCAGGGATGTGCATTCCCTAGGGAAAAGCAGCAAATATGGGGCTCTTTAGCCTGAAAAAGCGCAGGCTCAGGGGTGACCTGATGGCCACCTATAAGTTTATCGGGGTGACCACCAGGATCTGGGGGAACGTTTGTTCACCAGAGCGCCCCAAGGGATGACAAGGTCAAACGGTCATAAACTCCTGCAAGACCATTTCAGGCTGGACATAAGGAAGAATTTCTTTACTGTCTGAGCCCCCAAGTTCTGGAACAGCCTGCCATTGGAGGTTGTTCAAGCACCTACATTGAACACCTTCAAGAGCAAATTAGATGCTTATCTTGCTGGGATCCTGTGACCCCAGCTGACTTCCTGCCCTTTGGGTGGGGGGCTGGACTCGATCTTCCAAGGTCCCTACCAGCCCTAATGTCTATGAAATCTATGAAATATGTGCCACTGCTAGCTGTCCCTGGGGCATGTCCCTGCATGTGCATTCTAGTGCATGGCAAGTTGCCCAGGGTGGGGTAGTGGGGACTGGGGCCAGCACCTCGGCTGGCCCCTGCAGCCTTACCTGGGGTCCTAGGGGCCTTCCAGGGCTTGTCCAATGGCAATACAGGTGTGCAAAGCCTGGCCAGCAGACGGAGCGTGACTGGCCAGCCAGGCTCCAGTTTTGGGCGCTGAATGCTGCCACCACATGCATCACCCTGGATCTCCCAGGGTCAAAAAAGCCCACTGTGTTACAAGTTAGCAGCGCAGTGAACACCTACATGTGCGGTGTGTGTAGTTTGCAGTGCCGCAGGTGGGTCTACTGTGCCACAGACCACATGTACATGCTCGTCAGCCTCTGGGCGGAAGGTCTGATCTTTCCTTGTAGTGTATTAAGAACAACTCAGCTGGATGCTGCAAACACAGACAGTCCACCAGAAACAGCAATCTCACAATCTCCTGACTGCCAGCCCTTCTGCACCCCACTTTCTGTTTCTACTGCCTGTTACTAGGGTGAGTACCTTGAGCAGCACCCTTCTAGGATTCAGTCTGCCCATTACTTTTCCCTCCTTTGCTGCTTTGTCTGCAGTCCTCACAAGGTAAGATCTAAGTAGGTACGCTGCCTCATGTCATTTGAGCTACTTAGTACTAAACAGAGGTTTAGACCTACTCCAAAGACTGTCCACATTTCCACAATGGTGCATCCATGGAAGAGAGTTGCCTTGAAGTACATTTAGCCCATTTGTTTCCATGCCAAGTGTCCCAAATGCCAGAGTAGCCGTGAATGCACTCTAAAGAGCATGCCGACACGGAAAGAACCTGAAAACGGTGCTACAGGGTATTCTAAGCTGGCTACATTGCTTTATTTCCATTATTTAGGGCATGTAAATGGGAAAAAATATATGGGATGTACTTCTCAGTGGCACACCTGCCCTCAGCACAGATACAATGTAGGCAAACGTTGAGCATCATTTTCTGATTTTTGGAGACGGAGTAAAATTTAGTCAAACCCAAACACACTGCAGGGCAGGGTGGCACCTTAACGACTATACTAAGGAAATTGTTTAGATTGCAGGGCTAACAATGCCAAAGAAGTCTGGTCAGCTCAATAGAGAGATGGTTACTACTTTCCCAAACTGATTCTTTTGAGGTTAGTTAATGGTGCTTGGTATACAGGGTTAAATTTGCTTAAAAAGGAGAACTGAGCACAAATTATTCATGGGAATTCTTTAATCTTATGTTTAATTATATAATTATACCTGGAACAAAGACTTTGATTGATCATAACTGCAAGAAAAAGTTATTTTGCACTCAGCTGTGATTAGCATACAAATCATAGAAATGGTTTGATATAGAGATGGTTTGCAAAAAATGAGGAAAAATCATAGCATTTTGATATTTTCTGCACTTTGCAAATGTTTAGGATGGCAGACCTAAATAATTTTAAGAGTATTTTACAAGTGCTCTTTTTATCTTTATTTTTATTCAATTTTTATTTTATTCTCCATTTTAATCTCTACTTTTGAATCCTACTCCTTAGAATCACCATTTTTCCTTATTAGACAACTTACAGATCATAAAATAATTAGAAACTTTTATTGTGCATATGCTATGTGAATTTATAAAGCCTTAGTGATTATTATTATGGGTTTGCTACAAAAATATTCCAGTGCTGTGAACTGAATTGTAAAGTACAATTACCTTGAATTGTATTACATTAAGGACCTCAGCATTATCTGGTATTCAGAGAAATGACTTAACTAGAAATGGATATAAATACGCATTGCTTTCCAGTTGGTCTCTAGTGAAAACGTATTCACTGTGGTAAAAGTATTCACTGTGATTCATGTACAGTGTTGTCAGGGCATTAGTAATTATTTGCTACTTACTGTAAAAATGATCAGCATTCATCTTAACAACATGATTAATAATGTAATATATTAACTCAAGGAGGCGGGTAGTACTATCAGGGTTATACACCTCCCTCAGTCTGTGTATGGAACTCCCACCAAGTTCAAACAAGTCAAGAACATTAAGGAATAGAGCCCTGGGTGTATTATTATGAGAGAGAGAAAATCTAGGGGATAAAAATGATTACATCTTGTAATTTCCATGAGTCATAACCCCAAACAAAGCTATATGATTCTGCAGATAGTTACTTTCTTGAGAAACTTTAGTGTTGGTGGATGTCTTAGCAGAATCATAGAAAATTAGGGTTGGAAAGGACCTCAGGAGGTAATCTAGTCCAGCCTCCTGCTCAAGGTAGGACCATCCCCAACTAGATCAACCCAGCCAAAGCTTTGTCTAGTCAAATATTAAAAACCTCCAAGCATGGAGATTCCACCACCTCTCTGAGTAACCTAATCCAGTGTTTTACTACTCTCCTAGTGAGAAAATTATTCCTAATATCTAACCTAAACTTCCCTTGCTGCAACTTGAGACCATTGCTCCTTGTTCTGTCATCTGCCATCACTGAGAACAGTGTAGCTCCATCCTCTTTGGTACCATCTTTCAGGTAGTTAAAAGCTGCTATTGAGTCCCCTCCTAATCTCCTCTTCTCTAGACTAAACGAGCACAGTTCCGTCAGTCTTTCATAAGTCATGTACCCCAGCCCCCTCACCATTTTTGTTGCCTTCTGCTGGACTGTCTCCAATTTGTCCACATACTTTCTGTAGTGTGGGGCCCAAAACTGAACACAGTACTCCAGATGTGGCCTCACAAGTGCTGAAGAGAGGGGAATAATCACTTTCCTTGACCTGCTGGCAACACTCCTACTGATGCAGCCCAGTATGTTGTCAGCCTTCTTTGCAACAAGGGCACACTGTTGGCTCATATTAAACTTATCGTCCGCTGTAACCCCCAGGTCCTTTTCTGCAGAGTTGCTGCCCAGCCAGTCAGCCCCCAGTCTGTACTGATGCATAAGATTATTCTGTCCTAAGTTGAGGCCATTGCACTTGTCCTTGTTGAACCTCATGAGATTTCTTTTGGCCCAATCCTCCAATTTGTCTAAGTCCCTCTGAATCCTAACCCTACCCCCCCAGCATGTCTACTACTCCCCCCAGCTTGGTGTCATCTGCTTATTTCCTGAGGATGTACTCTCTGCCATCATCCAGGTTGTTGATGAAGACATTAAACAAAATTGACCCCAAGAGCAACCCCTGGGTCACTCCACTTGATACTGGCAGCTGACTAGACATTGAGCCAGAATGGAGCCCAACTCTTGATGAGCTTTTAGGCATGACTGTCAAAAACATGATTAATAATAATATGTAAACTGGTGATCAGAAGTTCTTATTGGCTACAGAACTTTATGAAATCAGTGGAGGGTGCAAGTACTTATCACCTTTGTGAACATCAGAATACTTTTATTTAAGTATCTAAATAAGGATTTAGGAGCCTAATAATAGGATTTCCCAAGTTGAACATTTTGACTTCTATACCAAGCACAGAATTATCTTGTCACATGTGTACAAGAGATTTTCACAGAAGAAGCCATTTTCAAACAATTCAACAGACTATGGCATGAGATCTACTAAATCCATCCTGTTGTAGACGTTCTAAACATTCATATGCTTCCTTATTTGTCTATGTTATACCATGTTACAAGACACACAGTCACTACAGGGTTGCTTTATGATGCCTTGGTTTAACCTAGCTGCAACGCCTCTAGTAAAGAATGAAGAGGTATGTGATTAGAGAAGAGAATCCTTTTCAGAATCATCCAACCTCTGCCTTGCCTATCACAAAAAACAATGGGAAAGGAAAATATAAGGCAAACGGTGTGGGGGGGTTTCTGTATGGTAGTTTTGGTTGGTTCTTTGTTCTTCAGTAATTTCTATTTACACTGATCGGCAGTAGATTTTTTTTTCTTTCTAGAGAAAATGAATTTAATGGCATGTATTTAAAATCGTAAATTAAGATACTGGTTTGAAATTGGCATTAACATTTTTCCTGGCAGTTACAATAAGTAGTAAATACTTTATTTGACACTAGAAATTAAAATTTAAAATGTTTTGCCTTAGATCTTCTCTTGTAGTTTACTTAAGTTGATGCATGTGATAGAAGTAACGAGCGAACAATAGACTACCTTTCCCCCTTGCTTTCTCCTGATAGTTATCCTTCCCACCCCAGTATAGTTTTTCAGAATCTAGGAATATTTTAATATGTGATAATGATCATTGATTACACACTCTGAGCTCAAAAGTATTTGTAAATATTACAAGATGAGATCTTAACAGGAACCTCTAACTTTGGTCTGTTATGACAATCCATTATCATCTTAGTACTACTCAGGGACCTCCTGTGATTGTGACACCCGGATCCAGCACTCCTAATCTGACTGGACCCAAAATGTTCTTATGTTCTTATACTAATAAAATCAAGCTCATGGTCACCCATACATTTAGGGCCTCTGCATAAGTCCATCTGACCTACCATTGTAGAATTATTAACACTGTTAAATAATATGGAGAGCAAAGGGAGGGAAAAGTGTCATGTGAGCTTTCAGGTATTTTTATTTTATTTTTTACAAAGGCCTCAGCAAAGCTAAGGGTGTCAGTCATGTTCAGGAAAATCTCAGATTTAATATTACATACCATGTTTTCAAACACTAAGTTTCAGTGAAAGAGACTGAAACCATGCTTGAATATTAGCAAAACTGCATAAACTACTGAATAATGGGACCAAGAATAAATCAGAAGAAAGTTAAAAATGAGTGACTTTGGAAATCCTGGTACAACAGTCATTTAAAGACTACAGCTGATGATAGAGTTCAACTTTCCATGCATGGCTGTTCCAGAAAGTTTTATGCATAGTTGGTGTTTAGTTGCCTCAGTGAAAACCCCTAAAACAGAATTTCAATTGGTTCTAAAATCTGGTAACTGATGTGAGGCAAGTGGGTGGGGGGAATAGTGAGGGGCGCTGGGAGTGGGGAAAGGGATGGGGTGAACAGCTGATGGGAGCAGGCACCAGGAGGGGAGGAACAGTGGGGGAGAAACTGGGCGACAAGTGGCAGGGGGCAGAAAGGGGGAAAGGGCAATGGAGAGCAAGGGGTGGGAGTCTAGCCACCATCCTCCCAATTGCTGCTTTCCTTGCTGAAGAGGTGGGGGAGGATACATTTATAACAACCTTCTGATAATTAGATTCTATACATGGAAAATTATAAAAACGTATACTTTTCCATGTACAGAATCTAATTCCTGGGTGGTTGTCTTAAATTCAAAGTCATTTTCATTTTGGGGTAGATATGGTACTTGAACCTCGTGCAAACAGGAGACAAAATCTTGTTTAAAAAGTGTCGGAGTGAGGGATAGTTCTTCACCATAAACGGGAAGGTATATTATTTATTTCACTGTTGGATGGAGTCAGGTTTCTGAAGAGAAATATCCTAGTTCACATTGGAAAGAATGTCAGGTTGCCTTTGATTTTGTTGCTTTTCCAAATTTGCAAGTGCATGTGCCACTTGAGTGCCCTAACGCACATGCCTTTTGCCACTGTAAATAATTTTAAGTAACAATTTGGGGATGCAGTGGGAGAGTTTGAGTTCTGGTCCTTTGAAAATTGAACAAGTTAAATTACAGCTTAGGTTATTTTTTCTCATTTTAAAAATATTTCAGGAACACTTAATCTGTGTGGAGATATATTGTCCCTAGTGCTAGCAAGGTTAAAGAGACCTACATTTATAAGCCACGTAAAAGTCTGTCATGCAAGTTAAATCTTCCTAGTGGCAGTTTTAACTAATCAAGCTGCATTTCTTAAGAAGCATTTGAGGGAAGAGCAATATAACCTGTTCATCTAGGACAAGTTGTCTTCCTCCAAACCTTTCCCCTGAATTTGTTACTACATGCCAAATTCTCAGATGGAATGGTATGTTAATTGTGAATGAGTTTTTATATTTTTGATGTTTTTAAAGTATTAAATAACTCAAATCTGCAATGTACCACAAAAGTTCATTACACTGTTTTCCATTTGCATCATGTTAAAAAAAATACTCTCTGTAAAACCTAATCAGATTCATAACATCAAGATGAGAGGATATTTGAGAACTCATGGTGCTCAGGCAAGGTGCCTGATAATTGGAAGAGGGCCAATGTGGTGCCTATCTTCAAGAAAGGGAGAAGGGAACTACAAACCAATTAGCTTGACCTCAATCCCTGGAAAGATCTTGGAAAAAAATTATCAAGGAAACCGTTACCAAGATCCTAACAAAAGATAATATTCTAAGAGATAGCCAACAGGACTTTGTGGTGAGTAGATCTTGTCTGACCAACCTGATTTCCTTCTAGGACCAGGTGATGCATCACCTGGACAAAGGAGAAGAGGTGGATATCATATTTTTGGACTTCATGAAAGCGTTTGACCTTGTGTCCTATGATGACCTCATGGAAAAATTGAGGAATTGTGGCCTAAACAATGTCACAGTCCAATGGCTGGGGAACTGGCTCTGTGGACAGACCCAGAGAGTGATAGTTGATGGAACTGAATCAACTTAGCACACTGCAATTCAGAAAGGTTGCGGAGAAGTTTGAGAGAGTCCAGAGGAGAGCCACACAAATTATTAGAGGACAAGAGAGCAGGCCTTATGAGGAGAGGCTGAGAGACATGGGACTCTTCAGCCTGGAAAAGGTCAGGTTCAGAGGTGACTTGGTAGCAGCCTATAAGTATATAACGGGTGTGCACTGGGAACTGGGAGAATGTCTGTTCTCCAGGGCACCCCATGGGAAGACTAAATCCAATGGTCACAGACTTTTGGAAGACCATTTTAGTCTGGACATAAGGAAAAACTTCTTTACTGTCCAAGTCCCCAGGGCCTGGAATAGACTCCCCCCCAGCAGTGGTGCAGGCATCTACTCTGGATTCCTTTAAGAAACACTTGGATGCCTATCTTTCTGGGATCATTTGACCCCTGCTGACTGCCTTCCCTTTGGGCAGGGGGCTGGACCCAATGATCTTGTGAGGTCCCTTCCAGCCCTAATGTCTATGAAATCTATGAGAAGATACTTTGTCCATCTGTGGAACTCACACTTCAAGACATTGTATGAGGTTTGTAAATCACGTAATATGCTATTTTCCTATTAATAAACAGTATTATTTTATCTTAATACCATACTCTGATACCACCTCCTACTTGGATTACTCCATATCAGAACAGGTCATTGTGTACCAAAGATAAACTAAAAGTGTGCGAGTTTTCAATTACTAAACCATTTCAACTCTAGTAGAGACGAAGCAATATTCCTATTAATAGCTAAGGGGAAAAAACAGATTATTAGCCATACCAGGTAAATTATTTATCTTCATATCCAACAGAACATGGGCAAATTACCAATGTCCAAAGTTCCTTATTTGAAGTTTGGTAGACAACAGGAAATTATACAACAGGCACCCTTAACATTAAACATTATAATTCAATCCCCTCCATTTGAAGTAGAAAATAAAATAAAACAAAACACTATTTGGTTTTTTAATAGATATCATGGTTAGTTGTCAAAAGTTAAAGAAACATTTTACAGGAGAATTTCTGTCCATACATATTTAGCAGAAGTGTTCTTTCCTAATCTCATACCTATGTATATTGAATGTAAATTGCAAAATCACTAAAATTGTAATTTTCACAGATGCATAATATATGCCCACACACAAAGGGTATATTATATACTGTAAGGCTAAGCATCCATAAATGAACTGCCTTCTTATTTCATGCTAAATATTTAAGGGTAGATAAACTAAAGAAAGTTCACTTTGGTTAATATGTGCCTTACTTTATTTTCTTAAAATCGTTTTGTCTATACCATGATTTTTCCTGTGTCACTGTTTGGTAGAAAAATAGTTCAGATCAGTGCTGCTGTTCACCATTAGTGGCAGCCCTCAGAAAATAATAGTAAATAGATCCCATAGTCATCTGCAAGATCTAATTACACATTAAACGACCCAGCTGATGGGGTCCAGCTGCAGCACATATTTGTAAATGATCAAGAATGAGTGGATATACAAGTTTTGAAAGTTAACATAAAGATGGTAAGAATCTTCTTACTATGTACCCTGTCAAGCCACAATGCATCAAATCACATAACTTTAAGCACATAAGGAATCTAAGAGTAGTCATATAAAAGTCAATAGAACTACCCACCTGGTTAAAATTGAGCATGTGTGTAAGTGCATTTCACAACTGTGGCTTTAGAGAATTGCTACAAACAGTGTTTAGAAATCACATAATCTCCTATTTGGTGCTGCTATGAAATAGATCATACTGATTATTCTTAGGTAAGAATGGAAAAACTTTAAAATATTTAAATTTGTGGCTTAAATATTTCTCTTAAAAGTTGGAATCCTTGTTGATAATCCTTTAATTTAAATTGTTAGTGGTAAAGACAAATTTAACTTTGATGTGCAGAAAAGCATAGATAAAATAAACGGTATGATGGTTCAAATCAGCTCTTTAGAAAGATTCAGGTCATCAAAGTATTTAAGTACCTGCTTAACCTTCATGATTACACTTAAATCAATCTCTATTAAGCAAAGCACTTAAGCATGTATTTAAATCTCACTGAAGAGACTTGAATTAGCATTATTCAAATAGGTCCTTAAAGCAGGTGCTTATGTGCTTTGTGCAATTGGGGTCTTAGAGAAGAGAAATCGAAATGAAACCAACACAGTCTTCTACTAGCTGTATGTTTTCAAAACTGTTGCACAAGGACCCAAAGACAAAGTAAGGACCACAGAAGTAACCAAGATCAGCATGGTGAGAGAGAGGAGAGAATAAAAGCTACATCGTCAACCTGGGAAAAAACAGCTGCATACTTATACTCAGTAAAGTCTTTCAAACCCCAGATTAAAGGGTGGGGACTACGCACCTGACGAAATGAGCTTCAGCTCATTAAAGCTTGTCTTATCTATCTATCTATTTGTCTGTACACACACACTTTGGTAACTCTGTAAGGGGCAAACCTATTGCCTTCTTCTCATTTCTCGTAGGCATTACTGTTAGTCACTTTATTTTATTTGAACACCAGAACAGCAAAGAAGCTATATATTAAGAAAAATCACATATCCTGTAGCCTTCCTAAAGACTTTGATAGTATATTGTAAGGAACAATTTGAGTATTGTTTGTTGACTACCATGAGCTATGTGTCTATGGTACTAAAATGTCATTGCGCCCAAGCATCTCACAGTCTATTGTGGATTTATCTGCACAAAACCTCTGTGAATTTGGGGAGTACTATTGTGCTCATTTCACAGGCAGGAACTGAGGCATAGGGAAACTTGGCCAAGGTCACAAAAAAGTCTGTAGTAGAAAAAGGAATTAAACTTGAGTCTTCCAAGTCCTAGGCTTACAGCAGATACAGTCTGAGAGAAAGATTTATCAGACTGTTAATAATAATAGGAGTAGATTTTCAAAGTATTTGGCCTATATGCAGGTAAATTTCTATAGGAATTAGAAAAGAACTTTAACAATGTAGGTGCACATTTGTATCTTTGCTGTTTAGATATCTCTCTAAATCTATTCTCTAAGGAATAACAGAAAAAGGAAAGCCTGTCTGGTATCAGGAAATGAGAATCTGTATGTCATGGAAAATACTTATCTATATCTTTCTTCTTAGAACGTATGTAAGCCTTCTTCCCTTTCAGGTTAATTCAACTTATTCTATACATTTCTCCAAATTTCTAAATTCTTGTTTGTATCTGCAGAGATTAAATATCTTGAAGACAGGCAGCACTATATTTGGCATCAGGATACATGTTTTAAAAATGCAATTTGACATACTGTGCTGGCAGTATTTCTCATAGCAGATTGTATTATGGTTTCTAAAAGATACTTTTATTTGCCTTCAGTCTTGAGCATTTGGACATTTTATTATTTTTCTTCCAGCATCTTGTGTTTTAAATTCAAAAGGGGGAATATTTTGTAAAGTGAGATCCAATTGCACATGTTACTCGATAAAGAACAAGTTTTGGCAAAAGTTTCTCTGTGCATGGGATAAATTCCATGGCCAAATGGAATCTATTATACAGTCCAAAAAGGGTACATTTCAGTTCCTGATTTAAAGCAAAATGCAAATCCATGTACCCGACATAAAGATGACTTATCTCATTGCCAGGTAATTTTTACGTTCTTGTCCGTCCTTTCAGAAAACTTAAATCACAGAGCTAAGTACAAGTTTGCACACATTTTGTACATTTAAAAATACAGTCACTTTCTTGACAAATTTTATCTGACCAATTCAGGGCCAAGATACAGGAAACGGCTTTGTTTTCATGAGCAGTGCAATGAATCACAAGGTACAATGAAATCTTCAGTCACTGATATTTCTGAGCAGTGTTTAAAAATAACAGCTGTAAAGGCTAGCTTCTTCATAAGGCTCCTCCTGAAACTGAAACAATATTTCTTGTGATCTGCATGTGATATAGGAAGGTAGTTGTCTGGTTTCAAGCTGCAAGATTCGGTACAGCACCAGCTCAGATCATTCATACAGTGTGGTTTGAAAGCTATATGCCTACTGCTTTAAACATTTTGGTCACATCTAAGGCTATATACAGAGTGTAACTAAAATGGTATCAGTATTCTCAGACTACTGTCACCTGAATTTTTAAAATTTGCAGACTTCTTAAGTGAAACTTAAAGGATTCACAGCAGCCCAAAGGGAAGCTAATTACCTTGCCCAGTTGTCACAAGGAGCTAATTAGAAACAATTGCTATGAAAGACTTCAGTCAGGCAGATGGGGGCAGCAGGTGGACAGATTTCAGAGAAGCTGTAGAAGCAGGAAGGTAAAGGAGTTAGAGTGATGTTGTAGCCATGATGATCCAGGAATTAGGTGAGGGGGAAAGATTTTTGGGGGTGATATCTTTTATTGCACCAACTGCATGGTTGGGATAAAGTTAAACAAGCTTGTGAATGCAAGGCATCTGTCCTTGGGTGACCTGAGGAGGAATACCTTACATTTAAAAGTTTGCCTAACTTTATCTTAACTGTGCAGTTGATCCAATAAAAGACAGCACCCAGAAAATCCTTGCCTCTTGTACAGTGTGGAGGAGAAAGATAGTCAAGCAGGGAGGGTAGGAAGCAGTCTGGGATAGCGGTGAAGGAATGTTTCTCTGATTAGCAGAGGGCCCTGGGCAGGAACCCGGAGGGGTGTTTGGGCCTGAAATTCCCCTCCCTGCTCTGCAGGGAAAGAAATCCCTCTGGAGGTGGAGGCCAAGGATTAGTGAGTTTCAGATGGGGAAGAGATGGAGGCACCGATAGCATCCTTTTGACAGAATCCCATTTCTCCATCAGAAAACAGGATTGAAATAGGGTTTTTGATAAAAAGAAAGTTTCAGTTCGTTTTCATCTTTCTTCCTTACTTCCACTTTTTCCATCTTCCTCCTGTAGTAATCAGGCTCTTCCCTCTCAGACAGGTCTCTAACTCCATTTTGCAGTCTGAACTCTGCTCTCAGCTACACCAATGAAAATGAAAGGGAATATCAGCAAAATCAAGTTACCATCTGAATACTTCAGAGCAGAATTTGGTGTTCCGTGTCTATAGGAGACTTTTTAGTTGAATAGCTTTTATGGCAAGTCTTGTGTTTTTGCTGATATGTAGTAAAACATTTTTGCTGTGATTGGTTTAATTTTTAAAGCTTTAAAAAAATCAATTTGTTTGTCTGTATTCAATATATTGGAGCAAAAAATCTTGATGTATTGTTATATCAGAGTCACTGCTCAACTCTTTCTTCTTCTCCTAGGACGCCCCCAGAAGTCTGCTTATTGTTATCCATATTCCTGAATTTCAAAATCAAACATATAGACTGTTTGGTTCCTTTAATAAACACTACCAGTGTCTCAAAGAACATTGATAGATTTTTAGGGAAAAAAACAATTTACCACATGCAGAAATACATTATCCATCAGACACTCCTCATGAATACACACACTGTTCTTTGTAACTGAAGGGTATTTATGAAGCAAGAAAGAAATGGGTTGGTTACAAGTAAAGAGGAACATAAAATGAAAGACATACAGATAGAGAAAAAAGCATAGTCTAATATGCAACGCAGGCATTTATTCTGAGAGAGGAGGAATAGGATAAGAAAAGTTAACAGACAAACATAACCCCTCTTTCTTGTAGCTCATTTCTAGGTTATCAAGCATCTGCAATTGCATATCACAGCTGGACTTAAAATGAGGAACAGAAAATGACAGTATCAAGACCTTGAGGGTCTTCAAGTCCTCATCACTTCTGCATGTTATATATTACCAATGACATCAACTTCCATTGCCACCAGAAAACATTTAAGACAAGTATAAAGTAGTTGCAAGAGAATGGGAGAGCAAGATTAAAATCCTCCACAGGCTCTATTTTTAGGGAAGATATATAGCTAGTGGAACTCTTGTCTTACATTAAAAAAGAATAGCTATAATGTTTGAGTGCCTCCTGTTGTTTAAAAGCCAATAAACAGCTGTTTTAAACTGGAGTATGTACTTACTCAACAGCACTGGATAAACTTCTGTTTGCTCCTTGTTGGAATCCTCTGGATCACGATCTGATCTCAAGTACAAAAGTGGAGCAATCAAGTTACTGGAGTTGCACACATGTATTTGAGGGTAAGCTTTTGACTACTGTTTTCAAACACCATCAGAGCTGCTTAAATGAATAGTTGTATGGTGTTTTTATCTGAAAACACAATGCAGGACCAAGAACAGGCAGCATGGGTTCACCAAGAGTACGTCATGCCTGACCAATTTGATTTTCTTTTATGATAAGTAAGGTAACAGGCTCTGTGGATGGGAGGGAGGGAAGGGCAATGGATGAGATATACTTTAATATTAGCAAGGCTTTTGATACAATAAATTAAGGCAATACAAACTAGATGAAAGTACTGTAAGGTTGATAAATAACTGAACAAGTACTCATCAGTGGCTCATTGTTGAGTCAGGATGGGGTATCAGGTGGGGTTTCAAAGGTTCTGTTCTGGGTCTGGTCTTGTTTAGCACCTTCATTAATTAACTGAACAATGCAATTGAGTACACTTAGCAAATTTGAAGATGACACCAAGGTGGGTGGATATGCAGACACTCTGGGGGCTAGGATTCAGAGTGGCCTGGATAAATTGGAACAATGGTCTGAAATCAAACAGATGAAATTCAGTATGGACAAATGCAAAGTCCTCCACTTGAGACAGAATAATTGCATCTACAAATACAGATGGGGGATGTTTGCCTAGACTGCAGTACTTCAAAGAAGGACCTGCAGCTTACAATGGACCATAAGCTGAATGCAAGCCAACAGTGTGCTCTTATTGGTAAAAAGGCAGCAGCATGTTTGATTGAATTAACAGGAGCATCTCTTAAAACTCAAAGGAAGTGATTCTTCTGCTCCATTTAGCACTGATGAGGTCTCACCTGGAGTACTGTGTCAAGTTTTGGGCCCCACACTTCAAGAAAGATAGGAGAGAGTACAGTGGAGAGCAACAAAAATTATTAGAGGCCATGAATTATGAGGAAAGTTTGAAAGAAATGGGTTATTTCATATAAAGAAGACAAGATGGAAGGGGAGATCTGATAACAGTCTTCAAATACCTGAAGGAGAATTATATCTACATCTCTATAGGAGATGTAGATGGACATTTATCTGTAGGCTACAGGACTAGAAGCAATGGCGTCAAACTGCAGCAGAGGAAATCTAGGATGAGATTTGGAAGACCTTTCTGACTATAGAGTGATAAGCAGTGGAACAGACTACCTAAAGAATCTGTAGAAATTTTCAAGACCAAATTAAACAGACACTTGACTGGGATGGTTTATTCAGGGATGATCCTGCCCTGTGTAGGTTAGGCTAGATGACCTAATGATGTCCCTTCCAGCCCTACTTTCCTGTCATCCAATACTGGCTTTACAATCATTGGTATGTAAGCATGGTGAACTCTATACTTATTGAAAAGTGTGCAGCAAGACTAGCTGGTCTCTTCTAAAACCCCAATAAGGTTTTAGAAAATCATATTAACCAAAGCTGTCAGCCAAATTTTATTGGAAGTCTAAGTATGTGAGAAATTCCACATTCAGAAAATTACTGGAAGGAACAAAAAAGGCTTAGGAATATTGCATACCAGTTGTAATACTCATGCCTGGGTGTGCATATTATATTTAGCTGATAACTTAAATAACATTTAAAAAATATTTTTTCCTTTTTTCATTGCTGGAACCTACTCTGTCTGCATGTTTAGAGGTTTCAAAATTCTGTATATCCACACTAAATGTTTGTGGTGCTAGTGGTTCATCAGCACTGTATTAAGGTTAGATGCTTGGTTCCAATAATTCTGATATGAATAAGGGTGCATATGTCAGGGTGTTTCAATACAGGATACTACACTAGTCACCAATTCTTACATGTAGGATTGAAGCTGCATTCAAATGAGTTGTATAGAAGTTGGTAATAAATATTTAATCTCTTCTGGTTCCTTTGTTTTCTGAACAAAGTATTTGATTCAAATTATTAAACTGATTTCAAGAGGTTGCAGTTACTACTGGTATTTGGAAAGTACCAGTGCTTGAACTGAATGAATGAGGCTTTTCCACTTGCTCCAGGGAAATAAAGCAACACGTGAAGAGTAAGATGAATGAGGATGAATCTGACTTTGTAAAAGAAAAAAACACTTTAGGGAGTGACAACTTTAAAGAAATAAAGGACTCAGAAGAATAGCAGAGAGAATGCCTAGTGTTAGAGGAAAGGTGGGAAAAGACATGTTTTTGTAAACCTGCATTTCATCTAAGTATCTCTGATTAGGAATTTAGACATTCACAGTGTGAACCATATTCTTACAGACGATTCAGTTCAGGAGGGTTGTTAAGCACCTTCATAGTTTTAAAGACAGAAGGTATAGACCTTATAACCATAATAGCTATATCACTAAAAATTGGGGTGAGACTGGATGAGGGATTTTGGGGACTCAACTTTCATCACAAAGCAAGTCTGTGGCAGGAGAGAAAGTTGTGCTTGAGTGTCCCAGATTTTAATCTAGTGCCCCACCCACTTCTCTGTATATGCTTAAACTTATGAACATGTTTAAGAACTTGGCTGAGTTGGAGCAGAGAAATTTCCTCATGGTTTTTCACTTACCCTTCTAATCATGCATGTGTGGGAAATGACTCTCCTCATTCACAATTGCATGACATTCTTGAAGCCACTACAGCAACTGGTTATGCAGAAGTCATATTTGGAAATGTTTTTAGAAGAGGGGGGAGCACACCAAAAATTAAATTAAAATCTGGAATTTTTCATTAATAGTTTAAAACCTGAAAAATGGTGACCAATGTTGCTCAAAAGAGGAGGAAAAATAATAAAATTAGCATTTTTGCTTGTTTTGTCAAACTCAAACTATTGCTAGAATTAATGTTTAGCTTCCTAAAATTTAACATAGCAGCTGGAAACAGAGACAAATCAACACTTTTAGAACAGCCAGCCTTCTGTGGATGGCTTGTAGTCCACATATTTGGAGAACCATTGTTTTACCACTCTTAAAACTTCATCGCAGATTTCTGACTAAAAATGCACATACCACACCCAAAACATTACCTGTCATTTTTAAGCCCACTTTGATGAATATTCTTGTCTTCTACCACTTGATTCCTCAAGTGTGAGAAGGTGCTGAGTGTGATGATTGACCCAGCTAGAAGCATGAGTTCACCAATTTAAGCAGTTGACTAGATGGACTTTTGGCTCTCTTAGGATAGCTGTAATGTTTTAACCATAGAATTCTTGACCTTTACAAACACTGGATTCTGCTTCCTGAGCTGAAGGAGAAACTCTGTTGTGAAAGATGTAGAGAGAGAACCAGAAAACATTTGAGCAAGTTAAATATTTGAACTAGAAAAGGGCAGGGATAGATCCAGGACCGCAATGGTTCTAATCTCATCTTTTCAAGGTGAAGCACATCTTTGAATTTAGAGGGAGACACCCATATTTTCTTGCATGTCATATACCCCTAAATAAGACATACATCTTGCTTTTGGAAGCCAGTATGTAGAATTTTTTTTCCAGAGTCATCATAGCTAACTCTGTGTCATAGGGCACCGACAGATGTGCACTCCTCAGTGTAACTCATGGCAGTTCACAAAAAGCACCATGAGTTACAGCAACCGCCTTCTCCCCGACCCAACGGATGTTCACTGTTGGGTCTGGGGTTGATGGGTCAAGCTCCACTTTGGAGTAGATCCAAAAGAGGCAGCATCTCTCTCTAAGGCAGGGGAGGTGCTCTGGTCTGGGGTTTACCTGCGCTGGAAGGGGATGGGTGGATTGAAGCCCGCCCCTCATCTTGGCGGAGCTCCAATTCACCCCCCACCCCTCCAGCACAAGCTGGGCAAACCAGAGCTCCCTTCCCTCTCTTTTCCTCCTCCCATCCTGCAGACAGCACCAGCGGCAGGGCTGGGCTGTATCAGCCCAACCTGGCTTCCATGCAGAGAGAAGCAGAAGTTAATGAAGATGCTCCATTTTGGAGTGCATTACATGAGAGTTAATTTGTCACACGATCAGGCACTTTTAAAATGCTCGGCCACTGTACACTTCTGTAAGGGCATGGCTGTAAAGTGTTTTCAAGAAGCCAACTCCATGACAGATACCACTTCTGTCAGCATGCACAGAGTAAGTTTTCCCGGAAACACAGGGTGTCTAGGAAGGGTGGCATCCTAGGGGAGAGTCTGGGTGAGAAAGCAGGGACTTTCTGGTGTGGTATGACAGCAACAAAACTATGCCCCGGACCATTACAAAGGCAGTAGCAATGGCAGTAGCAGTCTCTTTTTTTACTGTAAACAGTTTTTTATATATGTTCCTGTAAATAATAAAGTACTGTTTCTGCACCAGAAGCCACATCAAGATACTACAGACTGCATGCAGCAGCTCGCTTGCCCTAAACCAGCTCAATTGCTGCTTCAGGCACAAGCTCTGGCTTGTGCCTGAAGGGGCAGTATTTCATACTAGATGAAATATGCATTAACTAAAGCACATTAATGCACATGTAGACATGCTCTCAATGATCAGCCAGTAGCTACTGCAGATTTCTTAGCAGCTGTAAGAGGGTTAACACTAAACTCTGCTCCTTTCTGCTTGCTCATCCAGAGAGAAGCAGGAGCTGTTTTGATAGCCATTGAAGTACAGTTGATTCTACTTCTCCAGGCTTCTACTTCAGCAAATAAAAATCAGCTTCCCTGCTTAATTAAGACACATGCCTCAGTTTTGGAGGACTAATTTGGGAGTTGGGGGTGGGGGAGAGGGGTGCATGTGGTGTTTGAGTACATACAGAAGGTAGACCTCACAGGATTTCACTATAGTTGTCTAATTCCAGTTGTAATGCCTGTTGTCATTTAATGGTAATAACAAATGTTATCAAGGTAGCAGAGGAAATATTCATGCACTATGTGTGTCTAAAAGTATAAACTTCTAAACAACTGAAGAAGTAAGTTCAGTACCTCATTTGCTAGCTGGAGATATGGTTGAGTAGGTCTGATTTCATATTGAGTAGAAAGCAGAGGTATATATGTACCTGAAAGCTGTTGTCCTGTTTTTTTTTAAAGTCAAACTAGCTGAGAGTTACATTTCATCAGATTTTATTTCAGAAGAAGTGGAGATACTAGGCTTCAACACATACAAATAAATGCTATTTGTTAACATATGGGGGATAGAACTAGTAAACCAGTGCAAAGTTTAAGTGGCGCCCCTATTGTTGCCATGTTGAGAGCTGACTTCCAGTAGGCTACAGGCCTGTTCCTATAAATCTCGATTTGCCCATTGATTCTGGTGAAGGTCTTTTTTGAGTAAGGATGGCTGAACAGGTCCTGTAGCACTGTGTAGGTCACAGTCCTCAATTTGTATACCTCAATTGATTTCAACTGAAATGTAATACCTACTAAGGATTTTGCCCTGTATTTACTTTTGATAGTCTGCTGCTAATTCTGTAACAACCATAAATAAACAATGATGTGAAAATAAGTGCATTCTGCGGCAAATGCACTGAGTAACCTAGTACGTGTAATTAAGTTTTTAAAAGGATGTTACAATTTCCCTTTGCATTTTCTGGAAACGTATAAGGATTGGTCAGGATTATCTGTGATCTTGTGTATATATTATATGACAGGAGCCACAGTTAGATTTCCAGGGCTCACATTTACTGAGCAACAGAGATCCCAATAAACAGAGTGTCTTCCAACCTCTTTTCGCACCTATACGCATGCCAGACAACTGTTCCAACATGTGCTAATTAGCACACGTTGGAGCAGACTCAATTAATTGAGGCAGTGGGATTGCTTGAACTAATGCTAGTTGAACAAGATTTAGTTCAAGCACCCTCGCTGCCATTTTGAAGTACAGAGATGCTGAATAGACGTCACATGGAGGCTGCTGAAGCATATTAATTAACACACTCCAGCAGACTCAATTTAGTGAGTCTGTTCCAGCCCGTGCTAATTATCACACATTGGAACAGATGTCCAGCATGTGTATAGGTGCTAAAAGAGGTTGGAAGACACTCTGTTTATGGTAGTCTCTGTTGCTCAGTAACACCACCATTTTGAAGCGCAAGACACTGAATACACATTACGCTGCAGGCATCTTAATTAGAGTGGCTCTCAGAGCTGTTCTAATTAAAGTGCCCCTTCCACCCCAAAGCATGTGTATAAACACCATTTAAGATATCATAAATACCCCCCCACAAAAAACCCAGCCCTGGCACTCACCAGCAGTTCCAGCTGCCACTGGTGTCATCGGGGCCCCCTATAGAGAGTGGAGTGGGGTGACAGACCCAGCGGCCTCAGCCCAGGCCCTGCTTCCCCTTGCTGTTCTGTGCTGCATTGGGGGGCTCTGCCAGGAGGCCCCAGAGCCCCCCCCCCAGCCCCTGCTCCTGTGGTGAGTAGAGGCTTTTCTTTTTTTCTTAAGTGCTGAAGGCTGTGGTGGGGGTCAGCCATGGGGGGCTGTGGGTGCAAGTGGGGGCTAGGTGGGGCAGACATTGCGGGGGGCTGCAGAAGCCAGTGGAGGATGGGGCCAGGCAGGGAAGTAATCCAGGGTGTTGGAGGAGCTAGTGGGGGATGGTAGCCCCTGAGGGGGCCATTTGCCCACCATGGTGGGACTGTAGGGGGCTGTAGACCCTGTGGGAGGCAGCAAAACATATATTCATGTAATCATGAATTCATGAAACATGTATTTAGAAGTCACTTCATTATTATGATAGAGACACTAGTAGTCTTCCAAATTGCTTTATTAACACTGTAGATATAGCAATAAGACATTGCCCAACTGATCACTGTCTCTCTGTCTCGCTCTCTTTCTCTATCTCTATAGTGGTCTTTTGTTTTAATTGTGGAGGAACATGAATTTGGGGGTATTTTAGAGAGTGATTTGGGGATTTTTTTTTATCAGGGATTTTTCAGTTTTCCAATAGGGAACACCAGAATTCCTGCTAGGGAGGCCAGTGGCAGGACCTGCCTGCTCAGAGCTGGCACCTTGGACCCAGCTGGAGGCGGCTGACCTCCTGGCCAACTGAGGCCAGAAGGACATGCTTTTGACAGTTCAAAGCAGGACACCACACTGGAAACATCTGTATGCTGAGGGAAAAAGCCCTGGCTCAAATTTGCACCACTTAGGAGCATCTACTCAAGACATTTATTGCAGAGTTGTCTAAGTAGCTCCACAGTAAACATCTCAGCATCTACACATGCAGCGCTATTAGGCTGGAATAAACACTCACAAGGAGGCTGCCTGCCAGCTTAGACCCATACTGGAGTACCCTCATGCCCTAGCCAGTCCTCCACAGCATGTTAAGCCAGGTTGGAACAGCCCCAGGCTGGCAGTTTAACCCCCTCACCCTCACCACTTTGGGCCTCCTACCAACCAGGGCTGCTCCATCCCAGCTCATAGTGCTGCAGTCCTGGGTGCATGTTCAAATGTGGCACCCAGAAGCAATAAACTCCAACACAATTTGTGCTAGGGTTTATTGCTGTGCATTAATTGCATGTGTAGATGCATCCAGTGGGTCAAACTCTTAACTGGTATAAACTTCCACAGCACTGTAACTTTAATGGAGTTGTGTGATGTCCCCTAGCTGAGAATCTGCCCTAGGCTTTTGATTCCTCCAGACAATTTATTTGACTTCAGTAAAAGCATGTGTAAGAGGAGACTGGAAGGCTTAGACCTAGTCTCTTGCAAAAAAACAGTAACTGTTTGGACTGTCTAATAGCTGAAGTACAGAAAAGAATATTGAATGCTAAAGAATGCAGTGTTCTTTTATTCCATAGAACATTTGTAAATGTATCCAAAGCTTGCAAAAAATCTATCATGTGTTTGAAAAAGTATATTGGACCACCTTTACTCCACTATCAAATCTGTAAAGCCTCTTTACAATTCGAGTTAAGGATTAAAAGATTGCAAATCTTTGAATTATGTTTGAGTTAGTTATAAACTGTAGACTGTGCAAATAAGCCTTTCTGGCTTCAAAGCACTGTTCTTCACAAGCAAAAGAGAAACGGATCGGGGAAATGGAATGTACAAAGGAATAGAGGAGGAAAGAAATAGTTGATAGAGAATAAAGGGTTGAAATTTCTTTTGAAAAATTTGACTTTTTCTTTAGTTGTACTGTAGCTTTTGAATATATTTTATGACATGTTTGAGAAAAAATCTTAGCTGCCAAAACATGTTTAGGCTTTTATTTGATAAGTTAAATGACATAAAACAAGATTCAATTGCTTCTTTTATATAATCTGTTTTGTGATATTTTATAGCTACTTATTGCCAATATAATAAGAACAAATCATAACTGAGTCATAACTTTGGCAAAACATAACTCTTCCAGATGCACTCTATTATGTGAGATTTTTAGTTGGAGAATAAATTAGTTTTGTTAAATTTGACAAAATTGGGTTCCATTCCCTTTGGGTTTGCTAATAGTCAAATACTAAACTTTTTAATTTAAGAGTTTTTGTACTAAAAAAGACTTTGTTTTATAATGTGTCCTGAAGAATTGGTATTGTACATTTCATTGCCTTTGAGTCAGAAAATGCAGGGGTTATAGGCTTTAGTCAACTTACTCTCAACTGAAGCTGGGTAAGTATAATTAGGTAATTGAAATCCAATTTTGTCCTAATGAGTAAAACTGACAGAGATATGATTTACTAAGCAGTTGACAATGATTTGCTGAGTGGACGGCTTATTTGCATAGTGTTACTACAATCTTATTTTGATGAAGGATGTTAAGTGATAACATGATCATTTAATGCTTTATGTTGGTGACCTCATTTAATTTAATATTGGAATTCATATTAGAATTCATATTAGATGTCAGTTTCTCACAAAAATTTTGAAGTAACAATTTTTTCATCACTGAAATCCATGGGCAATAACCTGGAACTTTTATGACATCCCCAGTCCAAACCTCTCATTGATTTCATACAACTTTATTTTCCTGAGTAAATCCAATTCAATCCCCTTCTTTCATTATCAGGTGTGTAAAGGCAGAAGTCAATTTTCATCAACTTCTCCTGGTCCTTTAATCAGCTGAGGCTGTTACCCTGTATGGTTGCTGCTTCATCCACATGGATGCCTCAGGTAAATATATTTTATATGTAAAATCTAGTATCTTGCCATCCACAGGAAATATGTTTCTTTTCCATTTTATGTTAAAGAAAAGAAAAATTGTGTGAGAAGACACTTGAATATATTACTAAGTATAACACAGGACATAGGGAAGCCTGCTGCAGGCCTTGGAAAACTCATGACAAAGATTAAAAGCAATGGTAATACAATCTGTTGCTAATTCTGTAACAACCATAAATAAGCAATGCTTCATAAATAAGTGCATCCTTTGGTGAATATATTAAGCATGCTAGATGGTGTAATTAAGTTTAAAAACAACATGATTTTCCCTTCCAGTTTTTGGAAATGTATGAGTTTTTAAGGACTATCACTGCAGCCAACAGAAAGTTTGCTTTTCTTTGCCCAGGCAAACTTAGTGTCAAAGAAGAGCCATCTTCAGAAGAGTTGGGTACACAAGGTTGGGAGCCAACTGACCGAGAGGATGTGGAATAGCTTGAGAAACCAAGTGGGGTGGGGTCCTGCATTAGACACAGAGAACATACTCCAGAGTGGAGGAAGGGCCGCTTTAAGAGCGGCTCTAAGAGCTTCTGTAGTCAAAGTGCCTGCAGCATCACGTGTATTCAGTATTCCATGCTTCAAAATGTCAGTGGGGGGGCTTTAACTAAAGTTTGTTCAACAAGCTTTGGGTCAAGTGCCCCACGGCTATTCCAAAGTGCAGGGATGCTGAATACATGTATGCAGAGGATGCATGCTAATTAGTACACATTGGAGCAGGCATCCAGCATATGTATAGATGTCTTGAGAGGCACCACAAAGCCGTGAAGGGGGAAAGGAGTAGGAGCTCAAAATACACCACTGGAAAGTGAAAGGGATGGGATATACAGAGGGAAACCTAGATGTTACTGTGGGAGTGCGCCTCCCACTGTCCCGAAGAACATGGGATGGGAGACAAAAGAGGGAGCAGCGCCAGACCCCGAGAAGCGAGCAGAGGGCCTGGGAAGGGCCACTAGAGCTGCTTACCTGGGTGTGGAAGTCCCAGTAGCATCATGGGAGCACCAACCAGATCCCAGAGTCTCAGACATGCTTTAAGAGCATGTGGTGGGTGCAGTGGGCAGACATCCAGCTTCTTCCAGTATAACTGGAAGCACCAAGCCAGCTTGAGCAAAAAGCCAGCAGCCAACTGACAGCTGGCATGCCAGGGAAGAGTGGCACCAGCAGGAGAACCTGCATGCCAGGGAAGTCTTGCACTGGCAAGAGAGCCTGTGTGCCAAGGAGGACTGGCACTGGCAGGAAAGCCTGCATGACAGAAGAGTCTGCATGCCAGGGAGGACCAGCACTGGCAGGAGAGCCTGCATGCAGGGAAAGACCAGCACCTGGAGAAGAGCAGGCAAGTTGAGGGGAGAAGGCATACTGGGGATAGCCTGCACATCAGAGTGAGTGAACAGCAGTCTGAGAGCCAGCAGATTGAAAGTAGCTGGCAAGGTGAGAAAAGTTGGCTAGACTCAGGAAGCCTGCTCCAGAGAGGGGGCAGAAGAGGAGCAGTGTAAGTCTGCCAAGTCATAGAACTGGCTGGCAATAGGGGCACCAGAGCAAGACCCCAGACAAAGGAATACAGGGAAAGGATTCCTGGATAAAGAATGAGTGTCCTGTATGCAGAGACAACTATGAGTTTATTTACATAAGAGTTTCAGTTATAAAGTTTGTTAAAATTACTATGGGACGGGACTGATCATTGATAATTATTGAGCATCAAACTCTAAGAAGGGATCTTTGAGTTCATTTTGAAGATCTTCATCTAGCTAGTATTAGAAACAGCTACCTGGCAAAAGAACAGGGTGTAAGGGGAAGTAGGAGCCCCGGGAAGACGCCCGTCAGTCATACCTGAGCATTTTAACCCGGGGGAAGTCTTCTACTCAAAATAAGTTAAATCCAAGTCATGGTAGGTGAGAACGGAGGGACCACACACAGGCGTAGGCAACAAAGATATTTATTGGTTGTTAATAAGGCCCCAACAGACATGAAGAACACTCTGGCATGTATAATTACACCACATCAATTGTGCCTCTTGCACATGTACAGAAGAACAGAGGCAATGGTTGAACAGGAAGGGCTAGAGTGAGGTGATGAGGTGAAGGGGCACACCTGAAGAGATGGGAGGACAGAGAAAGGGAAGGAGAAGAAATATGCATAGGTTGGGCCCCCTGGGCAGATGGTGAAGTGCTCTGCTTGAGTGTTAGTTCCTGACCCTTTCCTTTTTGTGTCCTTGTGTTACAAGGTATTTAGCAGAATTTACCGATTTTTTTTTTTTTTTGGAATCTGATGGAACCATGCATTGAGTGTTGAGCCAGGATGGCTCATGCAGGTGGGGAGGGGGCTCACAACAGAGGGAGCACGGGAGAGACCGCATGGTGCAAGGGGATTTCAGGAGAGACCTGCAATGTGCAGCTTGGGAAGAGTATGGAGGAGACTGCACAGCCTGCTCCTCCCCCTCAGCCACTTGTCCCCACCTGCAGAGCTGCTGCCACTGATTTTGCCTGGCCAGACTAGGCTGGAGCTGCCACTACTAACTGCCCCAGGGCCAGAGCTGCCCAGAAAGTAAGTGGTAGGGATTGCGGGCAGATGGTAGAATGGACAGAGAGCAGAGGGCAGGCACAGGCATGGTGGGGGGGAGGAGAAGGTGGAAGGGGGAGCAAGCACAGACAAGGGAGGGGAAGGGGTGGTGGGGCAGGAACAGCAGAGCAAGGAGCAGATAGAAGGTGGGGAGGGGGCAAGTGGCAGAGTGGGTAGGCACTGGCAGATGGCAGTGGGGACAGGTGGGAGAAGGGCATCATGTAGCTGTAAGGGCTCAGTCTCTGGTTCATCTCTTGTCAATTCTGGGGCACAGGAGCAGTTTATAAGGACGTTGCTACATCTGCATCCAAGAGTACTTTGATGGTTCCTTTCTCTGTTAATCTTTTGTGTGTGCCAGGCAGTGCCTGTGCTTTGGCTTGACCCTGCGGAACTGTGTGTTTGGCGACGTAGTCTGTTTATAGAAGTTAAAAAAAAAAGACACTTGACTTTAAACTTAGCTGGCTCCCACACCAAGCCCAGCACATGCCCAGAGTAAGTATTGTGCAATAGTTAAATCAGCTATTAGATAAAAGTGCCAAAAAGCCCCACTGAAGCACCCAATCTATACAGATGGTGATGAGTCAGGTCGCACCAATATGCTACTTCTTCCAGTAAAACACTTTTTTTTAAATGTCTGTAAGCAGCTGTAATGTCAAAGGATCTTCTTTCTTTCAACCCTGATTATAACTACTGGGTTGGTCTTAAGCAATCATGAGATAAATGCAGAAAAATGTTTGTTGTTCTTACTTTTTTCCATTAGTCTGCTGGGACATATCTGGGACCATCCTAATGGTTAAGCCAAGGCCAAGAGTAATACAGCCCTGTTTTTCCCTGGTGGTGTGAAAGAGAGCACATGTTCATAGTTAGATGAGCACAGAAAATAGAGTAATTTCAATACTTCTTAGGCGTAAACCAAAAGTGACCAGCTGTCATCAGATACAAGACATTTCTGACTGGAGCTAGCCAAAAAAATGTTCCAGTGAAACTTAATTCTGTTGAAAAAAAAAATCACTTAATTGAGACTAGAGTCCTTTTAAAATATCTCTCCCGTGAACATTTGGTCAGTCCAAGACAGGGCTCTCTGCCTGAACTTCTGGTGGACTGTCCCAGGACTAGGGACCATGGAAGTACGAAACCTCTGGGGCTGGGGCAGTCTGTCAGGCTGGACTTAGCCAGATTCTGAAAGTGCACCCACCTTGTGCTGGGAAGGGCAGTTTATCTTGCAGTGCTAAGCTACAGTGCTTGAGATTTGAAGCCTGGAAGCTCACTTAAAGCTATTGAGTTCATAATTCAGTATAACCTGGGTAGTATGTGGAAAGGTACCCCCTCTCCAATCAAAGGGATGTCAGTGGATGCAGGTGTGCTGTGGGGAGTGTGGCTGCTTAGCTGCAGGCCAGCTTACCTCCTTTCCCTACAGAGCAGAGAGCCAGGACACCCAGTGATATTTAACTATGTACAGGTTTAATGATACAAAATAATATAAAACTTATAACCATAAATGTACTTATATCAGTTTATCTATATCTATATCTTTTAGGGCTGTGTGAAGCTTCAGGTACCGATTTGACCCAGAGGAGATTCAGCCCAATTCGGCAGCCGAACCTCCGAATCCAAATCTAATTTGGAGACCAATAAAAAGGTCCGAATAGATTTGAAGCCTCCAAATTGATTTAGAAAAGACTTGAAGAAAGATTTGGCGATTTGGGTGGTCCCCACTTGCCACCGCAGGGAGACAGACCCAGGCTCCAGGCCGGTAAGTAGGGGGAGGGAAGGGGACTGGAAGTTAGAGACCCCCACCATGCCCCATCCCCTGCCTGCTCCACCACACCCCTGAGCGCCCCTAATACCCAACCACATCAATGGCTGCCTGACCCAGCCCCAGCATCCTGGCTCTTTAAACACCTTCCCCCCCATACTCAGCAGCTCCTGCACAGGTGTGGGGAGGAAAACCCTGCTGCCTCCCACTTCCCTGCACTGTATGGGGGGCTCTGCCATGAACACTGAGATGCTGGGGCAGATGGAGCATCCCATAGGAGCATGGGGGGCTCCCCAGTGCACTTGGCAGCAGACCTGGAAGTGGACCAGAAGAACTTCCAGTCCACTTCTGGGTCCACCACAGAGTGCACTGGGCCCCCCCCCCCCCCACATGCTCCCAGCTCAGCAACTGGTGCCTCCTGGGTCTGGGGGGACACCCAGGGTCCTGATCGACCTGAAGTACTTTTAGTCCACTTCTGGGTTTACCACTGAACATGTGGCCCCGCCCGCTTGGGCTTCTGTGGGACACCCCATCCGCTCCACCACCTCAGTGTTCATGAGCCATCTGGTACCTTGAGTTATGTAGAAAAAACTTTTAAAACTGTGTCTATGGCCAAATTGCTGATTCTCTGAATCACCATTGAATCTTGAGATTTGGATTTGGCTGAGTAGAATCGGGGACAGTGATCAGAATCAACGAATTGAATCTCTGTCTCCGATTCAGGCTGAATCAGAATCAAATACGGCCCATTTCACACACCTCTACCCACCAGCTCTCCACCAGTCCCATGTACCGCTCTGTGCACCAAGGAGTCTGGGCTCATGCCTCATTCAGGGGTGGAGATCCGCGCTGCCTTGTGAAGCCACTGGGGTCCCATCTGCTCCTGGTCCCTCCGTGCACTATCGTTGTGGCTCTCTTGGCAGTGGGGCAGCGACGCAGCCGCTTGCCACTCCCTATTTGGTGAAGGCATCTTCAGGGCACTTCAGGGCACCCCTACTCCATTCTTCTGGTCAGTTCTACCAGCTCTTCTCGGCCCTTCTTCATCATCCGTCACTGAAGCTGCCCGTGTGCTCAGCATGTGGGCTTTTATTCCCTCTGGAGGCTCTGCCCCCAGATTGGGAATGGACCAATCAGGAAGCTCAAGGGGCTAGTTCCCTTTCAGGTCCTCTCTTCACCTCACCCCTGGGTCAGGGTGGGGTTGTCTTCTTTCTGCCTTCCCCTGATTGGTGGCAAAGGGAAACTGTGTTCACCAATGGGAGCCTGAGCCCTTTGGGCTCAAGCTTACAATCTGGGCTGCTGGTGAGTCCACTAGCCAGCCTGCCACATCAGTCCTCAGTATGATCATTGCATTTTTCTATTTTTAGTAAAATAGAAGTAAGATGCTCAGTAAGATGCTTACTTGTTCATTGTTTCTTAATAAATCCATAAAAGTACACAGGTAACTTCAGATGGGAAGTCTGAAAATCACTTGGTTCTTTCTGAGTTATTATTTAAATCTGCCCAATTGTGTGAAGAATGTTTGGTTCATCTGTAAAGTGGTAGAGGAGTCTTGGCTGTTACTTTTAAAAAATATATAAATATGAGTTGAAATAAAAACATTTTGCACATTTGAGCTTGTTTTGGTAAAAGAAACCTTTTGTTCTTTTAAAATTGAAATTATGTTCTGTTTGATATTTACTTCATCTGTATTAAATATTTTAAAATAAACATTAAATTTTGACCTAAAATTAATGTTTTTACCGATGAGTTTACATTTTTAGTTTAAGTCAAACAAAAATGACTTTTTCTTGAAACTGCTAGCAAACTCTTAAAATCAGGGTATAAAGAAGTGCTTGGCTCATCAAGGACTTGGAACCCAGCTACAGACAGTTAGCAGAAGATAGTGTGCCTGGCTGGGAGCCAGTTGTAAGTGATAACCTGTTAATGAAGGTGGAGCTACCACAAAATGCAAGAACTCCAGGCAGGAGTGCTAGGGAGAAGCTCAGAGAGCTAAAATTGTTCTCTCTTAATGTCTGGAGAAGATGGTTTTTTTATTTGTTTGTTCTGTTCTGTAATTGTAGCTTGACTAGTTTGTTCATTGTGTTTTCAAAGCTGTTTCTCAAAGGCATAAACCTGGTCTGAGAACTTGAAGCCAGGCTGACTCGTATGTGTAAGGCAGCAGGATAAGTGATATGCTTACGCAGGTATTGTTTTTTGCAAATTTGTAGTTCTTTATATGAGAAGAGTTTGATAGACCTCTCCTGCACATCAGATTTAATGTCACATTTGTATTGATTAGCAGACAGATGAAAAACTCCCAGAGCTGCAGAGCTCTCTGGGGAAGTTTTCCTGGATGAGGGAAGAGGCATGGAGAGTCTGTGGGCTTGCTTATGTTACGCAGCTGCTACCCTAATGGCTATGCTAGGAGAAACTCCTACTGAAGATGCATCTTATACTGGCTGAAGGGTTTTTTTGCTGGTATAGATGCACCATCTCCCCATGTGATATTATCTAAGTAGCCCAGACTGACTGCTGGTGGCCAACAGCATCTGTATAGGGGGTTTGGTAAATCAGGTCTGACAACTAAGGTTATCACGGGTATCTTACATAGAGATGAGCTAAGAAAACTGCACTATAGATCAGATCTGTACTCACAGATCAACAGAGATCATTAGGCCTATTTGTGGTTCAGCTGTGACATGGGCCAGGCCCACTATTTTACTAAAACCTGCCCATTATGTGGCGAGAGACAATGGACCACAACAAATGACAAAGGGAACATACAAGTGGGTCAGACGGTCAAAACAAGTGCACCCTCGGGGGACAATGAGCAGAGCATCCCAGACAACACCCACTTACTCTCAAAAGCAGCCAGAGAGCCAGAAGCTATTGCCCAGTGGTGCTCTGCCTAGAGACGGGAACAGAGAAAGCCCATGAAGACAACCTGACAGTCCCCTGGGACCCTTCTACAGAGACCATTAGGACAGCTTGTGCACTAATTCAACACTTCTTTTTAAAGCCATGATGTAGCTGTATGTTAATTACCCAAAATTATGCAAACTAGCTCGATTGCATATAATGCCAGCCATGAAGTTTCATGGAACTTGGCAGCAATACTTGCTGGATTTAAAATGATCAAGGAGTACTTGACCCAGGAAATCAAGCCTAACAATCTGCAACTCCAGCTTCAGAAGGGCAGAGGATATAAGGAGCATTCCAAAGAGCTTTACTGAAGCCATTCCTGAAGGTTACTGTGTTTTCCTACTTAGTTGGGAAGCTGCCCCTTTGCATTACACTTACAGATTGCCTTTATGTAGCTCTCTAGTGTATTACCAGGAAAATTGTGGCCCTTTTGTGAATTAGCAGCTTCAGAGGCAGCTGCGAGCTGAAGAGCTCTAAACCCTTAGCTACAAAACCTGTCAGCAATATTAAATCTAGTGTCCTAGCCAAATTCCCAATAATGGTAACATTTTTTTAACCTATGCAGGTCCCAATCATTTTCATCAGTGGAGCTCCACAGTTATGCAGGATTTCATCAAAAATTCATTAACTGCCTTGAATTCTACATGCAGTTTCAGCAGATGTGGTAGCTTATCCACCAGTTCTGGCATTTGGAGAAGGAGCTGTAAGATTAGGGCATGGAATATTTGCACAATAAGGACTACAACCTCACTTCACTCTTTGTGTGCAACAATCCCTGCAGATCAGAGACTGTATGTGGCTCTAATATTATGTGCATTTGTTAGTCACAAAAAGATACTTACCGTTACAATAGATAGTATTGTTTCTTGTGGCCCATATGAAAGCACAAGCATGCACAGTTGCATAAATAATGGCAATTATAAATTCATTAAACATTTTTAAAAAATGCCTGTTTTATTGCTAGACTTGAGGTAGCCTGTCTTCCTGCTTATGCAGCAGGTATCCATCATTTTCTTCTTTCCCGTACATAAGGAGGGACAAACCTTTAAATTCCCCTTATAATTATGTCAAGAGTCAGGGGTTCTTTCAACATGAAAACCCATTATTTGTGTGTAAGCCATCAAACAGCTTGGCAGTATATTAATTATTATAGCATGATAAAGATATGAAAGGGAAGACTAAGAAGTGACAGAAAGCCTAGCTTGACCAAGATAAAATACACTTGGAAGCTTTCCATTTGGAAGAGTAGGGTGACAAAAGAAGTGAACTTTTGTGTGTGGGTGAGAGAGAATTTGAAAATAGTGAGGCAGTACCATACGACAAACAGAGACAGGTATTTCTCCTTTCCTCCCTGAATGACTGATGATATAATCAGGAATGCTGGTGTTAGGTAGGAAGATAAGAATTCAAAGCCATATCCTTGGCTGGTGAAAACTGAGGTAGCTCCATTGATTTCAGTGGGACTATCCTGATTTACATCCCCAGAGAATTTGCCCCTTGGAAGCAGGACAAAATGTAAGGAGGGGGAGAGGAAAACCATTTTATAAAGATGAAAACCTACCATTAGATTTCTGTTTCTAAACAAGTTAAACCCATCAAGGAAAGTGGTTCTCCCAGCATGCATTTATTTTTATTATTTCAAATGAATAAATGTGTTCTTCCTTAGCTATGAATGCCTCTGTTTGCCATCATACTTTGGCATTAATCATGGTAATATTATCTTCCAAGTGATTCTTTTTTATTATACTAAGGTTATGTATACAGTACACAAATTATACTAGGATATTGATCTTGATTATCTTTTTATAATTTTCTATTTTTTCTTCTTTTGGAGGACTTGTATTTTATGTCTAACTTGGAGCACAAAGTGGTATTGGATTCAAGGATTTTATACTAATCCTTGTGTATCCACATTTCAAAAAAATTGTATAACTGGATAGAATGCTTCAGATTAGGACTGTTATAACCCATATGGGCTAGGGATAGAAGTTACACATACACAGGTTTAAGCAATCAGAAACTGGTTTAAACTCATAACAGAAGTTCAATGCACATAAACCAGTTGCAGAATGGCTGAAACTGGTTTAAGATAAACTTGGTTAAATGTAGCATCATACGTAACCAATTTAAGTCAAACTGGTTTATGAAACTGCTGTCCAAACCCCTTCCTGGTTCAAGTTAAATCCGTCCCCCAGCATGCTTTGCAGTCCTGGGTTGGGCTGAGCTGTGCTGTCTGCTCCAGAGAGAAGGGCTGGCCCTGCCCCTCTGCTCCCTAGCTAGAGCAGTGAGGGCTGGCTCCCACAGCAAACCCCAGCTGACATCTGCCAGGGAGGGGGGTTAATCTTCCCTTCCCCTGAGTACAGAGCTGCCCAACCCTGCAGAGTCCTGCTAATCTGATTGTGGACTGCAAATCTCAGAGATCTCGGGGGCAGCAGGAAGAGGAAGCAAACATGCGGCCCGTGCTGGCTGTGTGCCAAAGAGCTGCGCTCCTCCCCCCCCCC
>NW_017729004.1:45318697-45320706 GCF_001723915.1 Gavialis gangeticus | reverse complement strand
CCCACCCCGGGCTTCTACCTTGAGTCAGTGCAGGCATGTGGCTGCATTTCCCGAATCAAAAGTGATCGTCTGTTCATTTGCTTAATGGTTCAATCTTTGCAGCTTAGACTAACCTGCAAAGACTGAATCAGTTCAGCCTTGGGCTTTTTGACTGTCTATACTTAGTCATGTTGCCAGAACTTGTACAACACCTGTTTGCACATTGCTTGGCTCAAGTTGCCTTCCTTTATCCCATAATTTCTTGAGCTGTAAAGTATTTGTGTATTGAGTAGAAGAAATATAAATATGATCCTAAAAATCCTGTAAGTAATACTTAGCACCAGGCTGCAAACGAAGGAGGAAATTTTGGCTTACACGCACATCTTGGCTCATGATAGATAAACATTTTTTTAAAGGTAATTTTCTATCTTAGAAAAAGCTGTTTTGCGCGCACACCCCCCCCCCCCACACAGAAGAATTTATTCTGACTGGAGAATGACTGAATTGTTGACACTACAACAGACAGGATGCTGAGCAAAAGAAAGGGAACTTTTAGTTAGACTTTAAAAAAAATTATATTTGATTATTTTCACCTATCTAATGCCATATAGAAGCAACCGCACTCCTGCCCCTAATATAAAAAATGCCGTTTAAAAGATAATTTTCCAATGGCTTGGCCAAAGTTGCACAGAAAATCTATTGCAGAAGCCAGATATCTAGACTTCTCAAGTGAAATCCTAGCCCTCCTGAAGGCAAAGGCAGAACAACCACCAATTTCAGTGAGGCCAGAATTTTTTTGGTGTCTTTCCACTCAGCATTTCTAAAGAATTGATCTACAAATAAAATGTGGAAAATGCTTACTAGAAAGGATCGCTGCAGCAGATACACAGAAGAAATTGAGAAAGGAGGAACAACATAGTTGCCATGTCCAGATGAGAGTGGGATGTACAGTGTGGCACTGCAGATCTGTCTGCGATACCATACGCCACACATGCAGGCATTCCCTGTGCTGCTACCTTGCAGCCCGGCGGGTGTTGGGGGGGTGGGGTTGACCCTGGGAGATCTTGGGGCCAAAAAACCCACACTGAAAAAAGTGGGGCAGTGCATGTGGCAGCAATGCGCACCACCCAAAACTGGAGGCTGGTTGGTGGGAGCCACACTCCCTGGCCAGGCTCCCTGCTGCAGGAGCACCGTGGCTGCAGTTTCCTGAGGTCCCTAGGACCCCAGATAAGGCTGCTAGGGCCAGCAATTGTGCTGGCCCCAGGCCTCCCCTACTGCATCTGGGGTAACCTGCCCCACACTAGAGTGTTCCCACTCCGGATACTGCCAGTGGATTCTAGTTGGGTTTTCTATGGGACAGCATCAAAACATTATTCCATTCCATAGTGAATAACTTCAAAATCTTACTTATGGAAAATATATGTTATAAGAGATGGGTATTCTGTTCTGATTCATACCTAGGCATGTCCAAACATCGGAGCAAAACAATTATAACAGTTCATAAATAAGTCATCACACAAGCAGTGGCAAGTTATATGAAAAGACAATCACCTCCCATCTTATTGTTTTGTTATTAATAGTTTGACACTTATTTTGAAGTTCTGGAGTCTATCCCTATATTAGTGCTGTTTCATTTTAATCACACAAAAATGTGGATTTGATGTTACTTTTTTAATTCAAGAGTTGGGGATTTTTTTTTTAATCAGAGAACCAGGATCTCTGCTGATCACTACAGCCATGGTTTGCTTAAGCAACCAGGTGGTTAAATCTGGCTCTCAGTGGTCTGTGCCCTCCAAACTGATGTGCCTGCTGTATAGTGGGGTTTTTTTCCCTTCTTTTGTCTATGATCCTACAAAGATGAATGCACAGGGTAGGGCTATTCACAGCACGTTCCATTAAGCATCTGGATACCTTTTTTGCAGGAGACCACTGAACGACATGCATGTATTTCCTTTGCAAAGAGAAGTTCTCCCTCAAGCATCTTGCCACCACAAATAATTGCGGGGATGAAGCATGAAGAGTCTTTTTTT
>NW_017729004.1:45317062-45317812 GCF_001723915.1 Gavialis gangeticus | reverse complement strand
GGCCGCGGGGCTGCTCTTCGTCCTGCAGTGCCTCGCCGAGCGCGGCCCGCCGCCGCCAGGTAAGCGATGAGCCGCTCGGCGCAAGTCCCGCGCAGTTGCGGGCGTGGGGAGGGGGCGTCGTCTGTCCCCTGGCCCCGGCGGGCTCCCCCCGCGCACCGGGTCTCGCGGACGGGACCTGCCCGCGGCCGAGGAGGACTCCCGGCGCCTCCGGGCGCTCCCCGCAGCGGCTGCTGCATCCCCCTTCCCACTGCGCCCCGCGCCTGGGTGGTGCTGCCCGGCCCCCTCCCCCAACCGGCCCCACGTTGGTCACAAGCCCCTCGGCTCCGCGCTCGGCCCGGGCAGGAAGGATCCGACCTCCCTCTCCTCTAGTGGGGGGCGGGGGGGGAGAGCCACCTCTCCGGCCCCTGATAGTGTCCCACTGCCCTCTCCGGGCTGGCTCCTGTGGCCGAGGGTGGAAGCCGCACACCACCCAGACTGAAGGCGTCTCACTAATGGGACCTGGGAAACGGCATGCCAAGTTTGCAGGGGGGCACTAGGATGCTGGTTTGGAGGTGCACCCCCACCTCCCCTCTGGCCGCAGTCAGAGCCAGCACGGCTGGAAGAGGAAGAGGAAGAGGAGAAACTCTAGCATAGCTGCGCCCCGCTCCCTCTCCACTATGGAGGGAGCCGCCTTCTCAGAAAGGCAAGGAACTGGCCCCGCCGGCTGCATAAGTTTGTTTGTAGTCTTTGACAGCCTCCTCTTTCAGCTGC
>NW_017729004.1:45311194-45312062 GCF_001723915.1 Gavialis gangeticus | reverse complement strand
TGGAGGGAGCCACCTTCTCAGAAAGGCAAGGAACTGGCCCCGCCGGCTGCATAAGTTTGTTTGTAGTCTTTGACAGCCTCCTCTTTCAGCTGCTTCCTGAAGACACCTGTTAATACACCACCTCAGCCAGCACCTGTCCCATCAGCTACTGCGGTGGGCCCCTTCCTGACCAGGTCTCCCAGACCTCTGCATTTCTGTGATCGGGAGGGGGCATTGCTAAAGAAATGTTGTGCAGCTTAAAAAAAGTTAGCTGATGAATAGAATGGAACCCTGAGAGATTAATGATGAAAAGTTGTTGCATTTAACAGTATGGCTTAGTTCTGGAAACACAGGTCAGTGTATGATGATGCTGATGATGCACTCACGTTTAGAAACGCAAAAGAGCCCTGTCAAAAAAAAATGAATTGCCCCAAACTGGTTCCTGCCACAAATAACCTGCAATGAAACTAACCCCTTTTTTCACAAAAGAATTGCTACAAATATGAGGAATTGCATGGTCACGGAGTAAGTGACCCAAACAGGATAGACTTAGCAGTTTTGGAAATATCCACTAAGAAACTGTACTAGACAGGGAGGGACTTTTCCCAGACAAGGGCCTACCATTGAGCTTAAGAATTACTAAATGAAGAGGTAGCTTAGTCGGTTGCTGGGGGCTCACATGTCAGTTGAGGCCAAAGGGAAAGGAGGGTTTTTATGAAGTAAGCTTAATTGCATGCTGCTCTTTCTAGGGATATGCCTTTAGGCAACAAACATTGCTTGTTACTGTTAATCATAAAGACTCATAAATCCTAAAGACCCATAAATCATAAAGAATGGAGGTGAGGCTATAAACATACAAAGTTGTACTGCTTAGGGCCGTAATCATGAA
>NW_017729004.1:45303679-45306194 GCF_001723915.1 Gavialis gangeticus | reverse complement strand
TATGCTTAATTGCATGCTGCTCTTTCTAGGGATATGCCTTTAGGCAACAAACATTGCTTGTTACTGTTAATCATAAAGACTCATAAATCCTAAAGACCCATAAATCATAAAGAATGGAGGTGAGGCTATAAACATACAAAGTTGTACTGCTTAGGGCCGTAATCATGAATCTACTAGTGAATGTGCAGAGGAAACAATGTCTTGATCAAGTATAATTTATTAATGAGGCGACTAAGTGAAACACCCTACTGGTCATTCAAAGCTGGTTTTGACTTTTGAGTTGTATTAGTTTAATAATGTCCATCTCAGTGCTAAAAAGAATGACATAGGATCTGCTCATTAATCTGTTACTGATTTATTAGTGTTTTGCATCTCATCACATTAAGGAGAAAACAGCTTTGAACATGAATTACAGGATAATGTGCAAAGATGCTTCCAAGAAGATGAATTTTATTTTTGTAGTATATAAAGCTGGAATTGCTTGTAAGAGAGAATCTTTTTTAATAAATAGTGAATGGAAAACTTGAGAGCAGTTCTGACAGCTAGCTTGTTCTGGGGTTTGCCACCTTTTTATCTTTTAAATCTTTTTTTTCTGAGAATATGACATTATCACAAACATGTTTAAATTCTGTAATAGAGAGTGGAATTCATTCAGCCTTCAATGTGTAAAGTTCTTTCAGGTTTTCTCTGTAGAGCAGCACAAGAGAATAACACAGTGATAGATGTTTCGTACAGCAAATTGAGAATGTTGTTATACAGAACAAGAGGACCTGAATGAAACAAAAATATATTCTAAAAGCTATTTTGATATCAGTGGATGTGAATGAGACCTGTTTAAAAAGGTATGGCTATATTTAGCTTCTGTGTCTGTGATCTGAAATCTAAGATGTCCAATTTAAAAGTTTCTCTTATCCACTGAAGTCAATGCCACACTCTTTCAAACTAGTTTAAATATAATCTTCTAAATATTAAACCAAACTCTCTTCAATGGGACTGCAAATTCTGTTTGTTTATGGTTTGTGTTTCAACTGTATTTTTTACAATGTAAAGAGTAAAACCCATTCTTGTACTTGAAATAAAAACTGAAAAGAATGCAAACAATATAATACTTGATACTGGCACTTGATGCTGTATAACAAAAGGATTTTGTGGACTGCTATTAAATGAATATCATACTTTTATATAAAGTCAGGCCACAGGTTTTTCTTTCCTTTTTTTTTTTTGCCAAGAGTTCAGAATTGGTCCTTAAAACTTCATGAGTTCATACAGTATCTACTTTTCTAGCATCCATAAGGTTCAGCATTTAGCAATCAGAATATTTATAACAAACATTTGTATCTAAATAATAAAACAAGTTCTGAATTATGAAATCCTTTTTGAAGTGTTTCTGCTGCTGCTGAGTAGGATCTATTTCCACTAGAGGGCAGATCTGTTGTCCCTTGTAACTGTTTCAGGATACAAGGTTCTCTAAATTGTTTTAGACTAGCTATCCTTTCTCTCTCTCTCATTTTCCTTGTTGCATTTAGTTTACAGAAGGTTTCATTTTGCTGACAAAACATGTTATAAATCAGGGGTCAGGGTTTTTAAATTTATGATTTGTGTTTATGTCTGTCTTAAGGTAATCAAGCTGACTATGAAATGAATTCACCGAACTGAAATGAATGTTCTTTTGGAAGCTGATCCACCAATTAAGGTTCCCAGTTATCTAAGTGAGGGCATATTATAATTGTCCAACCATTCCTACAAGAAGCTTAGAAGATCTTGCTATAGACACCATCAATCAGAATTCGAAAGCTCTTATTGTGAATTCTTTTGGGTCAAAGCTTATTCCAGAATATATTGGCGTGTTTAATATTCACTGAACCACTACAGTTTACCAAACCTTGGTGCTTAGAGGTAGATGGAATAACTTTTATCATGAGACAGATGTTAGCTGTTAGTGGATAGAAGTTTATCTACTCCACAGACATTCATGTGTATTCTTCTGCTTGTCTATGAAAACTCATTTTTTTTTTTGCCATTAGGAAACATTGCTGATTAGTAATTCATCTTAAAGGTAACAAAGGTGGCAAAATATTAAGCAATATATTGTTTCTTAACCTTAAATGCAAGATGGAAGAGATCTTGTTTTTGTGAACCTTGCTTGTAAAGGAAAAGTCAAACTGAGGAATGCTGCTAACATTGTTTGGTTTAATTGTTAACCCAAAGTATCAATGTATAGTGTATGTAAATAGTATTTAGAATTCCCCCCAAAGAAAATGCTTTAATTTATAGCCTCAGTCTCTCTATCCCTCCTCTTGAAACACGGGAAAGCTTCGATATTCACGGGTTTGGCATTTGCGGTTTCAAATATTTGTGGTGCGCCGAATATTCCCCATGCACCATGAATATTCACCTTTGTTACAGTGCCAGCGGCATCTGTGAGTGTTCCTCGCTTGCCACTGCTGGGCTCCCACTGCTGCTGCCGCATTACAGCCACCGCCAGTGCAGCTGTGCCCCCCCCCCCCGGCTGCCA
>NW_017729004.1:45299687-45303623 GCF_001723915.1 Gavialis gangeticus | reverse complement strand
CCAGTGCAGCTGTGCCCCCCCCCCCCGGCTGCCAGGGGCACATGCTGTTCATGAACACAGATGACGTTCATTAAAGCAGTGCCGTATTCGTGGATTTCGCCATTCACGGAGATCTCCAGAACATATCCCCCACGAATAGTCAGATATCTATCCAACCTCCTCTTGAAGACCCCCAAGGTAGGGGAGAGCACCACCTCCTTTGGGAACCCATTCCAGGGCCTCCAACATGTTTCCTCAAAGGCTTCTGTAAGATTAAGATTTATAGTTAACTGACTTCTTAAAATTTCTGTGGTAACAGCTTCTTTTTTAATTGTAAATATTGCCCTGCAGTATACACATCATAATGCTGACAGAGCCAGATTCTGGTGGCGTGTTTGGCTGTGTGTCCCACCCTTCCCTGAGGACCTGTGCTCTCATGGCTTGCACTTGCAGAACTAGCAAGATGATGCATGTTTGGGGGTGAAATGAGTGATTCCTGGACTGTTAATTTGTATGCAGATACACACTGGAAATCCCTGTTGCTCTGAGAGAAGAGCACTATTGAGATCTAGTGTGCTAGCAGCTAATTTAATCTGAGCCATGTTGGCTTTGTCCACAAGGTAAATGGAAAATGTCTTCCAGACTGAACCATTTGACACTGTTCATGAGAGAGCCCTCTCCTTTTCTGATTTCCAGTGATAAAGTTAGAATATACTGGGGCCTGTACTTAAGCGACAGAAGACAAATGATACTTTGGCAGGGTCCTTTCAGAGTTTAGGCACTCAGTTTTTTCAAGCTATTATTATACTTGCTCAAACAATGCATATACAAATAGCTAATTCTAATAGTTTGAATGTGTGACCTTAATAACAACGTATGTGATTAGGGTTGTAATTGCATATGCATTTAGCACGCACAATTACATGCTTCTTCTCTTTCATAATTAGGCCCCACATACCCTTCCCAATAACCCTATTTAAGGATAGGACACATTCCTATCACAAAGACTACTGACAGTCTGTCACCATGTGTCATTGTTGCCTTATCAGAAAGGTATTGGGATCCATCAGTCTCCATGGATGGAGCAGTGAGGGACCCTGACTTTACTATGGATGATTTAATGATCTGACTATAATAAAACTTGAACCCTACAATTTTTGCCCAAATTCCAGCATGTTCACTGTGTTTGAAATCATCTATGTAAAAAAAAAAAAAAAAAAATACAAAAAGAGAACACTTTGTGTTTAAAAAAAGCAGGAGCATTATTTAAATGTGTTTTTTTTTTCACTCCAGCAAATGGGATATGGCACAGAATGAAAAGACAGAGATAATTTTCATTTGTTTAGGGAGTCATTCTTAGCTAACTGCTTTTCTCTCTACAAAATTGAATCCAACATTTAACATTAAATCCAACCACTAACATTTAAAATGGAGTTAAAACAGTACCAAGTCTGTTGTTGATCAGAGGTGGAATTTCATGGATGCAGAACAACGCTCTAAAGTTCAGATATTTCCTGATTTAAAATAACATTGGGGGGTTAAGCAGGAGAAACTCATGAAAGAATGAGGTCTTTTATTGGGAGAGGATGTGGAGGGGTAAGTAGTAGTAATTTTTGCCTAGTGAGTTGAAATGTTATGAGCTTGCTAGTGAAGCGGGATTCAGACTGATAAAGGACTAAGTGAGGATGTGCTGAGAGTGCTGATGCAACTCCTTCAGTTAACTTGTGAAGTCAGGACTGGATTCAGCAGGCTCAGACACCACTTTCCAGTCCTGTATTCCTGTTTTTCTAATTGACCCTAATGTGATATTTCCCAATTTGGCAAGCGCTCTAGAGTTATACAATTCAAAATTTCTTCCCGCCACAAAATACGTACAGAAGACCTATCAGGTGCATCAGTGTCAGTTGTCTTATGTGGGGGTAGGAAGGGAGGGGAAATGGGTTATGGCAAATGAGCATGAAGTATTGTGGTTCTCAATTGGTTTAGTGCTTTGGCCTTTTAATATGAGCATTATCTGAGTTCAGTTGTGAGTAGTGAAATACTTTGTTATTCATAAATATTTCTGCAGTGACATTATTAGGTATTAAATGCATATATTAAATCACATATCTCTTTATGCAGTAATTGATAATTCTTAATACAGCATATCATTCATAAATAAAATGTATAATCTATTCCCTTTTATCCCATCTTCAGTGACATTTCCAATGCGTGTGTCCTGTCATAATGAGTAGGTGCAGGCACCGTTACCTTTTCCTTAGGCATTTTATTCTAACTGAATTTTGCTTAATGGCCAAGTTGCTGTTGTACTTCTTAGTGTTCTAACTGATTGCTGCTGTAACCCTTCAAGATAGTAGGGTGTGCATTGTTCAAGTTACAGCCATGCAGGCTAACAGACTTCAAAAAAATTGGCACGGACTTTCCTGTAGTATGTCACTAATGCGTTTCAGTTATACAGTTTATTAAACTACAACATAATCTGTTTGGTTCTTTTACCTGTTGTTGATTCAGCAGTGAATCCTTGCAAACTTTACTTGCACAGTGTCAAATTTGGATTTTTAATTCTGATTTACCTTCATATGTGACTTCTGGTTAGACTGATTGAAAGAGACAGATGTCTTCACTGTATCCTGTAGTGAATACAATGTTAGAATTTTGTGGAATAAGTACCTCTAAATATGAATTCTCATTACTGAGCATTTTTGACTGTGCAGTATGAGGTCTTTAAAAGCAAACAGGTTTTCTTCATAAAAATGGCATTTTTGTTGTTGGGGAATGGCTGAAGGGAACAGCTCGTGTCAGTCATGTGCCTGGATTTAGTGAATTCCAGGCTGTATAACATTTCTTGTTCTGGTTTGATTCTTAGTTAATGCGGAATTCATGAGAGACCTAATTTAAAAGAGGCACATTTTCCAGATTGCTGCTGCTGTAAAGATAATAGATTTATGGTTTATTTGCAGTGAAGGCAGACTAGAAGCTTAGCATATAGTGTATTGCAAAATCCTGACCTCAAAAACAGTACAATTTATCACTGGTTTCCTACTGGTGAACACATACATATATGCTGATCTAAGCTGCCATCTTAATATATAGTAAATGGAGACAGTGATATACTTATCCTATAGATTAATATCAGATCTGTTATTTATTATATTTAAAAGTCCATTATTAATTTTTGAATATTTTACCCAAATGTTTAGAAGAAAGCATATTTAATACAATCCATACATAAGAAATTTAAAGCTGTATATGAGCTGCACAATAAACTATTGAAAGGTCTGCTTCCCTATTTAAGAAATGCAGAATTTTGCAATGTTAAGGTGAAACAAAACCCTCCATAATTAACTTTAAATCCAAACAAAATATGATTTTTACTGATAATAGCTAGGTTTCTGGCTTGCTGGCAGTACAAGTCGTTGTGAACATTGCCTTATTCCTAGTATACAAAACCCCCCCACAAAACCTCCAAAGTATTTTACACACCTTGTTTGATATAGGTGCCGCACATACTTCTGGGGAAAACATGGGGTGCAAGTTCCCACGTGGGCTCTGCATCCGAGTAGGCGGGACCTAGTGCAGCAGGGCAGAGCATTGTGGGGAAGTTCAGTGCTGCTGCCATGAGCTCTGAGCTACCACGGCGAGGTGCCCCCTGCCTGCCCCGAAGCAGCGGGTGTGGCAGTGCAGAGTTGTGCCCCTCACTGCTGCTGAGCGGGCAGGGCGTGACTTGCCATGGCGGTGTGTAGCTCTCAGCAGTGGCACGAGCCTCCCCACCTGGCCCTGCTCTGCTCTGCTCTGCTGCACCAGGTCGTGCCTGCTGGGCTGTGGAGGCCCCAGAGGAGGGCAGCAGCATGGGGAGCTTGAGCCCTCAGTGGGCAGCTCGCACCTGCCCCCCCCCCGTGGGCTTCACTGCAGCTGGGCTGCTTGTGGGGGAGGGGAAGGAGGAGCTGGGGTCCATGC
>NW_017729004.1:45281497-45294687 GCF_001723915.1 Gavialis gangeticus | reverse complement strand
ACCTGCCCCCCCCCGTGGGCTTCACTGCAGCTGGGCTGCTTGTGGGGGAGGGGAAGGAGGAGCTGGGGTCCATGCTGTGCTCTGCTATAGCAGTTGCCACCTCCCATGTTTGGCAGCCAGGGTTCATATGCTGCTGTGGGTTAGGGGGCTGTGGACCTGGGTCCCTGTCCCTGTTGCCTTGGCAGCTGGGGTTTCCTCTGGCAGGGCTGTGGGTGGGGACTGAGGGGAACCAGCAGGGCCCAGGGGGCTGTGGTAGGCTCCCAAATTGCTTTAAAATTGTAAATATGTCAAGAAAACATTGTGTTCAAATGACACACACACACATATATATATATATAGAGAGAGAGAGAGAGAGAGAGAGAGAGAGAGAGACATTAATCGCAGATGTTGGGGTTTTCATGAATTCATGTTTGTTTTCTGTTGTTGTTGGGGTTTTTTTTTTTTTGCTTTAAGTCACATAATTTGTGATTTTTAAACAGAGAAAACCCTGGCTATGAGTTACGGATAGCTAATAGGCTGATTCTGGAATATTTGCTGTGGTACAAGTTCAAAACTTGCTGCTGTTTTGATCTGTGGATTCCCCAGGATCCAGCACCAAGCCTCCTTTTCATGCAACCCAAGTATGTGGCTTGCTTCAGCCTTGTAATTCAAGTCTGCAGCTCGTGCCTCCTAATTTCAGGTCACTTACATCTTTAGGTTTGTCCAGTTAATCCTATAACTAGTATCTGAGCACTTCAGAAACATTGGTACATTTATTGCCTAAGGACTTCTGTGAGATTAGGTGATTTTAGCCTGGTTTTATGGATGGGAGCTGAAGTTCTGAGGAGTAATGGAGCTGAAGGCCAAGCAGTAGGTCTTTGACAGAACCTCGATTTGAATGCCGTCCTGCATCTTAACTCAAAGCCGTCATTCTTACGATGAAAGAATCACATTCTTTGCAAATATCTCAACCATCTTTCCCATCTGCTGCTACTGCACCATAATCAGAGATTTGATTTAACCATCCCAAGTTTAAATTAATGAATTCTGAAACCCAAATGTATGACATGCGCTCAACTGAACGTCTGCAGACACCTACTTTTTTCTGAAAACAAAACAAAACAAAAAGCAAGCTTATGCTAGATGGGTTCCTGATCTCTGTGTTGGACTGTGAGTACTTCTAAATTTGGGCTAGGTACAGACATTCAGAAAGGCTGTGGTCGAATCGATGTAAGTTACGCAGTTTTCTGGAAGTGGTGTAATTTGGATTGGTAGCAAACAGAACACATATTTGCCCTTGTGGGGCATGAAGGGGAGAGGGAGGGTATATATTAGACTGGGTTCCACCATTTTAAAACTAGTTTGCGTTCCAAACTTCTGTTCTGTTCTGGGTGTAGACGGTTTTGTGTGCTGAAATTCTGTTTTGTTATGGGTATAGACTGGTTTCCAATTACTTATACCACTACAGGTGTAATGTCTGTACCTTGTTTTGGTGTCACTAAAACGCTGCCTATAAATCTGATTTGATGCTGCAGTGTGGGAAGGGAATAAAAGCGTGAACTGGAAAACCAAGCAAGTAGCTGTGGACTTACTTTTGTGGTTAGTTGATTGTTTAGATTGATTAGGATGGAGAGCTGTCATGCAAGACCTAATCCTACAACGTGCTGAGTGCCTCTTAAGTTTTCACACTGTCATCAGGCATGCCTTCAGTTCTGCATGTGCATATCTTGTGTGTTTGAATAACAGACAGTGGATCAGTTCCTTACCTCACTTGTGAATCTGGACAGCTTTTTCCATGATTGTTTGGTACTACTGAGAGTTCTTACAGGATTGCAAGAGAAAATAACTGTTAAACTAAGTCATTAAACCTTGAGTTATACTGGGATGAAATTAAAAACTATAATAGCTTGTTTCTTTTGTAGAGGAAAGATTTTCCAGATTAGTCCCTTAACAGTGCTGCTATTTTGTGAATGGCATCCAGCATTTTGACCTTTCAAAAATATCACCATTCCCATTCCAAAGCAAGCATTATAAGAGGTAGAATAAATTACCATATTATGTTGTACTAATATAACAGCACTGTTTAATGGAACTGTGCATTCACAAACTTTTAAGCACAAACATTACTGACAAATGCAGTATAACCTGTGCTTGTAGTGCTATAAAATAAATCATGCTGATGTTTTTCACAGAATAAAAGTGTCTGACTAGAAATGGAGTGAGCACTTGGGCCCATGATAAAATCTGTGTTCATGGATGTCTGGTATTTTTGACAGTGATGTATATGATGATGTGTACTTAACAAGAACTAGTAGGTAGAACCGAATTCAAAAGTAAGTGTGTTTATCTAGTAATTTGAAGTATTTTGTTTTACTTCTGTAAATCTGAAAGGAATTCAGATGATCCTTTTTGGATTAACTAGGCCAATGGTGAACTCAAAGGATTGATACTGTCCTTTGAAATGCTTAGGATGCAATGGCCAGGCACCAGTTTACTAAAATAGCACTGGTTTCCTACAATGGAAAGGAAATTCTCCATTCCTAAGCAAGTGCTTTAAGTTCTGTAGAAGCTAATAGAACTTAGGCACCTACTTGCTTTTACACATATGTGCATGTGCTGTCTTGAATATGGATAAACTAAAACACGTGCATAAGAGTATTGCTATACAAGGGTTGTAGGACTTATTTCTATCGTTGAACATAATACATTTTTGGAAGTGGTGCATAAAGGCAATATTCCCAATGGGTTTCTGATAGGAATTCTGCTCTATAGACTGTTAAGTTCTTTCGTCCTACGTTCCCCTTGCCTGTACTGGAGTTGCTCCAGGAAGAATCTAGGAGAGTGAACTTTTGCTCTCTGAGTTTGCATTCCCCTACAAGAGCCAGGAATGATCTAGCTTTTGATGTTCAAGTATTATTTAAGAGATGCCGAAACAAATGCCTTCTCTTACGTTTTATAATCTATCTGCAAAGGACCTAAACGTCAGTCTTATCTTGAGAGGCGTTAAGCACTCTCAACACCCATTAAAGTCAAGTTATGGAGGTGTAAACACTTAACACAAGCTGCTACTTGAATCTAAATTTATGGTCTGTTGTTCTAGGTTTTATGCAGACAAAATTCCCATTAATTTCTTCAAGGCACAGCAGAGTGATATTAATGAATCACCATCTTTCTTCCAGGTGTGCATGCATATTACTGTTAGGTCTTCAGGATTAGGGATGTTATCTTCTTCAGATTTGTCTGCAGAGTGCTTAATAGTCTGTCCATGCTGTTTGCATGAACTTCTGTATACAGCATAAATTGACTACTAAGGCTCAGTCTCAGGAGACAAATCTGGTGCCTTATAATGATAGTATACTCCTTTTAGCTTTGTCTGTGCCCCTATTCTGCTACGTTCTGTTTGATTTCTTGGAGCCATGTTACACTTATAACTCCACTTAGTGGTGCCTTAAATTCCAGACCAGTGTTCTTCTTACTGAAATTAAAAATTCCAAGGCCATAGAGAGCTGCCAGTGTTCAGTTGCCATACTTTCCAGCACACTTATGTCTTGCAAAAGGCATAAATTAACTTTATAGATTTTCTCTCTCCAGCTGTACTAAAAGATTTAAGATTAACATGGTGGTCAGTTGTTCCCTGGACTAAACACTCTAAGGTCAGTACTGGTGCTTCCAGCAGGGCCTCTTTCCTATCTTGTTGTAGTCCATTACCAAAGTCGCCCCTTTAGCTTTTTTAGGGAAATGCATTCTAGACCAGGAGGAGGCAACCTTTTTCAGGTCAATGGCCAGAACAACCTGCCTCCATGCTGATGTGGACTGGGTGGCTTCGGCGATACATCAGTAGAGGTGGGGAGGGCAGTGGAAACCTTTTCTGTAGCCCTGCTAGAGTTACACAGTTGGGCACTGTGCCTGTGCTGCTACTGTTTCTCCAGGCTCCTGCTGTCCAGTTGCAGTGTGAACACATCTTCCACCCAGAAGGGAGCTGCACTGGGGCTGGGGAGCTGAAAGTTGCTTCCATGCTGCTCCTGCTCATCCCCCTTTTCCTCTGCCCCCCTCATATACTTAGTAGGCCTCAGTTCAGGTCCCCTCCGGCTGGACTCGCTACATTCTTGAGGAGTGGGAAAAGCAGGGGCAGGGAGAAACAGTAGTGGCATGGACAAGCTTCCAGCTCTCTGGCTTCAGCATAGATCCTTGCTGCTCAGCCTTAACTAAGACATAGACACAGACAATGCCCTGAGGCTCCATGGGCTGGATCCAGTGGCTCTGCAGGCTGAATCTAACTTGTGGGCCATATGCTGCTGATTGCTGTTGTAGACCCTTATTTGGAATTTAAGCTATTTGAGGCTCTTTCCCCAGAAAGGATGGAAAATTGTTGTAATAAAATAAAATAATTGCTAAAAGAAATGTAGATATGAGCTTCAAGTACTTGCTTAGAGAACCTGAGCATCTCTTGTATACAGAAGGTTCATAACAATGATTAAAGAGTAAAATGTTTGTATTTCCAGTGGTGTTAACTTGTGGAAGAAGGAGTTAAAGGCTGTGCTCTGAGATATGAATGCAGCTAAAGTGTATTTATATGAGATCTGTGTGTCAATATTCAAAACACCTTTAGCTCTAGAGCTTTCCTTCTAATGTCATAACTATGCTCAGCTTACTGTAAATTGTATGTGAAAAGTTTTAGTATAGCAACTTTGGTCACAATATAGTTGGACACCACATTCCTGAGGATATTAAATATGGGTTGTTATCCATTAGCAACAGAATAGGCGAGAACTATTTTTGATGGTGTAGCTAGTACTGAAATGTTGTGCTGCATTGCTTTAATTAATTTAACATGTTGTTAAGACTCTTCAAAGATATTTGTGATTTGGAGGCCCTGTGCATCCTAAAAATACTCTATCGTCCATCTTGTCTTTATTTATTGGTGGCCCTATGAATCCTAAAAGTACTGTATCATCCATCTTGTCTTTATTGCCAATGTTTGCAGTTATATCATTAAAACTACAAGCTGAGGGTCTGAATTCAGCTTAAATCAGAATAAGAAAGGGAAGTACACTACCTTGAAGAGTGTGACACTCTTGAAATAAAAAATGGTAAGAGAGGATGAGGAATGTGGAATTTGCAGGTGGAATTTAAGAGCTAGTTCTGTATTTATTGGGAACTAAAGGCCTGATTCTGCTCATTGTACTCAGTTGAGTAGCCTTGTTGATTTTAAGGAACTACTTATCTGCCTGAGGGTTTATAGGAAAGGGAGCAAATCATCCACAATTTGATATCATGGATTTCTTTTCTTTCAAATGAGGTCACTCAGGGGATATAAGTACTGCTTTTTAATTTAAATCTTCTGCAGAAAGAGAGGGGAGACTTCAGGAGGGGTTTACTCAGAAGCTCCACAGGGAAATGGAGTAATTTCGGGGGTTGGAGGGAGGCCTCTTTCTTATTCTAATTTAAGATTTGTGTTCAAGACTCGTTCTGTGATTTTGTACCACTGACGGTTGCATAAAGGAGGATCTGACCCTTACACAGGTTCAAGAATGTCAAAACTTTCTTTATTGATAAGGACATGTAACTGGAAAGGGAAAGCCCCTTACCTTTATTTCCCTGCCAGGAGACTACTCTTATCAGTGGTTGCCTTGGAAAACTGCAGAATGAAAAGACTCAGTGTCTCTGTATGTGCTGTTTGCTGCCCCACTAGGAATTCCTGACCAATGTCTTTTTTTAAATTACTAAACACCTGTTTGAACTAGACAGAAAAGAGGGGAAGTCCTTTCCAATCTTTAATATTTAAAATTCCATTGTATATGCAACCCTGTAAACATGCTTTACTGAGACAGAGAGAATGAATAATGATGATAATGATAAGGTTAGGGTCAGATGTTTTGGCCCTATGGTAGTTTACTGTATGTTTACAGCTGTACTGTGGTGATTGTGGTTTAGTCTGAACTTCAACAGAGTATCCTCTGACCATCATCCTGGCTTTGTAAATTATTGCAGAAAGCACTGCAGTATTACCAGAGATCATACATTCAGGATGTAGAAATGTAAATGCACCCTGCGATAAATGTGCATCCATATGCAGTTGTGGGCTGGTTTTCCCTAACTTGTTAACTTGCACATTAGATCATTTATCTTAGTTTGCCAAGGCAAATCACTTAAATCTCATGCTTTCCTAGGAATCATAAAGTACGTGTCATGTCTTCATAGACACCTATCTTCAGCCCTGCCTCTCCTTTTATTTGGTACCTAGTCATCTCTCTTCTTATTCATTTAAGGACTTAGCTGCCCAGCTCCCAGGGTATTAGTAGAGAGTTCACTGAGCTTAGCCATTCCTGCTGTTTACGTTTATTTATCCATATGGCAGCAGGAGAATCATAGTCACTCCTCTAAAGAACAGACAGAAAAATCCTATGTGCATTTTAAAATTTAAAGTCATTCCACACACTTTTTTTTCTTCCTGTTATTTATACAGGTTTCCCTCGCTTTATGTTGTACATGCATTCCTGGAAAATGGTGCATAACTTGATTCGCATAAAGCAAACCTACTTTACAATGTAACAAATAGGGGTATGTTCTAAGACCTCCACTGTACTGACCCCCAGACCATTTCTACCACTTCTACAGGACAATTTTAGTACTCACCAACAACAGTCAGTACACACAAGCACAGGGCACTATCATAATGGGGATGGCAACTACAGAAGTGTGTTGCAGACAATGAGCGAGGAGCACAGATCCACACAGGAGACTATATTTTGGTGTGCGTCACAATGCACTGCACAAAGCAGCTGACTGTGGGTTTCCACTACACCGACTGCGTAAGAGTGAATTTTCCTCGCATATAAAAAATTTTTGGTATAAAAAGGGTCATCACATAAGTGTGAATCTGCACATACTGAACCCATATAAAGCAAGGGAAACCTGTTTTCTAATATATTTTACTGTAAATTTGCAAATGATTGTCTAGAATTTAGGAATAATAAATATCTATTTAAAGATCTATAGTTTTTCTCAACCGAATATTTAAAAAAAATCACAAAGATTGATGGTGTTAACTACAAAATTGTCTTCCAATAAATCACTATTGTTAGCTTCCAATAAATCACTATTATTTATTTCCAACTTTCAAATAGGGCATTATTGCATTGAGAGATTAAGTGATTTACCCAAGATCACAAGTAGTCTGTGTCAGCAACAGAACTGAAGCCTTGGTTGCCTGATGCCACTCTTATTTTTATTACAAGAGCGAACGCTGCGTTCTCTTTAAAGCAATTAAATGACAAGTTAAAAAAAAAAAAAGCCCTGAATGGTCAAAAAACCCCCCTGTTAATCAAAATACAGGCAGGTTGCAACTGTGCAGTTTACTTTGGCCTGCACATCCATGCCTAATTACTGGAATCTCTTCCAACTACTCCAGAAATCTTTAACTCCTTCAAAATGCTGTGCACTCTAGCAGCATGGGATATGTTACTCTGCTGGTATCTAATACAGTTCATACCTACCATTGAAGTCAGCGCCCCAATTGCAGCCTCCAGAAGAGATAGCCAGTAGGCTCAGGGAAAAAGGGGACAGGAAAATGTCACATGATTTGATTAAGTTTGACGATTTTGGGTTCTGTTTCCTTGTAATTCCATTTTTACAGCCAAAAATAACTCCAGTTTGTCCATTTTATATTCATTTTCTTAAGATTCTAGGAGCAAGAAACAATCAGAGACAGAGATCCTAACACTCCTTGAGCAAAGATTTGTCAGGGAAGTTGAGACCCAGGAGAAATTGTTCCTATTTTATACTAATAGGAACACATGCTTCAAGTTGAAGTTAAGAAAAGTCCTGTCTGCCTTGTGTCCTGTCTGAAGTGATGGGTAAATCATGAGCCTAAGAGTAGCAAACTACTAAGAAATGGTTCTCTTCAGGCCACAAGTACTTTGTTGTTCTTGCTAAATAATCCTTTGAGATGGAGTTCACTTGGATAGTCCTGTGTAAGTAGACAAATACAAAAATGTTATAATGCTTGAGGAAATTAATCAATTTTTCTTTAAAAAATGATATGACAGTTGCCTTCTCAGTACTGCACTTTTTTGAGAGAGATTACTTTTCTATGCACATTAAATGTAGTACCTCTATTGTGAGATACTAGAAAAAGGCTCACTAGCCTATTTTAATGCGCATTAGTGAAAACGCACTGTTTTTCTGTGGTGCTTTAATGCACATTAAAATAGGCTAATGATACACATTAAAATGCACATGTAGATGATCCCAGTGTTTTCCACAGGCGTGTCTGGCAGAACTAGCAATTTGACATTTAAATTGAAGCTGGTAGAGAGGCATCTTCCATGTTGAACGTGTCTGGAAGATCCTGTAGACGGGTGTTCCATGGCAGGTCTGTGATGTGGTAGCTGTTCAGTCACCTTTTGTGACAGCAAGTATTGAACCCTACTTTTATACCAAGTGTAACCCTGTGCACAGTGTATGTATTTATATCCTCCTTTGAGGGCATTCTTGCAGAGGCTGGTAGACCCTTCCTGATGAAAGACAGGAAGACTTGTCTCACTAGCAAAGACCCTGAGCTTGGATCCAAGAGGGCGCCCTCAGTAGCCATTCCAATCAATAGGTACATACCATACCTGATCCCAGTGCTGACTGAGTGCCAGCAGTGACCCAGATGGTGAGAAGCAGCAGAGGTGACAGGCAGTGCTTTAGCAATCCCCAGAGCAGCAGCAGAGGTGGTGTCCCTGAGCAGGGAGAGATGGTAAGCCAAGAAGTGGTGTGAGGCAACATGCCCCTGGGTTTACACCAGCATGCTTCAGCACCAGTAGTACCAGCAGTGCTTTCAAGCAGAAGCTGGGGGGTCAATATCTTCCCCAGTGACCTGAAGACAGACTCTGCTTCCCCCCACTGATTTCCTAGGCAAGAGAGCAACCTTCTGGATGGGGGAAGCTCTCAGAAACAAATGGCCACCAAAGAAATGGAGAAGACTTGTTTGTTATTTGGGGGTGATCTTCTGTTGTTGGAGTATTTGGTATTTTAGGGGTATTTAATAGTTTAAGTATTTTATGGTTGTATTTGATATGGTTTAGTTATTTTCTTTTTCCCATTTGATAAGCTTTTATATACTGTCGGTATTCAAATTGTGTGCAGGTGCGGGAAGTTGTTCTTCTAGGACCTTCAGTAAAGGTGAAATATTGCCACGTTTCTGGGTTGGTGCTCAAGCCAAAACCACTCAAATTTGGACCTGGCCCTTGTTCTTCCACTAAGGCCTAGCAAAAGGGTTACACAGGTATACCATAGCCAGTTATATGAGGTCAGGATTCACATGGCTTCCTGCCCTTCATATTGCAGTTTCTTCAGGTTGGGTCCAGGCAAGTTTAGAAGCTTGTGTACGTGGCAGATGTTTGAGTCAACTTATTTTATCTGGCCATCCACTTGAAATTGGATGTGTGACAGTTCCCAGACTTCTAGTTTCCTAAGTTTCAAAATGAAATGTTTGTATATATTTAGAAGGAGAGAGAATAAAGTAAAAGTAAGATCATTTCTTGATTACTGAAAGAGAGAGGTTCTGGGAACTGGTCATTTAATACCCACCAGAGCTTAGAACGAGTCTTTTTTTTCTTGACCACAGCCTGATTTTGATATGCGCTTAGCAGCTTCAGTGTTGCACAGAATTAGTCTGCATGCTAACTGAAACAGGAATCTGACTTGATGTAGTGACTTCTCAGCCAAGCCCTCTATACCAGGCTGGAGATAATGGCTGGTCATGGATTTCCATGAAGTGTTATCAGCCCTTATATAAGCTGAATTTTTACACAGCTGGAGAAGCCTACTTCTCAGTTCTATATGGGTTAGGGTTTGTTACATGCTGTCAACACTGGGAGGAGGAATTAACTCTAGCTCTGAAAAGTGTATAGTTTTTAAAAATAAAATGTATATAAATAATTAAAGTGCTCAAATGATCTGGCTAGAGAGATGCTAAATTGCAAAAGAGTTGTTTCCAAAGAAAGGATGACCAAAAAATAAATAAATAAAAGCAAGCCAATTGTGAGCTGTTAATTTTCTTGTGTAATATATACAACTAAGCATTTCAATTTAATTTATAGTCCCTTTACCGTATAAAATTAATGGCCTGAACAATTTACTTTAAGGGCTACAATAAATTAAATGGATCAGCTGGATGTTTTTTCTTCCTCTGAAGAACAGTTATGTGGTTTGAAGATTTAATTAAGTCATCAAGTAAAATTATTGTCTAAATTCTACAAAATACATATTTTTCCTGGAATATTCTAGAGTATGTTTATAGGTGAAAATATATTTAAAAATTTTTGTTCTTTTGTTTGCTACATTTCCATCATTGCTTTTGATAACTTTTGTGAAACAAAACTCCAGTTAGTTTGAAATCTCTGATTTCACAATGATCCTAGTACTTTTGGAGCCCTTTCATTAGAACACATAAATCTGGTTAATGTGAAGAAATTACCTAAATTATAGCCTTTAGTTCTGCAACTGCTATTGTGTGATTTCCTAAGTACTACATCCTCAGGCATTTAGCACTCATGTCAAAAACAGCTAAGCGGGTAAATCCTCTTAAGTGTCTGTGTGTGGTATACATGCATATACTTTGTGCTTTATGTATATGGGTTTTTATTGTTTTCATTTTTGAAACAGCGAGATTGAAACCTGTGTAGTGACCTGAGTAAAGCCTTCAGTTGGAAGAAAATTGAATTCCAATTGCTTAGTCTTGGGAGAGTCAATATATCAGAAAGGTGATATACAGTAGAATATTTAGTCTCTTGGGAAATGATGACTTTGGATCACTACCTCCGTGTCTCCACAGTGCATTAGAGTGTGTGTTTCTTTCAGAGAGCTCTTTACCTTGATTGTTGACTTGTACTTATAGCACACTGCTGTTGGCCAGTAGAACTAAGGAACAGTTGCACTGAGGAACGCTATCTGGTGGGGGAGAAAAATCTTTATTTCAGGCTGCTTAATATTATTTAAAGAATCTTAAAATTCCTTTGGACTGCAACTGGTTGCAAAGCAATTGGATATGTAAGGGATTGGAATACACTGAAAATATTTGTGGAAGTTATGTTTACAAACTGGTAATTTTTGGTTATGGATAATAATTCATGGAGTATGTTACTGAAACAAAGATTGAAAGAAATCATATGAGCCTCCATTAAGGTATAATTTAATTAGGTGCATTGTAGAACACCCAGAATTGATTGGCCATCTTCTGATAGCAAGCAGGATTGTCATAACTTTAGATCTCGTCAGAAGTACTTTGCATGAGTGGATATGGAATTTGAGGTACCCTTCTTATTGGAGATACTGGTGCCTGATTTATGATCAATATGGCACCTAGACTTTATTAAAATATATTGCACTGAATTTTCTTTGCTAAACTTGCTGCTTCTTAATTTTTAATTCTTAACTTGCCCAGTTACATACAGGTCTCTGTGGACACTTTCTGTAATAAGGATATGAATGTTAACATTTAACATATATTTCCCTGAGGAACATGGCTTTTTACAATTTTGGAGGATGTTACTCATATCTTTTTCCATTTATTAAAGTTTTACTTTGGTTCAGTTATATAATGTGATCTATTGATGAGAGAGCACTATTCTGTTTATCCTAGAATAATTGCTCCTTTTTCAGTATGTCTACAGCTTTTCTTACAGCCAATAAAAGTCTAAGTGATAAATCAATGGAAGACTGCAAATAACATCTAGTAATTATCTTCTGTTGAAATTAAAGATTATCTTTTTGACTGAAATGTTCAAGTAATAGGGACTCAGTTTGACATTTGGGTATATGTTGCACTTGCAATGTGGAAAAGCCTTTTGTTTTCAGAACTACTGTAATAAAAAAGGCTCTAAGTCTTCTTGTAATTCTAACTTGCTAGTATTCCAATTTACTTGAACTTCCCATTTTTACAGTTTAATAATACTTTATACTGTCTGCAAATAAAATGGCAGAGTTCTGGTATCAGGCCATTGCTGATTATACTTCTTGCAGTCATTGTACAAACCTGTATTGCAGCATTAAAAAATATTAGTCCTAATTCCATTGTTCTCTGTAGTAGGGGGACGTGACCCTCTTCCTTGGATCTTTCAAGAGCATTTTAACAAACCTTGCACTGGCAGGAAACTTTTTGCCCCCCTGCTTTACCTGTGGCAATTTAGAGTACGTTTGGTGTCTGGGCAATGCAGTGCCCCTTGTAGTTGTGCAGCAGGGTTGATTGTGTAATTTTAGGCATAGGTTAGACAAAGACTTGTACGGGATAATTTGGATAGGAAATGTCCCGACTCAAACAGGGGGTTATGCAAAATGAACTGTGGTTGTTTCTAGTCCTACTTTTCTATTATTTTATGTCCTTATTCTGGCAAAATAGCCAAAAGTTTCCTTAGCATTTTGCCTCAGTCATGTTCATGGGATCAACCTTGTTTAGTACTTAGAGCAAAAGTGTTACCAGTCACTGCATGAATAGGGACATACTGAAATTGAGGCGGCAGGTGGCTGATTTCACGGGCTGATCATGGGGATGATTGCCATTTTTGCGGGCTTATCATGGTGGCCCTGCCTTTTGCTACTGATTGGCCAAGGGGCCCTTGAGGGCCCACCCCTTGTTGCTGATTGGCCAAGTAGAACAGGATTGTGTGATGTGTAGTCCTCTCAGCTAATCAGTGGCAAGGGGCAGGGGATGGTCTCCATCTTGGGTCTTCTTCTTTGTGCTGGTGGCTCCTTCTCACCCCCACTTCCAGTGGGCTGTGAAGCTGGGTAGCAGACAGTACCCCATTTTGCAGTTTTTGTGAAATCTGTGAAATCATGAATTGAGTCAGTCCGTATACATGAAGTAGAGGGAAGATATAAGGGTGGCCTGAAGCTAGTGAGCCTAGTAAAGAAGGCTTCAGGATACAATTTCTTAGGGCTGTAAATACTGTTTAAAAAATTATTTGTTTAACCTCCTGCATTTATATTGGTTAAATGATTAATCGATAACACAGCAGCTCAGACAGCTGCTGCTGGGACCTGCTCTGAGCTTCTGGGGGCCCTTTGACTGGTGGGGAGAAGGGGAGGAGGCAAACCCAGCCAGACAGCATAGCCTACTTGAAGCCCTGAGCTGGGAGGGAGGGAACATCTGTGAAGGAGCAGCTAACTGTTTAATTGATGAGTCGTTCGGCTACTTCCTGTTTTCATCTTAGGCTATGGGTACTAGT
>NW_017729004.1:45276192-45276497 GCF_001723915.1 Gavialis gangeticus | reverse complement strand
GACGTTCGGCTACTTCCTGTTTTCATCTTAGGCTATGGGTACTAGTCCCCCTCCTTGCTTCTCCCTCCTGCCTGCCCTGCTGCCTTCTGGGGTTTCCCTTCCATCCTTCCCTGCCACACTGCACTAGCCCTGAGCTAAATGATAATTGGTAAGCTAACCAGTTATCACTGCACTTATCAGTTCATGAGCGGGGCATGGCTGCACTGGCAGCAGTGGGAGCATGGCAGCAGGAGCGTGGCAGCAGTGAGTGGGGCGCTCCCACAGATGCTGCCAGCACTGTCAGTGGCGGGGGGGGGGGGGGGGGG
>NW_017729004.1:45267102-45271192 GCF_001723915.1 Gavialis gangeticus | reverse complement strand
GGGGGGGGGGTAGCGAGTGATGACAAGGGCTCGGTGACCACCTGCTGGGGGTATGCTGCCACACTTGGGGGGTGCATGTGTACTCCCTATGCATTGCCCCTGTATTAGTTAAATGGTTAATCTTTTAACCTTTCACATCCCTACAGTCTCTTAAGCAGAAGTGTTGCATTGCTCCTGGAAACACTGACACTTAGAGTGGCAATCATAGAGGACATTCTAGTTTTCTGCTACTCTGTCCTCTATTGATACAAAACCCGACACCTTTATGTCCTTTATTTTTCTCTTGAAGAGAATTCTGAGGAAGCTGGACCTTAGTGGACCTTAGTGTCTTGAAGAGAAAAATAGAGGACACAAAGGTGTTAGGTTTCGTATCAATAGAGGACAGAGGGCAACACGACTGTCCTCTGTGATGGCCACCCTACTAACACTTGGGGCATACATCTCCTCTTCCACTATCTGCTTATGGTTTAATACGAGAGCATTAATGCTTTGAAGTATAAATACTTTACTTTCAAGACCCTGGACCCAAGAAAGAGGAAAGTTGGTCTACTCCTATTTTATGCCTATGAGAAAGTTCCCACTGACTTCAAATGGGATTTAGGATTAGGGACTAAAGTTTTAGCTGACGCTAAGGTCCAGATTTTGAAGCATCATAGTATTAACTATCAAGCTGTTTAAAAATAAAAAAGTGAAGATCTATGAAAGAATAGGACTTTCTGATTTAAAAACATTAGCTTGCTTATGCATTTTATTAGTTTTTCAGTAGGTAAACCTTTTTTGGAGGCATATGTAAAATACAGATATTTAAAGGTAAAAAAGAATGAGATTTAGATTTAAAGAAGAATCTTTGAGTATGCAAGTTTGTTCTTCTGTTCAGGGAAGGAAGAACTGAAGAAATGGAGATTGCCTAATGACTTTTCATAAATAGAATGCATTGGCAGATATGCTCATGTAATTTCCTGCTCTTGAGAGCTTTATAACCCATTCAACCTCCATTGGTTGCTTTGTCCTGCAGTCCTCCATCTGTTTAAAGAACATAAATCTTGCAAGAAATAGTTGTGAGGGGACAAGTAATTTTATTCTGAACTTCAGCAGATGATGTACCAGCTTCCTCAGAATTCCTCTTCACTGGGATGCAAAAAAGATGCATCTCTTAGAGTCTAATTATGGATCTGATGCAATGCAAATAAAGAAAAACAAAACAAAACACAAATGTTAAAGCTATTAAACCAATGGCTTTTTGGATTGGAGAACCTTCCATGAAATGTTTTTTTGAGGAGACTATTTTTGAAGGGATTTATCTGTTTCTGAGAATAGCTTGGCTCACCATAGCTAAATCAGGACCAGAACCTCATGCCAGGTTAAACTTTTCTTTAATCTTGAAAAAACTCATGAAAGCAACAAGTTTGTTTTTCTTCATTCTGTAGAGGCGGGCTACTCTTTTACAATTTCAAGTTTTTTTTCCCCCCAAAATTTGAAACCTGAAGTTTTTCTCCTTTACTGTCCCTAGTTTTCAACAGCTTTGTAGGCACATGAGCCTGATTTATTTTTGAGTGTATATGAAGAAGTTGTCAGGAAACAGCCAAGGCAAAAATCTGTTCCTTGCTCCTGAGCCAGAACTTCTAGATTCAAACTACAGCTTTAAAGGATATAAAAATAGGAATTATTGAGGGGGAAGCTGAACTCAGAACTTAATGTACTCAGGTTGGTGAGGGAGAAGAGAATCTGCATCCCAGAATTCTGAAAGAACTGGCATGTGAAATTGTCAGTTCAGTACCAATTATTTTTAACAAAACTATCATGTTGGGGAGGGTAGGGTAATACAATAAACTTGGAGAATAGCAAATATAGCTCCTGTATATGAGAAGATTCAGGAAACTCAAGGTCAGGTAGGAGTCTGACTGCAATAATATGCAAGCCTTTAAAACAAATTTCAGGACAGGAAAACTTAAAGGTGTGGAGATATAATAGAAATTAGGCTAAAACACAACAGGGTATATTAAAGATAAATTGTAATATTTTTGATGAGTAATCTGATATCTTTTATTAGTAAGATAAATTATTTTCTAGACAACAGAGATATAGTAGATCTAATCTATATAGCAGAAGGCAAAGCAAGGTGGAATTTAAGAGAATAACTCCTTTAGAAAGGCATAAACTTTGGTAGGTAACAGCCTATTTTGTCAGATGCTATGAATGGACTAGTAAGTAATTAAGGAGCAACTCTGCCCTACCTTCTGCCTAACTTCAGACTAATAACACCTAAATACCTCTCTCTAATCTATATGGGAAATTACTAGTCAAGTTGGAGTAGACAGAGTTTAATACAAGTTATAAGGTGGGTAAATAACTGACTGAAGGCTAAAAAAACAATCAGTAGCGCTGAAAGGCTTGTTTGCAGATTAGAGGGAAGGGAGTTCCTCAGGATTCGTCTTGACAGATCTTGACTCCAGCAGTACATTGTGCTGATGTAACTTGCTGATGGCACTAATTTTGAGAAGCATTTTCAATACATCAAGGATTGGGATGTGCTGCGAAATGGCCTGAATAAGCTTGAGGACTGTAGTAACACAACTGGGATAAAATTCATTAGTACAAAATGTGGAGTCCTGCACTAAAATTAAAACTTCTGCTGTAAACTGGGAGCTTATCAAATAGAAGTGACTGAGGAAGGAGGAGGATATGGCATTGCCAGTTTGATTCTGCCAAGTGAAAGGCAAGAGCAACTTTAAAGCGCATCTGGAGAGAGATTTGTTGTAGAGACAGGGAAGAATTAACCACTTTACAGGGTACTTGTATGACTGTATGTGAAATTTAGTTTAAAATTCTGGTCTCCCATTTTCAGGAAAGTTGAACTGCAGCTGCATAGAGAAGGGTAACTTGGATGAATTGGAGGGATGGAGAGTTTATATGAGAGAAAACTATGAGTTTAGCTTGTTTGGTCCAGCAAGGGGAATCATAGAATTATAGAAAATTAGAGTTGGAAGGGACCACAGGATGTCATCAAGTCCAACCCTCTGCTCAAAGCAGGACAATCCCCAATTAGATCATTCCAGACAAGGTTTTGTCAATCCAGGCCTTAAAAACCTCCAGGGGTGGAGATTCCACCGTCTCTTTAGGTAACTTGTTCCAGTGCTTCCCTAGCCTCCTAGTGAGAGAGTTTTTTTTTTTCCAACATCCAACCTAAACCTCCTTGTTCTGTCACCACTGAAAACAGTCTCGCTCCACCATCTTTGAAACCATCCTTCCAGTAGCTAAAGGCTGCTATCAAATCCCCTCTCAGTCCTCTCTTCTGCAGACTAATAAGACCAGTTTGCTCTGCCTCTCCTCAGAAGAAATGGTTCAGCCCCTGAACCATTTTTGTTGCCCTCTGTTGGACTTTATCCAATTTGTCTACTTCCTTTCTATAGTGGGAGCCCCAAAACTGGACACAGATTTGGCCTTACCAGTGCAGAATAGAGTGGAATAATTATATCCCTTGATCTGCTGGCAACTTTCCAACCAATGTGGCCCAGTATACCATTAGCCTTCTTGGCAACAAGGGCATACTGCTGACTCATATCTATTTTGCTGTTCACTGTAACCCCCAGGTCCTTTTCTGCAGAGCTGCTGCTTAGCCAGTCAGTACCCCAGGCTGTATCAGTGCATGGGACTTTGCACTTGTCCTTATTGAAACTCATGAGATTTGTTTTGGGTCAATGCTCCAATTTGTCTAGGTCTGTCTGAATCCTAGCTCTACCCTTCAATATATCTACTGCAGCCCCCGGCTTGGTGCCATCATCAAACTTGCTGAGGGTGCAGGCTGTCATTGATGAAGACATTGAACAAAACTGGCCCCAGGACCAACCCCTGGGGCACTCCACTTGATACCAGCTGCCAACTAGACATCAAGCCATTAATTACTACCCTCTGAGCCTGATGCTCCAGACAGTCTGTTTTATCCACCTTACAGTCCATTCATCCAGACCATACTTCCTTAGCTTGCCTGGGAGAATGCTGTGGGAGATGGTATCAAAAGCTTTGCTAAAGTCAGGGTATATCACGTCCACTACTTTCCCTTTATCCACCGAGCCAGCCATCTCATCATAGA
>NW_017729004.1:45245584-45262102 GCF_001723915.1 Gavialis gangeticus | reverse complement strand
TCCTTACCAGTGCAGAATAGAGTGGAATAATTATATCCCTTGATCTGCTGGCAACTTTCCAACCAATGTGGCCCAGTATACCATTAGCCTTCTTGGCAACAAGGGCATACTGCTGACTCATATCTATTTTGCTGTTCACTGTAACCCCCAGGTCCTTTTCTGCAGAGCTGCTGCTTAGCCAGTCAGTACCCCAGGCTGTATCAGTGCATGGGACTTTGCACTTGTCCTTATTGAAACTCATGAGATTTGTTTTGGGTCAATGCTCCAATTTGTCTAGGTCTGTCTGAATCCTAGCTCTACCCTTCAATATATCTACTGCAGCCCCCGGCTTGGTGCCATCATCAAACTTGCTGAGGGTGCAGGCTGTCATTGATGAAGACATTGAACAAAACTGGCCCCAGGACCAACCCCTGGGGCACTCCACTTGATACCAGCTGCCAACTAGACATCAAGCCATTAATTACTACCCTCTGAGCCTGATGCTCCAGACAGTCTGTTTTATCCACCTTACAGTCCATTCATCCAGACCATACTTCCTTAGCTTGCCTGGGAGAATGCTGTGGGAGATGGTATCAAAAGCTTTGCTAAAGTCAGGGTATATCACGTCCACTACTTTCCCTTTATCCACCGAGCCAGCCATCTCATCATAGAAGGCAATCAGGTTGGTCAGGCATGACTTGCCCTTAGTGAATCCATGCTGACTGTTCCTAATCACCTACTTCTCCAAGTGCTTAGAAATGTGTTCTTTGAGGACCTGCTCCATGATTTTTTGTGGGGACTGAGATGAGACTGACTGAGGTGAAGAAGTCCAAGAGGGAACAGGATTAGTCTCTAAATACCTCACAGTAGTAAATGCTATTGAGGGAGAAGAGCTGTTTAAACTAAGAACCATGATGGCACAAAAATAAATGGGTCTAAGGTGGCCATGAATCAACTGATCCTAAACATGAGAAGGTTCTTAACTGTGGAAAAGTTATGAAGTTGGAGTAGAGGGGGCAAACAAAAAAATCCAATTTATTTTTAAGATGGAAATTGATCAGTTTATGTAAGGGAGTATATGGCATAGTGCCTGCAATAGCAGAGGACTGAAGTTGATTATCCGTGACCCTTCCAGTTCAGTGTTTCTGTGTTTCCTTGCTGATGTGTGTTGGGTAGCACTGAGAGAAAAAATTGTAAGTCATGACTTTGTTAGGCTGTGTGGTAAATCAGTGAGTACTGTTGTACAGCTCAGCAAATCTGGGACAGATAGATGATTGCAATTTCTCTACACATAGAGAAGATGGGTGTGGACATAATGAAAGTGGGCATATGTACAGGTCCTAATGCCTAATTGGTTGGCATATTCCTGCCAGTACATGTCCAAATAGAAGCTTAAACTGCAAGTGGACTTGTTCTAAAATTAGAGCTTCGATTTGTACTGTGTAGAGAGCATGCCAAAAGAGGGTTTGTCAGTGAGCTTTTGCTTGCTGCATTACCAGTGACGCTGTATGTAAGTATGGTTATGTTGTGCCTTTGCAGCTACCTCCTCCTCACTGTTCTCACAGGAACCATTTCCTTGCATCTTGCCTTATTAGTTCATATTCTGTAAGAGAGAGTGACATTTTAGCATGCTACCCATTCTCTTATCTATGATGCTTCCCCTCCTCACCCCCCTTCACTGTCTGTAGGTCTGCTATTGTTTTTTTTAATGAATCCAGATGAATTACACTGGCACACTCAGCTTCTGCTTCCCTTGTATGTTTGCCTTGCTGACTGCTGTATTGGCTTTATAGCACAGCAGTTTAGCAGCAGGTTTCTTCCAGAGCCTTTTTTTAAAGCAATGATCTTCACTTGCCTGTGCATGCCCCTTATGTATTCCTTGTCAGATTACACGCATACCTCTCAGCATGTTTTTACATGTTGAGAGGAAGGCTGGTCATAAATTTTTATGATCAAAAGGGGGAATAATAACTTGAGGTAATAACATATCCCCTAGTGATTCTGGCATCATCCATTTTCTAGTTGTTGGGCTGGTATATACTTTAGCCCAAATCTTGATTTTTATTTATTTTTTTAAGACAGCAAATGATGAAGAATCCAGCATATCTCTTTATCTTGGTTTAAAAAGCAGGCAAGAAACTTACCTGCAGTTCCCAGCTCTTCCAAATATTCTCTTTATGAAAGGACTTAACTAAGAAGTCCTTTGTGAAAGGACTTAACTATAGCTCTGTCTGTTCCCCATCTGTAAAATAAGGATAATATTTTCTTCCTCTTACCTGTCCTATCTATTTAAGCTCTTTGGGACAGGGACTATCTCTTATGGGGGCCTAAATAATAGTTAGAGCCTCAAGACATTGCCATAGTACAAATAATCAGTAGTTAAAGGAAATACGCTGTTCATCTCAGTCAGAAACAATATTTACATTTAAAGATTTCTGTGCACTCAAGGAAGCACTGGGCTCGGAGGCATACATTGTACCCGTAGTTTGAAATGACGGTTAGGGTACATGAATGAATATTTTTAATAATCAGTGTGACCCTGTACTAAAAAGTTCTAATCGCAGTATGAGACTAAGACCTGAAGTCAAAGCTGATGGGTTTTTATTCAGTGCTTTATATGACTATAAAGGCAGTATATAGTGTGTTTATTTTATTTGCTCAAGCAAAAAAAAATTGTTTTTATTTGCTGATGTATCCTATCCCAAGTCATTATTAGAATCCAAGCAATGATTGCATTGCTTGCATTGTAGCAGATGTCAGAAAAACACTACATGAATAAGGATGTGAGGGTGGCAGTCAAATTTTGCTCTGGATAGAAACTTGCCTAAAATCCTCATGGACAGGAAATGTGCTAGCATTTTGCCTAATGCTATCTTAATATATTCTGCAAAGGTTTTATTTTGTTTTGTCAGTCTGATTACAGGAGGTTACAACTCTGAAATTCTATATTTTGTTTTGTGATACTAGAGGAATCTGCCTTTTTGGTCTAATGTCCCCGGAAGTTAAGTGAAGCAGATTCACTCTAACAAGTAGACTGAGTCCCCTTGCGCCTTCATTTGTAACAGTTATGCCACTACCTTCCTGGAGTTCAGTTTAAGACAGCACCAACATATCTGTTGTACTACCAACCCCAAATATTTATAAGAAGAAATGCCATACTGTTTTCTGATCACAAGCCATCTAGTTCAGTATCCTACATAAAGGCTGTACAACTGGTGACCTGCAGGCTACACAAACTGGATTGTGCCAGCTTTCATCACAGTAACCAAACTCAGTATCTGACTTAATAGACCCTATAGACCCTATACTGTTGTTTCTCCTTCCTGTATAGAGAACCTGCTTTGTGTTCTTATATGATCTATTCATCGCCTTTCTTTGATTTCCCTGCAGTTTTAGTTTTAAACTTATTGTTCATGTGAAAAACTCTCATTAACTGACTGTAAGATCTGATGCATAGTTTTGCAGGTCTGATTGTAACGGCTATGATAATACTTTTTACATAGCATATAGCATAACCAAATTCCTGTATTTTATGGCCTCAGGGAAACAGTTTAGAAAGGCAGTGACAAAGTCAAGCTTATTTATTGACTGGGAGACTTTCCAGACCAGCAATATGCATTACAGGTTCATTATTTGTTAACAGCTGGAGCAGAATAGTTCTGCTTCTCCTGCTCCTCCTCAGCCAAAAGTTTGTATCCTTTTGTCATCCAGATGCCATCTGGAAGCTGGCTGAGGAGAAAGCCATGGATTTCATGTCAGTATTGACTGCAAAAGAAAAAATGATGTATACTTTTTTTTTTCTCTTGGACAGCAATTCCCTAGGATTTCTTTTCCCCCACACATGCTGGCTTGAAATATTTCTAGGTATTGGTGAAGCTGTTGCAATATGTGAACTATCATGTAGTGATCTGTTTAATAAGGACTTAAATATTCATCATCTCAAAGCCAGTGCACTCTCCCCTGCACACCTGATTGGAAGGAATTCCTTAATGGAAACCGTGGTCAAATCCTGATAATACCAGTCATTTTTTAAGGCTATTTAAAATTCTGTTCATGTATTTTAGCGTTTTTGTATAGAGTCCATCACTATGGTATTTATAACTACATATATGGGTCTATGTTTTATTGAACCACGTTTCTCCTTAGTAGATCAGTATTTTATTTACTTCCAGACTCTCCAGTTAAGGAGTCCCTGTAATCTTTTCTCCTCCTGCATTGTATCTCTTTGTCTGTTGAATTTTATTTTAGGTAACCTGGAGATAAACATTCAAGAAAATCACCACTGTGATGCTAAGACCACAATTATCTCCTGGGGTTCTGCTTTTGGAACTGCATTTTCACAGTTTCTGACATCATGAGAAGCTGCCAATTGAATTACAGCCTTGTTTTCAATTAGAGCCCTTGTGTGTTTCTGTGCAGAATATGGAGAAGGTGGCTATTTTCCCATAAGTACTTCTGCTGAATTTTTTTTGAGATCTATCTCCACATTACACATGTGCTGCTCCTGTTGTCCTTCATTAATCTTCCTTTTGAGTTGCATGTTCAGTAATTCTCTTTCTATTGGGACCTGAGAAATATTTCGTGCGCGCGTGCGCACTTGATGGAAAATGCACATTTATTACCATCAGGCATTACAAATCAACATTATACCAGTTTTTTTGCTGTTCTTAGCAACTAATAGTTCATATGTTTTTGGATTATATCAGTCTCTGTTTTATGTATTCAAATTGTTGGAATATCAGTGTTAGGCAGCATCCAAAAACATATTCAAGGATCATAGTCTCCAATGAATTTACTTTGAAGGAGTACACCAGTAATGAAAGCACCTACTTGTTATCTAGGATATACATACAGCTATACAGAGACTTATATGACCTCTTCACTTCAGTATTTAATTATAATTTTATCTAATATTTAATAATAGAATCCATTAGAATTAATAGGACACTTTCCGGTCATCTGGGACGGATTAATAATAGATCATTAAAGTCAAATATTTTGTCCTTGCATTTTGAACTTATGGACCATTATGTAACTATGATTAAAATTCAACTATTTGTAGAAGTGGGTGTTTTGTTGTTTTTCAGGTGAATCTAATGCTAATAAATGAGAATGAAGTGACAGTAAAGACGACATTAAAATTGGCATAGAACAGACCAAGGCACTCCACATTTAATTTCAGTAGCCCTGTAGCATGCTATCCTTACCTCAGAGGATGAGAGGGCAAGCTAAGATGCATGTCTATCTGATTGCTTTTCTCTAATTGTGATATGGCACATCTACTTTCTGGCACATCTACTGCTACTGAGTAATAATTCAAGGGGGACTCAGTAGCCTACCAACGTGCTGAGAATTCTGGTAACAGAACTGTATGTTGTGATTAACCTTAGGCACATGAGTAGTCCACTGAAGCACCGGCTTGAATGCTTTACTGGAACAGAACCGCGGGATTGATATACTAACATATTCACTATAAACATGACTTGAGCAGGTGTCTGGACTAGATGGGATCACCACCTATTCTCATATACAAGGGATCACTGATCACTTAGCAGATGGTTATGATTTTCAGTCATTGGTGACCTGGTTGAATAAAGTGAAAAGCTGTGATATCATGACTAAAGCCATCTAGCATTCACTGGCATGTGTTCATTTTTTATTATCCTTTCGGGTCAGTGGCCACTAAGCCCTCTCAAATCTGTTGTAACATTCGCAGTTAAGTTAATTGAAAAGAGTGCATTGTGTCTCCACTAAAAATGACCGAACAGGAAACTATTGATTTCGCAGCCTGTCCACATTACTGAGCTTGATAGTGGATGAATAGGAAGAATGTACTGGGTAAACCTAATCCAGGATCTCAGCAAGCGTTTCACACAGCCTAGTGATCAATAGGGATGGGGAAATTGCCCAGTTTTGAAATGGTGTACTGTCTATTTAAAGGCAATCAGGACTCGTAGTAGAGATGGTATCTTTTATTAGATCAACAAGATTTTTGCAAAAAAAATTTCTGGGTACTATCTGTTTATGCATTTAGGTGCTAAATCTTTGGCATCTTGTTGTTCTGGTATAGATTAATTCGTCTTTAGGGATGAATTAATAGTTTATTATATTTTAATTATCTTGCGCCATACTGTTGGCATTTTTCTTTGAGTATCACTGGATCTTGGTTCCTGGGATAAGAATAGAAAGTAAGCTGTGGGGGTTTGGGGCTTCTTTTTTTTTGTTTATCTTTCCTTTTGGAGGTGGGGGGATGGGGTTTCAATGGGAGCGTGGTAGAGGGAGTGCCCATTCCCATTTGGAAAAGGGATTTGTTGCTTATAACTTATTCAAGGTGGGATTGTTATAATTTATTCAAGGTGGAATTGTTGTGAAACTCTACCTGGTAACTGAAAGAGAAATAAAGTAACCAAATTATGTAGGCAGTTCTTTTCAGCTAAATTGTTTTAATATTCTGTGTAATGTAATATTAACTGGTCAAATTCACTCTCATCATTTTGGTTAAAAAACAACAACCCCAAAAACCACAAAAAATCATTCTTACCTGATTCATTTTACTATGATACCTGATATCTCCCTGTAGTTTGGATTTCTAAATTTCATATTTTGTCAATATTTTCAGTCTTCCTGAGAAAGAAGGAAGGTGCTAGGACCTTGCTGTAAATTATGGCCATAAAATGTAATTACAAAAGGAAAGTCAGCTTGTAAGAGTAGGGGTGCACTTTGTTTTTTATAAATTTAATAGAACAATACCTTTCTTACAAGAAATAACCTGATATACAAAATACTCAGGATTTTAAATAACTGTGGCTGAGTTGCTTGGTGTGTCTTTTAGGCTAAGTACAGACAGGTAAAAAGCCCAAGGCTGAATTGATTCTGTTTTTGCTGGTTAGTTTAAGCTGCGGAGATTAAACTGAGAAACAAGTGGACAGACATTTACATCTGATTCAGGGATTGCAGCCACATACTTGTAGTGGCTCAGGCCGGAAACCGGAGGTGGGGGGCACTAGTGCACGGCTCTCTGCCACAGCCAGTATGGGCTGTGTGTTTGCTTCCTCGTTCTGGTGCCCCCAAGTTCTCTGGGATTTGCAGCTCAGACTCACAGCAGCAGAACTCTACAGGATTGCTCATCACTTCCTCTTCCTGCTTCCAGGTGCCTCTGGGATTTCTAGTCCACAGTCACAGCCAGCAGTAAGTTTTTGGCAGGGCAAGGCAGGGCAGATCTGTACTTGGTGGAAGGGAAATTTAACCACCATCCCTGGTCCCAGACCCAACCTGGGGTTTGGTTGGGGGGGGAGAGTCCCTGCTCTCTTCCCCCCTTGAATCCTTTTCTGCTAGAGCAGACAGCACAGCCCAGCCCAGGGCTGGAAAGCATGCTGGGATGCTGGGGGGCTGTGATTTAACTTGAACCAGGAAGGGGTCTGGGACAGAAGTTTCATAAACCAGTTTGACCCAAATCAGTTAAGTCTGATACTACCTTCAAGCAGGTTTATCTGAAACCAGTTTCAGAGATTTTATGTTCACTGAGCTTCTGTTCTGTTACAGGTTTAAACCAGTTTCTCATAACTTAAACTAGTTTACGTATAACTTGTTGCATCTCTGTGACACTGTAATGGGTCTTATACTAGACAAGGAGTCTAAGAAATGGTTGTCCTCAACTAAAATCAAGTTTATTGAACCCTAACAGATACGATTCTAATTAAACTTGAAGCAGCATTAGCAGTTAAAAAATTGAGGTTTGTATCTAGTTGAAGCAGATGCTCCACCCCATAATGTTGCAAACACAACTTCAGTGGTTGATCAGGCCATGAAGTCTTGTCCAGGGCTCCTGGTTTCCATGTCTGATGTTGAGACAGGATCTTGGATTGGTGACATGATCTCTTCAAGAGTGTTCCAAAGGGTATACTCTCTCACCTATCTTTATATACCAGATAGCTTGCATTTCTTAATACATAAAATTACCTTAAGCCTTCCTCTTAATGCATATTAATAATCTTGCTTCTCTTTGCCATATATGGTTATCTTTAACTGGAATTTTCTTTTCTGAGATAATCTTTTCATTTTTAGGCAGGGGTAGGTTTTGCTCTGACTGTTCCTCTTTTGCCCAGGTTATATTTATTCAGTTTAGTTAACCAACTTCCTGTTTTGTTTCAAGTCAGGGAAAGTATTTTTCCATCTGCTCCTTTCACTGGATGTAGGTCTTGACCACAATTCAAGCTAAGCATGCATCTTGAACTGAGCACAAAAGTCAAACCCAGGCCTGAAGGCCTCTGGGCCCCAAAAAACTTCTGTCCCCAGCCTTGTGATTTACAGATACTGGGTTTGATCATGCACCACAAGTATAAGTGGGAGTTTTCCTGTTGAATTGAGTGGGAGCTGGATCTAGCTCCTAATCTATGATTCGCATAAAATTAGCAGCTAGCATTAGACAATGAAGTAATTGTATGAGGCAGAAGTTGTTGCTGAGTTGCCTATAATAGAAAAAATTAAATTTGTACTGTTTATGTTAGGGAGCAGGTATTCCCTTTTAAATCAGGCAGGAGAGCCATACTGACCTATTTCTGAAGAAGCTCATGTAGGCATTTTAAAAATGTGGATCACAGGAGTTACCTGGGAATTCATGCATTGCTTAAGGCTTTGCATATTCAGAAATGTTCAAAATAACTGTGTGTTGAATTTACTGTTTCCTTTTTAAGTAGATAATATTTGTCAATGATTCCACATGAAATGATGTATCATCATTTTTACATCAGGATTATACCATAATTGTGTCCTGTTTCTCACAAAGTATAAACTGCTGAACTATTTTAATGTGAGACTGAAGCTAAAAGATCATGATAAAAAGAGAATCATGGCAGGGGAAAAGGGAGTGCATGTCATTGTTATCAGGGGCAATATAGACCATCTTTATTGTTTTTTTTCAAAATATGGGAATCATATCTTTGTCTCTCTGTCAGAATAGCTGGGTGGGGAGTTCAAACCAGTCAATCAAGCATGACTGAAATTTAGCTTATTGCAAAAAATGGTCTTTCCACCTGCTCTTGCAGCAGACAAGAACGACCTGCCTTCTGATGTAACATGCTTCAGATTGAGAACAGTTTAAGAAAGTCTCTTAGGGGGCTGCTAAGCTAATCGATTACTGGTTAGTGTGGCTAAATACAGACATTTAAAAATCTGAGTCTGAATTGATTCAGTCTTTACAGGTTAGTCTAACCTGCATAGATTGAACTGATTTGTGAGTGAACAGAAATTCCAGAAATGCAGGCATATGCCTGCAGTGGCTCAGGCTAGAAGCCAGGGGTGCTAAAGCGAGCTCTCAGCTGCAGGGAAGTTGTGCTGAGGTGGGGTGGGGGGTATGGGGTGCTAAAGCGAGCTCTCAGCTGCAGGGAAGTTGTGCTGAGGTGGGGGGGGGGTATGGCCAGGCTTCAGCAGGCTGGGTATGATTAGGGAAGAGTTTAAACCCCTACCCTGGCCTGCAGGAACACCAGTTGGGGTGTGCGTGGAGGAGGAAGGGGGGAGCAGCCCTTGCTAGGCATTTCCCACCCATGCCTTTGCTGCTCAAGTGGCCAACCTCAGCAGCAGTATGAAGCGAATGGAGATGGAGTGGGGGTGTTAATTCTCCCCTCTGCCCCCTGTCCCAGCAGCATGGGCCCAAATTGGGGTCTGCCTGGCCAAGGCAGAGCAACCCGTATCAGGGTCTTCCTTGCCCCCTTGCTGCTGCAGTAGGAGGGGTGGGGCCATGGCCGGGCACTGGCCCTGAATGATCCGCTGAGTCAAAGGGGGCAGAGACCCATTTTCCCCTGGCCTGATGTGGGCAGGAGGGGCTTTGTTTCCCCCACTGTCCCCTCTCCCCCTAGGGAACTCCATCCAGGGTCTACCTGGCCCGATGTGAGCAGCAGAGGCAGTGGCTGGGGCTGGCAGACGCTGTCTGCGATCCCCCAGGATGAGAGGGAAGGGAGGAAGGAATAAGCATCCTCCCTCTCTCCATCATGGGGGGCCATGCCAGCCAGCCTCTAGTCACACTCCTGCAGCTGCAGCAGTGAAGGGGGAGTGACTGTGCCACAGGCTGCTGTGCCCCGGCCAGGCAGACCCCAGCTTGGTCCATGCTGGTGGAACAGGGCAGGGAGGGAGGAATAAACTCTTCCTTGCTCCCTTCGCCTTAGGGAGGCTGGCATCTGGCCATGCCCCCGCCCTGGCTAGAGAGCAGAGGTGCAGTGCCAGACCTACTCTAGTCCAGGGCTGCAGAGCATGCTGGGGGACTCCATAGTTTCATAGTTGGTAGGGTCAGAAGGGACCTGAGCAGATCATCAAGTCCGACCCCCTGCCATGGCAGGAAAGAGTACTGGGGTCAAATGACCCTGGCAAGGTATTCATCCAGCCTCCTTTTAAAGACCCCCCCAGGGTAGGAGCTAGCACCACTTCCTCCTCCCTTCCCTCTCAACCTGGGGGATCACAGCCAGGGTCTGCCAGCCCCAGCCACTGCCTCAGCTGCTCACATGGGGCCAGGCAGACCCTGGCTGGAGTTCCCCAGGGGGAGAGGGGACAGTGAGGGAAGTTTAACTTAAACCAGGAAGGAGTCTGGGACAGACGTTCTATAAACTGGTTTGACCTCTGTAACTTAAGTCTGATACTACATTCAACCAGGTTTAACTGAACTTCTGTTCTGTTACAGGTTTAATCCAGTTTCTGATCACTGGTCAGGAAATCTGGTCTAAGCAGTCAGGAAATCTACTTGAAGCAGTAAATGGAGGAGAAAACACCCAAACAATTTCCTGAAGTAAACATTTATTGAAGTGACATCATCTTTCCCTTAAAGGCTGTGTATTCAATTGGAAGAAATTCTAAGTAACACTATACCCCTTAGAAATTATGTTGCTTAGAAACTGTCACTCAACTTATTGACAGTATATAGTGTGATGTTTTCAGAAATGACTAAAAATGCATGTACACAAATGGGAAATAGTGCAGGTACAGGCAACCCCTGCTTAGCGCTCTTAATTGGTTCCTAAAACACTGAGCGTTAAGTGAAATGTGCATTAAACGAAACCAAAAATTTTGATGACCCAAGATGGTGACTGCAAGTGTTTTTAATGACCCAAGATGGTGACTGTGAGCATTATAGTGAAACTTGCTGAGTGATAAGTGGAACCGGGTATCAATTTAAAATGAGCGTTATAGTGGAACAACGCTAAGCAAAACAGCGTTAAGCGGGGGTTGCCTGTATGTCACCAGGCCATCAGTTTTCCATCACAGAAACGTAAGGTAGCAAACAGTTTTGAAACCGCATCAGAAAAAGCAGCTGAATTCATAGTTGGCAGGTGCAGTTTGTAATATTGCTTTAAAACATGTTAAAAAATGGGAAAGCAGTGGGGGCAATTGTTACAGATATGCTGAATGTAAGAAGAGTAGGAGCAGATCATGGGAGCCTTCCCAGCTGCATATTGACTTCATGGTTCATCCTATTTGAGGATGCAGTACCTGAAGACACATGCAGTTTAATGGGCTAATGGACCAGTTATTTTAATGGGCTAATGGACCAGTTATTGGAACATGCTTTTTGGAATGTAAAACAAAGGTAGGTGAATAATAATACAATTGCTTATTTCCCTTCTTTTTGGGTATGCCCTTAGTTGCTATTTATGCCCAGACCTACTCTGTGTAATACATCAGGTCAAATAATGCAAAGCAGAATAATTGCCAAGTGCATTTGCTGGTATGAAATATTTATATTGCATGGACTGTCCTTTGAAACTATATTATTTACCAGCATTTGATGCACAATTATCACTTATGCTTCACTTGCACATTCTTGTCAAAATGAGGAGCAGACGCCCACTAGAATGGTGCAGCTTATTTGAACATTTAGCACATCTGCTTTCTTGTCATGTTGCCTCAGTAATTGAATCAATGGTGGAAAGAAACATCTCATCTGAGCTTGCTAACTGATAATAAACTGATGAGCTTATGACTGGATGTCACCCACTGACATTCATTGGAAGTCCGTTTTCCCTTGGCAGTCTCAGCATTGCCTCCCTTGAGTCCCAGATACCATTTACAGGTTTTTATTTTAAGTGTCATATCCCAGTATAGTCAACAGAGAATGATAGCGTTATTTCTGGGCTATAGTAACATTTTTTCCCCCCTAATCTTTATAGTTGTGCTGCAGTTTGGGTTCTTCAGTGCAGTGAATCCATATGTATACACAGGTGTGCTTTTGATGGTATATTGGTAACATCTGTTTGAATATGAAAACACTGGTAACTTGGTAAGAAAATTTATATGGTAGAGTAGTAGTCCTCAAACTTCTTAGAGTTAAAGCACATCCAGAAACTTTTTATTAATACCTATATTATCCCTTTTATTTACCATTAAGGAAAAAGTGCAGAAAAAAGCCACATGTCATTGCAGGTGGTAGAAAGGCCACTGGTAAGTGCTGTTTTTGTACAATTCAGTACAATGTGTACAACACCTGTCATATGAAAAATATGAAACAGCTGATATACACATGCATGCACACACTTGCACACATCCCTCCCTATATAGACAAATAGAAGAAATCTATGCTGGTTACATAGAAGGGTCAGCTTTATTTTTGTTTTAGATTTTAGACAGCGGAAGTTTCAAGGGAATGATCTGTGCAGAAGGCAACGATTGAGGTCAGTTTTATAGATGCCCAATAGCCTAGGAATTACTATCTCAACTCCTGTCCAACATTTAGTAGAGGACATAGTGGAACAGGGATGAAGTATATGGATTGATTACTGTTAAACTAGAAAGATTCAGGTAGAAGGATTCAGTTTCATTGTAGGAATGAGTTCTGAAAGTAACAAGTTAGTGGTGAGAAATGATGGAACTGGAGATGGTATTTGAAAGTACATGGGGGATGAAAGACAAATTCAGTTTCTAGAGTTGATGACAATCTGGGGAGATAAATTATGGTACAGGAAAGATTTGTTGTTGGAGGATCTGTATAGTAGTTTTCTGACAAAATTAACTGTTTTTTGTAGATTGGAGAAAATCAGCTCTTGAGTCTTTGGAGCTAAACACTGGAAGAAAAATTAAGGGCTAGTTGAACTTATTTTGCTTTCACATCATAGCTAGTAGTGGCTCCTCTGGACATAAAAATATTAATTGTATGTAGAATGGTGGTAGTTTCATTTCAGATGACTCAGTGTTTGATAATCTGAATTTGCATATCCTTTTGTGGTTTAAGAATCAAACAGGAAATCTTGAGGTTGCAAAATTTTTTGTGATCTTCCTAGTTCTTCTCATGTCAGACATACCATGGGAAAATTTCTGTTCCACCCCTTCCCACCCCACCTCTCCCCTACAAAAAAAATGGAAAAAAAAGAAGAAACCTCCAAGAAAGTGTTAGTTTGGAACTGTTCTCTATTTAACCGTATTGATTTATTCATCCCTAGTTTTGAAGTGGCAATATCTCTGGGCACTTGAGCAATATTAGTGCAGTGTGCAATAAACAAAAAATGTAATCAGTGCTGCAGCAACAGTGAGAATGCTTTTTGCCAATTCCACAATAGTCAACTAATCAGAATAATTTGGATCTTGGATACATTTCAAAAAGGCCATTTTATATAACTATTCTGAGCAGGCTGTCTAGCTTTTCCATTGCTAATTTATTCGTTTTCATGCTGAGAAAAAAGATACAGCTAATAGTTTAAAAGGATTCTGTAGTAAAGGCAGGGATGAAATGTAGGGCCTTTTTATTAGCTGAAACCACAAGCCTTCAACTATTCATATGTAGTATTTGTTCCTTTCCTAAGTGTTGTATTTCAGTTACTAAAAACAAACCCCCAGTTCCTTGTTGGAGGTGAGCAGCCAACAGTGCTGAAAGAACTAATTAGGGACTATTTAGAAAAGTGGGACATATAAAAGTGCATGGGGCCAGACAGGATGCACCCAAAGGTGCTGAAGGAGTTGGTTAATATGATTTTAGAGCTGCTGGCCATCATCTGTTAAAAAGCATGGCGATCAGGAGAGGCCCTGGATGATTGTAAATAGTACCCATATTTAAGAAAGGGAGAAAGGAGGATCCAGGGAACTAAACACTGATCAGCCTCACTTCAGTCCCTGAAAAAACCATGGAGCAGATCCTCAAGGAATCCATTTCTAAGCATTTGGAGAAGGTGACTAGGAACAGTTGGGATATATTTACCAAGGACAAGTCATGCCTTACCAACCTGTTTGCCTTTCATGATGATATGACTGGCTCTGTGAATGCAGGGAGACCAGTGTACATGGTATACCTTGTTTTTTAGCAAGGCTTTTATATGGTTTCCCACAACGTTCTCCCAGGCAAGCTAAGGAAGTGTGGTCTGGATGAATGGACTGTAAGGTAGATAGAAAACTGGCTGGAGCATCGGGCTCAGAGGGTAGTAATTAATGGCTTGATGTCTAGTTGGCAGTTGGTATCAAGTGGAGTGCCCCAGGGGTTGGTCCTAGGGCTGGTTTTGTTCAATGTCATCATCAATGACCTGGAAGATGGCACAGAGTGCACCCTCAGCAAGTCTGATGATGATACGAAGCTGAGGGGTGTAGTAGATACGTTGGAGGGTAGGATTTAGGATTCAGAGTGACCTAGACAAATTGGAGGATTGGGCCAAAAGAAATCTCATGAGGTTCAACAAGGATAAGTGCAAAGTCCTGCACTTAGAGTAGAAGAATCCTATGCTCCAGTACAGGCTGGGGGCTGACTCACTAGGCTGCAGCTCTGCTGGGGGACCTGGGAGTTACAGTGGACAATAAGCTGAATGAGCCAACAGTGTGCCCTTATTGCCAAGAAGGTTAATGGCATACCAGGCTGCATTGTTAGGAGTGTTGCCAGCAGCTGAAGGGAAATTACTTTTTCCCTCTATGTGCATCTAGTAAGGCCACATCTTGAGTATTGCGTCCATTCTTGGGTCTCCCAGTACAGAAAGAATGTGTACAAATTGGAGAGAGGCCAGAGGAGGGCATGGAAAATACTGAGGTGGCTGGGGCACATGACTTATGAGCAGAGATCTGAGCTTTTTGTTTCCCATGGAAAAACAGAGAAAGATGTGAATTTTCCCACTTTACCTCAGGAAAACACAGATGCAAACAGCTCATTGCAGGCTGGGGAACAAGATGGGCATGGTCAGGCAGGGAGTACCATGTACATGTATGTGCACATGGCCACCAGGCAGCCTGCAGAGCAGCTCCCATAGGTAAGTCGGGGGGGCAGGGATTGAGGCTCCCATAGTGAGGGAGGGAGTGGGTTGGGAAGGGCTGGGGCTGGGGAGGAGGGTGCGTGGGTCTTGGGGCCTGGGGCTGGAATGTGTGGCCACAGGGCCCCAGTGGGTGTGGGACAGGGCTGTGAGTGGCTTGGATGGGAGGTGGGGGCAGGCTCCCCGCTGTGTTTCCCCGCTAGTGTGGAAACGGGGGACCTGTGCCCCCCAGATCTGTGTGCAGGGTAGGTGTGGGCTGCCCACAGTGGGCTTGGGCTCCCTGCCTTGCTTCTATCCCCCAGGGCCTCTGCATCCCAGCGAGTGCAACCCAGTACTGCAGGGCAGAGTTGAGCCACACAAAGAAGCTGTTTGCTTCTGTGAGCTCTGTGCTGCCCCGATGAGGTGTTCCCTGTCCGAACAGCAGCTGTGGGGGTGGTGATGTGGGGTTTTTCATAGATTTCATAGACATTAGGGCTGGAAGGGACCTCGGAAGATCGAGTCCAGCCCCCTGCCCAAAGGGCAGGAAGTCAGCTGGGGTCATAGGATCTCAGCAAGATAAGCATCCAGTTTGCTCTTGAAGGTGGTCAGAGTAGATGCTTGAACCACCTCCGATGGCAGGCTGTTCCAGACCTTGGGGGCTTGGACAGTAAAGAAATTCTTCCTTATGTCCAGCCTGAAACGGTCTTGCAGTAGTTTATGACCGTTTGACCTCGTCATCCCTTGGGGCGCTCTGGTGAACAAACGTTCCCCCGGATCCTGGTGGTCACCCCGATAAACTTATAGGTGGCTATCAGATAACCCCTGAACCTGCGCTTTTCCAGCCTGTTGTCGTAAGGTCTGTTTTCCTGACCTCTGATCATGCGCGTGGCTCTTCTCTGGACTCTCTCAAGCTTCTCCACATCCCTTTTGAATTGTGGAGCCCAAAACTGGATGCAGTACTCCAGCTGCAGCCTCACCAAGGCCGAATACAAGGGGAGAATGACGTCCTGGGATTTGCTTGAGAAGCATCTATGGATGCAAGCCAGCGTTTTGGTCGCTTTACTAGCTGCAGCATCTCATTGCAGGCTCATGTTCATCTTGTGGTCAGTGATGACCCCCAAGTCTCTTTCTTCCATAGTGCTAGCCAGTCTAGCACTGCTGAGCCTATAAGGATGCTGCAGGTTTTTCTTCCCAAGGTGGAGAACCTTGCATTTTTTGGTGTTAAACACCATCAGGTTCTCGTCCGCCCATTTGCTGAGCCTGTCCAGGTCAGCCTGGATCACCCGCCTTTCATCTGGTGTGGATGCTTTGCCCCAAAGTTTGGTGTCATCGGTGAACTTGACCAGTCCACTCCTGACTC
>NW_017729004.1:45234320-45240584 GCF_001723915.1 Gavialis gangeticus | reverse complement strand
TTTTAAAGATCCTTAAAGGATTATGCCCTTAGCTGCTGCCATGCAAGTAGGGGACACCTCACTAGGATAGCATGGAGCTTGCAGTGGCAAACAGCTTCCCTGTGTAGCTCTACTCTTCCTTGCAGCACCCACTGGGCTGTGGGGCCCTGGGGGAGGACAGTAGGGCAGGGAGCCCAAACCCATAGTGGCCAGCCTGCGCTGGCACCCACCCCTGCCCCATGCACAGATCAGGGGAGGGGTGGGGGAGGCACGGGTCCCCCCTGCCTCCCTGGGAGTGTGTGCAGCAGTAGAGATCTGGTATCCCCTTGCCTGAGCCTGCAGCAGGCAGGCAGCAGGGAGGGGGAGCTGGGCTCCGTGCTCTGTGCTCTGCTCTGCTGCAGCAGCTGCTGCCTCCCACCTGCAGCAGCTGGGGCTTGGGAGCTGAAGTGGGAGGCAGGGGGCTGCAGACCCAGGTCGCCATAGCCAGGGCAGCTGGGGGGTCCCTCTGGCTGGGCTGGGGGAGTGAGGGGTACCAGTAAGGCCAGGGGGCTCATGGGGGGTGGGGATGAGGAGCACCAGCAGGGCCAAGAGGGGGAGTGAGAGGTACCATCAGGGCTAGGGGGCTGTGGTTAGGAAATGAGGAGCACCAGCAGGGCTGGTGGGCTGTGGCTTGGAAGTGAGGGTCCTGGATCTGCATTCTGTGAGATAAGGGGACAGGGGGAGTTCTGATCTTCCACAATAAAAAACCCAAATCAAATACCAAAATGTATAGGTATTTAACATTTATTTTATTATATTAATTGAGGCACTGGTAGGCTTCCAAATGGCTTTATAATTGTAAATATAAAAATAAAACATTGTGTTCAACTGATACCTATATATATAGTGGCAGTTCATTTTAATCATGGATTTTGGGGGTTTTACCAGATAATTTGTGTGGGGTTTGTTTCTTTTAATCAGAAAATTTGTAATTTTTTATCGGGAAAAACCAGGATCCCTGCCTATGAGGAGAGGTTGAGGGAACTGTGCTCAATTAGTCTGAAGAAGAGAAAATTGAGAAGGGATTTAATAGCAGCCTTCAACTACCTGAAGTGGTGCTTAAAAGAGGATGGAGCTAGATTGTTCTTAGTGGTGGCAGATGACAGAACAAGGAGCAATAGCCTGAAGTTGCAGCAAGGGAAGTTTAGGTTAGATATTAGGAAGAATTTTCTGACTAGGAGGATACTAAAACACTGGAATAGGTTACCCAGAGGGGTGGTGGACTCTGTATCCTTGGAGGTTTTTCAGACCTGGCTAGACGGAGCCTTGCTTGGGATGATCTACTTGTGGATGGTCCTGCCTTGAGCAGTGGGTTGGACAAGATGACCTTTTGATGTCCCTTCCAGCCCTAATTTTCTATGATTCTATTTCACATAATCTTCTTTCTACAAAGATAAGTGGAGGGCTTCTTATGACAGAAGTAATGTTGGTGGAAGACATGCTTTCTGTCATACTGAAACTTTCCTTAATTAAATTCTTTATTTCACAGAAGTTTAGGGTTTAAAAAAGTCATGAGGCTTTTCACATCAGTTAATTCTGTGATTTTATTGGAATACAATATAATCCATTGGAATAGACTGTATTGTAGGACAGGGGCGGGCAATTGTTTTGTGTGGATGGCTGCTTAACGGGTTTTGGTGAGCTGTTGAAGGTCGCAAGGGTAGCCCCGCCCATTGCCAATTCCCCATCCCCTGGTTGCTGTCTTTGCACCAGAAGTCCCTCCCCCGAACCTCTGACATTTTCCACTGGAAAACTCTCCCAGATGTACTCTTTTTGGGAAGGTTTGCCTTCTTGGAACTGGAAAACACCCCCCCAAATTATGTACTAAAAATCAAACATTCACAATAACATATTTTTATATTTTTGTCCTGTTTTGTGGACTTTTGCATGTGCATGGGGGTGTATGAATAGGGGGATGGATGTGGAGGGTATGTGCGCAGGTAGCAGTGAGTATGGCTCCCCCCAGAGGCACGTGGGTGTGTGGGGGAGTGTGGAGAATGGTGAAGGGCTTGTGGGGGGGTGCAGTGTTTGTGAGGTGTGGGATTGTGGGGTGTGTGATTATGTATGGGGGAGGCTATGGTTGTGGGGGAGGGCTTGTATGGTGGGGTGTGCATAGGAGTTCCCGAGCCCGTGTGTTCTATGGCTCATTTTCCGCCACTGCCAACAGAGCGCAGCCCCAGCCCCATCCTGTATCCACTTTGGACTCACCCCAGCAGGAGCGCACCAGCTGGAACCTGCATACATAGCTCTGATCCCAGTCCATCCTGCACCTGTTGAGTGGCTGAACTGCCTTTCTAAGCAGCCCAGCCAGCGGCAGCTCCTTCCGACTCCTGCTGCTGCTGCCCCAGCCACATAGTACTGGCGGGGACCTGTGCACACAGCCCTGATCCTCCCCACCCCATGCCTGTTCTGGACTCGCCTATGCTGAGCAGCAGCTGGTGGGCAGAAACTGTGGCTCATCATGGGGAAAAAGCAGCTTCTCCCCTTTACCGCTGCTAGGCCCTTTCTGCTGCAGCTGCCCGGAGCCCACACCAGGCTGTTCTGTGTCTCCAGTGCCATCACTGCTGCCTCCAGGCTGCCCAGTGAGGCAGTACAGGGCAGCCTGGGCCCAGGCTCCAGGTGGCTGTATCAGGAAGGGCCCAGCAGTGGTAAAGCAGAGGAGCCACTTTTCCCCAACACTGAGCAACAATTTCTTCCCAGCCACTGGCATTGCTGCTGCTCAGCCTGGGCAAGTCCGGAGAAGGCATGGGGTGGGCTGGGTTAGGGCTATGCACATGGGTGTGTGCATAGAAAGACAGTCCAGCCGTAGAGCTGCCCTAGCTTTGCTGTGTTTAGAGGGCATCAGGACATGCCATAACCAGATGGTGCCTGGGCCAGGTTGGGACCAAGGGACCTGCTGTGGGCTGGACAAAGACCCTCTGTGGGCTGGATCCGGCCCATGGTCTGTATTTTTCCTACCCCTTGTGTAGGACATGTCTGAAGTCTTAAAAGAATATATGTTTTAGCAAGTCACAGAACAGAAAAGGTAATAGAGCTTGTAGTTTTAAAGTCAAACACTGAAAGTATGTAAGTGTTTGTTTACAGTCACATAATTGAAAAGATTAGAAGAGCTGGGTTGTACAATTGTGGCAGTAAGGTACAAAGCAGTAGTAGCATTACATTTTGGAAGTAAAAAGCATTTGCAATTGTAAGGATATGTCATGGGAGGGAAAATTGTCTTGCATTGTAATTATGTAATCATTTGTATTTAAAATAAAATAATAAACATCCAGAATTTTGTTTATAATGGCACTGACATACCTTTAGGATTTGTTTAAATAGTATGCATTATTATGGTATTTAAGTTATGTGGTGAAATGTAATATGATTTGTTCTTTATCACCATGCTGTATCAAGAAGAAAAATAAATGCATTCTAAGTCCTGAAGAGTTTATGGTCTTGAAGACAGATACAGAAGCTGCAGATAAATTGGGCATTCTGATATTATCCCCCTGTTGTTTTGGTGCTAGATGTGGTGAGAATTTTGTGAAAAACCTGTAAAACCCCAATAGCTAGTGTACACTTGCGCTACCAGTATTGCTGGCTTTTTCAGTGGGAGCCATTCATAAAGTCCTTTGGATAGATGAGACCACACAGTGGCAATAACTTTAAAAGAAAAAAATCTTTCTGCTGAGGGCATGTCATTCTTGCTCATGTTATACACACTGACTCATCAGAAATAACTTGCCATTGATAATATTGGATTTAATGACAAAATTTTAAATGAAATCCTCTGGGAAAGGTGTGATAGATGTAATGCCCTGGAAACATAGAATAGCCAAAGACAATTGTGTTAAATTCATACATGTTATAAGTATCTTTTGGGACTTGATTGTGTTTGAATTCCTGTCCTGGTAGATATAAAGGCTACTTTCTATGGCAGCTAAATGCAACAGGAGTAATTGACACTGTTTCCAAGAGTAGGGCAGTGAAGTTGCACATTTTATAAGCTTCACCTCTCCAGGGAAACAGTATAGCAGCAACTCTGACCTGGTTCAGGTGTTTTACCAGAGGATATGAAGCTGCAAATATTAACAGGCCTCACCTGAGGGAGAAAGAGAGGCATGAAAAATCCAAATATTGACAGGCATGAAACTATGACCGAGGGAGATTGGCCCTGCAGAAGACCTGAAGTAGTTTTGAAACACCACAACCTCCGTGTAGAATATAAGAGACCAGCTAGTAAGCTAAGCATGCATATACTGGCAAGATTGTTTTATTATTATTGTTTTAAGATTAAATGTTTTTGTTCTTCATGAAAACAGTTTGGTCACCAGGTGTTTGTCCATGAGAGAGCTGGATTTGCTGAACTAAAGCCAGTCTTACTGAGGGTGGGAGCATGTCAAGGTATTCCACCAGAAGAAGGTTGAGGCCTGAGAGCTAAATGGGAAGAGGCTACAAGAGCGACAGAAGTCAGTTAATTTGGGAGGTGCAATAACAAGTCTGTTCAAAAACTTACTTTAACTTTAAGTAAATAACTTGAAAATATCATGAATTTAATGGGAGTTTTGGCTGAGTAATGACTGCAAAAAACTTGCTCAGGCCCAGTTAATAAATACTTAAGAAAACTCTGTTCCTGCAGTATTCTGTAGACTATATGCTGCAATAAAATTTTGCATCCCTTGCCCTCACAGGGACTGGTTTGTGTCTCTGACTAGGTGGCTAAGTGGTCACCATTGACATAGTTGGGTCAGTCATAGAGCTCTGCTGGATGAAAATATCTTCAGTCAGTTATTACTGCTGACTGAAATCACCTTAACTTCCCCTAACAACAATGTATTGAAAAGATTGCCTTTGTCCAGTTGCCTCAGAGCTGAGAAGGACTCTTGTTCATGTTGGCACTGGGTTTATGATCTAGATACCTTGTTCTGGGTGGATCCAAACCCTCAGACTGACCATGACCTCTCCATTTGATAATAGGTGAGTTTTGTTGAGAGACAGTGATAGCAGATATAGAATTGTTTGCATGATTCTTATCTACCAGTCCCAGGGTTCACAGTCAAGGTATGTCTGGCCAGTATGCAAGCTCCACTCTGAGGTTCTCTTTTGAATGTCCAATGTCAGCAGAGTGGAGGTTGGAAGCCAAGGCCTTTCCTCCACAGTGGGGTGGATGAGACAGGCTGGTAGTATGCCCTCTGTCCATGGTTGCCTTGGGTTTCCCTCTCTGGGACCCTTTGCTGCTCTGAAATCCCTCCTTTTGTATCCTTTTCTCTCTGTGATGACTTCTCATCTTTGGGCATCGTTGATTGGTCTCCCTGGGGTTCTCATACTGCCCTGTCAGCATATTCATTTCACAAACCTATCACATGCATGCATCCTAATTTGGTTCTTTCCATTTTCTCCCAATTTGGTCCATCTACCAAAGCCAGAAATGCCAACAGCCTTGCAGTTTTGTCAATGTGACCTGGCCAATGTGGCAGAGTCCCTTATTTCATGTTATGGAATGGTGTGGTACATGTCTTCAGTTTCCCAGCCTGTGTGTCTGCTTGCTGGTGCAGATAGAGTGGGCCTTGAAGAAACTGCCACAAATAGGCTTTTAGAAATCAGTTAACTCTTGCTGTTGCCCTGGACCATTGTTCTAATGCAGTGTTGGCTAACATTGTATTTTCTGTAACCTAGTTGTGTTCCCCTCCTCACCCCCATCTTATGTTAGCCCCTCACTCGGGCACTCTGTATTTCCCTTTTAGCTTTGTCATCTTTTTGGGTTCATAACTATTAACATTGACTAATAAAATTATATGTACTTTACCTACAAGCCAATTTCCAAAAAGCCATTTTCTAGTCATCTAAATACTAGGGCTGTGCAAAGCTTCGACTTAATATTCAATTCGACAAATATTTGACATATTCGACCTTGAAAAGTGAAAGTCGAGTCGAACAGCAGCTGGTTGAATAGCTGTCGAATGGAATACCGGAAGTTGAATATTAACAGTGCGGGTCGAATATTCGACTTGCCTATACTGGATTCCCTGTGGGGGAAAAAAAAAGGGAAAATAAGGGGAGGAAGGAGGAGAGAGGGAAGGAGTGCTTTCATGACTGACATATGTGTGGCTGGCCAGTGACCTGTCAGCATTCTCTGAGATCCCTTCCAATCCCAGTGCTCTGGGGGAGGGCCAGAGAAAATGCATAAAAGGCAGCAGTTTTTCAGCTCCCCTGCTTTCTGCCTTGGGGTCAGTTTCTGAGCTGCTGGTGTTCTCCAGCACCTCT
>NW_017729004.1:45232422-45232697 GCF_001723915.1 Gavialis gangeticus | reverse complement strand
CTCCACAGCCCCCATCCCCCCACAGCAGAGGCAGGGCATCCTGGAACATTGGGGGCAGTAAGATCACCCAGACCACTAGGGAGATGCTTGCTCTGGATGGCCAGCTCTTCACCTTTGTTGAGTGGCCAGGGTTCAGGCGGCTCCTGGCATTGCTGGCTCCATCCTACCAGGTGCCCACATGCACCACCTGCAGCAGGATGGTGGTGCCCTCCCTATACGAAGCATGCAGGGAGCACTCAAGGGAGGAGCTGCACAAGGCAGGTCTGTAGGTGACA
>NW_017729004.1:45232079-45232339 GCF_001723915.1 Gavialis gangeticus | reverse complement strand
CGCCCTCCCCCCGTGGTGTCTGCCTATCTTGTCAAGCCTGTGGAGCCCTTGGCCTGCAACCCCTTGGCCTACTGGGCAACCCACAGCCCGATGTGGCCAGATCTGGCCAGTTACCTGGGAATATCTGTCCTGTCCACCGACCAGTGTGTCAAGCGAGAGAGTGTTCATCATGGCTGCGGATGTTGTGACACCCCACCACACCTACTTGGATCCTGGTTTGGTGGAGCAGCTGGTGTTCCTCAAGGTGAACCTCCCGCTGC
>NW_017729004.1:45230165-45231907 GCF_001723915.1 Gavialis gangeticus | reverse complement strand
CCCCTGCACCTATCTTGGTGAAAGTTGGCAGGCTTTGTGGGCTCCTCAGGAGCTACCATTCTTGCATGTTTGAGCTCCCTGTGGCTTTGCACATAGAAGTTCCAGGCGGTTTGCTCTCAAGAATTTGGGGTGCAGTTTCTCTGCACCCCCTGAACCTATCGTTTTGAAACTTGGTATGCTTTGTGGTCTCCTCAGGAGCTACCATTCATGCCAGCTTCATTAAGATCAGACAAGAAATGCCAAAGTTATAGCCTGCTTCGTCCTTCCCCATTATAGCCTATGGGGAAGTCGAAGCAGCTTGAATATTCGACTGAGCTTTGACCTCGAGTTGAAGTGGACGGCAAATTGAAGCGGGACCCAGTTTAATATTCAACATGGCTGTTGAATTGAATATTACCTGCTCTGCACAGCCCTACTAAATACCAGTTTCTAGCCATCAGGTTCATTATATACAAAGTTGTCGGAGTGGAAACATAAAGAAAATACATGATGTTTCTATTGAAGAAAAAAAAAGTTCTGCTGACTTCTTCCCTAATAGAATTAGATTTCTAAAAACATTTAATTTGGGGCGAGGGGTGGGGGTGTTGATTTCTAACTGCTCCAGATTCAATTTGAACTACTGGCATTTAGTGTGTCCAATCAACGGGATATGGAGAATACCAGACACTTGCCTTCCAGATATTCTCAATAGACCCACCTCTTCCTTTGGCTGCAGTATTGGGCACTCTTTGAATTGATAGGCCTTGATGTTACCTTTGAGTTTATAGCTTGACAGTTCATGAAAGATACAATCAAAGGACCATTTGCACTTGGGCTCTCACAGGAAGAATAAAATGTTGAATGAAACCAGTAAACCTGGACTGGCTTTGGGTGCATAAAAGCATTACATTTCTATCAATAGAATCATTTTTAGTTAGGTTAACAAACACTTGTACAATTCCCCTATCAATAGAAACTCCCTACTATCCACTGGACATTCCAGTATGCATTGCTGTCCTTCCTTTCCCTCTCCCCCAAAACCTGAGAGGGACAGTCTGTGACTCAGCTGGACCAAACACCACTCCCTGTCAGCCCTGTTGAGAGCCCTGTGTCTGCTTGAAAATGCTGCAAAGGCAGGGGGCAGGAGAAAGGTTTGTGTGGCACTTCAGAACTGTATGCCTACAGCCTATGTGTAGAGCTGCAGATGCCAGCTTGAAGTGCTGAAGGGGAAGATATGCTCCACAGCAGGGCTTCAGAGCCCTGAGCTCTGGCAGCAGCAGTGGGACTTCCTGCACCCAGAATCCTGGGATCACTGTTATCAAAGTGCCCCCAAATCTGTTCTGTGGCCAGAGACCCAGCTCTGGCTGCAGTGGAATAGATGCATCCCATGCTGTGCTATGGGTAATGCTTCCCTCCATGCTGTCATAGAATCATAGAACCATAGAAAATTAGGGTTGGAATGGCCCTCCAAGAGCTCTAGTTCAACCCCCTGCTCAAAGTGGGACCATCCCTAAATATATCATCCCATCCAAGACTTTGTCTACCCATCTTTTACAAACCTCCAAGGATGAAGGTTAGGGGTGTGCAAAGCGGGCCCTATATGATTCAGATTCAGCCTGAATTGGGGACAGTGATTCGATTTGTTGATTTGATCACTGTCCCTGATTTGATTCAGTCAAATCCAAATCTGAAGATTCAATGCCGATTCAGAGAATCAGCGATTTGGATATAGATGCAGGTTAAATTTTTTTTTTTTTTTTTTT
>NW_017729004.1:45218533-45230083 GCF_001723915.1 Gavialis gangeticus | reverse complement strand
TTTTTTTTTTTTTTTTTTTACATACTTGGAGGTACCAGGCACAGCTTGTGAATGCTGCGATGCTGGGGTGGATGGAGCATCCCACAGGAGTGCAGGGAGCCCCACGCATGCTTGATGGCAAACCCAGAAGTGGACCAGAAGTACTTCCAGTCCACTTACAGGTCCTCCGGGGAGTGCACTGGGGGCCCCCCCATGCATTCCCCTGGCTCAGCAACTGGTGCCTCCTGGGGAGCCCCCCATACTCCTGTGGGATGCTCCATGCACCCCAGCATCACAGCATTCACAAACCACCTGCTACCTAGAGGTATATAGAAAAAACATTCAAAGCTATGTCAATGTCTGAATTACTGAATCTTTCCGAATCTCTCTGAATCAATTCAGACGCTTCTGTTTCGTTTCAGAGAGATTAAAGGGTCCTCTGATTCAATTCAGATTTGGCTGCAGAATCGGACCAAATCTCCGCTGAATCGAATCGGGGACCAAAGCTTCGCACAGCCCTAATAAAGATGCCACAGCCTTTCTACGCAATCTGTTCCTGTGCTTTACTACCTTCCTGGTGAGAGATTTTTTTCTTAATATCTAACTTAAACTTCCCTTGCTGCACCTTGAGATCATTGCTCCTTATTCTGTCACTTGTTACCACTTAGAACAGTCTAGCTTCATCTTCTTTATAGCTACCCTTAAAGGTAGCTATAAAGGTAGTTGAAGGCTGCTATTAAATCCCCTCTTAGTCTTCTCTTCTCCGAACTAAATAAGCCTGTTTCCTTCAGCCTCTTCTCAACAGTCATATGCCTCAGCCCCTCAAATATTTTCATTGCCTTCTGACGGACTCTCCAATCTGTCCACAACCTTTCTCTAACAGGGGCTCCAAAACTGGACACAGTACTCCAGATGTAACCTCACCAGTGCCAAACAGAAGGGAAGAAACACTTCCCTTGATTTGCTGGCAACACTCCAACTAGTGCAGCCCAGTAAACTTAACCTGCTTGGCAACAAGGCCATACTGTTGTCTCATATTCAGCTTATTGTCTAGTGTAACCCCAGAACCTTTTCTGCAAATCTGCTGCTTAGCCAGTTGGTCCACAACATGTACCAGTGCATGGAATTCTTCTGTCCTTAGTGTAGGACTTTGCACTTCTCCATATGGAACCTCATGAGATTTCTTTTGGTCCAATCCTCCAATTCATTGAGGTCTCTCTGAATCCAAGCCCTACTCTCCAATGCATCTACTACTCCTCCTAGCTTGGTGTCATCTAGGGTGTAGTCCATCTCATCTTTCAGGTCACTGATGAAGATATTGAACAAAACTAGCAGCAGAACAACCCCTGGGGAGCTCGACTTGAAACTAGCTGTCAACTAGACATCGAGTAATTGATTATTACCCTCTGAGCCTGACAATCCAGCCAGTTACAGTCCATTCCTCCAAGCCGTACTTCCATAGCTTGTTGGCAAGAATGTTGTGGGAGACTGTATCAAAAGCCTTGCTAAAGTCAAGGTGCAACGTGTCCACTGGTCTCTCTACACCCACAGAGCCAATTTATCTCATCATAGAAGGCAGTCAGGTTGATCAGGCATTACTTGTTCATAGTTAATCTATGCTAACTGTTCCTAATCACTTTCTTTTCCTCCAAGTGCTTAGAAATGGATTCCTTGGGGACCTGCTCTATAATTTTTCCAGGGACTAAGGTGAGGCTGATTGGTCTGTCAGTGGTCTCAAGGCAGACTGCAGCACCTATAAAGCATGCACACTCTGGCACCCACTGCCTAGATACCTTCTACAATGCAATTTATCTCTAGAGCAGGCAGCCTGTGGCAAAATGCCATCTTAGTCTTTTTGCAAACTCTGCTATCAGGTTTTTCCTTGCCATTGTTTTATCACCCATCTGTCAGTTGGGTTGCCATGGGCAGGCAGCCCTCCCCCATCTGTTTCATGTAACCTTCAGTTGTAACCTGAGCTAGAGACATTCCTGAGGGGGCCTCATGAGGAAGGAGGAAGAGAGCCATTTTGGGGAACATGTAAGTAATTGAGCAGGCAGAGAGATGGGGTCTTTCTGGAAACTCAGGCACACCATAAACTGCCTGCCTCCAGAGGAAAGCTCAATCAGCGTCGAGATGATACTGACTTCAGTAACTTACTGAAACCTACCTGATGTATAGTTTACTGTGATATAGATGCGTGCTCAATGGCTACTTAGCTACATTGTTTGCTCTAAGATTGTTCTTTGATTCTTCTCTAACCAGTACCATTCCCCAAACCTTCCCTCTTTAACCACTAAAGTTCTCCACTGTACATAGGGTGGTGGACTGACTGGGAGAGGGACTGGGTTATACCTTGGTGCCCCCTTGGTTCAGCTGACTAAGGGAAGCTACCTTTTTTGCTTCAGGAAGCACCCCATGTTTTTGCAGTGGGTTAAGCACCCTCAAGGTCTACAAGGCCTGTGTACCTCAGGGGGCGTGGGACTGAAAACAGACCAGATCCCCCTGGGTGGTGGTGACGGTACCCCCAGGCTTGCAGGTGTGCTCTGGGAAGGGGGCTGGCTGGACGTGAGGTGCCCCCAGGGATGCACTTAGAGCTTGGTAGGTGGTTGGGTGCAGTGAAGTGGGTGGCTCAGCACAGGAACACCTCTTACTGGCCCGCCACATGGCCAAAAGAATGAACACTTGCCCAACTTTAGCTAGTAGGGTTTTCAACTGTTTAACTTCCACCTCTTCTTTGAACACTTGTATATACCCTTCATCCATTTCAGAAAAAAAGAAAAACCTAGGTATTTTTATATTACTGGATTTCTGGAGAGAAGCTTTTTAATATGGACATGAGAAGAATTCTGGAAAGATTCAGTCATATCACCAGTGCTGACTGGTTGAAATACAGTGACCACCAGTTCATGGAATTTAGGTTGCATAAAAAGAAATCCTTTATCCATAAATGCTGTAATTAGCACAAAACCAATCTAAGGAATACCCATGTCAATTTGTCACTTCCTGGTAGTATAGCATACAGAGCCTTGTGGAATTTATGAAAGCTGGGATTCAGAATGGAAGATTTTTTAAAAGTGAAAATTAATAATTAAGAGTTGGAGTGGCATTATTTTTTACTGCTAGGGCTCATCAGAGACCTGACAGTTTTTAATGTGGCCACTGCCTTGCATGTACTTAATTATGGTGCACCCAAACATTGGAACTTGTCACTGAAATCTTTTCTACTTTGCAGTTGCCAAAATTGTTCATGTTTTTTTTTTCTAAATAATGAACAATGGATACATTTTTGGACGACCTTCATTTGCTTTAAGCTGTGGGTTGCAAAATCACCCAATGCTTCATTATCAGGAATCACATTACATGTGACATGTATCCCTCTGGGTTGCAAGTTGTCTAGTTAAAGGGAAACCTAGTTGTGTTGGACAGCCAGCACTGCTATACTAAGTACTCTACAAGGCACAAAATAATACAATTCCTGTTTTATGTAATGAGTGTAACACCTTGTACAATGCAATATGTTTTCTGCTGGATTAGTATGTTGACACTCCAGCACCACCTCTGATCTTAAATCTAGCCAGCTGCCCTGGCTCTCAACACCAAGCTGGCAGATATTTCCCTTTAGAAAGCCAACACTTGTAGAGGGACTAGTAAACAATGTGGAACAGCTACATGTGAGTTCTTTAGTTTTAGTAACATTGAGCTGCCTGAAAGAAAACTTATCTCCAGAACACAAGTACATTTTTTGGTAATTTTGAGAGACTGGCTGACTCTGCAGTTGGTGTTTCTTCCTACAATTTGATGTTCTTTCTACATTCCTTTCTTTAAAGGCTAAACTGTTGCTGTTAGAGATACACGTAGCTTGTATCTTCCTTGCTGCCTTTCATTATTTCTTCTGCAAATAAGTATAGGGAGTTGAAGCAGACAAGGTTCTTTGGGTAAGTGCTGTATCTTCTTTAGGCCAACTAAAATAGTTGGAAAAATTCTTCTTTGCAATCTTTCAGATACAAACACCCTTTGTCCAAGTGCATGGGGTTTCTTTGTGGAGAAATGGTTCAAAACCATCTTTGATTTTCCAAACTATTTCTCCAAACTATTTGGTTCTCCAAACTATTTCTAATTGTATTATTTACAGTTCTCATCCTGGCCTCCATTTAAAATCTCCCCCCCTCCCAACTAATGTTTCATTATCTGTTGAATTATTGGCAAGAAAAATGGAAAGTCTTTCTTCACCCTGAAAGGGGGACAAATCATGTCAATATGTGCATCCATTTTAATATGAACCAGGATTTCCAAGTGTACCTGCAATACCAAGGAGATGACTTGGGGAAATTTTTCAGGTTCCAGTCTGTTACTTAGAAAGCCTTCATGGGCAGGTGATATAGCAGTCCATGCAGGGAAGAAGCGTCTCTGGATTAATGAATAACATCAGTAGCTTTCAAAGGGAATCCTGTCCATCTAGAATCATAATGGGTGGGTATAAAGATGCGAGTTGAACACTGTAATTTTTGAGAGAGAGATTTTGCATCCAGTAGTTTTCAAAGGAGAACAAAGAAATGCAACCTGAATTAAATTGGCTCAGGGTGCAGGTCTGCAATTTGGATATACTTGAGCATGACGTGTTTTGTTACAAACATGTTTTTTTTCTTCTCCTGGAATTTACTTCCAGGATCCTTCAGAGTTTTGTAATTTTAATTTTCAGGATCCATAGAAAGAATTATTTTACCTAGGTGTATATTTTGGTAGATAAAGTAATACTGCAAGTATTTCAATATATCCAATATAAATCAGCCTGATTTACATTACACCCTCTATTTTTTAAGTGTCGAGGCCTTTGCAGTGTCTCAGTTTTCTCAAGCTAGAACATTCAATCTCTTTTGCCATTTTCAATTCTTAGCTGTATCATGACTTAGAAATGTAGTTTTGCTTTCTGGAAATGATCTAGGTAGTAGTTTCTGTCCAAGCCATTTTATTCTTTGGCGGAAAACTAATGCTTTTCTTGTGGTGTTTGGCAGTTCCATAGAAGGCTGCAGGATCTTCCAAATCCAAATTTGTCAGATTAGATTATTCAGTTTTTCCATCAGAAAAATAAGAAATCTGGGAGCATCCATCAAGCTGTTAGTGGTTGTTCTGCCATAGGTGTGTGACAATGTAGACATGGGAATGTTGAATTGGTATCAGTGCAATATTTGGATACATTTTACTGGCATCCAGTCCATTCTCAAGTTTCTTGAGAAAGATGTGTATTATAGGCAGGCAGAAAAAGGCAACCAGGTGCCTAGGTTACTACTTTTTGTGTATAGAATATCAAATGGTAACTGCTAGCACTGATCCACAGTGGTGCCAGAGTGATGCTGTAGCCAGTATGGTCCTAAAAATTATGCGAGGGTAGCGTTTTGTATAAGAAATTTTTTGCTTCTCCTGCAAGATAACAGCATATAAAATTATAAAAGTATAGTGGTGATGGATAGTTATTCTGATGTTTTAATGACACTGAGAATGATTTTGGCTTAATTAACCCTAATTTCTTCAAGTGTACACTTTCCTACATTTTTCAGTAAGTTTCAAATATATGGAATTTTAATACATTTTAAATTGTTGGTAAGCTTACCAGAAAATCTGCAGAAAATGAAATCTTCTGTCTCAAATTACATGCTGTAATTTGGGAGAAACTGTATTCTATCCTTTATACAAAAAAGTAAGTCTTTGAGAACCGAAAATAAGCTGGTGGTGTAAAAAAAATGCAATAAAGACTAGATATTCCACTTAAAACCTAAAACTTAGCACAGCTTCCCAGAAGAAATCTCTTTCACTCACTAACTGGTGAGTGAAATAGACACACTCTTTTTGGAGAGTAGTAGTCTTCTGAATTCTGTGCTAATTGAGTAGTCCTTTATTGTAGCTTGTTTTTTTTAATCTGCAGCTAATTCCAGCTTTTGAAAGACTTACTGAATGACTGTTTTTGGCCCAGTTTGATCTTTTTCCTTTTTATAATTTTTGGGGGGTGTTTACTATTTTATTACCCTTACTTTGAAGCTGATGGATGATGGTCACTGCTATTTCATGTGAGATATTGCTTCTGTCCAAAATCCTAGACAGACCCTTTAACACACCAGAAAGACAAAATTCATCTCCTTACCAGTAATTTGCTTTCTCCTTGTATTGGTTTACTACTTTGGACAGAACTTTCCTATGCTAATCTGAACTTTCTAGAATATGCTCAGTTTATCACAGGACTCATTTTTTAATTTTGCCCCACTGAGACGAGAGAGGGTGATTTTAGGCTTAATTGTTATATAACAGTATGTGTCCAATGGCTTCATACATTCATAGATTGTAAGGCTGGAAGGGACCTTGGAAGATCATTGGTTCCAGCCCCCTGTACCAAGCACGAAAGACAACTGGGATCAGGTGACCATCCTGTCTCCTCTTGAAGACTTCCAGGGTAGATGATTGTACCACCTCTTGAGGGAGCTTATTCTACAGTCTGGACACCCTGACAGTGAAGAAGATTTTCCTAATGTTGAGCCTAAAATGGTCTTCCAGGGGTTTGTGACCATTACCCCTAATTTTCCCCAAGGGTGCCCTGGTGAACAGCTGTTCACCGAGGCCTCAATGTACGCCTTCTCTTTTTCAGGTGGAAGAGTCATAGGTCCCTCAGCCTTTCCTCGTGTGGCTTGCCGTGCAAGTCTCTGACATACTGGTGGCCCTTCTCTGGACTCTCTCAAGCTTTACTACATCTTTGTTAAAGTGTGATGCCTAGAACTGGATGCAGTACTCCAGCTCCAGTCTCACCAGTGCCAAGTAGAGTGGGAGAATCACTACTTTTGTTTTGCCGGAGCTACATTGATGATGCATGCCAGGGTATTGTTAGGCCTGTTGGCTACAGCATCGCACTGCCAGCTTATGTTCATACTGTGGTCTATTATTACCCCCTTGCACCTTTTATGTGTAGTGCTGGTCAGGTTGGAGTTGCCAAGCCTGGAGGTTTGCAGGGGATTGTTTGTCCCCAGGTGAAATAATTTACATTTCTCAATGTTGAACTTCATCTTGTTCCGGTCCGCCCAACTTGCAAGCCTGTCTAGGCTGCAAATACAAGCAGACCTTCGCGATCTTCAAGTATGACCACACTTCCCCATAATTAGTGTCCATCCATGAACTTGGCTAGTAAACTCTTCGCCCCGACATTCAAATCATTGATGAAGATGTTGAATAGCACTGGACCAAGCACTGACCCTTGTGGGATGCCACTGGCCACTTCCCACCAAGATGACACATTAGAACGCTCTGGGTCCTACCCTGCAGCCAGTTTCCTACCCATCTGACTGTCTTGCAATTAAGCGTACAGTCTTCCAATTTTCTTGCGAGAACATCATAGGATACCAGATCAAAAGCTTTTTGGAAGTCAAGGTATATAATGTCAATCTTCTCTCTCTTATCCAAATGGCAAGTCATCTGATCATAAAAGGAGATGAGGTTGGTAAAACAAGACCTGCCCGTGACAAAGCCATACTCACGGTCATTCAGAATCCTACCTTTTGCAAGCCTATCACACACACACTCCTTAATGAATTGTTCCAGGATTTTCCATGGGATAGAAGTTAGGCTAATTGGCCTATAGTTACGCAGGTTCTCCCTCCTCCTCTTCTTGAAGATGGGCACAACTTTGACCCTCTTCCAGTCCTTGGGGACCTCCCTAGAGCACCACGAGGTTTGGAAGAGCTTCGTCAGGGGTTCCACAAGGACTTAGGCTAGCTCCTTCAGCTTGGCTGAAGTTCATCCAGTCCTGCTGACTTGTATACATCCAATTTCTTTAACTGATCACACACAAGTTCTATGGCAATAGTAGGAAGGTGGTCATTTGAACCTTGCTCATTCTGTACCCTAGCTGGTTTGATTTTCCCCTTGTCCCGGTGAAAGACCGAAGCAAAAGTAGTCATCCAGGAGTTCAGTTTTCTCCTGAGTGCCAGTGACTAGCTGTCCTGAGTTGTTGAGTAATGGCCCCACACTCCTATTCATTTTCCTTCCATTCCCTTCGTACCTAAAGAAGGACTTCTTGTTGTTCTTGATTCCTGCTGCTAATTTTAGTTTAGTTGCTGCCTTAGCTTTTCTAATCTGATCCCTACAAGTGTGTGAGCCATTGTTATATAGTCCTCCTTGGGGGCTGTCCCTAGCTTCTACTGACTGTATGCCTCTTTCTTCTTTCTTAAGAGGACCATGATATCCCTGGTTAGCCAAGGGGCTTCCCAGCACTTTTGCTACACTTCCTCCACATGGGAATGGACTTTCTATGTGTTTCAAAGATTGTGTGCTTTAGGAACTACCACGCTTCATGCACTCTTTTCACCTTTGGTCCCTCAGCACATTCCCTACTAGTGACCTGAGCATGTTGAAGTTTGCATTTTTGAAGTCCAAAACTTCAAGCCTGCTATTTGATTTGTCTGCCTTGTCACGGACCATGAGTGTAATGGTTTAAACGGTCGCTATCACCCAGGCTGTCCTCTATGTTTAAGTCGCTTGTGTCTTAATTTTTTTCCATTCCAAATGGGAATATATATTACCACATTTACTCAAATAGAAGATGACTCTGTAAACAAGAAAATCCCTCAATAATTAGATTTCATAGACATTAGGGCTGGAAGGGACCTCACAAGATCATTGAGTCCAGCCCCCTGCCCTGGGGCAGGAAGTCAGCAGGGTCACAGGATGCCAGCAAGATAGACATCCAGTTGACTCTTAAAGGAATCCAGAGTGTGTGCTTGCACCATCTCTGGCAGCAGTCTGTTCTAGGTCCTGGGGGCTTGGACTGTAAAGAAGTTCTTCCTTATGTCCAGCCTGAAACGGTCTTGAAGAAGTTTGTGACCATTTGACCTTGACATCCCATGGGGTGCTCTGGTGAACAGGTGTTCCCCCAGATCCTGATGCACACCCCTTATATACTTATAGGTAACCACTGGGTCCCCCCTGAGCCTGCGTTTTTCCAGACTGAAGAGTCCTGTAGCTCTCAGCCTGTCATCATAAGGCCTGTTTTCCTGCCCTCTGATCATGCATGTAGCTCTCCTCTGGACTCTCTCAAGCTTTTCCACATCCTTTTTGAATTGTGGAGCCCAGAATTGGATACAGTACTCCAGCTGCGGCCTCGTCAAGGCTGAGTACAGCGGGAGGATGACATCCTGGGATTTGCTAGAGAAGCTTCTATGGATGCAAGCCAGATTTTTGCTCACTTTGCTGACTGCAACATCACATTGGTCACTCATATTCAACTTGTGGTCAATCATAACCCCCAAGTCCCTTTTGGCTGTGGTGCTAGCAAGCATAGCACTGCCAAACCTATAAGCATGCCCTAGGTTTTTCTTCCCCAGGTGGAGTACCTTGCATTTTTGGAGTTGAAGGCCATCAGGTTTTTGTCCACCCATTTTCTGAGCCTGTCAAGGTTGGCCTGGATCACCATCCTGTCCTTGGGCGTGGATGCTTTACCCCAAAGTTTGGTGTCATAAGCAAACATGGCCAGTCTGCTCCTGACAAGAGTGTCCACATCATTAATAAAGATGTTGAACAGGATAGGCCCATGGACAGAGACTATATATATGGAAAATTTATTAATTTCTTGTAACTTTCCAGGTATAGAATCCAATTATTGGAAGTCTGCCTTGAATTTGTCCCCCTCCCACAGTTACAGCAGAGAAAATATATCTTCTCAGGGAAGGGGGAGGATCAGGTAGCCTCCTTGCCCTCTGACCCCCAAAATTCTTCCCCCTTTATCCCTGTTCCCCCCTTAGTGTCAGACCTTGCTCTCCCTTGAGCACATGGAAGTGAGGAGCAAATTTGAAACACTGACTTTGAAATAAATATGCCTATAGTAATTTGCATATAGGAAAATTACTGTGCATACCCATAGACTTAGTTCATGCAGACTTGATGCATTTTACCTTTTTTAAAACCATTTTAACACAGGTACTCCATAAACACACTTTGAAGCCCTACTTTTGCGCTTACTTATAATGATACATATTATGTTTGATATTAGTTAAAGCCAAAAGACTCATTATTTACTGTATCAGTCACTGGGCTGGGCCCCAGCAGAGTCAACAGTGTTTCAAGTCGTGGTGACCCCATGGCTCAGCACTGCTATGTGTGTGCGCATATGCGCATGTGCACACACAGGGGAGAGTAGGCTAGGATTTCTTTCATTTTCCTTCCTCTGTTATTTTTTCTCTGCTTCAAAGGCAAGACACTACCTCAAAACAGGTTGCCGCTTGGTTGAGTTTGTGGCACCAGTGGAGTCAGTCAGCAAGCAGCTCCTCCCAGCTCTTGATGTGGCATCTGTTTTCTTGAGGTTTGGCCACAATGTGCCCTTGTAGTATTTCCTCTGGCCACTGTGAGATCCCAGGCTGTTAGTGTACTAAGCTAGGAGTAGAGTACTTGTTTTGTGAGTTGAGAATCAGGCATCCACACACATCCTGCAAAATTGGTGCTTGAGGATCACCAAGTCAATGCTGGTAACATTGACTTCAGCAAGGATGTTGGCATTTGTGTGGTCATCTTCCATTTGTTGTGGAGGATTTTTGTAGAGGTTTCGTTGGTGATACCTCTCCAGCATCTTGAGACAATGATGGCAGGTCACCAACATTTCACATTCATACAGGGGAGTGGGGATTCATGTGCCAATTAAGATCCATATGCTGATTAGCACCCCATTCGTTACTGGAATTGGATACTCTTATCATGAGTTCTGAAATTCTCTAAAAAATTATATGCGGATGAGGCATAGGTGTGGGTCTACCTCATGAAAGATGGGACCAAACATCATATGTGACAGACTCAGAGATGGGGTGACAGAGGGATCCTGGGTGAACTATTTGGGGTCCCATTTGATGATGCTTCCCCAACATTTGAGGCTGGTGAAAATACAGGAAACATTGGAAGTGGGAAAGAAAGGCACAGCTTAGCCATGGGAGTGAAAAGAGGAAGTCAAAACATACTCAGTGTAAATGCTCACCATGACTTAAAAAAAAAGAGAGTTGGTGCTGAGGAGGGACTGAGTACAATGGGTCTTACTGTTTATGTTATTTAGATGGGTTGCACCAACCTATTCTTGTGGTAGGTTCCCATCAGCATGTTTGTCCAGTATGGGTCTGTAACAAGAGGGCGTCCCAGGGGTTGCCATGATCTCCCCGAACACCCCTTACCATTGGTAGTCAGTCTACAAAGCACCCTCAATTCTTGCCCGCCACATCTTTGATGTCAAGTATATGTACCAGGGAGGCTGCCTCTTAGTCTTCCTGGACACGGTCTTCCTCCTGTATACTGGCTCCGTATCTGTAATGGGCATTTCTGTGCACCCCAGCCTTATGGGCTATGTGTGGCTCTAACCACCCTTTTACCATGCCCCAAGCCTCACTGATGTAATGGATGTTCTTCGGCCTTGCACTGCCCCTCACGGGTGCTCAGGCTCGCCGCAGCCCTGCCTCGCACTGCACCTAGCAGGCACTCATCAATCGCTGCCCCCTTCTCTGGCGTTCGGGGTTGGCTCACCCCCCCCCCAATGCTGCCCCCTTCTCTGGCGTTCGGGGT
>NW_017729004.1:45205012-45218451 GCF_001723915.1 Gavialis gangeticus | reverse complement strand
TTGGCTCACCCCCCCCAATGCTGCCCCCTTCTCTGGCGTTCGGGTTTGGCTCACCCCCCCCAATGCTGCCCCCTTCTCTGGCGTTCGGGTTTGGCTCACCCCCCCCCAATGCTGCCCCTTCTCTGATGTTCGGGGTTCCCACACTGCTATAGACCCCCTTTGAGGTCTCCTCCTTCCCCTTATAGCCTCTCCCAAGCCATTGGTAACAACAGCGAACAAAACACCAGCCCCTGGGCTATAACATAAATTCATGCCACTCAGCTAAAACATCACTCAAGCCACCCCAAGAGTGCTCCACCCCTCACCCATATCAAGCTGCTCGTGCATTCAGGCCTCTTCTCTTTCCTCACTCAAGCAGAGTTCCTTTCCTCTTGGCTCCTAGCAAGGAACTGCCTGCCTAGCCTCAGCCCGGGATTTATATAGGAACCAGGCCTGCCCCTTCCAGTCAGCTGACCCCTAACAGGTATGGGTCACTGGCACCCTATGGTTGCCCTAGCAACCTGCACCTGGGCCCCTTCATTACTGCTCCAAAAGTAGCAGGCACCTTAGTGCCTTGCTACAGGGTCGTGTGTTTTAGTCATGCTCAGTGTTAGCTGCATTTTATGAACTTCATAGTGGCTTCCATTACTGAGCACATGCTCCTTTTAACAGCAGTTTAATGATGGGCAATGTATGTAATGCATTTTCCTTTGTATGCAAACGTAAGATGAGGAGCTTTTTCCCCCATGCTGATTGTGGGGAGGCCCTTTTCTTATATGAGAGTAAATACACTATTCGTTTTTTATGTTCTCTGCTTTGGAAGAATTCAAGGACCACTTCAGCTATAAGCTGATGTGCCAGGATTTGGAGGGTCTGACTTTTCAAGGCAGTGATGAGATGTAAATTTATGTTTCTGTTCACCTGGATTGAGCAGGTTTCTTGTTTATTCTGATATTGATCTTTTGAGTGATACACCTCATCTAGGGAAAAAACAAAATGACAAAGAGAAAACAGATTCTGACCATTTAACGTTTGGTGTTAGAGGATAAATAAGTTACAAATGGAAATATAAAGCTCAATATTGCCAGGACTGGGAAATTGGCAGTTCTAGAAATCTTAGTGAGAGGGGGATTCCTTCTGCAGTTGCCCCCTCTCCCCAACTTCCCAGAATGGGATGTCCCCAAAATAGTAAACATGGGGGAGCAGCCACTGTTCTCAACACATTCCTCAAACCAGGATCACTCTAGTTTGGGGAACATATAGACAGCATTTTCCTGCTATTCTACTCCTGGTTCCAGGAAGTGACCCAAGTTTGGGGAAGGTGGGGGAATACTTCCCCCCACTCCGTTTCTCCCAGTAGAAATGTAATGTCTGTCCTTATCCTTGGGCTTTAGCATCTCATGGAATTTGAAAACCAGGCTGAGTCACTGAAGGTTGTGCAAAATCCTACAGTAGTCTGGTACAGTGGAAATGCTACCTGCTTTCTCATTCAGAAGTGTCAATAGCTGTAGGTCTCCCATTTCAGGCAGTGCAGTGAATGAAAAACAGTTTTACCTAGCAGGGAGGGAATAACATTTTTAATCAGATCCAGTTAAGATATACCAAACTATTATGTAGCTACATCTTCATGTTAGATTAAATTCTTTGAGTTGCCTGTAGGAGGGAAAAAACAAACAAACAGGAGTTCCCTTGCAAAAATCATTTGATTTTTTCATTATTTTTCATTCCTTATCCCAGGAGCTATATTTAATTATTTATTTTGAACTGACTGCTTCTTTCCGTATAGATGTTTGTGCTAAAGTTGTATTGACAAAAACATCTGAAAAAATCCCAGTTCAAAACAATATTTAGTTCTGGGAATTGTCCTGGAAACAGCTGCCAGCTGACATTGCATTACTGCAGGGCTGGCATCATGAGCGTAACATTTTTTTCCTCTGCCACTTGTGTATAGACAGCTGGGTTGGTTATAAATTGCATTTTGTGTTGTAAGGAGTAAAAGACCAGGCCACACATTCTAGACAGATTAAGCTTCACTGCTCCACCTTAATCAGTCCTGTAGGGTGCTGTGCATGTATTACAACAACAGCAAAATACTCTGTTTATTACCAATACCATGGAGGAAGTTGCCAGTGAGAGATGCTGAAGATTCACACTCTATGGTTGCTAATGCCAAGAGCTTGATGGTACAAGAAGCACAACACCTGCTATATTAGTCCTCATTTTTTACATCCCATTATTGCTGTTCTCTTCAGTCATTAACAAGTTTGTCTAATATACCAGGTGAAGGAAAAGGATTTTCTAGAGACCTTATATGATAATTGTCCAATAAAAGTTTCATTTGCAGTGAAGGTACTGATAAATACTTGAAGGATGAAGCCGAGTGAGAAAGAAGGGGCCAATGGTAGCTTTTAGAGAACAGTAATTCTGCTTACCCTGAGATAGTGAAAGTATATGAATATATGTTATCCCTGAAGAAAGGTGCCTGTGCCCAAAAGTTTGCAATTAATTTTTTTTTTTTTTTTGCAAAAATCTAGTTGGTCTAATAAAAGATATCACCTCTACTAGGAGTCCTGATTCCTAGGATGTGGCCTAGCTCCAATCTGGCCCCATGGGAGGGATGGGGACATGGCCCAGACCCATGACGGGGGAAAGGCTGTGGCCTGGCCCCAATCCAAATGTAGGAAGGGGCATGGCTCAGCTTTGACTAGCAATGCAAAGCTTGGAGTTTGGAAATTTGGAAGGGGGGAGGGTGGGCATATTCATGGCCACTGCTCCCTTGACACCGTATTTCCCACCCTATGGGGAGTCCTGCAGGCTGCATTTGAGTGATGGCTCTGTGGGTCACATTTGGCCTCAGGTTGAGCACCCCGTCATATAACCTGCCCAACCCTTTGAAATGTAGCATAATGTACTTGAAAGGCTTCCTAGTTCACATTTAGGTTCCTGAATGTGTTGCCTCCGTCCCCATGGCGCTGAGTACCTGCAGGTAGCAATAATTCAGCAGTAGCTACAGGTGCTTATTCAATACCTTTTCATATTTTAGTTGTTTAATTTAGGAGCCTAACTATGGATATGAGATTCTCCTAAGCAGACTAATAGGCAGCTACTGGCCAGTCCCTACAGAGGAACAGTAAAAGTGATCCCCAAAATAGATGTTGGTGTTTATCTACATTTGTTCAGTCACTTAAGGTCTTTATTTACCAACAGTATGATAAAATAGATTTTAACACTAATAATGTAAAAATGGCTTAATATATCATTGTAAGTTATGGACATCTAAAGTTATTTATTTTACAGTATAATAAATTTAACTTTTTGTGAGCCTAAGCCAGACAATAATACTGAATAACTTGCGTCTCTTATTGATGTCCAAGATATATTTTCAGGTAACTCATTATAGTGAGGTGTTTTTAGAAAAGTAAGCAGCATATAGGGGTCTTATAAGTTTCCATGTCATCTTGTAGAATAAAATCTGCAGAAGTATACCTCTAGGCATTTCTTCATCAAACAAGCAGTATAGGTTTGTAAATTAACGAATAGATAAGTAGAATTAGTAGATTGAGGCCCAAGAAACCTTAATGATTATTGCATGACTCTGCTTAATTCCAAAATACTACTTTTGGCACTGATAAAGCCACTGTGCACATGAATGGTATTTTTTAGGATATTTTCCTTTCACTGGGGCACCCTATGGAATGTGCTGGATACAAGGGGATATGTGGAAAGCAGTGTAAAACAAAGGGGAGGGTATAGAGACAGAGAGAAATCACCACAGTACAAATAATTGACAATATTCTGACCTGCAAATGTGCATTCTCCTAAATACTTTAGGAATTCAGAATGGGATGGTACAGTATATATTTTAGAAAAGGGGATATTTTATTGCAATGAACACATCTATTTACCTTGACTCAAGTGTTACCTTTTGTTTCTTTAAGGTGAAATAGTGGCAAAGAAAAGCTGAGTTGTTTTAGTCTTTGACATTGGGGTGCATCTGCTTCATCAGTCATTCAGGTTTATCTGTTAAGCAGTTGGTGCTGTACTTGATACATGGCACACTCCTTTTTGGAGTGCCGGTACCTTAATGATTGTTAGACATGTAATACCACCTGTGTGGTCTGTGAGTGGTTAGTCAGCTATGTTAATCTGAAGTCAGGCAGAGCACAGAGTAAGGGTACACTTACAGACTGAAAGCATGGTCTACAACACCAACAGAGAGAACTAGAACAGTGTTTTAAAAAGAGATTCAAAACAATTTAAAAGAGATTCAAAACAATTACTTAAGATATAAAAATATTTTAACAGCGGTCAACATCAAACAGGCTTTTTAGAGGGTTTTAAATGGGGACTTGTTCAACCTGTATTTCCTGTTACAATGGACAATAAGAACTAACTCTTTGATGCTTTCAACTCCCTACATTCATTCTACCTTGTCTAATGCAGATAATAGGGAACCTTTGTGTTTGCTTTTAGATCATCCATATAAAGCATTTCCTGGGAACAGCTGTTTATAACTCTCCTCTGCCCTCCTTTTGTTGTTTTTTAATTCCTTCACACACCCCCACCCCCACCCCCACCCAAAAAGAGTTTCTTGCAATTTCCTTTTTTTTTTCCTACCACTTTGACACTTCAGGTTCAGTCATTCAACTAAAGAATGGCTAAGAAACACAACAGTTCTAGCAGAATTGGTTTGCAAAAAGTTTGAATGTGAAGCACATAGAAACTGAATCAAGTCAAGTCAAGTCAGTCCCGAGGCTGCTGTGCCCATTGGGGAACCTTAGATCCTGTGTGCATCTTTGGTCATTCTACAAGCAAAAGAAACTGAATGCTGCTGTCTAAAATTATAGACTTTGCAGGCCAAAGGTTGTTTGCCTCTTAGAGAAAATATTAAATAATGTAGACAAATAAAAGTGATGTAGGCATGTTGTTTTGAAAATTAGTTACTAAAGTAACCTTTGGGCGGGGGGCTGGGCTCGATGATCTTCCAAGGTCCCTTCCAGCCCTAATGTCTATAATGTTTATGAAATGTCTAATGTCTAATGTAGTGATCATATTTTGCATTTAATTCCCTAGAATTTTACAAATAATGCATAATGTACTTCTCTTTGAAATGGAACAGATGGAAAAAGGGAGGATAAACCATATCTCTCCAAGTTTACAGTGTCAGTGGCGGCTGAGAATAAACTCCTGGCTTTTGTCCCAGAGGAGAAAGAGGAATAGAACCTAGTTCTCCTGATTCCCAATCCCTTAATCACCAATCATCAATAATTTCCAAACTTTTTTTCCTAGGGAAAATTTATTAAAGGCCTTTTGTTGTTATATGATGTTATATTTCAAAGATAATTGAGAAGAAGACTAAGAAAAATCATGATGTACGTAAAATCAATGGATGGCACTGTTAGGACAGTAGCAATGGTGATTGTTTACTGATGCAGCTTCTATTCATCACCTCTGATGCTATGGAAAAACTAACACAAACTAGATCCTTGAGCAGTATTTGGTTTTTAAATCATCTTCTAAGCTCTGAATCTTCAAGTTCATATGGCAGTAATGAACAGTTAATACTGTCTAATCCAAAAGTTCAGTGAATTACTGTGTAAATATTGTAACATATACACGATAAAGAATTAACTTGGCTAAAAAGCGTCAGTCGTCAAGTCTAACTCAACTGTTTTACAGCTCTGCTTGTTTAACAAGGTTAAAATCAAGATTGTCAGATTCCTGAGGAAGCAAACTGGTGCTGAATTATACAGATATTCCAGAAATTATCAAAATCTGATGTCTGCATGAGAAGAAGTGAAAGCTTTTCTTCCTTTCTTATAAATCCACTCTATTATGACACAGAAACACAGGTGCTATTAAATGTGGGTGATGCTTTAAAAGTGAATCAATGAAAATTCTGTAGCTAGAAGAAGTCTGGCATAGTATTATTGGAAGTCTGGCATAGTATTATTGGAAGCCAGCATTTTAAGGTTATAGTTCTGTTTTTACCCCTCTGATTTATAAAACCATAGTATTAATTCTGTTAGTTAAATAACCTAAAGATTTGTGCATCATTTGCCATGTACTATAGCATCATGTAAAGCTTTTCAGAGGATCTTAACTCTACATTCTTTCTCTTCCCCAAAGGGATGTATGTCCTTAAAGACTACATCAATGCTATGAATCTTTCTCCAAGGCTACATAGAGTTTTTCCTCTGAACACTTCTCAGTTCCACCATGTGTATCAGTCATAGATGGTTGCTAGTTAATGATATTTTGCATCCCTTTCTACCAGCAGCTGTGTTGCATTAGTTGTCTTCTGCACCATGCTCCATCTGTGCTATCTGGGAAGGAAAGCAATGGGCTTTAGTGACACTAATCCACAAACTAGAACAAGGAGTCAGCTGCTAAAGGAATGTGGTGTGTGTTTGATATATTAGGGACTTAATCTGAAGTGAATTAGTCAGCAATTAATATTTTCCTATTGTATTTTTTCAGTAATGTGCACATGAGCCTGACTGACCCTAAATGTGTCTACATAGGATCTAGCTATATGAGGATACAATCTGGAATTTTGCACCTGCAAAACAAGCATTTACTTGCATATATGCACATCTGTCCCTACAGAGTTAGTGAAAACAAGGCCCTAGGAGTCCAGTTCTTATTTAGAATTCACTATAGTACTACAAAAACGTAACTCAAAACAAGTAATAATAAGTTGACAAAGGCTAGGGATGGAAGTTACAAATAAACTGGATTAAGTGATCAGAAACTGGTTTAACCTGTAACAGAACAGAAGTTCAGTGAACACAAACCACTTTCAAAATGGCTGAAACTAATTTAAGACAAACCTGGTTGAATGTAGTATCAGACTTAACTGATTTAGGTCCAACTAGTTTATGAAACTTCTCTCCCAAATCCCTTCCTGGTTCAAATTAAATCAGAGTCCCCCAGCATCCTAACATGCTTTCTAGCCTTGGGCTGGGCTGTCTGCTCCAGCAGAAAAGCTTTGGAGAAGGGGAGGCAGGGACTGCCTCCCACACCAGGCAAATGGTTGTTGGGGCCTGTGGTGAGGGAGGTGGGGTTAAATTTCCCTTTCCATGAGTATAAAGTTGCCCTGCCTTGCTAAAAACTTACTGCTGGCTGTAACTGTGACATACAAATCCCAGAGCACCTGGAAGAGGAAGTGATGAGCAACCCTGCAGAATCCTGCTGTGATTGTGGACTGCTAATCCCAGAGACTTCAGGGGCAGTAGACCATGCTGGCTGTGCGCTAGAGAGCTATACTCTAACTTCCTCCCAGCTTCTGGCCTGACCCACTGCAAGCATGTGGCTTTATTTCCTGAGTCAAGTGTGAATATATGTCTAGTTATTTCTCAGTTTAATCTCTGGATTTTTAGACTAATATGCAAAGACTGACTTGATTCAGCCTTGGGCTTTTTTACTGTCTGTACTTAGCCAAACTGTTCACCTTAGAGAATCCTGGAAGATTGAGACCGGAGGAGGAGGGAATTACCTGCCTGGCTATTAGTTGTCCAATGACTCTCATCAGCTGGCCTGCTGTCCTCCTTGGCAGCTTCTATAAAACACCTGGTATTAAAGTGCAGAATTGCATTTGTTAACTTCTTGCCCCCACAGGGTTCTTCCAAAGCTCGTAAGACTAAGGATTTAATGGTTAGAAACAACCATAGTGAACACTTTGTTCTTTAGCAAGACTAGCTGGGAACTATAGGATAGTGTGCTGGATACAGGATTGCTGAATCAACAGGCACTGACATTTGAGAGGAAAAAGAATCTGAAAGATAGAGGAATTTAGTCTTCTTGAGGTGTCTCCTGATTTTCATCAGAGGAGAACAAGAAAATGGCAGGGAGATAGTAGCACTGAGGGAAGAAAGATAACCAGATAATTAAATGGAAGAAAAGAGTTGTCAGAGAAGTACAATAGCATGGGATGCCTTTTTTAGTATATGTTTCCTGATGGGAATGTAAATTCTTGAACATGTAGTAGCTTTGGAGAGCTCTGAAAGAAGCAATTTCCATTACAAATAACAGGAGTGTTACTTTTGGTTTGGGGGACTTTGATTTTAATTTTTTAATTAACTTTGTAGATACTGTTTGGGATACATTTTGCTTCCTAATGAGCCCATCTTTTTATTGAATCTTGAGTAGAATATCAGTAAGCAGTCCAACTCTATTAAATGGTAAATCTTTACTATTCACCTGGCAGTTAAGTAACACCTGGCACAGCTTTACTCTTTCCCCCCGGCTGAATATTTGGTCAGAATGCCAAGCTCCAGAATAATTTTGAATGTGTGAGTTTCTAGGCAGAATCTGATATAGTCAATAATGATTGTTTTGTTTGCATGGAATATAGACCCAGCCCGTGACAGGGTGCCTGGCTAAAAGAACAATTATTAAAATAGGAACAATGATCAAATGGAATTTTGAAGCACTAGTCTCCTTGAAGTTTTTTTTTTAAGTCCGTGGTAGTTGTGCTGATGTAAGAATATAATAAAACTGAGGAAGCACTAGAGGATTTGCTCTCTGATGCAGATTTATTTATTTTCAAATTAACAGTGTTGCTGTTAACTGTGGGAGCTGTCTGCTTCTGTGCAAGCTGCATTGAATCACCAGCTGTGAAGAATGGCTACTACATTGCTCAACTTGAATTTAATTATCTTTTCCTATTGAAGCAGGCAAGAAGGGCATCAATATGCATAAGAAAGCATACAACACAATACAATAGCAGTCTCTGAAAAGGTCAACATTTTATTTTCTTCAGAGTTGTCAAGTTCTTCACAAATCAACATAAATGATCATCAAAAAATGTAACAGAGTAGAAAATGATTGATCTCAGAGGAATGAGTCAATTCCTGAAAATAGAGTAAGTAATGGAAAAGTTCATTCCAATTAACTTCTTTAAAGTATTAGTGAAAAGGTGAGGCTCCATTGTTTTGTTTTGTTTTTCATTTAATGTAACTTCTGTGAACCTTACTTTGCTAAACACTTTCTAGGATAGCAGTCACCTTTTCCATAGATAATGTGAATTGCTTCAGCGTAACCTGAAGAGTTGTCAATCTGTTGCTATTGGGGACTTTTAGCTGAGGCCTCAACCCTGTAGCTAACATTAATGTTTAAAGGGAATTCATTCAGCAGAATCACCTTTTCTGCACTTCAGGATGCAGAATCATTTTCCATAACAATACCTTTAGAAACAGATTTGAATAAGGGCTAGGAAAGAAAAATGTTTTTGATTGTTCCTATAACAAGACCTAGAAGAGTTTGTTGCTTTGCATCTAGTGTATAGACACCAGGATTTGGTATGTGTATTGGGTGTCTTACTTTCTATGGTAACTGTACAAACCTATCAGATTATTGTTTTGAGTCCCAAATGCTAGGGCATAGACTCCATTGGTCATAGACTCCACACAAATTAACGGGCTTGTTGATTTTTGTTTTTGTTTGTTTGTTCCTATATTTTCCTTACCTTAACAAAACAACAGTGCAGCTATCAGAAAAAGATTGGTTGAAATTTCAGTGATTATTTAAGGTAAATGGAATGTGCTGAGAAGTCAAGAATGAGGTACTGCTCTGATGGTAATTGATTTGTATTTCAGATTCGGTTATGAAATTTAAATACCTATTGACCAATTTCAGATACCTAATCATTATATTACACATCTCATCAGAATGGCTGAGAAATTTTCCAAACTATGTTAATTTAAAAGAAAATAACTTAAACTATGGGAAAGCCAAGTATTACTGGAATCTTTTCCAATTGAAATACTGAGCCTGATTTTTTTTCATCACATGTTTGTACAGAATTCTGCATACAATTTTACATTATTTTAATTTGAACATACGCCCATTTCAGTACATATATATTTCCTAATTTGCCTAAGTGGTTTTTAGCCTGTGGACCCCTGGGGGTCTGCAGATTATGTCTAAGGAATCCATGAAAGATGACTGTGATTAATAACAGGTATATTAAAACCTACACTTACAATTTAAAGAGGTCTGCACCTCCATTCAAAATTTTTGGGGGATCTGCATATGAAAAAAGGTTGAAAACCACTGTCCTAAATGCATAAACTAAAAATCAGGCGTTGTTGTTGTTGTTAGTTGTGATTAATTACTAAAAATCAACCGACTACTATAACATATTTTTCTTTTATTTAAAAAAAAAAAGTCCTGATTTATGTTTTTTGAGTAGTGTATATAGGAAAGACTGCATAATAGGTCAAAATAAAGTCTTACTCTTGCATATACTGTATCTGGGGGTTGTGTGTGGGGGGGATGGGGGGAAGTTTTTTAATTTTTCAGATGAAAAGATACTGAGGATGGTGGAACAGAAAACAGGCATTTAGGTAGCTTTCAAAAGTTTAGCTATTGCAGCGGCAACAGAAAATAGAGAAAAGATGTAAGGGGTAAGGTTATGCAAAAGACAAATTCTCTGAATTCTGCTGTGTGTATTTGCCACTTTCATATGCAGCACAAAGAGTGTAATTGAAGTTGGAATTTGATGCTGTCACTGATTTCTCGATTAACTACAGCCAAAATGTGACAGGGAAGAAAGAATAAAATTGGAATGATTAATGCTACTTCTAGGCTTCCATTCGGTGAAGCTGAGGTCTGAGTCACTGAGCACAAGATTGAAGGTATAAGTGATGTCTGAGTGTTGTGAAAGGGGACAAAATGGTCAGTCCTTTAATCAGAAACGCATTTCATGAAGTTTAATTTTAAAAAGTTTAATTGATTTGAGAAGTATCAAGTTAACTATCGTGAAGAGTCTAAAAAACCTCAAACTCTCTTCTTTCTTTTAAAAGCAGTATCATCATCATTGCATCTTGCTAGTGATAGGGATATTTGAAAGAAGTGACTCCTATTTTGTTACTATCTGGGGCAGAAAGGTTTAGAAAGGAGATGTAGCAGGTTGTATTAGTCAGCACTTTGATAGTGAATCTATGAAACAATTGAACATTTTAAATACCATATACTGGAAATAAAACCTAGTACTTGGGTCAATTCACCATCTTTGGCTCCAGTGGGAATATTAACAAACATAAAGTTTAAAGTAATTGGCCCATAACACCAAACATGTAGGTAGACGATTGTGAAAATACTTTGTTTTTAAAAGCCTGTCCATACAAATATTTTAGCCTTGATCCCTCTTCAAGACAGGTGATGTACAATTACAATTGGAACCTTAGAACATTTTTCCAAAGGGTAATAGTTGAATAATTTAGCTTTTATGAATTCTGGGATAGTTTTATCTGGATCTGCATGCATAATTCCTATTTATTCCTTCCTATTAATAGTAATGAGAGCAAAGTATACATAGAAGAAAAGGAGAAATATTGTTTTTAAGAAATCACCATCATATTTTGCTATCAAAATAATATCAAAGAGAGACTGATGCATTTTATTGTAACATAATTTAACAAAGTGTTTTATGGTGAATATAACAGCCATGAGAAATGGTTCTCTTCCCATAACTGAAATATAGGCTAGTGACAGAGGTTATACATAAGTATAAGTGATCAGAAACCGGTTCAGATCTGTTACACAACAGAAGTTCAGTGCACCTAAATTGCTTTCCAAATGGCTGAAACCAATATAAGATAAACCTGGATGGATGTAGCATCAGTCTTGAACTGATTTAGGTTAAATTGGTTTATTGAACTTCTGTCCCAGATCCCCTCCAGATTCAAGTTAACTCATGCCCTCCCCCTCCCTTCCGCCCTGGATACTTTGTACCTGCCCTGCAAACCCCCCTCTTGCAGGATGGGTGGGTTAGCCCTGGGCCAAACCATCTGCTCCAGCTGTGCAGGGAAGCATGCTCTAGCACTCCCTAGCTTCTGGCCTGAGCCACTGCAGGCAGTTTTGCCAGATCATGCACCTGCACCTAGACTGAAAAAGAAGGTATTATTTCCCTGCTGCAAGATGTATGTAACTCCTATTGAATTCTTGATGCAGAAGAACCTAACTTTGGCTCACCTGAGCACATTGGACCCATTGGTTTCAATAGCATTGATTGTGAAAATAATTATTTATGTGCATGGGAATGTGTTTCCTTTGGTCAGTATCATTAACATTAAACTTTCATACTGCACAAAGCGTGACAATATACAGATTTTTGCCATTGCCCCTACTATAAAACCACTTCCTTTCATGTTCTGACATGTTTTTATATAGCTTGATTTACCTTGCTGCAGTTTTTTTTTTAAAGTGGTACTTGACTCAGAGAGTTTGATGCTTTCCATAAATCAAAATAATAGCTTTAAAATGCTAATTGAAGATGAGAATCAAAATTTGGCCCTTGCTTTTCCCTAGCATTTTCTGGGAGCTGTGTTACTACATTCTCCCATTTACTAGGGATACTAGGGTCAGCTGGTTGTGCCAGTTTCAAGTTGATGTAACTGGCAAAGAATAGCAAGTACAAATCCAAATGGAATGCTCCTCATTTGTGTTCACATCTGATCTGCAGGCTGTTCAGCTTCCACTTTTACCACTGCCTCGAGCAGAATTATGTCATTCACAGTTTGTCAACAAATAAGTGGGATGATTTGAATAGTCTTAGTCCCTGCCTTTCTAATTATCTGATGAATCATTTCAGAGTCAGGATAGTTCAGATCTCTCAAGTTGATGTATTTGGACAGAAAGAATGCTTTCATTAAGGCAATATGTTAAAGTAATAGATGAGTGTTTAATTAAGCATGTAAGAATTCCAGCCTTTTCAGAATATCATTAAGTGCGGATTGCAAAGTGTCCTTGACTGTGCTGGTTAGGCTCAAAGTGTGATTGGAGGAGGCAGATCTCAACCTTAGGCACAAAGCTGCTGTGTTGTTTAATACAAGACTTTTGGTCAGGTGCTTAAAAAGAGGGAGGGGGGAAGGCATATACACTTGTGGTTCTAATATTTTTTTTTCAGTTATGTGGCCACCTGTCAGCTTGCTTGGCTTCTGGTTTATTCTAGACAGAAACTGCTGGATTTTGCTGACCCTGCTTTGAAGTTGTTTCTTATTTTTTCAAAAAGAAATAAAATGTTTATTCTGAAAAATGTTGAGATAAAAGGCATTTGGAGATGCTACCACTTGTATGGCTTGAAGTTTTTGTACAGGATGGGGATGTAGTGCAAATGTCAAAAATCTGAGGGCGAAATTTGGTTACTTCAAAGGCTGGAGACATTAATGCAAACTTAAGCCTAGATAAATATAAAGCTTGAGGCTTGTATAACTACATTTAAAGAGTGTATGTCATACTGTTGTTGTTTTGTTTTAAACACCTGAGAATAATGGCTAAATTAAAGTTATCCTGAAATTATTATAGTGGGCTTGGATCTCCATAGTATTACTTTTAAGGTAAAAAGCAACTGTGCATGTCACATATAACCAGGGATCCTTGTTTTCCCTGATTTTAAAAAACCCCAAATCTGTGATTTTAAAATTAAAGGCCCCCTACAGCCCCCTGGCCTAGCT
>NW_017729004.1:45191842-45200012 GCF_001723915.1 Gavialis gangeticus | reverse complement strand
TGGGGCCTCTACAACTCGGTTGGCATGACCTGGAGTGGCAGGGAAGCAGCAGGGCTGCATGGGGATCTCCTTGCTGCTGTGAGCTCTGTGCTGCTTTGGCAACATGCCTCCTGCGCGTGCTGCTGTTTGGAGGGGCACAACCCCGTGCTGCTGCACTCAGTGCAGCCTTGCGCATAGGATGCGCATTGCCAGGGCAGTGTGGAGCTTGCTGTGGTGAGCAGCTTTTCCCTATGGCTCACCTGCTCTGTGCCACACCTGGGGTCACCCACTGGGCTGTGGAGGCCCAAGCACCCCCCAGCTAGGCAGCATCCTCATCCCTGTCCAGCTGGCTCTCTCCCTCCCTCCCTCCCTACAGGGGTCTCGATCCCCCTCCCACTCACCTGCTGCTCTTCAGGCTGCCTGGGACCATGTACGTGTACATGCATGTGGCAGCCTCTGTCTCACTGCCTTTCTCCTGCTTCCACCCAGTTCCCTGCAGGCTGGTTCCAGCCTGCAGGGAGCTCATTGCAAAATTGAGCTCATTGCAAAATCCATGGGTTTCTCTGGTAAAACGAGAAATCTGTGTTTGCCTCTGGTAAAAAGTAAAATCCACGGTTTATTTAGTCTTTCCATGGGAAATGGAAAACCTGAATCCCTGCACGTTATTCCATAAGACCTTGCCACATTTTCTTTAGACTATCTAAGGCGTCAATATTACAGGTGTTATTTTTCCTCTCCAAAAGGGATGCTTAATTTTTATGTTTGGGTTGGACCTTAGCAATTAGCACTCATTCTCTCTGAGGGATTTTTGTGTAACTGATTACAAATTTCTAAAAGAAAGCTCATTTGCCAAAGTGAGAACATGGAAATGTCAAATATTTTATTGCCTGTCTTTTTTGTTTTCTTACTGAAGGGAATGTCTTTTGTTGCCATGTTAAAACATTAAGGCTTAACATAGGGTTTTCAACAGAATTGGTTGGAATTTTAGTTTTAAACAATTAGCAGTTTTTCCCCTTTAAAAAGAGAGAGAGAGAGAGAGCGAGAGAGTGTGCGTGTGTGTGTGTGTTGTGGCGGGGGCGGGGAATGGTACCCATTGAATATTTTCAACCTGAGCTGCTTTTATCTTACACAGAAGCTGCTTTTCCTTCTTCCATTCTGTAATGGTTCATGGGAGCACAACAGTGCATTTCACTGGTAATTGTGAAGTAGGTACTGCTGAATATCTTTAAAGCTTAATGTTCTTATTATGGAAAAATGAACTTTTAAACCCATCAAGTTTCATGTGGCTTTTGTAGTAATACTGCTTCCATGCTCATTTCATAACCTAGGCTTTGCAAATCTATGTAATTATTCAGAAATATATGTGATTTTAAGATTGAAAAGCCTGCTTAAACTTTTGTCTAGTTGCATTTTAAAATATAAAGGAGTTAGAGAACCATTAGTACAGTATTTACTTCAAAAGAAATTGTTAAAGTAATAAACTGAGTTAAAATGAGTACTTTTCTCCACTTACCCATACTAAAGTGACCTGTCCTAGTCTTTTTGTATATATGATTGGATCTTGATTTATGTTGTCTATTGTTATTTGCTTGTTAAGCAGTGTGTGCTTTTTGTCTATCACCATATAAAAAGGGCAGGCAAATAATTGTTTACAACTGGAGATTAAATCAGGGTACATGATATTCTAATTACACATACATCTCTCAGTGATTGTGGGTAGCATGAATGAATCCTGTAGCTGTTTCTTTAACTCTGATGTATTAGAGGACATACAAGCTATATCTCATATCACAACAATGTAATGCACTGGACAGTACAGAGAACAAGGGAGGAGGGAGCAGTCTACTTCAGGGCTAAGTACAGACATTCAAAAAGCCTGAGCCTGAATTAATTCAATCTTTGCAGGCTAGTTTAAGTTGCAAGTGAACAGGCATTCACTTTAGATTCTGGAAATGCAGGCACATGCTTGCAGTGGCTCAGACTAGAAGCTGGGGAGGTGCTAGAGTGAGAGCTGTCTACTCTGAGATGCTGGAGAGCCTGGCCAAACACAGTGGGCATTTATAGTTGTGCTTTGGGGTGGATGGGGAGGGGAGGGTGAGGGCAAGGTCGAGGACGAAGTGCTTTAATTAGAGTGGCTCTGAGCATCGTATGTATTCAGCATCCTGCACTTGCAGCAGACTAAATTAATTAAGTCTGCTCCAACACATGCTAATTGGCACACATTGAAGCAGAGGTCCACCATGCGTATAGGTGCCCTGCCAGTCTGTGTGACATCCCATGTGTTCAAATTGAAGCCTGAGAGAAACCAGCTACAAAAATGTTTTTCATTTTTTTTTTTTTTTTTAGGCAACATTTTTGTGATTGGTTGGCCATTTTTATTGTGGGATAATTACTTTGCATCTGCAGCATGTCAAAGTAATGTGACCACATTTTATATTACTTAAATCATTTTTGTCCAGAGGGTTAATAAAAAGTGAAACTAGGAGTGCTTTGCCTTGTATTTTTGTGCCTAATGAGTGCATCTAACTTAGTGTTTCAAAGTGACTTAGTTTGAGACCTAATCCTGAAGGTTATTGAGACTTTCCCTCTCCTGGTTTGTTCTTTTGGACTTCCCTGTGTTCACTTTTAGTTTTTGACAACATCAGATGAATTTTCATTTTGCAAGCAATTGGTATTTTTATTGCAACTTGAATCTTGTGTTCATGTTAAGTCAGGCCTGTGTATCTCAGGCTTTTGACCCCTTAACTAGCAGAAATTGCATGGATTACAGCAGCAGTCAGTAGTGGAGGGGTTAATAGGATTTGAAAGGCCTAGCATAGAAGTGAAAAAACAAAATAATAAAAAAAATATTTTGTGGTGGGGAACAGGAGGAGGAGGAGGTAGCTTTTTATAATCACAATTAGACAGCTGAGGCAGGGCATGTGTCACTTTGAAATAATATTAAAGCTGAGACAGCAGAAGACATAAGACAAAAAAAGCATTCAGGGTCTAATATTCTAGCCCGGCCTACGCTCTTTCATGTTTAATTGCTTAATTGCAGTTTACTGTAGATTCTAATAGCAGGGAGGCTACATCATTCAGGCTAAAGCAATGCATGATGCTCTGTTGCTCACTACATTTTTCCAGATGAAGTAAAATTCATTAATGTGCCCAGTCAAGTAAATGAAATGATCCTTTGTGCTGTTTGCTTTTGTTCCTCTTCTAGTTTTCACAACTGACCTAGCAACCTTTCTGAGTTAACAAGGTTACAAATAGTGGAAGGAGGGAATGGCAAGTGATTGATGGGATGATTTTCTTTTTGAGGGTATTTGAGGATGATAAAAATATTGAAAAATAATGTTGATCAAGTCCAGCGTTTAGCAGAGAACAGCAGATTTCCATTTTTCAGAAGTGAATCTGATTTGCTGATTATTGATCTATGGCCCCCTCTACATGTTGTATCTATTATGCAATTACCTTGTTAATTGTACAATAAATTTCAACTGGCTACATGTGCAAATTAATTATGGTACCTTAAAGTCCAACCAGCTATAAAATTATTGCTTGATAATGTTTAATACCTTGGTTTGTATCCAGCTACAATTTGCATGTGTAGATTGCTGTATTCTCCCAGCCCCATGGATGCGTGGGATGCAATGGCTGGGAAATCACAGCAGCTGCAGTGTCCCACAGCTGCTTGGGCTGAGTCCTGCAGCTAACGGGACCCTGACAGGACTCTTGGTCCTAGCTGCAGCTGCGCTGCACCTGACAGGACTTTGATGCAGCTGGGTCCCATGAGCTGCAGGACTCTTTAGTCTTGGCTGTGCACTTGGCACAGCTGAGATCAGGAGTTCTGTCAGCTGCTGGACTCTTAGTCCTAGTTGTACATGGTCCCTGTGGCTGAGTAAGAGCCTGCTTTTTTTTGCCAGTGAAGGAGACACCTAGGATCAGGCTCCCCCTGCACTAGTGGTAAGGTGCAATGGGATCTAATGCGTGATCCCACAGTCATGCTTCCTGCGATGTGTGTGTGTAGCATGGCATGCAGCAGGAGTGTATAGATCATGCATTAGATCCCATGGTGCCTTTACCTGAACTTGCAGAGATCTATTGTAGCCATCGGAGCCTTTGGGAAGCTTCAGTATTAACATGCTGTTGAACCGCCATCCTTTAGGGCCACTTTAACACCTTGCTTGTGTTTTAGAAAGTCTCTAACCATTAGATAAACTGTTCATAATAAGTTAATTTAAATCCTTTTTTTTTTTTTTTTTTTTTTTTGAGGAACAGTTATTTAAGAACCAAATGGGATAGCTTTTTTTCTTGCAATGACAAAACTCCCCCTTTCACAATACGTTTGTGACCTGCTAGGAAATCTTCCAGTTTATGGTATGCTGTTTTGGATTGTGCAGTTGGCATGGCATATTCCAAATGACAGACCAAAATGATAAGGGCACTCTTTGTGATATGAAGTGCTGTGCTTGAAAGTGTTATCAGCAGGAATCCAGGTTTTTGTTTCCCACAGAAAAAAACTATTTTTTCTTTTAAAGAAGAACAACCTGGAAAACAATGAGTTTCTCCTTATAAGCTGACAAAGTACAGCCTGCAAGGGGTTGCTGGGGGAGCAGGAGGAGGGCAATCAGAGGCAGCAGATGCCACATGCATATGTGTGTGCATATATGCACATGGTTGCCAATACAGCCTGTCAGCATAGTGGAGACCAGCTCTCTATAGGTAAGTCTATGGCAGGGTGGGCATAGGCAACGCATGGGAGAGAACAGTGAGGGACACAACTTGTGGGGAGACTGAGATGGTGGTGGTTTGTGCAGAGCCTGCACAGTGAGGGAGGGGCTGGGGCAGGGCTGGTGCCTGTGGATGTGGCTGGGGGCATTGCCCAGATGGGGTGCTGCCCAGGGCCAGGGATGAGGCTAAAGCAGGTGGGAATGTGCAGCTGCAGGGCCAGTTGGGAAGTGAGGAAAAGCCACGGGCAGCTTATCCTAGGGGGGCGCTCCTTACTTCTGCGTGCACTTGGAGGGAGGGGTTGGGCCTATAGCTGATGCATTGGGGAGAATGGGGGGTATATGCCCCCCTCAGATTTCTAGGCCCAAAGTGGGGCATGTGGCTGCAGCCTGGTTGGACTGGCACTAGGCAGGAGCTGCCTTTGCAGCCCAGCTGTGGGTTGGGAGTAAGGGGCAGCAGCAGGGCTGGAGGGTGGTGAGAGGCTGCAGGTCAGTAGTGAGGGGCACCAGCATGGCAAGGGGGTAGGGGGACTGTAGAGTGGGTTGTGAGGGGCAATGGCATGGGCAGGGCTAGGGCACTGGCTTATCAGGGCTGGTCAGCGCCACAAAGCAGTAGAATGCAAGGGAGAGTTTCAGCCAGACCTGCATCCTGGTGAGTGGTGGGGGCAAATGGAGCCCTGATTTATTTATTTATTTATTTATTTTTTTGATTTTTTTTTTTTTTTTTATCATGCAAATCAAACACCAAAATATATAGTTATTTTGTTATGATTGAGGCTGACATTGGAACCAGTATAGGGCTTCCAAATTCTTTAAAATTGTAAATATATCAATAAAACATTGTGTTCAACTGATATCTATATCTATATCTATATATATATAAGTAGTATTTCATTTTAATTGGGAAAAAACACAGGTTTGGAGTTTTTTAATCAATTTGCAAAGTTATCAGAGAATTTAGGATTTTTAAATGGAGAAAATCAGGATCCCTGGTCATCAGTAATGCTCAAATTAAAGCTTGGATGTAGTGAAAGGGATAAAGGCTTGATAGACACTCATTAAAAATATCACCAGTTGGTTTGGATGATATATTGCAAGGGGCAGGGGGGAGAAACAGGCCTGTTAGCAGTGGGATGAGAGAATACTGTAGCTGTTCCTTTTGGTCCTGATTATCCCATCAACTGTGGAGGTCTCAAAAGGAAAAGAGCATAAGGACCAGTTACCTCATTGAAAACAGGCACAGAGGGTGTAATTCTGTCCCATGGAAATCAATAGCAAAACTGTAATTGATTGCAACAAATGGTAATTGACTGCAGCAGAGCCAGGATTACACCTCAACTGTTTGGCAAATTTAATCATTTTACAGTCCTTCAGTGTCTTTCGCATTGCTACTGGGGGACTTCACTGCAATTGAGAAAGCTACTCGCTCTTCACTGGGAATTGTGTGATACCCAAAAGCTTTCCTACTCCCTGCATTTCTTCTCCTTTCTCTCCCCCCACAAAAAACAAAACAAACAAACAAATGCAAAACCAAAGCCAAACCTTTACAATGCTTAGTCATCTGGCATACTAAAACAATCTGAGAGGGATGTTGAAGGAGTGAAAGCTAGAAAGCACCCTTCACTAAAGACCATTTTGATATGTGACTTGGGGAAGGAACCTGAACCTGCGGACAGTGAGGAAAATATAATTGTAGAAGGAGGTTACTGCCATTTTGTGTCCCATGACTGACCGAATTTAGAAATATTTACAAACATGGAACTCATTTCTCTGTCAGTGTTTGGACTCGGAGCTAAATTCTTTTTTGTTCTATATAAGTTCTTATACTTTATTCATTACTATCCGAGTAACTCCCAGGAGTGAAGTGAGTGATGATGACTAATGTCGGCACCAAGGCTGGATCCAGAAGGGATGCAGTGGCAAGCTTCCAATTATGCTGTGGAAGCAGCAGCTAGAGACCTTTTCTTGAGTTCCCAAAGCTGCTAAGAATTCCCGTCTCCCTTCCCCTTCATGCTCAGTGGCACCTGCCCTTGCATTCCCCTTGCCCCACCTGTGGCTCACCGCTGCTACTGTCCCCATCTGACTCGAGGGTGTGGGGAGAGATGGGCTCAGCCAGGGACAATGGCCAAGGGTGGGTTCCTTCTTTCTTCCCAGTTTGCCCTCCCCCTACCCCTTGGGTATTCCCTTGTAGCCCAGGTGCAAGTACAGTGAGAGAGAACTTGCCTGCCACTGCCATTAGTCCCACTGTCCCCAACTGAGCTAAGCTCCCCGTGCAGCCTGGATGGAGCAGGGCAGGAGTGGCTCTGGAGCTCTCCCTGCTCCCACGTCAGGTAGGGCGCGTGGGCATAGTACAGTCATGGGAGAGGGAGGAGGAAGGGTGTGGAAGGGAAGTACCACTAAGCATGGGGGGGGGCAGGGAGGGAGTGCTGAGATGGCTATACGGATTCTTACCTGATTTGGGGACTTAACATTTCTGGCTGCTTCTCCCATGGAGTGATCTGCTCACCACTGCATGAGGGGAACCTGGAAGCAGGGGTGCCATTTGCCACTGCAGCTCCCCCTTTATGCAATCTTGCATCCATCTATGACTGACACTTTTAAGCTGTTTCATCTTCTACCTAAGGGGAAAGATATATGTAGTGGGGTAACTTGTTTTGGTAGGGCTTTATTTTCTTAGCGATTTTTCTTTTTGTAGAGGTGCACGGATACATTGGTCTGATATTGGATTGGCACCGATTTGTAATAAAAATTTGCTGTAATGGATATCAGCCTGATGGGGTCAATAATTTGGCTGATAAATGCTCATGCTGTGCAGAGCCGCAGCACAGCTCTCGGGCAGCAAGGAGTAGAGCTCGGCAGTGTGGAGAGCTGCCTCCACCTGGTCAGTCCTGTGTGGAAGGGGAAGGGGGGAGGGAAGGGGCATAGGGAGGCAGATCAGCACCCCCTGCCGTGAGGGAGGGGGCAGGGGCAGGCACTGCCCAGGCGGGGCAGGCATGGGGGTGCAGCTCCCGCTGCTGTTTGCACCCCGGGTGGAGGGGGGCATGTGCCCCCCAGATCTATGCGGGGCAGGCAGGCTGCAGCTGGGTGTGTGCGAGGCTCTTCTTGGCAGGGGCTGGGCTCAGAGCAGGTGCTGGCAGCACTGGGAGGATGCTGCATCTACCCAAAATTTTGCCATCCCTTCCCACCCCCCAGTGCTGTTGCCGCCAGTTGCCCAGTGCTGTCCTGGCTCTTCCTGGTGCATGACTGGAGGTGGGGCATTGGACCAGGGCAGCACTGGGTGGCTGGCAGTGGTGGCACTGGGAGTCGAGTGGCAGCAAAATTTTGGGTGGATGCAGCATCCTCCCAGCACCACCAGCGCCTGCTCTGAGCCCCACCCCACCCTGCACAGATCTGGGGGGCACACACGCCCCCTGTGCCTTCCTGGTGTGCAAGCAGACAGGAGCCTTCTCCCCTCTCATGAGCTGCGGCCCCCCCCCCCC
>NW_017729004.1:45188575-45191657 GCF_001723915.1 Gavialis gangeticus | reverse complement strand
GCATCACCTGCCCCTGTTCTCTCCCTCACCACAGGGGGGATTGATCTGCCCCCCTCCACACCTCATCTCTCCCTGCTACCCTTCCACCACACTGAACTCACTAGCTGGAGGCAGCTGTATCTGAAATCGTGTTGGTATTGGCCAATATTCCTCCTTAAATATTGACTATCAGTATTGGTCCCCAAAATCTCTATCAGTGCACCCCTAATTTTTTGCTTTGCTGGTTGCATCATGTGGTGGTGTGAATTGATGATTTTTTTTGTTATAAATGTTAGAGAAGGCAAAGTAAAGAAATATACCTTTTGCCTAGAGGAGATGATGTTGAGGTATTTGGTTGTCTTCAGTTCCTTTGGAAGTTCATTCCACAACCAAATACCAACCTCTGAATAAGTCTGTCTTCCTCACAGAGAGGTATTATGCATGGGGGTAAATGGCTCACTGTGTAAAAAGGGCATACTTGTTGATCATTGTCATCTTCCCGCAGCTTTAGGTGGGGTTTTCGATATCCTGTGTCAAGGTCCTAGAATGCATTGAAAATAATTGCTGATGATGGAGAAATGTTGGTTCATGTCCATAGGGTTGTAATACTTTGGGCTGCTTTCTGTATAGCAGTGGTCTCCATCTGTTTTAATTAGGAGATCACTTTTGGCATTTGAAAGCAACCCAAGACCTACCATGTACCGCAGCCTCCCCCTCTCCCTCAAGCCCAGCAGGTAAGTCTGTGGGGAGGGAAGGGGGTGCAGATTGAAGCAGAGGAGTGGCACAAATTTGTGCTGCTATTTGTGCCACCACAAGCACATGCCTGTGCTCATCTGGACACAGCCTAAGAGCCAATAAGTTTAATGTATAATCTCTTTTAAGTTAAAAGAAGAAACCAAAAATCCTCAAAAGCACAACAAAGCAAACTCTCTAAACAAAATCATGATACAAGGGTAGAAAACCTTTCTTAATTCTTTAAAAAGCTACCAACATCCTCCAACACAATCTGTGACATTTTGATATAATGGCATCTATTTGATTGAACAGCAAATAGCAGCAAATCCAGTATTTTAATTTCTTTTTGATTAATAGTCATGTGCAAGGATGTTGTATTCTGCTGGTTTGTTCTTGTGTGTGGGCAGGGTACTAAAATGTGCAATAATCCTGCCATGTGGATTTTTTGAAGAATTGGATTCTTGTACATTTCAATACTGTGCCTGCTGAAAAGAACAGAACAGGCAGATGGAATTGGGAAATGTTTGATCATGTGCACACATGCACTCTGTACTTCCATCAAAATAGTTAGTATGACTAATCTTAGGCCTACTGACCTATTCACCCTCCCTCCAGCTAAAACTGCATGAATAGCTTGCTGTCATACATCACAGAGAAGCAAGCATTATTAAGGATGATTAGATTTCTGCTCTGAAACACATTGTGCCTTTATTGATTGATAAAGCACTTGCATGTTAAATAAAGGTATCTACTTCCGCTTTAAGTTCCACTGACCCACATGCTCACACTTATGCTTCTAAATTGTTTCTATGACTTTAATAATTAATTTTCAGTTTCTCCAATTTTAAGTAAGGCTTAAATAGGTTTCCCTTGTACGTGGTTTCTTCTCTAGCTCATGCAAGTACAGTGAAGTAACTGTGTTTATTGAATGTGTTTTTGTGAGTTTGCTAGATACATCAGCAATTCAAATTAAGCAATTTGTATGAAGTTATGTTTGGAGTTAGCTTCATTTATAGTACAATATATACTTGAATCCAAGATGAGCCCCTTTCCTCTGCTCCCTTCTCCCCTCCCTCCCCCCATCATGGGTGGGGGGGGGGGGGAGCCTCATCTTAGTGGAAATGGGGAAATGGATGTCATCTGACATCTCATTTGTGCCACCATAAAGATGTTTATGGTGAAAAAATGCTGAACTAATAGACATTGCTACGCTTTGTCACCCCACATCAGAAGAAAACCAGTGGTGTGATAAAAGGTAGTAATAGGCTCTGCCACTTTACTGCAGCAGACAGCTGTCACATATTGAGACACAGCTGATCATGTTCCACAGAAGACATTTGTTTCCAACCTTAGGTTCAAGTACTGGCCTTGGGCAGGCAGTGGTTTAGCTCCAGCTTTGGTGCTGCACTTTGGGATGAAGCTACAGCTGAATCACTGCATGCTCTGGGTGGGGGTGGCTTGTGTGGTAGGGATTAGGCTGGAATGGGCAGTGTGTTTGACAGCCCTCTTGCAGCAGTCTCCCATTGTTCCTTCTGCCTGGCTGGGCTGGGGCTGGGGCTGCTGCTGCTTCTGGCTGTCTCAAAGCCAAAGCAGCCCAGAAAGAAAGTGGGGGAGGGAGGGTGCAGGGAGGAGCAAGTGGCAATAGGGGCAGGTATAGACCTAGGGGTACAAGGAGGTGGGGGGACAGGCAGCAGGAGGGCAGGTACAGGGGGTGCCAAAGGGCTGGGGGCAAGCAAGAGGGACTAGGGGTAGGGGTCTGGCCCCTGGCTTGTCTGTCATGACTGGAGGGGTATGAATTGAAGATGACCCTACAATAATTAAATTAGGTTCATAGAAAATTATAACACATTTTTAGTGTTCCATGTATAGAATCCAATTATTGGGGAGTCATCTTTGATTTGGGTAAATATGGTAATTCCTGTTTTTGAAGAAAATTATAGCAAGTAAACAGAATCAGTGAAATCTGAAGTTTTCTTTTTCATCCTGTTGCCATAGTGGATTTCCTTCTTGGTGTGGGGGTGTGTGTATTTATTTTGGTTGGTTGGTTGAAGTGAGTGAGATCATTGTGCTTAGGATCCTTTTGTGTAGGTGTTTAAACATCTGGCTTGCTTCATCTTCTATCATGAGGGACTGGTGCTGACCATTATTATAGAAAGCTATAATCCTGTTTTAGATGTGACTGACAAATGCAATCATATCTTACTAGTCATGCTGGTATAGGCGTTCAGGGTGTTTTGTGTGGAAGATTGACTTAGTACAGCATCTATGGAAGTTTTTTCTGTGACAAGCACACAGTTTTGTAAGGGCCCAGGTGTTCTTCTGTTTTAAAATTACAAATGAATTCACACTACCTTTAATCCTTACCCAG
>NW_017729004.1:45180058-45183575 GCF_001723915.1 Gavialis gangeticus | reverse complement strand
TTGGTGTGGAAGATTGACTTAGTACAGCATCTATGGAAGTTTTTTCTGTGACAAGCACACAGTTTTGTAAGGGCCCAGGTGTTCTTCTGTTTTAAAATTACAAATGAATTCACACTACCTTTAATCCTTACCCAGTTCTGTATATATAAGGATTGTATATTCTTTCAAGGTTGGGAACACATGAAAAAAGTATTTGTTGGTGTTCAGACCTACTGCAGCTGGCTTGTAAATGCATTTATAAGCCAAAATAATCATTGCAGCTATGTTGTGAAAGCTCACTTAAAACAGTCACAGAATAATGATGGCAGTGACTTGGAATTGCTTTCTCTAAATACGACTTTTTGATCAAAAAGAACATAATTTGACGAGTAACAGCAGCTTCAGTGGAGTTTATTTTACATATATGGGTTTGTTTTGCATTTTACTTTGTCTTCTTAATTGCTTTTGTTTAGCCATGGTACCACATATTAGAATGCTCTGTGTACATAAAAATCACTCTAAAATACAATTTAGAGGCCACAACATGTCCAAACATATTAAAGCAATTTATGAAACACATTAAGAAAATCAAAACTCCAAAGCGTGTTAACAAAATCCATAATCTGTACTAAATTGCAGTCCTTTAACACTTGGAAACCTATTATGCTGAAATAGGTGTTCACAATGCAGACTAAAATCTTTCATCATGTTTTAACATAAAGGAGCCAGTGAATATACCACTAAATCATAAATTTTACCAAAAAAAAGAAAAGGAAATCTTAGAATAACTGAGAAGTCAGAGAAAGATTTGCATCCCATTATCTCTCTGGCAAATGGGATAAAGCTCTAAATGGGATTGTGCAGTGTCTCCTATGTTTGCATTTTTTCCATGGCTCTTGTGAGAACAGATTGCTCCCTCTTGTTTTCAGAATTAATTATACTATTGCAGTAAAGGGATCTGTGTCAATTACTGCATTTTAAATATAACTCTTGTATTGCAACATCAGTGTGCAGTATAAAAACTGGGCCCTATTTTTGTTTTCCGATTCTCCCACCCTAGCCCTCATCCATATCACATGACCAAGTCTTATACTAAAGAGTCAGACACCCATCCATACTTAGAGCTTTACAATGAAAGGTAGTTGCATCTTCCTTTTGGCTCCTCTCTAACTTTTGGTTAATTTTGGGGTGAACAGTTTGGCTTAAAAACTTGTGAATTTTTCAGCAATATTTAAAAATAATTGACCAAATCATTTGAGTGATAAGCCATAACATATTATGTTGGGAATAATATGTGCATGTGTAGAAAGAAAAAGGGGGATTTCTGCCTGGTGGATGAATACATAGGAGTCATATGCTGTTGCTGGTAAAACATCCTTAAAAAGGAGAAAATACAGCTGAATGCAAAGATGTATATTTAGAGACAAAACAGGTGTGTTAGTTTTATAGAATGGGCGTTTGTTATGGAAAACGGTGACTTTGCTGTGGTCTGAAGGATTATGGTAGATAACTAGTAGAGCATGATCTCTCAGAGAGGCGAGGTGACTGGGGCCTTGTACAGACACTCAGTTTATTTTGGGAGAGTTGCTGCTCTCCCAGGAAAAACCATGAGTGTACAGATGCTCAGGATTTTTCTCCTAAAACAAGAACAGCTCCTCCAGAGAAAAATATCCAGGGAGCAGACAGAGTTAAATCACTCCCAGGAGAGTTACTCCTAGGACAGTGTATGTTTGTACTATTTACCTTTCTGAGAGAATTCATACTACAGTCCTCCTGTATCCCAGGATGTTCCCCTCACTCCCCCTCAAAGATGCTGTGTTGCTCAGGTGGGCTATTATTCCAGCTGAGCAAAAAGCAGAACATGCCCTCTTCATAATCCCACATTATGCTGCAGAGAGGCACAGGCTGACTGAGCAGTCTAGGTCAGTCAATCAGGGCTGCCCTATGGACTGCTGCCATCTGTCACTAGATAGACTAAAGGAGCCTGAAAAACACCCTGAGAGATGTACACTGGGTACCCCCTGGATATACAGCATCAGCATTATAAGCTCTCTGCTCTTCAAGGACTCAGGATTTGAATGTCTCTTAAGGCATCTCCAGGTGATATATATATATATATATATATATTTTTTTTTTAATCGGAAGAACACACCCAGGAGAATTCTCCTAAGTCTTTTGAACATATGTATGTAGCCTAAGAAAGAGGAAGGGGAGACAGCAGGGTAGATTTTGATTTAAATCAAATTGGTTTAAATCACTGGTCAAGAAGTCTTGAATTAATCATAGAAATGAAGGGCTGAAAAGGATCTTGAAAGATCATCAAGTTCAACCTGCCTGCGTTGGGCAGGAATACAGCTGAGATGAAATGATTCCAGTGAGGTGTCTGTTCAGTCTCCTCTTGAAGACTTCCAAAGTTGGGGACTGCACCACCTCCTTGGGAAGTCTATTCCAGGTTGTGGTCACCCTTATGATAATTAAGTTCTTTACATCCAACCTGAAACTATTCTAATACTTTATGGACATTGCTCCTTGTCCTTCTCTGGGGTGCCCTAGTGAATAGTTTTTCTCCCACCCCTTACATACTTATAGATGGCCACCCTCAGTCTTCTCTTCCCCAGGCTGAACAGTCCCACATCCCTTAGTCTTTCCTCCATAAGGCTTGTCCTCCAAGCCCTTAATCATTCTTGTCGCACTTCTCCAACCCTTTCAAGATTCTCCACACCTTTTTGGAAGTGTGGCATCCAGAACTGGACATAGTACTCCAGCTGGGGTCTCACCAACACTGAGACGAGAGGAAGTGTCACTTCCTTAGCCCTTCTCACAACACATCAGCTAATGCATCCCAGTATGTCATAAGCTCTGTTGGCTACAGCATCACATTGGCAGCTCATGTTCATGCTTTATCAACCATAACCCTGAGCTCCCTTCCAGCCATCATGCTGGCTAGGACATCTCCTAATCTGTATTTATGTTGCTGGTTACTTCTCCCCAGATGAAACACTCTGCTTTTATCCTTATTGAACGGCATCAGGTTCTGCTCCACCCAGCTTTCCAGCTTATCCAGGTCTGCTTGGATCCTCATCCTACTCCCTAGCATGACTGCTTTTCCCCATAACTTAGTATCATCTGTAAACTTGGCCAGTATGCTTTCCACATCCTTACCTAAATCGTTGATAAAGATGTTGAACAACATAGGGCCAAGTACTGAACCCTCTGGGACACCACTGGCCACCTCCCACCAAGATGATATAGACCTGTCCACTAACATTCTCTGGGTTCGATCTCTTAGCCATTTCCCAACCTGCCTGACCATGGACTCTGCCAGCCCATAATCCCCCAGGTTTTTTTTTTTGTTTTTTGTTTTTTTTTTTGAGAGCATCATGGGAAACCATATCAAAGTTCCTTTTAAAATCCAAGTATATGACATCAACCACGTCTCCCACATCTAAGCGTTCCTCTCTGTCCCCTCCTGAACTGCTGTTCTTGCCCCTTTTTAGCTGCTGAGCTTCCCCATGCGCATGCTAGCTGCTTCTTGAAA
>NW_017729004.1:45171541-45175058 GCF_001723915.1 Gavialis gangeticus | reverse complement strand
CTAAGCGTTCCTCTCTGTCCCCTCCTGAACTGCTGTTCTTGCCCCTTTTTAGCTGCTGAGCTTCCCCATGCGCATGCTAGCTGCTTCTTGAAAAGGTGGCGGGGTATCGCCTCTTGTCTTTTCTGGCCTTATTCCAGCAGCTCTGCAGGCTGTTCCAGCCCCTGCTGGCAAATTAAACTTTCCTTTAACACCTTCTTGCCTTCATTCCTCTCACACTTGTGTCTTCCTCCTTGGTGACTACCACTTGTTTCCACTGTCTGTAAGCCACCTTTTTCCTTTTTTAAGAATTCCTTGACTCCTCTGGTAAGCCAAGGGGGCTTCCCAGCCTCTTTACCCTTTAATTGTTGTTTAGTACAAAAACTACTTTCTTGTTGTTTAGTATAACCTTAATAATACATATTATTCACAACTCAGAGATGTACGTTTCATTTTTAGAAGGTACGTGCTATATATTTTAAAGCTGTGATTTATTTTGATATTTTTCAGATTAATTTTGCAGCTACAACAGAAAATAGAATTATGATTTGGTTATTTTATTTACTAAAGCTAAATGAAGCAGATACTTGTGAAGTCATTGGGAGGCAAACTAACTCCAATTCACTAGATTAATCATGAATATTTGGGGGATGTTTTTGCCATGCTGTATTAGGAGGACAGTAACAACCATCACCAAATGCACTGTTTGCATTTTGCATACATGCCTGTCTTACCCACAGGTAGAGGAACTTCATTAAAATATTCCCAAACAGGATCTCTTTTTATCACCTGGCAAGTCTGCTGCCATGATTTCCCCTTCTACCATACCATTCCCTCACTAGATCTCATGTCAGTGGAGAGGCTATACTCAGATACTTATCCCTCAAGACTGCTGGAATATTGTGCTCAAAATTTTTCTCTTTTGTTTCTACTATTGCCCCTCCTTCCTTTCATTTATCTCCAGAGTCCTCTGCCTTGCCCAGATCTACTCTACCCCCAACAATCCTCTATTCATTTGACTTCTTGAAACTGCACTTTTAGAGAGAGGTAAGAGCTTGATTCTGTGTACGCAAACTTGCAGAGAGACGGTAGGACTGATGGGTAGGAAATCAGGTCTGTTAGCTCTCATCTCCATATGCTGCTGTTAACAAGGATGTTATCTCTGGAGAGACAAATTCACAGTTTGAGAACTGAAGCTAAGCATCACAGAGATGCTTAATGCGATCTTCTAGACTGAGCACTGAGTCCCGCTGGGTAGAGTGGTTTTCTTAATCTTTACTAATCTATGGAGCAATCGGAGGATATGAGATATTGCCAGGCAGAATGATTTTGCAGTGGCTAGGGCTACTTGTATTACCCCTTTATATACTCTTTTGAAATTAGATTGTGGGGAGAAGTATATTTACTGTTGGATCTCAGTAATAAATGGCAATCCTCTTTGACTAGACTCGGGACCAAACAGATAGTCACAGCTGTTCTGGCTGGATGTAGATTTTCCATTCCAAAAGGCTAAAATATGTTGCCCAGTATGCCCAGGAGTTTTGGGAGATACTATCCACTATGTTTTAGAATGTTCTTTATATGATAACATAAGGACACCTTATTTATTACTGTTCTTGCAGAAATTGATATATTTTTCAAACAGAGATAAATTAATCTGGCTTTTACAGCAAATGGGTCCAAATTTAGTATACTGTCTTGCAGTTTCAGCTTATAAAGCTGAGGTGATTAGAGTTAAGTATCCTTTATTACTGATATGAGTGATACATTTTAACATTAGATTTTATTGTATTGTCTCAATTGTGGATCTGTGTACAACAATAATATAGATCCATGTCTTGATTTACTACTATACTTATATTAATAATGTTTTTATGTTGGTGGGCTCTATTTTTAGTATAATGTTTGTAGTTTGGTTACTTTGTTCAAACTTATTTGTTATGGTTGAATGTGTCGTCTTTTTTGGAAGCATGGCATTTAGCCAGAATCCTTAATAAATTGAAATTTAATTGAATCTATGGAGGAGCCTCCAGGAACCAAATAAGATTTGGCCTGTAATATAGTCCATTGCCTGTTGTGATCTATTTATAAAACTTTTGTTAAAAGGTTACATGAATATATTGTCTCAAATAGTATATAATTAGAAGTTATAATCCCTATTCCATGGTGATATCTTTGAGATTTAACATATCTTCAGTTGAAACTATCTTTTAATAGGTTTATTTTTTAAAGCTTCTTAACAAAAAAAAAAAAAAAATTAAAAATGCAATTAAATAAAAAAATCTGTTTTTTTATTATTGAAAAAAAATTGATTTTTATTCACCCTGGGAAATAATGACTAGAAGTCATGGGATAGTTTTATCTCTGCATATAGCACTAGGCAGGAGCATTTTGGTGTAAACTTTTGGCATCTGTACTTCAGAAAGCTTGTTGATGATAAATTTGAAAAGGTTCAGAGAAAATGATGTTCCTAGGTTTGAAAACCCAGCTTAGTGGTAATAGACAAAAACAGCTCATTCTTTTTAGCTTATTGAAGGGAAGGTTAAAAGGTGGCTTTATCACACTCTTACAGGTACCTATTTGGCGAGAAGATTTCTGCTGGTAGAGGGCTATTTAATTTAGCAGACAAAGGCAGAACAAGATTCAGTAACTAAAAGCTGAAGCTTGATAGGTTTAGATTTGGAGTAAGGCACAGTTTTTTTTAATACTCAGAACAGTTGCATCAACATTTGGTGGATTCTTTGTTACATGAAGTCTTTAAATCAAAGTGCGATGGGTTTATGAAAGGCACAGCTAGCTCAATGGGAAGTTAAAAGCCTGTTGGAGTAATAACGAAGGGAAATTTATAGCCTGTGTTGTGCAGGAGGTCATATTATAAAATCATAATCCCTTCTGGACTTGAGCTTTGAATGTGAAATGTTGGCTTTGTCGAACAATTCTTTGTCTCCTATCACAAAAATGACTTGCCACTTCAACTTCAAACCTTTTATATGATCAAATCTTAATTCAAACTCATGTGCAGTCTATATCTGAAGGGAATAAGACCATTTATGTAGAAGACACTGGGATCTAATCATCACATTTTTTTTTCTATTCTATTTTTAGTGATGTCAGGATTTTTTCATGCCATTGATTTCAGCACATGTAAAAAAGGACACTATACCAGTGTTAGCTAGTTCCCGCATAAGGAAAATAGCATAAGTGCAAGAGGCAAGAATTTAAGTGAGTGGTACATTTTACTAAATAAGGTTTTGGCCAGTACAGGACCTTAGAAAGGGTACTATGGTACGTGAAAACTTGTCTGTCCCTCCCAACTATACAGTGGGTACATTAAAATATATCATCCACCAAAATCCTTGCCTCTTCCATTTTTTCCTGGCCCATCATGATTACACTATCACTCCAACACTACCATAAAAGCCATAAACTTTTCTGAGATCTTCCCTTAACTGTATTAATAGGAACTAGTATGTTGGAGGGTATGTATCTAGCTTCTTTTCTACTGTGATTGTCTTTATAGGTTAACTCATCAGTTTTTTTC
>NW_017729004.1:45165382-45166541 GCF_001723915.1 Gavialis gangeticus | reverse complement strand
TTTTCTACTGTGATTGTCTAGTCGGAGAGATCTCATTGTTTAAGTCTGCTAACTTTAGCCACCTTCTGACTGCAGAAAGAGAAATCCTCAGACTTCCACGTGAGGTTATTGTCCCTCAAACTTTTAATAATTTTAACCATGAAAGTAAACGTATTAAAATAACTCCATCTATCATGAAAACAAATCACATTAACGTTTGTTGCTGTATAATCCAGGTGCTATGCCTGGACATAAGTAGTTCAGTGATAAGTATAGATTCTTTGATAAATGCATGTAGAAAAGGAATCGTAGTATTTACCTGTGAATGTCCAGGGGGTATAAAAGAAGCAAGGGTTTTTTGTTTTATGTTTTTGGTGATATCGTGTATTGAACCAGTTATGTATTCAGAAATGATATCAAACAAGCTTCTGGGCACAAAAATCCTTTCTCAGGTCTGAGAGAGAGAAGCAGATGCAGCTTAATTTAAATACTGGGCAAAACAGTGATTTTTATATAACTCATTTATTTAAATGGAAATAGTCACCTGCGCTAGGGACGGAAGTTCCATACAAACCAGTTTGAGTCATCAGAAACCGGTTTAAATCTGTAACAGAACAAAAGTTCTGTGCACATAAATCCATTTCAAAATGGCTGAAACTGGTTTAAGATAAACCTGGTTGCCATAGTATTGGCCTTAACTTATTGAGCTCAAACCAATTTATCAAACTTCTGTCCCAGACCGCTTCCTGGTTCAAGTTAAATCACAGGAAGGCCTTCGACACTGTCTCTCACCCCGTTCTCATTAAGAAACTGCGGGACTGTGGTGTCGACACCCACACAATCAAATGGGTTGCCAACTGGCTGGAGGGCTGCACCCAGAGAGTGGTGGGATGTGGGCAGTGGGGTTCCACAGGCCTCAGTCCTCAGGGCCGCACTGTTCAACATCTCAGTCAGTGACTGACCAAGGGGGTAAAAAGCACCCTTTTCAAATTTGCTGATGACACTAAGATGTGGGGGGATGTGGGCACGCTAGAAGGGAGGAATAGGCTGCAATCAGACCAAGACAGGTTACAAGGGTGGGCGGATGAGAATAGAGTGGAATTCAACACTGACAAGTGTAAAGTGATGCACCTGGGGAAGAACAACCAGCACCATACCTACAGGTTGGGGAACTCCCTTC
>NW_017729004.1:45156924-45165286 GCF_001723915.1 Gavialis gangeticus | reverse complement strand
ATTTAGGCTAGATATCAGGAGGCGCTACTTCATGGTCAGGGTGGCTAGGATCTGGAACCAACTTCCAAGGGAAGTGGTGCTGGCTTTTACCCTAGGGGTCTTTAAGAGGAGGCTAAATGTTTGACCCCAGTACTCTTTCCTGCCATGACAGGGGGTCAGACTAGATGATCTGCTCAGGTCCCTTCTGACCCTAGAAACTATGAAACAATCCCCTTGCATTCCAGCGTGGTTTTCAGTCCTCAGCAGGGCTGTGCTGTTTGCTTTAGCAGAGGAGGGTTGGCAGGTGGAGGTGGGGGGGAGGCGGGGACTGCTCACCCCCAGGCAAACCCCAGCTGGGGTTTGGGGCCAAGGGGGGGGGGAAGATTAAACCCCCCCTTCCCCCAAAGCGAGAGCTGCCTTGCTCTGCTAGAGTTACTGCTGGCTGTGACTGCGGGCTACAAATCCCAGAGGTACCTGGAAGCAGGAAGAGGAATAATGGACCATGCAGAGTTCTGCTACTGTGATTATGGACTGAAAATCCCAGAGGACTTGGGGGCAGCAGGAAGAGGAAGTGAACACACAGCTCATGCTGGTGATGTGCCAAAGAACTGTGCTGTAGTTCCCCTTACTTCTGGTCTGAGCCAATGCAGGTATGTGGCTGCATTCCCTTAATCAAAAGTGAATGTGTGTCCACTTGTTTCTCAGTTTAATCTCTGCAGTTTAGATTAACCTGCAAAGACTGAATCAATTCAGCCTTGGGCTTTTTGACTGTCTGTACTTAGCCTTAAAGAAGGAAAAGAAGGCAGTGATCTGTGGAGCTAACAGAAGTTATCAGAAACTGCTGTAAACCAAACAAAAGGCAGGTGGAATAGATAAAACTAGTTACATGAAACACTATTAAAATTGAAGAGGATGTTGTTACCTGTGGAGTACAGATCACTTAGCAGAGAGAGCAGGTTAATTGTAATAAGCTATAAAATCAATATCTGTGTTTAGTCTACAGATTTTGGTGCCTAGGGAAGTTATGAATTCTTGCTGTACTAAAGATATTTTGTAGATTTCCCTTGAGTAGAAGGGCCGTGGTGCTTACTGGTTAAAGGTTGTATTAAAGCTGGTGAAATAGAGATGTTGCAAATATTCTCAGAGTGGCTTTGTTTGGTAATTGTATACAGCTTTCTTGATGAGTTTGGGAAGATTTAGTAGTTTGTTCAGGTTAGTGTCTGAGAGGACACTTCCTAGCAGATGGAACCAAACTTTGGACTGCTGTTTTAGGAAGGGAGTTAACAGTGCAATCCTCAGTAAACACAACTGTCACCACAAACTATCTTTCAGCCTAGGTACAGACATTCAAAAGCCTGAGCTTGAATTGATTCAGTTTTTGCAGGTTAGTTGAACCTGCATAGATTGAACCGATTTGCAAGTGAATAGACTCATAGATTATAGAGTTGGAAGGGACCCCATGGATCATAGTGTCTGACCCCCTGCCCCTGGCAGGAAAGATGACTGAGGTCAGACAACCCCAGCCAGGTGTTTGTCAAGCCTCCTCTTGAAGACCTCCAAGTTAGGTGATAGGACCACCTCTCTTGGAAGCCCATTCCAGACTCTGGCCACCCTTGCTGTAAAAAATGTCTTCCTATTGTCTAACCTAAATCTCCTCTCCACTAGTTTGCACCCATTATTCCTAGTTACTCCTTGGCATGCTCTGGTAAACAGTGAGTGCATCCCCAATTCCCTGCTGTCCTCCCCTGATAAACTTATAGGCTGTTATAGACATTCACTTTTCATTCCAGAAATGCAGGTACGTGCCTGCAGTGGCTCAGCTAAAAGCCGGGGGATGCTACAGTGAGCCCTCAGCTGGAGGGAAATGGGGTAGGGGGGGAGTTGCCAGGCCCCACCAAGCCTGAGTATGATTGGGGCTAGGGTATGCCTGGAGGGGAAAGGGGGAAGCAGCCCCTACCAGCAGTCCCCAGCTCCCCGCAGCCCCACCCACTCACTTGCTGCTCCAGCAGCAGGAGCATGGCCTGACCTCAGTAGCCTTAGGGGAAGGTGGCTTTTAATACCCCCATTGCAGGGGAGAGGCAGCATGGGCACCAATAGGCTCCGCTTGTGCACCTGGGCCTGCAGCGGCCAGATGCTAGTAGCCTGAGGGGAAGTGGGGAGTGGTATAGGCATCAACATAGTTCTGGCTCCATCCCATGCTGAAGATCCCCTTAGGCAAGGTCCACACTGCAGCACCTGGGCTGAGTCTTTCAGAGGAGAAGCGAGTGGTGCCTGAAGCCAAGGTGGATCTGGCCATAGGGAAGAGTGAGGAGAGGGGTTGTGACCTGGCGGCAGGCATGAAGTGGGGATGGGGAGGGAGTAGGAGGGGGGCAGGGAGCATCACTCCTGCTACAGTCCACCTGCAAATCATGGCCCCATGTGGGGCTGGAGGCAGGAGGCAGTGGGTGCTGACCCTCACCCTCTACAGCTGCCTGAACCTGAGTCACGCTGTTGCTGCAGCAGGAGGCAGTACTGAGTTGGGCTTTGTAATTAGCCCTGGATCTTGCCCCCACCCCACAACCACCCCTGCAGAGAACGGTTGTGGGGGCAGGGGTGGGGGATTGTACACTGCAACTCCCAGAGAGCTTGGGGCACCAGGAAGGGGAAGCGAACACACAGCCCATGCTGGCTGTGTGCCAGAGAGCTGTGCTCCAGTGCCCCCTGGCTTCTGGTCTGGTTCAGTGCAGGTGTGTGGCTGCAAAAAGAACATGTCTGTTCACTTGTTAGTCAGTTTTATCTGAAGCTTAAACTAACCTGCAAAGACTGAATTAATACAGTCTTGGGCTTTTTGACTGTTTGTACTTAACTTCTGAGTTGAATTCTAGTGTGGGGTCCTCGAGTTCTTTATAATCATTGGTGTCCAACAGTCATTAACCTTGCTGAGGTAGTCCCAGAGACAGTAAGACTCCTTCTCCATCTGCTGTTTGATTGCTATTTTGTTGTTAGAGACCATACAGCTTTCTCTCTGAGGCTAGGGATAGAAGTTATCAGAAACTGGCTTAAGTTATCAGAAACTTTGTCAGCCACCCCTCGCTGCTCCAGCTAGGGAGCAGAGGCCTGGGGCCAGACCTGCTCTCTGGAGCAGACGGCACAGCCCAGTTCAGGGCTGAAAAGCACGCTGGGATACTGGGGGACTGATTTAACTTGAACCAGAAAGGGGTCTGGGACAGAAGTTTCATAAACTGATTTGACCCAAATCAGTTCAGTCTAATACTACATTCAACCAGGCTGAAACTGTTTTATATGCACTAAACTTCTGTTCTGTTACAGGTTTAAACCAGCTTCTGATCATTTAAACTGGTTTATGTGTAACTTCTGTCCCTAGCTAAAGGCATTGCCAAATCATTTCCCTGCAACCTTCAGCAAAAATTGTATGAACCAATCCCCTGCTCTCTTTTTCCAGGAACATTTCACATGTTCCCAAGCCTTGGACCTTAAACTTGATAAGTAATGGTAGATCATTTTGGTTTCACTTGAAAACAAATACAGAGTACCTATTCCAAGCTGTCAGCAGACATCAAAATCCCCAAGAATGCTATGGATTAAATGTGAAACTAGACAAATAGGGTTTGATCCACTGAAGTCAATAGCAAAACTCTTTCTGACTTCTAACAGTGCCAGATCATTGCTGTAACGCAAGGAAGTAGCATGAGTACTTGATATAATTTGTCAAATACAACCAACCTATTAAGTAGTGTTGCTGTTACGTCCCCTCCAAATAGAAACAGCTTGCTTTCTCTGAGCGGGTTTTGGGAGAATTTGCAAACCAGCTCACTGTTCCTTTACCCTGTGCAATGACTTAAAAACTGAGTGTCAGTCTGCACTGCTGTTAATGCAGCACTTTTTCCAAACCCTAAATTTGTTCTAAAAAGGAAGATTTAAAAAAAATGAATACTTTTTTCTGGGGAAAGGAGGGAAGTCTGCAAAGAATTACAGTAGATTGAATCAGTGAAAGTACGATGGGGGAAAAGGTTTATTTTGGTGTGCGGTGACTTTCAAGACCTTAGTTTTAATCAGAAAATGTTATTAGTTTTGCTCTGAAGTTGTCAAGAATATATTTGTCCCTTTTGACTTATTCATATAATAAGTCAGTAAGTTTATGCAGTAGACTTTTAATTAAAAAAATAAAATGGACATATCTCGATCCGCCTCCCATTTTGGACTCCTGAATTTGTATTTAATCACTTTCTAGAGATGCATTTTCAGGTCCTGATCTGTCATTTGCAGCATCCACATCTACCCTTTGGCATGATTTAAAATGAGACCATGAATCTGTCTCATTCAAATTCCACAGTTTGTCATCTGAAAATTCCCATACACTTCTCCTTTTGCATTCCAGTTACAAAGAGATGGGTAAATAATGCTAGTAACAGCAAAAGGTCCTTTATAGAAAATAAAGCAATGAATTGATGTTATGTGCAATATCACCTCAAAATATATTTTCATTTTTTTAGTTCTGTATGATTTAATGACATGAGTGAGAGAACTTGCAATTAAAGTACAGTGGAAAGTGGAGATTCTTGAAAAGTACTAGTTTTGTATGTAGTCTTTGTAGTTATGGGAAAACATTTACTGGTGTCTCCTTACTGTGTTTTCAGTTTTGAGCAGTTAATTTGTACGTACATAACTAGTTTATTGCCGGTGCTATTCTTCCCAAACTGATTCCACATGATGTAGTTTTCAGTAATAGGCTCCAGAATTTGGGTGAATGGCTCTGCAGCGGCTCTCCTGTTCAGTATTCCACAGAGGTTCTCCTGGAAACACTCAAAGCCTGTAATCAAAGACCGTGTTTGCTGATGTCACGTGACCTCTCTTTTATCTCTGCAGAACACTACCCTTTGGGATTATTACTATTATTATTAATTAGTATTTGTTTGGCACTGTGCAAGATACAAATATTAAGTAGCTTCTGCTTCAGAGAGCTGCATTGTAGAGTAGGGATTCCCAGTGTGTGGCCACAGTCCTTTGATATGGCTTACTGCCCAGGATTGCCACTTTGAAATGGCCCTGCAGGAGGGAACTCTGGGAACCCCAGTCTAGGATGACATGGACAAATAAAATGTACAGGGAGATCCAGAGAGAGGAATATTTTTTAAATATTTTAAACTGATCATATTTATATTGCTTCTCCTTCTGAAGGCACACTAAGGACCCAGAATTGTGCTCAGCCCTAGTTAGGCACTCATAGTTACAGTCCCTTGACTGCAAGCGGCGGCCCAAAACCTGCCATCATGTAGTCCCTTTATTTTGTTACAGTGGCATAAATAATCCCATTTACTTGACCGAGTCTAACTATAGCAGGACCAAGATCTGATTCAGGAAAACTGGGGAGAAGTTGCAGATGATGATAATAAAATCACAGTAAGATGAGCTAGCTATGTGCAAAATCAGTGACTAAGTCATTTGAATTTTGAGGCTAGCTTTTCATCATGTTTTAAACTGGTGATAGTGTTATTTATTTATTGATCTTTTTTTAAAATGAATAGAGTTACACTGATTTATATTACCTAAAGTCCTGGTATGTTGTTTGCTTGTTTTAAATCAATTCCTATCAAATTTTTAAGCACCTGACAAATCAGACACTACTTCTCTCATTCACCTGAAAAGCACCCTGGCAGCTATAAGGATTTTCTCCTCCTTCTGTACAAACTGGGCACATCTGCTGCTTGATTTGTTGACTTATTACCTCTGCAGTAAATGTCTTGGCATCTACACATGTGGGGAATTAGGCTGGGGTAAACTAATTAACTCCGCAGAAGGATAATATTTGTATTTAAATAAGAATGCAAGTACTATTCTTCTGCACAGTTTTTTTACAGCACTGCACATATAGATGCTGCAAGAACTCCCTGGGACATAAGGGTGGATTAGTGCAGGGGCTGCCTGCTGGCTAGTCCTGTGCTAAAGCACCCTTGTGACCCAGCCAGGTCCTCCGCAGCACAAGCTGGGGGCGCAGCCCTGGCCTGGCAGGCTTGCCCCTTGGGCCCTCTGCCATTCGGGGCCACTCCAACCCAGTTCAACATGCTGTAGTCCCAGGTGCATATTCAAATGTTGTGCCCAGCAACAATAAACTCTGGCACAATAAGAGTTGGAGTTTATTGCTTCCCATTAATTGCACGTGTAGACGCATCCACTGTTTCCAAGAACCAAACTAAATTGGCATTATTACTTCTTGATAAAGATGCCAGTTTGCTCAGATGATTCATCTCCTTCATTTTATGCCTATAACACAGTCTGTTTCTGTTCTGCCACTCTTTTCAGTCTCATATCTGCTTTTCGGAAATGCCTTAGTTACATGACCAATATCTGTTATCTGGTGGTCACTCTTTAACCATATCTCATCCTCTTCTCCTTTCTCTTCTCTTCATGTGGAAGATTACTTACAGAATGTGGTATTAATTTTACTTTATAAATCATTAGTATACAGTATCATATATATCCATACGTACTAAGGCAAGAGGAAAGAAGTGCACCATTACACTTGGAGAAAAATTCTAAGGTTTGTGACATCCTTAGTTCCAGTAGTATTTAGTTCTGAAACCTTGGAGTGGATGATGTAAAGACTGCTTTCTGCTCAGATAAGCTTCATACTTATGGTACACTGGAGCTCATCCTGGAGCTTTCCATAATTTTGTTGGAAGTTTTGGGACCAGATCATTGAATGCCTTATCACAAAAAATAAGACATGGAGATGACAGTAAGCTGAATGTGAGCCGGCAGTGTGTCCTAGTTGCCAAGAAGGCTAATACTGGGTCGCATTGGTGGATGTATTTGCCAGTAGGTCAAGGAAAGTGACTATTCCCCTCTGTTCCATACTGGTGAGGCCACATCTCGAGTATTGTCCAGTTTTGGGGCCCCGCAATAGAAAGGATGTGAACAAATTGGAGAGAATCCAGCAGAAGGCAACAAAAATGGTGAGGAGCCTGGAGCACGTGACTTACAACGAGAGGCTGAGGGAACTGGGCTTATTTAGTTTAGAAATGAGAAGACTGAAGGGGGATTTAATAGCAGCCTTCAACTACCTGAAGTAGGGTTTGAAAAAGGATGGAGCTAAACTGTTCTCAGTGGTGGCAGATGACAGAACAAGGAGCAACTGTCTCAAGCTGTAGTAAGGAAAGATTAGGTTAGATATTGGGAAGGATTTTCTCACTAGGAGGGTAGTAAAACACTGGAACAGGTTACCCAGAGAGGTGGTAGACTCTCTATCCTTGGAGGTTTTTAAGACCTGGCTAGACAAAGCTTTGGCTGGTATGATCTAGTTGGGGATGGTTCTGCTTTGAGCACAGGGTTGGACTAGATGACCTCCTGAGGTCCCTTCCAACCCTAACTTTTTATGATTTTATGGTATCGTAAGGCAAACCAGTTCTAATAGCACAGAACCAGTGTAATGTGTTCAGGGTGTCCTGCATTGCTTAGGCGATGTGGTAGTTTTCTACCAGACAAGTCTATTTTGTATAGTTGGCTTCACAGCACAAAAGTTTGCTTTGATGTGGTCCAGATGGCAGGGGACAAAGGTGATACAACTGACACCACATTATCTACTTAGATCAATTTGTTTCTCTTAGCCAGTATTGCTTGTAGATGGTGCTGGTAGGATGAGAACCTATTGGAGCTCTGAGGGTTTTTCTGTTTTCTCTGTTGCAGTTGTGGAGTCTCTGGTGCAAAGGAATTACCAGAATTACTTACACTCGCATTCTCCTGCCTTCTCAAATAAAACAGTTTCCATCCCAGTTCAGCTCATGCTGGTGCTGCTGACAGTCACCACTGTTGCTGCAGACTTTTTTTAGGGAGGTGTTTGGATCTTAAAAAGCCATCCATTATATGGATTGCAGAACCATAGAGAAGTAGGGCTGAAAGGGACCTCAATAGGTCATCTACTTTAACCCCCTGCCTGAAGTTTGGATAGTGAATTTTGGTTTGGCCGTAGCCCACCCTGTAGCACCCCCTCCCTGCACTACCACTGCCCACCCTGAGCACAGCCCCAGCCCAGCCTTCTGCACTAGGAAGAGGCTGGTGCACAAATCCATGAGGCACGTGCCCTCCATATCTCTCCCAGGGGTGTGCCTGGAACTGCTGCACCCCCTGGACTAGCCACCCATGGCTCCATCCTGCACCCCATCATGCCATGGCTAGGCAGTGCCTACCTCTGCCCCCACCCCTGCTCCAGCCCCAATCCCTCCCTTACCATGGGGGCCTTTTTCTGCCCTCCCTCACACCCTTCCCCCCTCCCCAGATTTACTGGTCAGATACCGCTCTCCAAGCTGCCGGGTTCATTCCTGGCTACTTGCATGCTGTGGATGTGTGTATGCATGTGGCATTTATCGGTGACATTATCAGCTACACT
>NW_017729004.1:45147927-45151924 GCF_001723915.1 Gavialis gangeticus | reverse complement strand
GTCAGATGCCGCTCTCCAAGCTGCCGGGTTCATTCCTGGCTACTTGCATGCTGTGGATGTGTGTATGCATGTGGCATTTATCGGTGACATTATCAGCTACACTGGCCAAAAAAAGCTGATTTCAAATAATGTCAATTTTCCTTTTATCAGTGCTGATCCAGTATGGACTGATATATCATCGCACCTCTATTGTTAATATATGCTCAAGAGATCCTAGGAAGAGGGCCATGCTCCCCGCTGCAGAGAAAGGCAAAAACCCCCACAGTCCTTACCAAAATGACCACGGGGTAGAGTTTCATCTTGATCTCAAGTCTGGTCTGAACCTGAACAGAGAGGCAAGACCCTCTAGCAAGGAACTTGTGTCTTTAAATCCCAGCAGGAACAAGATCTCCAGCCATGGCTGCAGTCAACACCCAGTGTCTCTTTAAAAACAAATAAACTAACAACCCCCTCCCCGTCCTAAGAAAGAACAAACTGTGCCATATATAGGAGCAGGCTGGGGAATATTTCCTTCCAGCCCCATGCAGCAACCAGCAAAACACAGAAGCATGGGAAGTCCCCTTAGCAGAATATAGGCAAAGCCAAGCTTAGATCATCCCTGACCAGTGGCTGTCCAACCTCTTCTTGAACTCCTCCACCGATAGATAGTTCCCAACTTTCCTAGCCAGTTTATTTTGCTGCCTCACTGTTCTAACAGTTTTTCCTCGTATCCAATCTAAACCTACTTTGAAGCAGCTTCAAGCCATTGGTCTGTGTCCTATTTTCTGCACCAAGAGAGAGAAGGTGTTCCTTCTTTAGGGCAGCCTTTCAACTGTTTGAAGACTGCCATTGTGTCTCATCTTAAGTGCTTTTCTCTCAAGCTTACTATGTGCAGCAATGGGCCCCTCAAGCTTACTGCATGGTAATGGGCGGCCTGCCTAAGAAGCAGTATAGGTGTATTTCTTAATTTACAAGCCTAGGAGAGGAAAAATTGTTGCAGAACTTATAGATATCAAGGGCATAATGGAAAACAATTCTGTTAGCTTAAGCTTTAGATTGGTACTTGTGTATGTGAAGTTAGATGGGAGCTTTTCCTTACTAAGTCTTGAGTAAAGAGTGAGAGATTTGGCCTTTATTTATTATGGGATGAATCTCTATGATGTTTTTATATCTTTTGAACCCAGAGGCCAAAGAGCTGGTGTATTTTATAATTAAAAAACAAAGCAGTAAATATGTGATTTTTCATTTATTTTAGATCTTTAAATATTAAACACTTCTTCATGTAAAGATCGAGAAATAAGATGTGTTTTTCTAGAGAGCATGTAACATTTGGCAGTCCTTGGGGATGTGATATAAAGCATGTAAGTAGAGGAGCAGTTCCCTGGAAATACATCATTTCCAAAATGAGAAGGGGAGGTAGTCAATGGGGCATAACTGTTTTTATGAATTGGTCTCCAGAATGGTAATATCAGAATTTAATGGAACCTCTTTTTCCCCCTGGCTTGTTGCCTTTTGCACTATTTGTAAGACTGCAATAGAGCAGCTCTACCAAATTTCATACTTAATTTAGATGGAACTGGAAAGGTGTTGGCATTGTTCTGCTTAGGGGCTCTTTCTCTCCTCAGGGAAAATGGTTATCTAAAATGCAGTTTAAGGCACTGCATTTTTGCAAGTTCCAAGCTGGGATACCATGACATTTTAATTTTAGGCTCTGGTAACCAATATCTCTCAGTTCTCAAGTTCATTGAATGCTTTGATAGATTCAGGGTCTGGCCTAGCTTTGAGAAATTGTTTCCAATTATAGTTTCTTAACAGCAAAACGTGGAGACTAGCCTAAATGGATCAGGCCATTTCTCTCTTTGTAAAACTTAGACGTCCATCCCTAAGGTGGAAACCTTTTAATAGAGGTTACAAGAATTTGTACATGTTTAATACTCCCTCCACAAGTGCTATTAAATTAAAGACTCCTTAAAGACAGTTAAAGCTATGATAGAAAGAAACGTGTTAGATTGCTTGGAGCCATAGGAATGGCTTAGTTCAAATTTACTGTATTCCAAACTGTTGTTTTTTTTTCCAGACTCAAATCAATAGCCTGCAGTGTATGTTTACTAACTGCCAGAAATATTCATTTAATGAATCAAACTGTTTTCAGTTTATTCATCAGCAGTCATCCACACTGCAAATACTAAAATTGCTACTTAAGAGTCATCCCTATGCCCTTCTTTTCCCTTTATCAGACTAATGACAGGAAATAGGGTCTTTTCCATATAACAGGTTCTCAGTAGGAATACTTAAATTGCTAGTCCTCAGAAGTCCCAGATAGGAAACAGAATGTGTACTTCTCTTTTCGTTGTTTGTTTGGGCTTTTATCCCCACCTAAATGTTGGGTCTGTGAGTGTTGCTGTCAACTCTCCTGACCCTCAGCCAGATTGATGGACATTAAGACTGTTTTGTTTCTGAAATTATAAAAATATTATTTAAAGAAAGGCTACCTTAATTTGTATGTATGACACTTATCACAGTGTTTTACATGTGAGCTTAATTCATTAACACATTTTTTTCATGTGTCTGAAATCACAAGCGTTCCTTCAGTGTACAAAAACTTGTATTTCTTAACAGATTTATTACATTGGTAAAGGTTTCAGTGCTTGTGTGGTTCACACATATAGACACCTTCTGGAAGTGATTTTTACAGTGTAGAAGGGTACTGGTATTATCTGTAGCAGGCTTGTCTTTGGGAGCTTGGGTTGAGTCCCAGGCTTGAAATCTTGCTGTTTTGATTGGTAGAGTTCATCCCCCAGTCAGGAGGCAGCAAGAGGAGTTCAGTCAGGCCCCTTTCCTGAGGGGAGGGGGAAAGGAGTTCCCTCCTTCCTCCCTGCTCTGGTGGACCTGATTGAAGACTGCAACACTCAGGTCTGGAAGACTTCAGGGACGGAGCCCTGTAGCATATAAAAGGAGCTGTGTGCCCAGCATGAGGGAAATGCAACCAGGAGAGAGAAGAGTGGGGCTTAGAAGAGCTGAGGAAAGCTGCTCAGCAGGGTGAAGCAGTAGCCCAGAAGCGCCCCTGAAGACTTCCATGAGTGGGGAACAGTAGACAGCTCCAGCAGTTAGGCTCTCAGCATGCAGCACAGTGCACACCATCCAGACCCTGGGAGCTGTGTGAGGAGGCTCAGGTCTGCAACCTCTGGTGTGCGGCCGGAGACACAGTGCACAGAGTAGGACCTTTGGAGCATTTGGGCGGTTCAGATCCTCAACCCCTGGAATGAGGCTGGGAGCTCGGTGCAGAAGGCGCTGCACAGAGGGTCCAGGAGCGGACCGAGCCTGGTGCTGCACAAGGCAGCCCAGGCCTCTGAGCCATAGCAAATGTTTGAATCCAGAGAGCCAGATGGTGATCAGGCTACTGAGCCAACAAACAGGCCAAGCCAGAGGCCCCAGAAGCCCTGTTCCAGGGGACAGTGACCACCGCCCCCTCCCCCCAAAACCCACTGCAGGTGAGAGAGCAGCCTGGTGCAGAGGACATGGGCCACCCTCCAGGCCTGGGAGCCGTGAGTTGCAGGGAAAAGAGGATTCCCACAGGGGAGGGGAGTCCCCCCTGGTTAGTTAAGGGCTCCTGAAAGGGGAGGGTCCCCCCCCCCAAAGTTACCAGCTTCTTTGTGGGGCTTGGGAAAAGCCCAAGGGAATTGGGGTTTCCCCTCCGGATTGAGTTTCTTTGAGCTTTATCTGTTTCATATCAGATGCTTACCTGTGACTTACCTGTATCTTAAGCACTGGTATACGGGTTTATGTCATTTACCCAGAGGGTATTTTTTATGTTACTGGTTTGTATATCTTATATACATATACATTGTACATATGTTTATATCCATGCTCCTTTCTCTTGTGATAAGTTAATGTAAGTACATTTGTATATAGTTAAGTCCCCTGACTGTCCTGGCCTGGTTCTATAGGGACGGAGGGTAACTGAGCGGTTTGCAGTTCCTACCCCACAGCACACCTGGCAGCTAACAATCCCCTTCAA
>NW_017729004.1:45142614-45142927 GCF_001723915.1 Gavialis gangeticus | reverse complement strand
TTGGGTTGAGTCCCAGGCTTGAAATCTTGCTGTTTTGATTGGTAGAGTTCATCCCCCAGTCAGGAGGCAGCAAGAGGAGTTCAGTCAGGCCCCTTTCCTGAGGGGAGGGGGAAAGGAGTTCCCTCCTTCCTCCCTGCTCTGGTGGACCTGATTGAAGACTGCAACACTCAGGTCTGGAAGACTTCAGGGACGGAGCCCTGTAGCATATAAAAGGAGCTGTGTGCCCAGCATGAGGGAAATGCAACCAGGAGAGAGAAGAGTGGGGCTTAGAAGAGCTGAGGAAAGCTGCTCAGCAGGGTGAAGCAGTAGCCCA
>NW_017729004.1:45117665-45141757 GCF_001723915.1 Gavialis gangeticus | reverse complement strand
CCAGCTTCTTTGTGGGGCTTGGGAAAAGCCCAAGGGAATTGGGGTTTCCCCTCCGGATTGAGTTTCTTTGAGCTTTATCTGTTTCATATCAGATGCTTACCTGTGACTTACCTGTATCTTAAGCACTGGTATACGGGTTTATGTCATTTACCCAGAGGGTATTTTTTATGTTACTGGTTTGTATATCTTATATACATATACATTGTACATATGTTTATATCCATGCTCCTTTCTCTTGTGATAAGTTAATGTAAGTACATTTGTATATAGTTAAGTCCCCTGACTGTCCTGGCCTGGTTCTATAGGGACGGAGGGTAACTGAGCGGTTTGCAGTTCCTACCCCACAGCACACCTGGCAGCTAACAATCCCCTTCAACTGGAGAAGGGGAGTATATACCCAAGTCACCTGAGCTACATATCAATGGTGATGAGCTACAGGCATCATTTCCCCACTCTAGAGCTCCTCTTATTAAAGGTGTTTGACATGTTTATTAATGAAAATTTTTTTTGGAGCATTGTAGCCACATGGTTGAAACAAAGTTGAATTTTGCACTGTTGATGAGGCTGGACTGTGTTGTAATAGTCTTCTAAAATAATGCCAGAGCTTTGTTTAAAAGGGAGGAAAAAGTATGGAAAAGCAGTTCAGTCCAAACTATACTGGAAGATATGTGTTAAAAAACTAGTATATTGTAATAGTTTCCCAGCTTTGTACATTTTGGGGAAAATTTAATTTTGCCAAAGGTGTTTAGATGAGTTAAGTCAAAAGAGCCTAAGTCCTCTGGCAGATGTTACATTTATGGCACAGTTAATGTGCTAATCACACTACAAATTGGAACATGTCACATGTTTAGCCAATTTAGATATAGAACATCCTTGTGGCAGGTTTGTATGGTGCCTTAAATTGAATATGTGGCATGTGTTGTACTCCAGATCAGGGCATTGTCAGCAACAGCTGGGGACAGCCTCAGGTCTAGAACCAGCTCCAGGGCTCTCCAGGGCCAGTGCTGACAATCATGTTACAGTTGGCCTTGGATAGACTCGTATTTCCAACTAAACCTGCATGTGATTAGGCAGGGGGTGTCTCTGTTGTGAATCCTGGGACTGCCCCAGGCCTAGTCTCAATACTGGGACTAGGAGCCTCACCCCCAATCCCAGGGGTCAGGCTGGGGCTAGCCTCAGGACTTAGAGCTATCTGGGGATGAGGCATAAAATTCCTCAGTTCCCAATGGCACCATTATTTTAATGTCTGATATGGACCCAAGTTGATGTTGTGCATACAAAAGGGACTTTCATTTCCTTTTTGTGTCCTTGTGACAAGGTATTTAGCAGAATTCACAGATTGTTTGGAATTTGACAGGCTGTGCCATGAGTGCTTCTGCTATGACCCTGACTTGCAACCTCTGGGCTATCAACCATGTGCCTTGACGGAAATAATGCAGTTTACATTTATTTAGTTTTTTTACACTTTCTGAATATCATGTGACATAGTCATATTCTGTATTCAGAGACATACAAGCAACTCCATTCAAGACAACAAGCATATATCCTGGATCATCTTTATTGGGGCAACACACAGTTTTATTTTGTTAACACCAGGCTGAAGTAATATATCTGATTTTTTTTTTTTTTTAAACCTTTTAAAAATAGCCGTTCTTGTAAACTGAACTAGTTTGTGTTACTGAGATCCTCAGTGTCGTTTTGCTTAAGTCACTCAACAGAAACAAAGTATAGTTTGATGTCCTTTAGTCATTTTTAGCTTTAGTTCAAGCACCCCCACTGCCATTTTGAGATGCAGAGGGTGGTTGGAGCACAGTAATTACCATGTTCCAGCAGACCCTCTGATGCACTGTAATTACAGCATGTTGGAGCAGCCTCCATACTCATGTACAGGCAACCAAAGAGACTTTCTCATCACTAATTCCTCTTATCTGGTTCTAACTGGATGATCAAATGGAAAAGTCATCATGGACATTTGAGGAAGTGGGGCATTTAATGAGGCAAAATACTAGGAAGTCCAATGCATTTCTAAAAGCAACCAACAATTTCAGTAACCTTTTGTATTTCTATGATCGATTTTAATTTTTGGTGTGAGAAGGGTAGTATAGCATACAAATGGGACCCATGAAAATAAGTTCTATTAATGATTGGCTATCCATGCATTCTGGTATACTTTCATTTTAGTTTCAAGTACTTTTAAAATCTATTTTTTGTGTACTGTTTCAGAAGATGACAGGCTAATTCTGCTCTATAAAGGTATCACAGTTTTCAGCACAAGCACTATCCTCTGTAGTATCTGCTCGCTCTCTCTCTCTCTAATCTAACTGTGATTTTAACTGATTAAAAAGGAAGGTGCTACAGTTCTAGCTTTAGGATACAAAACACTGTCTGTCACACTTATAATGAATCTAACAGATTTTTAGCCCTTCTATCTTCTGAGTTTTAATTCCTGGCTTCTTTTCCGTTCCACTTTTGTTTGCCTTGCTCTCTGTGGGTGTTCAATCCCATTGAGATTGGTCAGAATTGATAGTACTGGGCACCCTAACAGAATCGGGCCTTTTAGCATGTGAAATCTACTCCTGGGCTCTGTAGTATAGAAACATAACCATTATCTTTCAAATGGAATTTGCAGTTGGTTCAATTTCTAAAAGCTGTTTTCTACAATTGTGAGGACCCCATGTGTTGCTATTAATTTGTATTTTATTAGTACTTATTATTACGGTCCAGTTTTGGATCCCCCACTACAGAAAATATGTGGACAAGTTGGGAAGAGTCCAGCAGAAGGCAATGAAAATGGTGAGAGGGCAGGGGCACATGGCTTCTGAAGAGAGGCTGAGGGAACTGGGATTTGATAGCAGCCTTAAACCACCTGAAAGATGGTTTCAAAGATGATAAAGGTATACTGTTCTCAGTGATGGCAGATGACAGAACAAGGAGCAATGGTCTCCAGTTGCAGCAAGGGAAGTTTAGTTTGGACATTAGGAGAAACTCTCTCACTAGGAGGGTATTAAGCACTGGAATGGGTTACCTACAGAGGTGGTGGAATCTCCATCCTCAGAGGTTTCTAAGTCCTGGGTAGACAAAACCCTGGCTGGAATTATCTAGTTGGGGCTGGTCCTGCTTTGAGCCTGGGGTTGGACTAGATGACCTCCTGAGGTCCCTTCCAGCCCTAATGATTCTGTGATACTTACTTACAGGCTCCAGCTGAGATGAAGATCCCATTTTTATGTATTGCATAACTTGTAGTATCTGCCTCCCAAATTTTACCAACTAAATACATAGACATGTCTAGAAGAAATATACTCTGTTTCTTGTCAGCTATTAGACTTTAAGGTTTGTTTTAGCAATAAAAAAAAAAACTTTTTGAACAACTTGGCAAATTGTGTTACAAGGTGTGATCTTATTTTGAAACATGAGCTTTTCAAATTGGGAGAGTCTTTAATCCAGAATATTGTCAGGAGGATCATGGACTTGAACATAGGCCTCCCATGTCTCCAGACACAGGACCTTATTTTTTAGTCTGTAAGCAGAGAGAAGTAGTTAGATATGTTATTGCAAATCAGGCAGAAGGCAAGGTAGAGTTGCATCTTAAGGACTTAACTGAATCAGAGATGCATAAGCTTTTATAAGCAACAACTCACTTTGCTAGATGCCAACTCACTGATGAAGTGAGCTGTTGCCCATGGAAGCTTATGCCTGTCTGATTCAGTTGGCCTGTAAAGTGCAACTCTGTCCTGTTTTCTCAGTCGATAAAATGGCATCTAGATGAATAGAGTGTGATGGGGTTATGGACCTAAAACTTCCTGTGATGGAAGTGTTAGTTGTTTACTTATGTCTCTCCATGAAATACATTAGTCAAAAGCATTCCCAACCAGCAGTAGGACAATGCAGAAAAAAGGGAAGATTAGTCTCCCATCATGTTTGCTTATAAATTTTAGGGGAAAAACATGGCTTACATCTTTCATTTCAATATAAGCAAATTCCTAAATGGAAAAGTAGTCTTTGTTTGGAGTTGCACAAACTGTTTAACTTTTTTTACTGCAGTGGATTTATAATTCTGAATGCCATGCACCTTGACTTGGGAATAGTGAGTGTTAAAACATTTTGTGGCACAGCACAAGTTGTGCCTGCTACTTTAACAGGTTTAGGCAGGCTGTGGAGCAGCTGGCAGGTGTGGTCAGGCCCAATCAGGCAGTCACGTGATCACAAGGGGGCCACCTGATTGGATGAGGGCTGGGCAGGTAGGGTATAAGCCTAGGCCCTAGGAGCAGAGCCGGCAGTTGCATGTAGGGAGCCAGTGGAGTAACATTGTACAACGTGATGCCTGAGGGGCAAAGGGCCAGGGAGTGAGTGAAAGAGGTAGTTTGAAGGACTGTGTAGAGTAGGGCCAGAGAGATGACCTGAAGGACTGAGCAAAGTAGGGCAGAGTGGGTGCAGCTCAACAAGGGACAGAATGATAGAGCCCCAGTAAGGGGTGCGGAGTGAGCATGTCAGTCCAGTCATGGGCTGGGGGAGTAATAGTGGATTTGGATGCTATCTGCGGGACATGAGACATGGTATTAGGGAAGGTTTGGAGCAGTGTATTTGGCCCAGTACAGGAGGACCACAATTAGAGCAGCCTTCTGTGTTTAACAGCAATTATTGTACCATCAAAGGCATGGCAGAAGAGTCAAGGCAGAGTGCCCTAGGCAGGGAGTGGGCCAATGATGTGTGTGACCCAAGGGCAGAGCTTGTAGCCACCCCCTCTGTTGCACATTTTCTAGTTTTTAAGCCTTTATAGAAAAGAAAATTACAAACGTCTTAAAACAAACTAATTGGGTCAAGTCAAATTTTTTATATTGGACTTGATGTGTTGTAAATAGCTGATGATGGAGAAATTTATCCTGGGGTTAAGGAAGCACTTGGAAACAGAGAACGAACAAAAGAAAATTGCTACGCTTTACCAAAAGGGGGAAAGAAGAATATTTGGGTAGAGATTTTAATGGAAGATGACCCAAGGTCACAAAAGTGTCTGAAAATGTAATTTTTCAGAATATCCTAAAAGATAGTTGGATCATATGAAACCAGCTTTCATATGAACAATTGATTTCTTATAAGTGGAGGTTGTGGCATAGGGCACAGGAAACCCAGGTTTAATAATTTCATCATCCTTCTGCTTCTCAGATAAAAATGTTGGTGATTACCCTTATAGAAGGGTTTTCATGACTTTTCTAGTGACTTGTTTGTTATTTTGTCCCATAAATAGAATCGAATATGGTTTTTGATAGTGGATTTTTACTGGGAACTGTTTGTATTTATTGATAGAATATAAAATATGCCATTTTCAAATATCTAGGGCACCTATACACATGCCTGACATCTGCTTTGATACATTCTAATTAGAATGCGTTGAATTGAGTGTGCTGAAGCTTTCTAATTAGAATGCTCCATCAGCCTTGGCATCACGTCTATTATCATCTCTGCATTTCAAAATGGCCGTGGGGCACTTAAACTAAAACTTGTCAAACAAGCTTTAGTTAAAGTGCCGCTGCTCCTATTTTGAAGCACAGGATGCTAAATACAGAAGATGCTGCAGGAGTTTTTAATTGGAGCAGCTTCTGAGAGCAGCTGTAATGGAAACACTCTCCCCTTCTCCCTGAACACTTGTAAAGATACCCATATATATTTAACCTCTTTCTTAAAATGCTTTTCAAAATTATTGTTACTTAAAGAGCCTCTAAATAGGGTAAGTCAAACTGTTATGCTTTGCCTTTACTAAAATAATTGTCAACTTCATCAGCCTTATTCCTTTTCTCAAGTTCAGTGCATGTTAGAAAGAAAAAATTCCAGTAAGTGACACTATTTTCTGAATATTAATGTTCCTCATCTCATTTTCATTTACTTTCATAATGCGTTTTTAAGCATGTTATCTTGCATGTAGATGCTTGCTAAAAGGGAAGTGTACTGCTGACACAGTCTGTCCTAATTACCCAATCTGATTAAGAGCTTGCTGCAAAACGTCTGCAGAGCAAGGAGAAATGGAGGAAGGCAATAGTAGTTACTATAATTAATAACTTTTGAAGCAAAAACAATTTGTAGATTATACTGAATTTGAAAGCGGCCATTTAAATTAACAGTCATATAGTTAGCAAAGAAGAAGATTGTTTGTGGACTTCCCAGTAGGTATACAGAGGGCTGTCAAACAGACAACTGTCCCAGTATGTAAAATACTAATTCTTGAATTTATTGTATTATTGGACCAGAGTTTTATTCTGTGCTAACACTGAACACTTGGTAAGCATTTTAATCTTCTGCTTACTACAATCTACTTCACAGAATCAGGTCTCAGGGCAGTTAGGCTTTTATTATATTTATTATCGTAGTTAGTACCTAAACTTAATGAAGTGTCGCTGGTACAAAAAAAAGTTTGTTTGTTTTTTTTCAGGAGTACTGGAGAAGTCCTCTGAGCTTCTGACCTCTGTTAATGTTGAAACCTATGTTCTGCTATATCCAAGAGTTATACTACTTCATTTCTCAAAGGCTCCCAAGTTGCCAGTGAAACACCTTTTTCATCTTTAGTTAGCCAGGAGATGGTCCTTAGTCATATGTGGTTGATATGGCTTTTCTGTCCAATGCTGTTGACACGTCTAGACTAGACTATGGCAGCATGGTCTTTTCTGTGCTGGCCATAATGTCCTCATGGAAATTTCAGCAGCCCTTACAAGTCGGGGGGTGGGAAGGTCCATCTACCAGACTCAGCCAGGTGTGAGAGCATTGAACGTTTTTGTTTGTGTTCACTGTTCAACAATAGATTCGTTGGAAATACCTAATATGAGTCGTATAAGTCCTTAGTATTTGGTGTCTAAGGTCTTAGACTTCCTGTCCCTTTGTGCGATCCACCTTGATGCCTGTTATCAGTGAAGGTATGCTGTTTGAATGAATTTAATTTAAAACTCTTGGACACCATCATCCAAATATGCAGTATAAAATTCATGGCCCTTAGAGATCAGAATGAATCTGTCTTCAGGCTGACCCCTCATTTTAGGACACATTACCAAGTCAATCTGAAATACATATAAGCCTTCATCATAAAACAATGCAAACAACTGACACTCAGTTAAACAGTAGATGCAATTGCAAGCCTGAAATGTGACCTTTATGAATGAATGATGCTTTTTGTAAAATCTGGGAACATTGTTTAATAGTTTCATAGTTAAGTCTTACTGTAATGTTTCAGTTACAGTAGCATTTCATTCTTTTTATTTGGGATGTAAACAAACATTCACCATAACTAAAATTGCGCTATTTATTTGTAGGATGGAGATTTAATGCCATAGTTTCACCCTCCCTTATTTTTGGCTTACAATTGTGTAATACCATGAGCACTTCTAACAGTATTCCTAATTTATACCAGTTTAACAGAGACCAGAATGTGCTCCTTAAGTTTTGAAAGTCACAGTTCAAATTACAGTATTCAGAGCTTTAGGAGTTTTAAATGACTGCTTTAAATCAAGGACTAGTAATACTTGATTCTTTTTCTCAGACCCACTGAATTTGCACATGGTTTTCTTTAAATTGTCTAGGTAAAATTTTAAATATGTTAATAGATTACTTTTTGTTTGTTTTGATTTAAAACAAGGATAGTAATGTTGTTCATCTAGTATTTCTATGTTATCAAAGTTGAAAAGGTTTTCAGTGTCAAAGGCAAATGCATAAAGCTCTACGCATCAGAATTTTATTAGGTCTCTGCACATTGCCATGTGGGCATGATATGATGTGGTGTGCGGGAATACTAGGGAAGAGAAGAATGCCCTGCTGCCCACAACATACACATTGTCTTGTTCACAGATTATTTCTCTAGCAGGATGCCCCAAGGAGTTTGAAACGTCTCTGTTTCTGAGCTCCTGAATTACAGAAGGGTGTGGGTTTCTGGAGACAGAAGAAAGCAAGAATGCACAGACTCCATCTCCCCCTCTCTCGCTCTCTCACTCAAGCTTGCTTCATTTTTCTGGGAGGGAAACCCTAGAGCTAGAGGATTAGAATGGCCTTCTGAGAGCAAGTTTGACGCTTTGTCCCATATGCATTTTTGCACTCAGCCTGAGATATGGCCTGGTGGTTACTGGAGTCTGTGATCCTCAATGGTGGTGAAAATAAATCTTTTCAAGGGTGCCAGGGGCGCCACACAATGTTAGCACTCTTAGGTATGCAAATGTGATTTGCACAATAAACCTAGAGATTTCAAATAGGAGTTCATCATATTAGAAACATTCTGACCTGCTGTGGTCTGAGTTTTTTTTTTTGCAGCAAAATAATTGTTCTATTATTTTTTCTGCAGGCAAAAAAATAAGGGCAAACCAAGAAGTAGCATTTTCCAAGAGATATCTTGAGTCTTACAAGGTTGAGAACTGCTGATCTAAGTATTGGGCTTAATCCTGAATGTAGGTGCTTGCAATGCTTGTGTAAACATCCTCCTTTTTTTTTTTTACCACATGCTTACGGAAACTCTTCCTGTCTAACTTTCTTCCTGTTGATTTTACTTTTTAAAACAGAACTTTTCTATAATTGATGCTGTTTGCATGTGTAATGATGTGTTGACTGAGCTCACTCTGTTGTTCAAGTCTACAGCCCATGATTTTTTTTTTGATTGATATATGCTGTAGTTTTGCTCCATAGATTTTTCTTAACCATGTTAAGTATTTTGATAGCTGATAGCTTGCAGTCACAAGGGGAAGAGGCTAAATTTGTGACCTGTTGCACAATGTTCTTAACATGTGGTGAGCAAGAAATACAGAGGCTGTTTAAAATCTTACAGATTCTGCCTACTGATTTAATAACACAAGAATGATGTTAATGTGCACTGTGTTCCCTTTTGACATTAAACAGCATTGAACTTAGGAGGAAATGTTGTTTCCTTGGAGGATCTTGCAGTACCTTGCAAACATTGAGGTATGTTCTTATTAAGTATATTCCATTTGCTTTCTGAATCGAAATCTTTCCTGCTTTGTCAGACATCTCTGTACACAAACAAGGTTTTGTCTATGGTATAAGGGAAGGTTCAAGGTCAGACAGTTACCACTGACAAAACGGGAAACAGAACCCCTGGTAACTGGCTCATATTATGTCTACACAGTAATGATCACTGGGCGAGTCTACACAAGACATTTACTTGACTAATTAGCTGAACAGTAAACATCTTGGCATCTACACGTGTGCTCCTGTTAGGCAGGAGTAAGCTAATTTACTCCACAGCAGGATAGCACTTGTATTTACGGAGGAAAAAACTTGGCGGCACATATGCAGACACTAGAGGGGCTGGCTGGGGCACAAGGGTGATTCAGTGCGGGGGCTGCTAGCCCTGCACTGAAGCTCCCTTATGCCCCACTCAGCCCCCCTGCAGCATGTTGAGCATGGTGGGCTGGCAGGCTGCCTGCTGGAGCCCACTGGCAGCCAGGGCTTCTGTGCCCCGGCCCTACGCACTACACATGAATAAAATTCAAAGCTTATTGCTCTGGAGTTGATTGCTCTCAGATGCATGTTCAAACAGTGCGTCCAGGAGTAATAAACTACAGAGAAATAAACTCTGCAGTTTATTCATGTGCTGTAATTGCACGTGTAAACATGCCTACTGGATTCAATAAGCATAGGCATGCATGAAAGAGAAGAATTTACAATTGTCTTTTTTGTGGAGCTGTAGACAAGCCTTTGCAGTCTGTTTATCCGGCTCTAACTAAACAACTAGTTACTTCACTGCAGAACCATCTTCTAGCTAGGGAATGTCTCCAGACTATAACAGTTACATGTACATCTTCCCTCTTAACAATAACCTACAAAAGTCGATTTAACATAAAAATCAGTTAATACCCATCTGCAGAGGAGAGGTTACTAGCACTTCATTCTGGTATGAGTCTTTACCACTTACTTTCTTATTCCCCCTTTTCTGCAGCTCTTAGCTAGTCCCTGTGAGTTTCAGGTTTCATTTTCTTCTCAGATTGACAAAGGATCAGATCCAGTCCTGATTTGCTTTTCATGGCAAATGAAAAGCTTTCCCTCCAAGTCTGGTTAGACTTGAGTACTTATATTGGGATCCGACTGACTAGCACTTCTGGCAACTGTGCTTCAGTACATGGCACAAAGTTCAGTAGCTACAAACTGCTAAGGCTAATTTCCTCGTTCTGCATGATTGTAACTGCACGTGTTTGTAGGTATGTTTCTTCCCATAAGAAGCATATTGTTGCTTCTGGAACAATTGTTTCTTTCCTAGGAAAACTGTCCAGATTTGAGTCATGATGGCCAAGGGAATCATCAGGAGGCATGAATATTGTCTTGTACTGCTTGTTGGACTCACTTTTGACCTCCGTTTTACTTTTCTATATTCGTGCTCTGGTAAAATATTAACCTGAACTTTAGTGACCAATTTAAATTAAGCCATTGTTACTGGCTCTTCCACTGGCAAAATCCAGTCCTTCATTGATGTTTTGCTTGATTCAGCCATAGCTATAAAACATTCTTTTGGTATGCTCTCAGCTGAATGCACTAGAGGTTTTTGTGTTTGGGATCTGTAACAATATTGTTCCTCTCGTCACAGTTAAAACAGAACTTGTCAAATGCAGCTCAACATTTGGGGCCATGTTGCTTTCCACATTTGGTACGTGACTGTTTGTACTCTCTCCCTTTTAACTTTCTTTTTGTCAATGGAATTTTTCACCCTGTGATGAGGTGGCTTCTTCTGGTCACGTTTTTTCATGCTGACTGCATGGATGATCCCTTTTGGTGCATTCAGCTCTGTAGCCTGGGTTTTCAGTTTCTGCTGCCCTTCGCATTTGAAGCCTTTTTCTAGGGAAAGGTCTCCCTCATGCAGCATTGACAATGATACAGATAATTCTGTGTCTAATCAAAGATTCTGTCAAGTTTGTGAAAGCACAATTCTTATTCAGTCTCTTTACTTCAGTAACATACTGATCTATACTTTCTCCTATTGTTTGTATGCATAAAAAAACCCTGTCTCCTGAAGGGTCTCATTCTTTTCTGGGCCTGCAGTACTAATTAGATTTGGACATAGTTCTATTTTGACCTTTTTTGAAGGAAAAGGTGTTATATATAGCAAAGACTTTCTTCCCACAGTAGGCAAGATTAAATTATTTGATTTGGGCATTTTTCTCTTCTGCCCTTGTGGTTGCTAGATACCATTTAAATGGCTGTCTGAATCATCTCCATTTTTCTGCTATATTGCCTGACATTGAAGGGCAGGTAGAAGCTGCAAATCTTCCATGGCTAACTGTCCTTTTACTTAGATGATTACTGTGCAGACAGATCACTTATAGAGGCCCTTGTTCTTCCATGTGTCTGTGTTGCTCCACTGGCTTTTAGTTTCCAATTTTTTTCAGTTTGGACCTCATTCTTTCAAGGTTTTTCTCATTCACCGCTACTGACACCACATCATGATCAACAGGTTCAATAAGTAAAGGTACACATGAATGAGATGAACCATGTAATAAACTTTATTTGTGAAGTAGAAGATAATCTTCTGCAGTCCCTGTGGCTCTAGCTAATGAACTAGCTATTTCACTGAGAGACTGTCCCCACTCCCAACTTCTCCAACTTAGGGAGTGTCTCCAAAGTATAACCTTTATCACTGCATACATGGTGACTGGAAGTGTGACTGCAGCACAGTTAGGCTTTCTTCAGCCTAGCTACCTCAGATGCATTTGGCCATATAACTTTGGCATCTATGATTTGGCTGTGCAAGATGTCTATACCCAATGACCTAACAGAGGTAGTGCAAGACTGTGCTGCTGCTGTGGCTATACTATTATGGGTAACCAAATTAGCTTGATTAAAGCTGCCCATATCTATGTGTAGGGACTTACTTAAATTGATAGTTTCCCAATTTTTATGGAAACCACAAAAAGCTGCAGTTTCTGCAACCGCTGCAAAAAATGGTGTTCCAAATGATTTCACGCAGACAGCCCCAGGAAAAAAAAAAAAGAAGCTTACTGGAATACAAAGAAAGCATGGCCATCCCTGCAGCCATAAAGCATGTGGTTTGAGAGAGAGCTATGAGAGGCTGAGCTAGTGACATAGGCAGGGAAGGCACCAGTCAGAAAAGTGGAAGGGTTTTGGCTTCATCTTTTAAGAAGTCAGATGCAATGCTGCAGTCTGAGGATGAGCGTTTGGCCTCTTGGGGCAGTGCTGCCGGGTCCTCTTAGCCAATCAATGGTGAAGGGAAGGCTTTCCAGGAAAAGAATGTGAAATCAGCTCTGTGCGCCCATGAAAATCCCTTTGTCTCACCATTATTAGGTAAGTCCCTATCTATGTGTGCTACAGTCATTCCACTGATGGATATGTAGAGATGACCTTTAAGTATGCTGCTCTGTCTGCCCCACACTGCTTCCTTCCTAATTATCACAGTGTACACTAGGTTTACATACCTATTTATTTCCATCCTATAACTATCTGGTTGTTACAGTATTTTTTTTTTTTTACTTTAGGAATTACTATTGTTGCTAAAATAACCTATGCAGTCACTGTGTCGAGGGATTGCTCAAACTGCAGCAGCTCTGAAGATGATAAAATTAATTCTCTTCTGTTTTCCCAGCACACATTGTGTGATGATTTATAGCAGGGGGGAGGGGGGGGGAGCAGTCAAAGCTATAATCCTGCTTCCTTTCTATCTTCTTTGGGACCATATGTGTTCAGGAATAAGGGTGGCAGCACCAGCATTCACTCAAGGAGAGTGACAACTGAATGTGCAAAAGCCAGCAGTGTATTTTCTCTCTTCCCTTGGTTTCTATTTGTTGTCTTGTTTTGAAGTTGTATCTGCAAAACTAATTGCCTAGGACTGACTTAATGCTCCTGGGCCCTATCACTCCCTGTTGATTCCCTTCCAGCAGACAGAGGAAGAACACAGAGGAGCAAGTGTTCTGGAGAACACGTTTTCAAAAAAAATCCAGTCCCTTTTACAACTGGGGTCAATTGCCCGAGGTAAATACCATTTATTGCCTGGATACACATACCATCTTTACCCAGTACCTCATATACATGCAAGAGCCAGCCAGAATGTGACCTATAACTGTAACTGCCTGCTCAGACTGCTAATATTGCCCTGCTGCCAAAAAAAGAAAAACAAGTTTTATACTCTGCTTACTGTGCTTGCAAACAATTATAGGCACTCAGACCAATTCATATTCTTCAGCATAAATTGTACAATAGTGAGCAAATTATTAACATCTCAGAAGCATAACACTTGTATGTTTCAAGGTTAAAAGTGAAAAATATAATTTTAATTTTTGGAGTAATTCTAGTTAAATTGATGGAATTAAACCAAGTTATCCAAAAGTATGAATTAGAATTTAACCTAAGTGTGTAAACTTCTAGGTAGATAATTCTGGATTTTAAAAGACAGTTTATTCAACCCTTTGCACCTGAGAAGTTTGTGTTGTTGTTATTGTGAATTATTGCTCTGGGCGAAGGCAGTTGCCATTATGGTCAAACAAACAAAAAACCAAAAAACAAACAAACCCCCAAACCCTGTAGCTTACCTCAGACGGCTGTGGCGCCACATGCCACGTGTCTGTGCTCGTCTGGACATAGCCCCTGAGTGTGCACAAGCTCTGTGCCACCTAGAAGGACAGTGCAAAGTTTATCCCTAGTGAATAAGCTGGGAAGTGACCTGCTGACATGCATTATATTTTTGTTTGTGGAGGTCATGTGCTTCTGTACTGTCTTATGTGGTTCTGTACTGCTACAGAGTAACAGTAATTTGGTAGCTGCTTAACCTTTTTTTCTTTTTATTCTCTGCTGAAAAGATCCTGCAGATTACATTGTGAAGCTGACTAGAGAAGATCCAAAGGTCATCAAATCCCTTACTTGCAATTGTCCTCTTTAAAGGTTTTTCTTGTATATGCAACCCTTGTACTTAAACTATTCCACAGTTGAAGTATTAAGCTACTGTCAGCACAGAGAGTTTAATAGTATTCTGTTAATTCAAGAGTTAGTTTTAATGGTTCATGGATGAACTTTTCTCCTTTTAGTGTCCCTAGAACATTCTTCTGAAGGCAACCAGTGTACTTAGAATACCCAGAGTAACCAGAGGAATTATTCTTTAATGTGTTTGTATAGATGCTAACCGGGCTTGCAAAAATCTATGGAATAATAAAGTGATGGAAGTTTAGGTGTCATAAAGGACTTCAAAATTCCAGCAGCTCTCTACATGTTTTGTGACTTATCCTAGGGAAGACTGATATCTTAAATGTTTTGGCTTAGACATATTAAAATAGGACCAGTCTTCACAAAATTCCTATGTCATTTCTTAAAGGCTGTGTTTGTTTATTCATGCTGTAGGGAAAGGCAGAGGATCTAATGCTTTCAAAGAGGGGGGAAAAAAGTGATACACTTTCTAGACAGACAAGGTTCTTTGGGTGAATCTGATATCTTTTATTAGACCAACTTAAATAGTTGGAAAGAACTTTAAGCAAGCTTTTTTCCAACTATTTAAGTTGGTCTAATAAAAGATATCAGATTCATTCAAAGAACCTTGTCCGCCTATGTCCTTAGACCAACACAGCTACAACCTACATACTTTCTAGGGTCACATAGAGGATAAAGGGAGTAAAAGAATCGTCTAGAAGTAAGCAGTGGCAAATAGTCGCTTACAACCTTATAGAACTTTCTTTCTTCAGAAAATGTAGGAAGGCTTGTACCGCTTTCCTTCAAGTTAATTTGCTTCTCTAGTAATTTACTAAAGACAGCACTACCAGTGGATGAATGTTTCCATATTTGTAATAAAGCATCTGGCTTTGATGCATCTGACAACAATAGCTGTCCCACAATAACTAACAAAGTGCCCCAAGCACCCCTCTCTGCCTGTTATTGACTTACCTTCTCTTCACTGCTTCAGTTTGGAATCAAAAAGTACACAACACTTAGACTATGACTTGGAGTTTATTCAGCATTGGAATAGATGAATCTGAGCCTTCAAGCTTGAGTAAAATCTTTCCCATAATTCAAGGATTTGGATGTGGAGTTATGTAACACGTACTAAACTTTCCTTTGGAGTCATTCATATTTCTCCTGTCCCAAGTCTACAAGTAATACAAATGTCAGTTTCATGCTTTTGGTAATTTTTTTTCCACTTTGAAAAGCTGAACGGAAAGTAGGTCTCTGATATGTATCAAACAGTGATTCCTGATTGGTGGGACATCATGAATTGGTCTTACAAGGTTTCCATGTGTTTCTTATTTTTTAGTAGGCAACTTTTCTCTTCCCTTAATACAAGGGTATTAAACGGACGGTCTGTAGAGTTGTTTCACCTGACCATGGGGCTCTCAGAAGCACTTGGAATTCAAAGGTGGGTCCTGCTGCAAAATTTCCAGCTACAGATCCTTGATGGGCATGAGTGTTTGGCTGCAGGGAAGGCAACCCCCATGATTCTGCTCACCCTGCCACTGCTGCTGCCATGTCCAAATTCTACTTGGGAATCTCCTTGTGGTTTGGATGCAGCATAAGAGGAGGCTTGAGGTCCAGGTCCAGCTAAGTTTGATGTTTCAGCATTACGTCACCCAGGCTAGGGACAGAAGTTGCACATAAACCAGTTTAAGTAATCAGAAACTGGTTTAAACCTGTAACAGAACAGAAGCTCAGTATGCATTAAACCAGTTTCAAAATGGCTGAAATTGGTTTAAGATAAACTTGATTGACTGTACTATCAAACTTAACTGATTTAGGATAAACTGGGTTATGAAACTTCTGCCATAGGCTCCTTCCTGGTTCAAGTTAAATCAGAGTCCCCAACATCCCAGCATGCTTTTCAGCCATGGCCTGGGCTGTGGTGTTTGCTACAGAGAACAGGACTGGCCCTGTCACTCTGCACCCTAGCTAGACCAGTGAGGGCTGGCTCCTGGCCCTCTTCCCCTCCCCTCCTCTCCCCCAGGCAAACCCTGGCTGGGGCCTGGGGCCAGGGATGGGCGTTAAACTGTTTCCCCAAGTACAGAGCTGGCTTAGTGCTGTTTGTGACTGTGGACTACAGATCCCAGAGGCACCTGGAAGCAGGAAGGGGAAGGGTGAGCAACCCTGCAGAATCATGCTTCTGTGATTATAGACTGCAAATCCCAAAGACCTCGGGGGCAGCAGGAAGAGGAAGCAAACACACAGCCCATGATGGCTGTGCGCCAAAGATCCATGCTCTAGTACCCCCCCACCCACCCCCAGCTTCTGGCTTGAGCTACTGCAGGCATGTGGCTGCATTGCCTGAATCATAAGTGAGTGTCTGCTCAATTGCGTATTGATTCAATCTTTTTAACTTAGACTAACCTGCAAAGACTGCATCAATTCAGTTTCAGGGTTTTTGATGATCTGTACTTAGCCCTAGTTACCACTGGATAATGGAGAATATTGGACAGTGTAAAATGGTGTCAAACCACTTATTTTATGGCCGTAATCCTTTCTTACATACCATATAATGGTAGCTATGTATATATCCTGGAAGGTAGAATCTGTGCAGGTTATTATCAAACATGGGAGTGAATTAAAACAAGCAGAATCCTGGAGAATGTTAAAAAAGGACTTGCCATATACAGTCGATGGATTTTTCCACAGGAGAGGCCATTCTTTTGCCCGTGACATTTTTCACTGATACCCCTGCTTGTAGGATTACTTGTGTAGACAGGACCCTTTCATCTGTGCTTGGTCAGGACAGGACTAGTTTGACTATTTTGAAAGGCTGGTGGCTAGTATATATTAATACTTGCACCAACTGAGCTGCAGTGTTGATGATACTAGTACAGAATGTTAAAGAAAGAACATGTACTCAGCAAAATATATAATTGGTACAAAATATATAATGAGGTATCGCATAAAAAGTATTATGTTGCTAAAGCAACTAGAACCTCCAATGGGAAACTACCACAAAGGGATGAAGTGAAGGCAATAGGAGTCCACTCAGGCAGGGTGAAATGCAGAACTGGGATTTATGGGTGGGCTGAAGGTCTAAACATAAAAAAAAATTGCTGATCATAGTAAGAGGGATTTTTGCCTCAGCAGGGGAACTGCCTACACAATAGAAGATTTTCAGTTTTGTATGTATTTTGAGCATGATAAACTGTTTTTTACCTTTTTTACTTTCTGAGGAGCCCATTGTTTGATCTGTTATGGCATCATTCTGGTTCATTTTCCTATTCTTTACAGTAGCTGGTGGTTTTTCAAAGAAAGGGAAGAAAATTTCTAATAGCTGCTATTCATAAGAATCTTAAGTTCCTTTTTACCTCAAGCAGATACTTATCAATATTAATTTTAGTAGTTCTCAACCTGCATTATTCTACATTTCACATACTTTATATCATATTTGGTTTATCTTTCCCATGCTATATCAAGGACACTCATGTGGGTCAACTAGTCCATATTTTATTCAAATTGCAATATGTATTTTTATTCCGAGGTAAAGAGTCTCTAAATAAAACACCTACATCAACCTGAAGCCTTAGTTTTATTAGTTGGATAATAGGTTTGCTAAAATCTCTCTTCTGAAATACTTTTATTTTTTGTCTGCAATTGCTCTCTTCAGATGGACAGATTGGTCTCAGTAGGGAAACAAATAAAGATGTAATAAGTCTAATTTTCCTTTTAGCTGCAAATTTACTTTGAAAAGAGTAAACAGCCAAAGGGCAACACTTTTTAATGTCTGTAGTAATATATTGTTGCTAAATCACCCTCAGGATAGAGTTGATGTGATTTTTTTTTTTTTTTCTACTTAATAGGAATACTAGCAGGTGGATGGATAGATAGATAGATATTATACACACACATGCACACTTTTTTGTGGCCACAGTGTTTTTCGTGGCTGGGAAATGCAGTAAACAATTACTGACAAACACTGATTAAATTGTTTTGCTTTAAGGCTTTAAAATGAAGATAGAAGTTACACATTAGATTTTTTTTTTTTTTTTTTTTTTCTGGGAAGAGATCTGCTTGACAATCTTTCAAAAATAGTTTAATCTGTAATGCTTCAAATATTTTGTTTGCCAAGAAGTACATTAAAACATATTTTATGATAAGTGAAGTAGCAAAGATTGAAAAAATAATTTATACTTTAACTTGGTTTTTACATGCTCATAATTAACGTATAATTCGCTGATATGATTTTCATATCCAAACATACTTTTTCCCAGATTTCTATCACCCACTGTTTCTTCCTTCCACAAAAATCTTTTTTAAACAGGTAAAGAATGAAAAAAAAGTTTCCCATTATTTTCATAAATTACATGACATACATAATCAAAACAACTGAAGTTTTAAATGGGGAACATGACACAGTCCTCACTGAGGCTGGCTGACTTTGCTTGGTTGTAAAATTATTAGTTTTAATATAACAACCGTATGAGCCTTTGAAACTGTCAGCTTTATTTTTCTGTAAGGAGAGACGGTCCATGAGAGTTGCTACTAACAATCCACCACAGTTCCATTTTCCATACTCTGAGCATTCGTTCCTTTCAAGTACTGTCTTCCAACAGTCATTTCCTTTCACTGTAATTAGGATGCCAGTGGGGGTGTGTCCACACATGCAAGCACAAGTGCTTGCAGCAGCTCAAATAGAAGCGGCGCAAATTTGAGCTGGGGCTTTTAGCCTCAGTGCACGTGCTTGGACATGCACTTTGGTGTGGAGCAAATTGTGCCACTTGGGGCAAAATAACCCTGCCTGTCTCCTCCCGGATCTGCAGCCAGGGAGAGCTAGAGCCCATGGCTAGCACCTGTGCTGTCCCCAGCAGTATAAAAAGCTGCCCTGTCCTGGCCCCATCCGTACAAAAGCTGCCCTGGCAAGGAGCTCAGGGCTACTCGCTCTCTGGAGCTTCTGGGGCCCAGCCAATTGATACCTGGGAACACTACCCCTTGCGCCAGCTGGACTGCTGCAGCAGCAGCATCCCAAATCCATGTTCTTCCACACTTAAAACAAAAAACCACTCTACCCACACCACCACCTCCCCCCAGCTATCTGTTGATTCTGCTATTATCCTGTATACCACAGCTCAGACAGAGCCAGCCTGCGGTCTGCTAGCTAATGCTAAGAGGTGTCTGTGAGGGATGGGGGAATGCCTGCTTAGCAGTGGGGAGGGGAGGTGGGGAGCAGAAGCCAGGCAGATGCCTGCAGAGACTGCTGGAACTGCAGCCAGGGAGCAGAGGGGGAGGGGCCAGCTCTGCTGTGGAACAGAGAGCCCTGCCCAGCCCTGAAAGTGTGACGGGATGCTGGGGGAGTCTGATTTAACTTAGACCAACAAGAGATCTGGGGCAGGCATTGCATAAAGCAGTTTTAGCCAAATCAGTTAAAGTCTGATACTGCATTTAACAAGGTTTATCTCAAACCGGTTTCAGCCATTCTCAAACTGGATTATGTGCACTGAACATCTGTTCTGTTACAGGTTTAAATCAGTTTCTGATCACTGAAACTCATTTATGTGTAATATCTGTCCCTAGCCCTGCTTCCCGCCTTGTGCCACACTGCCCTACTCCCTGGAGCAGGGGCAGAAAGCAGAAGCTGGAGGAGGGAAGAGTAATTTGGAGACTGGCTGCTGTTGCAGCCTGAGCGATAAGGTGAGTGGCTGCTCACTGGGAGCCTGGGGGCCACAGCTTAACCCGGGGTGGGCAAAATGCCATCCATGGGCTGGATGCTGCTCGCCAAGCCATTCTATCTGACCTGTGGGGCCCCTAAAAATTTTAGAAAATTAATATTTATCTGCCCCTGGCTGCCTGTCATGCAGCCCTCGATGGCTTGCCAAAACTCAGTAAGTGGCCCTCTGCCCAAAATAATTGCTTGCCCCTGACTTAATCCCTGGGGCTATTAGTTGGATAGCCCTGAGTTTTGAGGTTCATGCTCCCTGTATTGTGTATCTGTTTTAAATTAAACAGTTATTGTTTAAGACAAAGAAATAACCTTGTTGTCTCCTACTAGAACCTGGGAATCCCCTCCTTCCCCCCCGCAGCCCTCAGAGGATTATGTCACACAGTGAGTGTTCTTCTGGCCTCTTGTGTTTCTTCTAACCCAGTGACTCACCTTCAGAAGAAAGTGGTAATCCTTTCCTGGTCTGGTGGTAGGGCACTCTTTTGTGAAGTAGGAGATGTGTACCCAAACCTGAGACATAGAACTTGGGGCTCTTACTTACTGGATAAATACTTTTGTTACTAGGAAGCTGAGTGAAAGGCAACAATCACTGCTATCACTTCCAGCATTTCCTGGTGAAGTCAATAATGCTGTCCATCATCTAGATGGACTGGTAGACTTATCTTCTAAATGAGCTGGATCCCAACAGGGCTCCTTCTTGGGAGCAGAGCCCAAGCTGAATCCAGACATAAATGGGACAGAAATACGTGCATTCCTGGGCAAAATAGAATCATGTTCTGGAGGTACGTGAGGCTGCATAACGCCAGAGTGGGAAACTTATGAGCTAAAATTTTCTTTTTAATCTACTAGACATTTAATGCATGCTGCCAGCAAAGTCCTGGCTTACATGGCCAGGATCAGAGAATTATTCATTTTTGGCTGTGTAGATGCATAGTTCTCTGATCCTTCCAATTGGGAACTAGTACCCAGCTTGTGCATCCAAGAAGAGAATTCTCCTTCTCGCTTCAGAACTGTGCATATCCCCCATACATTTCAATGGGTAGAACTTACATGCTTGCAGCATTGAACCCTCAGTTACTCTAAAAGTGGGTGTCTCTTCATTCACTGTGAAATTTTAATCTCTGCTAAAACACCTCAGTTTGCCTGGAATTGTATTTCCTCTGGACCATGTAAAGTACATACATGTTAGCAAAGCATCTTTTCTGAGCAGGTAGGCATGTATGCAAACACCAGCATAAACTGAGTTCTTCCTCTTGGTTAGGGTATTAACCAGGGCTTGGGGAGGTCAATCTTATAAACCCTTTGAGTCTCAGGGGCTTAGAACCAAACATCTCCTACATGCCAGCGAAGTGCATCTATAGTGATGGATGTGCTGTGAGCACCTTACATCCCTGCCCTTATTGAAGCTGATGCTCCTGCTGGGTCTGTCCTGGGTCCAGTATTGTTTAACATCTTAATTAATTATTTGAACAATTGGATTGAGGGCATGCTTAGCAAATTTGTAGATGATAGCAAGTTGGGTAGAGTTGGAGACACTCTGGAGCCAGGGTTAGGATCTAGAATGACTGAAATAGATTGGAGAAACAGTCTGAAATCAATCTGATGAAATTCAGCAAGGATTACTGCAAAGTCCTGCACATGGGACAGAATAATTACATGTACAGTACAGACAAGGGAATGATTGGCCAGGCTGTAAAAGCTGAATATGAGCCCACAGTGTGCTCTTGTTGAGGGGAAAAAAGCTACCAGCATACTGGCTTTTATTGACAGGTGTGTTGTTTGTAAATAAAAGGAGTAATTCTTCCACTCCATTTAGCGCTGGTGAGACCTTGCCTGGACCACTGTGTCCAGTTCTGGGACCCACAGTTCAGGAAAGATGTCTATTGGAGAGAGCCCTGTACAGAGCAACACAAATGATTCAGGGCCTGGGAAGCAAGGCTTATGAGGAAAGGCTGAAAGGACTAGGGTTATTTAGTCTAGAGAAGAGATGACGGAAGCTGTATTTGATAGGTTGTCAAATACCTGAGGTATGATTTTAGAGAAGATACAGATGAGCTTCCGTCTGTGACAGTAGGGAACAGTACTAAGAGCAGTGGCCACAAATGGCAGGAGAGAATACTTAATTTGGAAATTAGGAAGAACTTTTTTACTATGAGGGTAGTCAAGCATTGGAACAGGCTACCTAGAGAAGTTGTGGACTCTCCATCTCTAGAAATTTTGAAGAACAGGTTGGATGGACACTTGACTAGGAAGTTTTAGTCAGGGATGTTTGTGTCTTGAGCAGGGGTCTTGACTAGAAGACCTCATGAGGTCCCTTCCAGCCCCACCCTCCTGTGATCCTAAGATGAAAAGTCAGGGGCCAGAGGGTGAGAAAACAAGGAACCTAACTTTGTGACCCAGGAAAGAAGGTGTGGAAGAATCTTCTTCCAGCCTCCAGCTTTCAGGTTTGTTTTTTTTCCCCTTTGTCATTGTCTCCTCACCTGTCTGTCAACCTCATTGCCCCAGGTTACAGCTACTATGTGACCTCAACAAGGTATGGGGGAGTGAACCTAGTTTCTTATTGTTCTAAGCACTGACTTCATGGCAAGGGGGCAGGGGCTTGAGCCATGTCACACTCCTTGAGGTGACCAGTAATGATTTTCAAATTGATATGTCACCATCAAACAACACCTGCTTTAATTGGACCTGGAAGGTGGGCTCAGAAATGTTATTTAAATCTTCTTCCTGGAATGAGGGGAGCCATATTGGGGAACATGGAGTAAGCACATGGCCTCTGGAGCTCTTCTAGTCTCCAGATGAACATGTGAGTAACGTACCTGAAACTTACCTAGAAATACAGCTTACTGTAATGTAGAAGCATGACAAAAGGCTACATACTTAACTATACTGTTTGCTTTGGTTTATTCTTTGATACTTCTCCAACCTGTACCCTTCCCCAAGCCTACCATCTTTAACCAATAAAGCTCTCCACTATAACAGGCAAGGTGAACTTGTGGGGAAAGGGATTGGGCCTGCCTTGATGCTTTGGTGTTTGGAAAATCTGTCTCTTCTTCTGTAATGTTATCTATCTGATTTATTTAATATATGTAGATAATTGTATGTATGTGTATTTATGTAATGTATGTATGTAATAAATAAAATAAAAATAAATGTATGTCTGTGTTTTCCTATGTAAATTCTATATTATAATATACAATATAATTATGCTGTGCTTCCCTGCATAGTGAATGGAATGCACACTGTGAGAGAGCACAGATTTGAAAAAAGAATCAAAATAGACTAAACAAAAAGGGGATTTTGGGGGAGGAATAAATTGAAAGGAATCAATCTATGAATATAATAATAAAATAAAGGGGTATAGAAAGAAAACAAAAAGTGTTGCTGAATCCCACTTGCTAGCCTAGCAAGTAGGAAATGAATGCTAGCCTTTGTTGTCTAATGCTGCTGAGCTTCTGGAAGACAGCCCAAAGACATAAAGCAGCTCAGTTCAAACAATGCTGTTTTTATACTGTTTTTCTGTCCGTCCCCCAAAGCACTGGGATTGGAAGGGACCTCAAGGAAGCATCACAGTCACTGGCCAGTTACACAGTCAATATCAGAGCAGTCCTTCCCCACTCTCCCTCTCCTTACTTTCTGGTTCTCTCCAGGCAAGCCCAGCTTTAGCTTCGAAACTCAAAATGTTTGGAAACTTTTGAAATGTTTTGACTGCCCTCATTTTGTTTTGAGCTGTTTTGAAGCCTTTCATTTCAATTTCGCTCTTTTGAGCTCTAAATAAGTTAAAATAGCATTGAAACAAAACAGTTGGTGAAATTTCACACAGTCTTAATGCTCAGTAGGGAAAACTTAGTTTCAAAGAGCCAAACTGTATTTGTGTAAGACATTTGTGTGTCTAAGTATGATTAAGTTAAGTGAGGCAAAGTAGGATGCGACTGAGTGGCTTAGGTGCCTAAATTTTTTTGTGTCATGTTAGCATTTTATCATTGAAACTGAACTTGGCCATATGCATCCCTGCAAGGTTAAATATGATTGGCCTCTGGGGGCATACTTAGTTGTCAGTTCAGGGAATATGAAAACTTAGTGTCTTAAACCTGGAATAGATGTGTTCTTCTAAGGGAGATGTACATTTTTTGGTGAGTGGAAACTAAATTCTTAGACAATTGATAGTGGGAATACAGTATGAGCCATAGTGATTTCTTCTCCTAGGAAGAGTCGTACTAAATTATCCCAAATAAAAGGAATCCGACTCCCTTTAGGAAAATAACTAAATGTAAAAACCCAGAACAGTATTAAAATTAATTCTTTAAACCATATTTTCCTGCTTCCTGATTTTAACTTATGTTTAAAATCAGTGTTTTAAACCACTCTGATTTAAATCTATGTACTGTAACACCCTGTGAGCTGTCCTACTAACTTTAGTGAATCTATTCAGTATGTAAAGTTAAGCACATGCATAAGTCTTTGCAATATTCAGGTCTCTGGGTAGGATTTTTTTTTTTTTTTTTTTTTTTTT
>NW_017729004.1:45112483-45117636 GCF_001723915.1 Gavialis gangeticus | reverse complement strand
AGTTAAGCCCATGGATAAGTCTTTGGAATATTCCGGTCCTTGGGTAGGATTTTTTTTTTTTTTTTTTTGCTTTAAACAGAAAGCTAATTAGAATTTATCTGTCCTTACTTCATGGTAGAGTATTTATATTATTAAAAAACTGATGGGGAAAACATTTCACCCAGAGGGCATCCCTGAATAGTGGATAACATGTATTCTTACATCCATGTTAAAGGTGCTTAAAATGAGAAAAGTTGTGTCTGTTGGCTTACACAGGCGGCTGAGTGCAGAGAATTCTGAGTTAAGGAATAATGACCATACTTTTCTAAATTTGTTTAGCATTTTAACTAGAACAAGGATGAGAAGCATAGTTTTCATTTGTTAATGAATATTCTCAGTTTGGAGACTCTTTTCCATCAATTAATTTTTTGAAATGTGCATATATATTAAAAAGTAAAATAACAGAAAGGACACTCGCACAGCAGGGGGAATATCACCTGAGGAGAAATCCAGATAACTGTGAACTAACGTGACTTAGTTTAAAAAGAAGTTAAGGTTATGAGGAAAAATAATCTAAAGAAACAGAAACCAGTGGTATAGTAGGAGTATGAAAAATATGAATGAGCATCAGGTAAAATTCATCAAGGCAATAAAACATATTAGACTTAGAGACTGCAATATGTGTACATACTGTACCTCATCCTATTTTTGTCTGGAAGAAAGTAAAGTTCCCTTAGCTCTTATTTTCATATAGAAGGATGTTTTTATTATGGACAAACTGGATTTTCTAAATATACTGATATCTCACTGTAGCACCTTGCATTTGGTTTTTAAATATTATGAAAATAATTTTGAGATGTCAGCACTTTTAAATCTATAATTTATTAGAAATGGTGAGGGGATAGGGGAGGTTATTTTACTTTTAAGTTTTTCATTTTCTGTGATATGTCTTGGGTAGCTGTTCTGAAAATAATTTATTACACTTTTTATTCTCAGTCCACCAGTGTGAATTGAGGAGTCTCTCAGCCCTAGTTTAAAAATCACTGGGAGCAGCAGCTGATAACAGGACTATATATTTGGCACCTGCCTCTCTCCTGTGTTTTTACACTCAGGAATTGCTTAGTCCCTCATCTTGCTCTGCCTCACTGAGCTCAGGACATGCAGGAATGCTCTGCCTTTTTTATTGTTCTCTTACTGACAGTACTTTACAAGAGATGGAAAGCACTGAAAGAGAGATGGAAAAATACTTCCAGTAAAAATTTTTAGAACTCCACCAAACACTTTTAAAAAAGAGTGAGATATTGGGTATGCATAAAAAAAACATGTACAGTGCTGAAAGGTGAAATAGATTTCATTGATAATAGACTGGTATTGATAAACATACCTTACTCTCAGGCTAGGTACAGACAGTCAAAAAGTGCGAGGCTGAATCAGTTCAGTCTTTGCAGGTTAGTCTAAACTGCACAAATTAAATTGAAACAGAAATGAACAGATATTTAGTTTTGATTCAGGAAATGCAGCCACATGACTGTAGTGGCTCAGGCCAGATGCCAGGGGGTGCTAGAACACAGCTATCTGGCTGTGTGTTCACTTACTCTTCCTGCTGCCGCTGAGTTCTGTGGGATTTGCAGTCCAGAATAACACCAGCAGGACTCTGCAAGGTTGCTCATCACTACTTCTTCCTGATTCCACATCTCTGAGATTTGTAGTCCACAGTTGCAGCTAGCAGTAAGTTTGAATGGGGGAAAGGGTATTTACTCTCCTTTCCTGGCCCCTGACCCCAGCCAGGGTTTGCTTGTGGGGTGCAGTACCCACCCCCACTTCAGGCTAGACTGCATCCTGAGCCAGACTTGAGCCACTTTGTCAGCCAGCCCTCACTGCTCCAGCTAGGGAGCAGAGGCCTGGGGCCAGCCCTGCTCTCTGGAGCAGACAGCACAGCCTAGTTCAGGGCTAGAAAGCATGCTGGGATGCAGGGGGACTGTGATTTAACTTGAACCAGGAAGGGATCTGGGACAGAAGTTTCATAAACTGGTTTGACCCAAATCAGTTAAGCCTGATGCTACATTCAACCAGGTTTATCTTAAACTAATTTTGGCCATTTTGAATGTGCTTTATGTGCACTGAGCTTCTGTTCTGTTACAGGTTTAACCTAGTTTCTGATCACTTAAACAAGCTTATGTGTAACTTCTGTCCCTAGCCTCTAGGCTTTGTTGTTAATAGGTAACAGTATTACTTCTATTGATAAATTCCCTAATTTAGGAAAATGTCCTTATTCAAGCACATTTCTTGTGTATTAAATCGTGTTGAAATCCCAGGAACTTAAATATGTATTAAAACTAAATGCATGCTTAAATTTAGGCCATGCTATTAGTTATGTTCTGTAAAGAAGTGTGTGTATGCACATGTCCCCATAGTAATACAAAATACTATAAAGCATGTTCTAGACCTCAGGGTGTTATAGGACCATCATTTAAACATAGATCATCCTGAACTTAGCAAGATTATAGGATAATCACATTTTCATACTCTCTTATATGTTAAAAGCTCTTCACTAGTATCAGGCTTCCCTTACCCATTTAAGACTTTCAGCTAACTCAAGTTTTCCAGGAAATTACAGATAAAAGCTTATCACTATTTTCAGCCTGAAGTTCTTTTCATGAAAGTACTGGACTTTTGGAATTCATTAGACTCTGATGTTCATAACTTTTGTTTGTTTGTTTATTTGTGCCTTCCGTATGGCTTGATTCTAAAGAATTATGTAATAGGAAAATACTTTTTTCCAGATTAAATTTCCAAAAGGGTTTGAAACATTAAAATTTTCCTCAAGTTCTCAAAGCTTCAGAAAGCTCTGAAATACCATCTTTTCTTCCTACATATGTTTTATTAATAAATTACAAATTACAGTCTTAACCAGTATTAAAGTTTGTTGTAGTAACAAAGACCTACTTTACTTAAATCCTTGCTCAAGTGTTAGCCAATTTACAGAGAGCTGTGAACACTATACTATTTTAATGCTAAGAAATAATACAGTAACTATGGTAAGATGTGGTGAGGACTGATTTTATTATAATTTTTTCTCATAAGAAGACATACATTATCTCTGTCATTATCCTTGTCCTTGTGGTTTGCACATCTAAGATTGTACCAGGGGGAAACAAAACCCGGAGTTATCTAAGGAAATTGATAAATACCAAAGATGAAATTTTCAGCTGAGTTGAAAACTTGGTCCTTGTTCACAGATGTCATTGATGTATACACATGAATACCTTTCACAATGTTTCAATGTTTCTTTTTCTGTTGGTGAAGATGTAATTTCATCAGTTTCCAAAATCCATTACACAAATCTGTTTGTATGTTAATCAGTGCCTGAAAATTTAAACACAGATGAATGTAGGTTTGCGGGATAAAGACTTAGATGCAGATTTGTTGTTGTTGTTATCTCTTCATATGGACAAAATTGACACTGTAAATTTGAATCTATATTAGCAGTTTTATGAAGCCTTCAGTGTGCTTTGGCTCACTGTGCCTAATGGCTGTCCCATATCAGAAAAAAAGCTGGTGCCAATGAGTACAAAAGTGTGCACACAGCTATGGTTTCATTAGGGTTTATGCAGCACTTTTAACAAACCTCAAAGCAAGTTATAAATTACAGGCATTCATACTAGTTCAGTGATAGAGAGCAGAAGTGACTAGTGGGAATGGAGATAATAGCATGACCCTCAGCTCTTTTCCCATATTCCCATACAGCTATGTTCCTGAAGACATAAGTGTTCTGTCATTGACACTTTGTAAATCCACAGATGGGGCAGTGGTATAACTAGGGCCTGCTAAGTGGGGCAAACATTCCGGTTGCTGAATTGGAGGGGTGTGTGCAAAAAAACCAGCTGCCTCTAGCAACAGTGCAGTTGTGCTGGCAAAATGGTAAAAAGCAGAAGGTGACCCTATCCCCATGTCCTGGGTATTTGTACATGTTGCTGCTTCACTGTCCATGGGCCGCTAACGCAACTGTTTGTGTACAAAAGGCACTCAGTTAAGCTGTACAAAAATATTCAGTTTGGCTTTGTGGATTTCATAGATTTCTAGAGGCGGAAGGGACCTGGTAGATCATTGAGTCCGACCCCCTGCTCCAGGCAGGAAAGAGCGCTGGGGTTGGGTAACCTCAGCCAGATGCCTGTCTAATCTCCACTTGAACATTTCCAGGGTAGGGGAAATCACCACCTCCCTTGGAAGCTCATTCCATATTTTGGCAACCCTTACTGTAAAGAATTTCTTCCTTATGTCTAATCTAAATCTGTTCTCCTTCAGTTTATGGCCATTATTTCTGGTAACCCTGAGGGGTGCCCTGGTAAACTGTCCTCTATTCCTCCTCTTCCCCCCACCCCCCGATGAGTTTGTAGGCAGCCATAAGATCACCTCTCAGCCTTCTCTTGTGGAGGCTGAAGAGATTCAGATCCCTCAGTCTGTCTTCATAGGGTCTTACCTGCAGGCCCTCAACCATATGAGTAGCCCTTCTCTGAACCCTCTCAAGGTTATCCACATCCCTCTTGAAGTACGACGCCCAAAACTGGACATAGTACTCCATCTGCGGCCTCACCAATGCCACATAGAGGGGAATTATCACTTCCCTAGGCTTGCTTGTGATGCTCCAGCTGGTGCAAAAAAAGGGTGTGGTTAGCCTTGCTCATTATCTCTTCACATTGGTGACTGATGTTCATTTTTGCATCAACCAGGACTCCGAGATCTCTTTCCACTGTTGCGGTACTCAGAATGGTACCCCAAAGTCTATAGCTGTGTTGGAGATTCTTTCTCCCCAGGTACAACACCTTGCAAATCTGTCCAAATCTGCCTGAATTCGCTCCCTGCCCTCCAGTGTGTTTACTATGCCCCATAGTTTAGTGTCATCTGTGAATTTGGACAAGGTGCTTTCAACATCATCCAAATCACTGATGAAGATATTAAATAGTACTGGTCCAAGGACAGAGCCTTGGAGGACACCACTGCCTGCATCCCTCCAGGGAGAAACCGCCCCATCCACCACCACTCTGTGTGCGTCCCATAAACCAGTTTTTCACCCACCTTACTGTGAAAAAATCCACATCACAGCTACTCAGTCTGCTTGTAAGAAATGTGTGTGACACTGTGTCAAAAGCCTTTTTAAAATCCAAGTAAATAAT
>NW_017729004.1:45104239-45107483 GCF_001723915.1 Gavialis gangeticus | reverse complement strand
ATCTAAGCACTTTGTGACCTGGTCATAAAAAGAGACCGGGTTAGTCAGGCAGGATCTGCCTGCTGTAAACCCATGCTGGTTGCTTTTTACCATTGTGTTACCCGTTGGCCTCCTGCAAATGTGGTCCTTGATGATTTTTTCTAAGGTCTTGCCGAGAATAGAGGTGAGGCTAACTGGCCTATGATTACCCAGCTCCTTCTTCTTCCCCTTGTTGAAGATAGGGACCATAGTGGCCCTTTTCCAGTCCTCCGGGACCTGTCCCAAGTGCCACGAGCATTCAAACAGCTGCACCAGTGGTTCTACTATGTCATGTGCCAATTCCTTTAGAACCCTTGGGTGAAGATCATTGGGGCCCACTGACTTAAATACGTCCAGTCCTTCCAAGTGCCCCTTCACTAGGTCAGTCCTAAGTGTTGGTGGGTTGGTACTACTCTCACTCCAGACCAATGTCTCACTGGGATGTGCATTTGTATCCATGTCCAGGAAAATAGTGTAACCAGATTTGCCCAACATTTTGGGGTGTGCTCATTTATTAGGGATACATTTCTAGGGTCTTTGTAATTCTATCAATATGCTGCTTATGTACTTGTGTTTCTATATGGAGCTGTAAATCTCCCTTCTGCAAGTACTCACCCCCAGTGGAGCTATCTTGCAGGACTCGGTTTCAATGGGGCTGGGTTCCTCCAGTCACCAAATCAGTCATACACGCAGAAATGCACACAGATTAACATGACATGCCTGGCCCGGCTGGGTTGATCAGCATTGGCAGGCTGACACCCTCATATGCCAGAAATCAGTTAATCAGAGCAACAATAAACTGCAGTCAGACACAAGCACACAGGTAAACAGAATACTTCTGAATCTGGCTGGGTGTCTAGCTGACACCCTCATGGGCCAACATTCAGTTCATAAGGGCACATCTGACTCAAACTGGCTCAGCCTGATCCCCTTATGCCTTTCAAACTCAGCATGTCCCAATTTTTTTGTCCTAACTGTCCTAGTAGGTGTAACCTCTTGATGAGCAGACCCCACTGTATTTCTGGGTTTCACAGGGATCTTTAGCTTAGGTAAAAGAAGCATTGCTGCAGAGCGAGTGGGGAAGGAAAGTTGAGAAGGAAACATACACCTAGTTACTACCAGTTTGACTATAAAAAAGTTATTTATTGCTAAGTATATGAAATATATAATGGTACTAGTAGTAATAGACATGCAAAGGAAAACAAACACAAACAGTTACATTACTACCCTGGTTTCACTAAGTATTTGGGGAAACTTAGCTCAAGCTTACAGAGAGATTTCTCCTCTTGAAGCACACCTTGCTGCTTTTTTTTTTTTAAACAGATTTTTATACCCTCGGTTCAGCTTCTTCAAAGTATTCTCTTAATAGTGTAAATAATTGTCTTTGCTATTGACAAGGGGTTATCTGATTTGGAACATCTCAAGCAACTGATCAATAACCAGGAAAAACATACGGTTAAGGAGTAACCTGGAACTTAGAAGCCAGCTTGAAATTCCTATGGATAACAGATATACTGGATGGGATACCTCATTGTTTCTTCAGAAACAATATATAGCTTGCAGTGTCATGGTTTTAGATTTTTACCTGTTGCGAATAAACCTCAGCTTAGCATGACTTCTCCAGATCTTACTGTAGTCTTTTAATAGACTTAAGGCAATTATTGGAGTGTTCATAAAATTTTGTGGGGAGAACTTCCACCAGTCATCCCGGGAAAAATATAACAGCATTTGTGGTCAGGGCTCCAACAGGCTGGATGCTGTTTTGAACCCTTAACCCTTGTTCAAATGTTGCCCGTACCCACTCTGACTCGGTCTCTTGCCTCAACATTCCCTAACCTGGTGACCGAGTTTTAGTCAATCAAGTTTAAATAGGCTGCCCATAGTGGGACCAGGGAATGTATGGCCCAAGATGCCTATTAAACTTCTGCTTAGTTCTGGTTAGGTGAGGGGTGGGTGGAGTGGTGGTGGTGGGGAATGAAAAAGTCCTTTGTAAATCCAGATTAGAACTGGTCTGATAAATGCTGAGCTGGGTGTGTGTAAATGTGGGTTGATTAGCATTTGGAGCACAGATTTCCCCATCATGCAGTGCTCCCCTGCTTTTCTGATCCCAGAATTCACTGTGGTCTTTGCTTCCAGCTTACTGTTCTCTATCTCCCATGTAAATGAATTGTCATCTGGTTCCATCTCAGATGCAAATGAAACCTAGGGCAGTTATTTCACTCTTGTCACCCTTATGTGGAGGGCTTTAAGTGCGTCTCCCGCTGCATCTTCGTTGTCTTTCATAATCAGTTTGTAGCAGGATGGCGTCCTAGGATCAACGTGCACTCCCCTAAGGGACCGCCTTCAGTACCATGCCAAGTGTTCTCTAAGCACTCTCGGAATCTCGCCTGCCATGTCTTTGATCTTATGTATTTATTGTAGGGAGGCTTCCCTTTGTTCCCTTGGCTACAGTTTTCCTGCTATGTGCTGGACCCGCCTCGGTCTCCCTGGCACTTGGCTGCTCTACAGCCCTGCCTTGCTCTGTGCCCTGTTGACGCTCTGTCCCTTCACAGTCTTGTCTCGCTCAGGCTCTCTGGAGCCCCGCCTCACCTCACGGTGCTCAATGTTGGTTGCTGCCCCTCTCTCTGGGGCTGGGGTCCCCACTCCAATGTGGTTTCCCTATGAGGCCTCCTCCATCCCCTTAGCCTCTTCCAATCCTCCGGGCTAACAACAACCAAACACAAGCCCCTGGGCTACAACACAAATCTATGCATCATGGCTAAAACATCCTCCGAACCACACCACAGGTGTTCCATCTCTCACCCGTGTCACTAGCTGCTCGCACATCCAGGACTTTTCCTTTTCACTCATTCAGGGATGAGCTCCGTCCTCCTTGGCTGCCAGCCGTCTCTCTGGCCTTTGGCCTGCAATTTATAGTGGGGCCAGGACCTGCCCCTTTTGTTCAGCTGACCAGACAGGTGTGTGTCCTTAACTCTCTCCGGTTGCCCCTAGCCACTAGCACCTGAGCCACTCCTGCGGCTCTCCCAGTAGCAGGCAACAATGGGCTGCTACACAGTTCTTGTTCAGGTAGAGGAGGGGAGGGGGTGGAAAATCTTTGTGAGTCAGACAGGCTGTGTCCTGTGCCAGGGTTCCCTAAGAACATGGAGCTGAGAGGTAACAACAGAGGCAAAGAAATTATTTAAGACCTCTGCTTTTTCCATCCTATCAGTTATGAGTTGCCCTAGTC
>NW_017729004.1:45103090-45104221 GCF_001723915.1 Gavialis gangeticus | reverse complement strand
TGTCCGCTGAGCTTGTCGGTCCGGGCTGGGCTGTAGTTGCTGGTGCCGGTCCTGTTATCCTGTGCCTTCTTCCTGTTCCCTATGTACTTAAAGAAGGACTTCTTGTGATCCTTAATCTTTGTTGTCAACTTGAGTTTTGCATCTGCTTTGGCCTTTCTCACTGCTTCCCTGCAAGCATGAACCAAGTAGGTATACTCCTCCTTGGTGGCTGCCCCCTGCTTCCACAGCCTGTAAGCCTCTTTTTTCCTCTGAATGCTGGATTTCTCTGCTCAGCCAAGAAGGTTGTTTGGATCTTTTGCCTCCCTTTGCATGTACTGGGATGGTGTCCTTCTATGCCTGAAGGATCAGTCCCTTGAGGCACTCCCACCCTTCTTGGACCCCTATCTCACAGATGTGATTACCCCTCATTCCCACCCTAACCTGAGTTCATTGAAGTTGGCCTTCTGGAAGTCTAGCGCTAATGCCCTACTATTTGTCTTTCCCACCATATGCCAGAGAGTGAATCCTATCAACTGGTGATTAGTATCCCCTAGGTTACCTTGTACCTATAGTTCCCCCACCAAGTCCTCCCCTGAGGCCAGCACCAAGGCATCTCCCCTAGTGGGACTGTATACGTCCTGTGTTAGATGCAGGTCCTGTATGCAGGTTAAAAACCTATGTGAATAGGCAGACCTGGCCAACTGTTCCTCCTAGCAGATGTCCGGGTAATTTAGGTCACCCATGACAACTAGGTCTTTTGCGTATGCTGCCTTTGAGAGGTGTTTTGAGAATTCTAAGTCTAACTCTTCCCCTGGTGTGAGGGTCTGTAGTAGACTGCCGCTATCAAGGAGGACCCAGGAAACTATAGGCCAGTTAGTCTTACCTTGATCCTAGGCAAGCTGTTCGAGAAAATTATTCTGGCACATATCCAGGAGGGGCCAGCAGGGGACTGCATGCTTAGGGGCAACCAACACGGGTTCATCAGTGGCAGGTCCTGTCAGACCAACCTGGTGGCCTTTTATGATCAGATCACCAGATCATTAGATGCAGGGGTAGCAGTGGACATAGTCTTCCTGGACTTCCGGAAGGCTTTTGACACTGCCTCTCACCCCGTTCTCATTAAGAAACTGGGGGGCTGTGGCATAGACACCC
>NW_017729004.1:45097004-45102697 GCF_001723915.1 Gavialis gangeticus | reverse complement strand
GCTAGGATCTGGAACCAACTTCCAGGAGAGGTGGTGCAGGCTGCTACCCTGGGGGTTTTTAAGAGGAGGTTAGATGAACACCTTGCTGGGGTCGTTTGACCCCAATACTCTTTCCTGCCCTGGCAGGGGGTCGGACTAGATGATCTGCTCAGGTCTCTTCCAACCCTAGAAACTATGAAGTCCCTTTCACCCCTACCCCCTTGTAATCTGACCCACAGGACTTAGATTTTCCCATCCTCTGTCCCCATCTTTATTACAGAGGATGTATGATGTTCCCTAACGTATAGAGCAACTTCCCCCTGCCTTTGTCCCCAATCTGTCTTGTCTGTATAGCCTGTACCTTTTAATGCCCACTGCCCAGTCATGGGTAGGGTCCCACCAGGTTTCTTTTAGACCAACCAGGTCGAGGTCTTTGTCTGCAAGCAGGAGTGCAAGTTCCTCCTGCTTGTTTTCCATACTTCTAGCATTAGTATAGAGACACCTAAGCCCCCCAATAGGTGCCTTTAGTACTCCCCTATCCTGATCCTTAGTGGGCTCCGTAGTACTTACCTGATCATTTCCAACGTGTGGTTCATGACTTGTCCTACCTGATTTTGTCCTGACCTTGGCATTCCTGTCCCTCAACGAAGCTAGTTTAAAGCTCTACATAGGAGGTCTGCCAACCTGTCAGAGAACAGACTCTTAGCTTTTGGAGAGAGATGTAGGCCATCCCATCCCAGCAAAGTCTTATCTTGGAAGTAAGGATCATGGTCTAGAAAGACGAACTCCCCATGATGGCACCAGCTCTGAAGCTGTGAGTTGACCTCCTCAATGCAGTTGCTGTGGTGCTGGCTGGAGACATTGACCGCGAGGACTGATGAGAAGACTACTTGTGCCCCTGAGCCTCTAAGCTTGTCTCTCAGGGCCATGTAGTCAGCCATGACCCATCCTGGACTGCTCTGGGCCTCATCATTCATTCCAACATGGATGAGGACCATGGGGTGGTAGTCAGTGGGCCCGATTAGGTCTGGAAGCCTAGCTGTGATGTCCTGAATCCTAGTTCTGGGCAGGCAGCATACCTCCCATACTGTAGGATCTGGGCAGCAGATGTCTGCCTCCGTTCCTCTTAGGAGGGAGCCCCCCGCCACACTGACTGAACGTCTTCTCCTCTGGCTGCCCGGTTGCCTCTCAGCCTGCCTGCTGGTAGCTGTGGGCGTGGCCTCTGTTGCTGTACTCTCTCCCAGTGATGCTAGGGCATCATACCTGTTTCCCAGCTGCACTGAGCGAGTTGTACCAGTAATGCGATGTCTAGGTCTGCAATGTCTGGATCTGGAGGTGACTGTCTTCCATCCTTCTGCATCGACTGCTGCCTGTAGTGCCTTCCCTCCAGGTGTGTGGTCCTGCACAGAATGGAAGTACCCATAAATGTCTTCCTCAACTGCCCTGATCCTCCATAGCCTGCTGACCTCTGCCTGAAGTTCCCTCACCTGTCCCTCCTGGGCTTCAAGTTGGACACGCATGGGACAGGTAAGGGGACTGGTTTGTCCAGGCCCCAGAGCCCCTGCCAGGCAGCTGCCACAGACATGGGGCCAACCCCTCCAAAGGTCCTGTCTGGGTGCTAGCCCCACAGGAGCGCCGAGCCAGAGGCAGCACCAAGGCTGGGTCCCTGGCTGCGCTCCATGGCACCACCCTGTGTGCCAAGAAGTAACTGGGGTTTTCCTGTGTGGAAAACAGGGAGGGACGTTGTAAAACATAAAAAATAAGACCCAAAGAAGCATTAACAGTGAGAAAATAAAGTAAGAGAAGATGAGAAGAAGATATGATAATAGAGAAGAAAAACAGAGAAGTGAGAAATGGGTGAAAAAAAAATTCAGTAGTTGTCTTGGGGCCGTATATAAACCATGGGGCAGCCATCTGCCAACCTCTAACAATGGAAGTCAGCACCAGAAAAGCAATGGAAATCACTAAACTACATACATCTCTCCATTTAACTGACTGAAATGAGCTCACTATTGAAGGAAGAGAGAAGGACTGCATGTGCCTATAGTTCTGTGGATTCAAGTTTGTCTGTATATGTCATATTCAATGTCAGCAATAAATTATAAAAATTATTTTTAATATGCTTAAAACTGAAGTGTAATGACAAGGTTCAGAAATCACTCTTTTAAAAAATATAAAAGAATAGCAGTCAGCCGTGGAATAATGTACAGCAATTTCCATACTGTAATGTGGAGACAGAAAGATTGTTTGACCCAGAGAGTGAAACAGTTTCCTATGCACCACACCTGTTTTATGATAACATTTTCTTAACTTGATATGCAGTGTGGAGAATGTGTGAGAAGTCACCTGTCTTATTTTTCATGAATATCACGTAAGCTGACATGCTAGATATTATACTGAGTGCTATCCAATTATAGCAACTTGTTAGAAAACCAGTGAGTAGGGCATGGAGCATTGACAAAGATGAAATATTTCAAAGGGAAATGCCAAATCTTCTGAAGAGAAGAGTCAGGGAGATCAAAGTGGGGAAATCCATGAGATTACACGTTACTATTAGATCATATTAAGGGCACTTAAAACTTGAATGATCCCACATTAAGGCTCGTTAACAAGTGCTAAGTGTGCTTGAGGCTCCCTCTTAGCTAACATCAGCCTGGCTAGCTTAGTTGGTAGATCATAGTTTCATAGTTTTTAGGGTCAGAAGGGACCTGAGCAGATCATCGAGTCCAGCCCCCTGCCATGGCAGGAAAGAGTACCGGGGTCAAATGACCCCAGCAAGGTGTTTGTCTAGCCTTGTCTTAAAGACCCCCAAGGTAGGAGCCAGCACCACTTCGCTTGGAAGTTGGTTTCAGATCCTAGCCACCCTGACAGTGAAGTAGCGCCTCCTGATGTCTAATCTGAATCTACCCTCTGCCAGCTTGTGACCGTTATTTCTAGTCACTCCTGGTAGTGCTCGGGGGAACAGGAACTCCCCCAATGCTTGCTGGTCACCTCTGACTAGTTTGTAACAGGCCACTAGATCCCCCCTCATCCTTCTCTTGTGGAGGCTGAACAGGTTCAGGTCCCTGAGCCTCTCCAGGTAGGGCCTGCCCTTCTGCCCCCTGGCCATGCGAGTGGCCCTCCTCTGGACCCTCTCCATGTTGTCCACATCCCTCTTGAAGTGCAGTGCCCAGAGAGATGTGGACAACATCATGAGACTCCCACAGTTAGGCACTTGAGCTCCATGTTGGGCGTGTTGTTTTTGGTCTTGGATTTGCTCTGTGGGGGTTCTGGACTTGCTCTCTGGCTCAGGCCCTTGGGTGCTCAGCTTGGACTAGCAACATAGTGAGTTCAAGCCCAGGGGATGGGCCCAGGGAGTCAACCTGCAAGTGGGGCATGTGAAAAAAGATTTGGGACTTGGTGGCAGCCTATAAATATATCAAGGGCATACATCAGGGCCTGAGGGAGCATCTGTTAACTAAGCCTCTCCCCCCACCACCACCCAAGAAATAATGGGCACAAGTTGATTGAGGATTGCTTCAGGTTAGACATAAGGAAAAACTTATTCATAAGTTGAGTACTGAGGGTTTGGGAAAGGCTCCCCCCAGAGGCGGTACAGTCATCCACCCTAGCGATCTTCAAAAAGCATCTTGACACCCATCTTGTTGGGGCCATCTTATCCCAGCAGTCTTTCCTGGACCCAGTGATCTGTAAGGTTCCTTCCAGCCCCTAACAACTATGAAACCTTAAAGTTACACCTCTTCAGGCCAGGATTATCTCTAAGTGGTGCTCCCTTGCTTGAGTTAATTTGACTTCTGGGTGTTTCCTGAGATAAAACCATCAATTTGCAGGTCTCCACTATCCCAGGATGCACTACACCCAGATGGGCTTCTACTTCATTCAGGAGTCTACAGACCTGGCCAGACACTGGGAACAGCTAGGCAATGAGTGGGTGGGGATGGAGTGAGTGAGGAGGGAGGGAAAAGGGGTGAAAGAGAGGAGGGGAGACAGGGGGAGGGGGTGCAGGATTGGAGGGGAGAAAAGGAAGGGGATAAAGGGAAATGGAGTGGGTGAATGGTGAGCTGCTGGGCTGCTGCCCCTAATGCCCCACAAATTGCGTCTCTGATCCCTAGGTCTCCCCTCCACCTCCTGATCTGTGCCCTGGGAGTGGAAGAGTTTTTGGTGGGGGGGTCTCCATTCCTGCTTGCTCCTGATGTTTGTGCAGACCACAGCACCCCTGCGTACCCTGATGCAATCACCCCTGGCTCTGCAACTGAAGGAGAAGAGGAGGGGAGGTACAGAAGCTTCCAGGGTGCTGCAGGGCTTGGTGGGAGATGGATCTTGGTACAAGCGGGTGGCACAGAGAGGAACCCCCCCGCCACACACACCCCGACTGCTGCCACCACTACTGCTTTCAGGCTGATTTGGGTGGCAAGGTAGGAATCAGAGGTGGGGGGCAGAGTGGGGAGGGTGATCTTGTGGAAGGGGGATCTGGGGGGTAGTGGGATGATTTGGGGGGGTGAAGGAAGCAATCCAAGTGACATGGGGGGCCCTTCCCCTCTCCTCCCTGTTGTTAGAGGGCCAGCAAGCAGGGTAGGCATGGAACAGAGTTGGCACCCCTAGCCACGCCCCTGCTCATGAGCCCTCTAGTGGGAGGTCTGAGCAGTGCACATTACAGAGGGTACTAACCCTGAACGTATAACTGATCACTACCGCTACTTAACCTAACACAGGCTAACATTCCATTGAATTAGCACTTGCTAATTCTAATGTGTCATCTTACCCTATTTCACCTGGTTCCATGCAGGCTAAAAGTGGTCACAGGGGCTGGAATCAAAAGGGAAGGTAACCACTAGAAGCCCTACCTATGGAGAAAGGGAAGTAGCCAGCATCTTCTGGACATGGGTATCTTGAGAGACTGAAAGAACATAGGAATAAGGTGTGTTTCTCTCCATCTTGAAGGATGAGGGAGCTATGCTGACTAGAACTTGCAAACAAAGCATCAAGTTTAGGTAAGAACCACGGATCAGGTGCTATCCCACTTGTTAGTCACTTAAGCACAGTTCTAAGTTGCCAAGTTTGAGTCCCTGATAAACTGCTAATACAAGCAGTGGGTGGGTTCTCCTTGGCATTTTTTTTTTCAAATGAGTTTGTCTTAAGATTCAAGTGACAGTATGTTACAAAAGTAGATGCATTTATGGAGTTCATGGAATCAAACATGGTGGTTCTAATTTACACGCCTAATAGGAAGAGTAGCATCTGGCTGAAGGTGTCTAATTGCTATTCACTTCCATGGGAGTTAGATTCCCAGGTAAGAGTTAGGCATGTGTGGTGTTCATAGATATGCTGTGGTGGGGCTGTGCTAATTAAAGTGCCTGGAGCATCACGTGCTGAAAAATGGTGATGGGCGCTTTAACTAACGTTCATTAAATGTGCTTTAGTTAAAGTATCCCTGCTGCTATTTTTCAGTGTGAGATGCTGATACATGTGATGCTGGAGTCTGCCATGCTGTAATTATCACACTCCAGCAGACTCAATTAATCGAGTCTGCTCCAATGGGCTATGATAACAGCATGTTGGAGCAGCCTTCCTGTACGTGTACAGGAGCCTCTAATTACTCTTAAGAATCTAAGTTCAGGCATTTTGGCTGTCTTTGCTCTTTTAACCCTTTTCTTCGCTTTTTCTGCCCCTCAAGTTAACCAAAGTTTTACTTTGATAAAACACCTTTTTTAGCC
>NW_017729004.1:45088475-45092004 GCF_001723915.1 Gavialis gangeticus | reverse complement strand
GTTCTAATTTACACGCCTAATAGGAAGAGTAGCATCTGGCTGAAGGTGTCTAATTGCTATTCACTTCCATGGGAGTTAGATTCCCAGGTAAGAGTTAGGCATGTGTGGTGTTCATAGATATGCTGTGGTGGGGCTGTGCTAATTAAAGTGCCTGGAGCATCACGTGCTGAAAAATGGTGATGGGCGCTTTAACTAACGTTCATTAAATGTGCTTTAGTTAAAGTATCCCTGCTGCTATTTTTCAGTGTGAGATGCTGATACATGTGATGCTGGAGTCTGCCATGCTGTAATTATCACACTCCAGCAGACTCAATTAATCGAGTCTGCTCCAATGGGCTATGATAACAGCATGTTGGAGCAGCCTTCCTGTACGTGTACAGGAGCCTCTAATTACTCTTAAGAATCTAAGTTCAGGCATTTTGGCTGTCTTTGCTCTTTTAACCCTTTTCTTCGCTTTTTCTGCCCCTCAAGTTAACCAAAGTTTTACTTTGATAAAACACCCTTTTTAGCCAAAGAATATATTATGTAGTAATTGTGTAGGAATGGGGGAATTGTCCCTTTATGTCTGTTGCACAGAGAAATTGGATAGGTAGCCATGAAGTTCCCATCATTTGAGTTCCCTTGTTTCCAGCTGCTTACTTTATAAAGATAAGTTGAACAGGGCTATTCATAAATAATAAAGCTTATTTTTTCCAGTAGGCTTTAGGTTAGTTTAATACCTTAAGCTTAGTGCTCAGGAACCATCAAAGAACAAGATCACTGCACTTTGCTTGTGAAATATTAGACAAGACAAACCTGTCTGTATTGCTAGTTTCCTGTGTCAGCTTCACTGAATTGAAGCTGTTTTTGAACAGTGAAAGCTCAGTTCCTGTTTTCTCATCCCTGGCTTAGATCCAGCCATCTGAGAAGTTTCTTTAAGTAGAGAAAGTAATGCTTTGCTCTTTTAAATGTATTAAACTACCTTTAGAGAATTAATTATTCTGATGGTTTGTTTATTTGGAAGAGAAGGCAGTAGTGAAGATGTTTGCTTTTTTACAGGGGAAACAGACTTTTGTCACGCATTGTTCATTATAATTATCCTATAGCTGGGGTGCATCCAAGGTGGTGTAGTGGTATAGTTAAACCCCTATTACCCAATTTGAGTCGCATGTGGGCAGCTCCAGTTCCCTGGCCCAGGTGTGTGGGTCCCATACGGAATCTGAGTTGTGGCTGGAGTCTCAGGTTAGCATGGGACAACTGTGGGAGGGAATGAAGGTTGGGGGGACCTGCCCCTTACCGCCTGTGTCCCCAGATGACCCAGAGGTGGGGGAAGACCCAGGACTGCTCCCAACCCTCTCCAACTGGGGGTGCAGTGATTGGCTGTATGGGATGATAGCTTAGCTGAGAACAGCTGCAGTGGTGGCAGGTCCCACCATTTCAGTGCCTGCTCCCTGCCTGGTCCCCCCACGTGTTTCCTATTATCTGGGAGCAGACACTGGCATTGGGCTGTGGCACTGGCAGTTGGAGGATCCCTGGTACCTCCTCCTTCTCTGCCATGTTTCCGTGCCAGCCCGGGGGTAAGGGGAATGCTTCAGCTGCAGGGAGCAACTACACGGGGTGCTAGGTTGGAAAGAGAGTGGTGGTGGCCTGGGCACTTCCCCCTTCCAATGCCTGCTCCCAGCCAGAGCACATTGGAGGAATTGGGCAGGGAGCAGGAGTGCCCAGAAGGGGCTACGTCTCCCACTACTGCCATTTTCTCCAGCCAAACCCAGCACCACTTACAGAAGCTGTGGCTAGAGCAGGGCAGGAGCAGCTCTGGGATTTCCTCCACCTCTGGGTCAGTCAGGGACAGCAGCAGCAGTGGGTAAATCTCCCCTTACCATGCCAAGAGGCAAACCCTGCTGGAGAGAGGCATGAGAGGGGAAGAAAGGTGTCTGACTTGGGGGGTGGGCGTCTAACTTGCTTCAGGGAGTCAAAAAAGTGCCTGGCAGCTGGTGCCATGCATAGTCTACCTACGGGGGGAGGCTTCCACATCACCCTTTCGACTTACTAGATCCATCCTGGTCCTCTAGCAGGTTTGATGGAACAAAGGCTTTATGCTCACTAATATAGTTTGCTTTTATCTATTTACTGTTAACTAAGAGTTACAGTTTTCTGCTTTTAGAAGTTCTCCATCTTCCAACAGTTCTGAGGACGGAGTCAAAACCAGACCACTGATAGGAAGTTGGAAGGGATTTGGATGATGATGTAAACTAGTTGTAAAAATTCCAATAAAACTGAAGTCAGTTTTGTATGTTGTCTGGGTGGGAGGTGGAGGGGGGAGTCTGTGGAAAAGCAAAGTCTCTGTTGTTTGCAGTTAATAAACAACATGAACTAGAGAAACATGTTGTATAACACCACAGGGCAGTCTTCACTTCTCAATAGTTATTCTTTGGGCAATGAAAAGGAGTAGCAGACATATTTGTGGCAGTATACACTAATGTTTTCTGCCTCTTGTTCCCAAGGCAGACCTAAATCATTAAAAAAATTACTTCTGATTAGCCACGTAGGTTAGCTTGATTTAGAAAGATCCTGGAAGGATATGTTATACCATGATTTCATTGAAGTTGAAGACATTTTCCAGTACTTTGCAGTAAGGTGCATAGGAGTTTACAGGATTACATGTTTAAAAGTAAACACAGTCCTTAACTATTAGCAAGAAGAGTTCAAGGGAAAATACATCCTTTCAGACAGTCATAAAATAAACTGGTTTTCACTGATCAAAAAAAAATCACAAATTATATCACAAATCACAGATTTCTCTGATTATAGCCCCCAAAATCTGCATTTCTCCATGATTAAAGCGAAATTAAAGTTCACAGATGACCCCAAGCTATGGGGGGAGCATGGTCATGCTCAAAGGTAGGCTGCAGATATAGGCAGATCTAGACAGGTTGGCAAGTTGGGCATATCAGAATGAGATGAAGTTCAACTTTGAGAAGTATAGAGTGCTTCACCTGGGGACAAACAGTCCCCCACATACTTATACGCTTGGTGGAACCAAACTGACTAGCACCACGACTGAAAGGGATATAGGGGTAATAAAAGACCATAGTACGAATATAAGCCATCAGTGCAATGCTGTAGCCAGCGGGGCAAACAATACTCTGGCATGTATGAACCGATGCATCTCAAGCAAAACCAAGGAAGTGGTTCTTATGCTTTACTTGGCATTGGTGAGACTGCAGCTGAAATACTGCATCCAGTTCTGGGTGCTGTACTTCAACAAGGGTGTGGAAAAGCTTGAGAGAGTCCAGAGAAGAGCTGTCTGTATGATCAGAGCTTTGCAAGGCAAGCTGTATGAGGAAAGGCTGAGGGGACTTGGGACTCTTCAGCTTAAAAAGGAGAAAGCTGAGAGGGGACTTGGTAGCAGCTTACCACTACGTCAGGGGCATGCATCAAGGGCTCAGCAAACAACTGTTCACCAAGGCAGCCTTGGGAAAAAACAGGAGTAATGACCACAAACTCCTAGAAGACTGTTTCAGGCTTAACTTCTTCACAGTCAGTGTTC
>NW_017729004.1:45068546-45083475 GCF_001723915.1 Gavialis gangeticus | reverse complement strand
TGGCAGCAGGGGCTAGGAGAGCAACTATTCACCAAAGCATCCCAAGGGAAAACCAGGACCAATGGTCATAAACTCCTAGAAGAAAAGGTTTCAGACTGGATATATGGAAAAACTTCATGGTTCGTGTGACCAGACTGGAATAGACTCCCAGCAGGGTTGGTGAAGACACCTATCCTGTAAATCTTCAAAAGGAGACTGGATGGTCACCTCTCTGGGGTCACCTAACCCCAGTTGTCTTTCCTGCCTAGGGCAGGGTGGCTGGACCCGATAATCTCACAATTAATTACACTATATTAAAATAAATTCTAAATACCTATACATTTTTGCATTTGATTTGGAGTTTTTTATCATGGAAAATCAAAGCTCCCCTTGAGTCTCTTGCTTACTAGGATGTAGTGAGTTGTGGAACAGCCCTAATACGTTGGTGCCTTGCCCATGCCATTAGCCCTCACTCCCCACCCACAGCCCCCTTTACCCCCACCCTGCTGGAGGGGACCTCCAGCTGCCAGAACTGTGGGATCAGGGACCTGTGTCCACAGCCCACTGCCCCCTGCCTGCCTGGCAGCAGTGAGGGGCACAACTCTGCACCACCACCCCCACTACTGCCAGATGGGTAGGAGATGCCTTGCCATGTTGGTGTGGGGCTTGCGGTAGTAGCACCGAACTTCCTGGCCCCACGCTATCCTCCTGTGTTGGGTCTCACCTGCTGGGCCATGGAGGCCCTGGGAAGAAGGCAGCAGGATTAGGAGCCTGAGCCTGTGCCTGCAGCAGGAAGCCCACACCTGCCCCCATCCTGCACACAAATCTGTGGGGCATATGCCCCCCCATAACCCCGTGAGAATGCACAAAGTGGCAGGGAACCAGCCCACATCTTCCAGCCCCCAGATGAGCTACCTGCATCTCTGTCCTGCTCCCCATCTGGACCCAGGGCCCCAAGCCCCATGCAGTGCCCCAGCTGGGTAGCAGTCCCAGTCCTGCCCAACTCCCTCCCTCCCTCTTTCAGTATGAAGACCTCAGTCCCTTCCTTCCCCCCAAGACTGACCTGTAGGGAGCTGCTCTCCAGGCTGCTTGGCGGCCATGTGCATGTGTATATGCATACATACACATGGTGCCCCATGCCTGATTTCCCTCCTCCCACTCACCCGAGCACCTTGCAGACTGGAACTCTGCCAGCATGCAAGGGGAAACCCACCATTTCCTGTGTTTTTCTCCTTTAAACGAGAAAATCCAAGTATTACTGTGTTTTTCCATGGCAAATGGAAAACTCAGATCCCTGTTGATCATTTTCAACGGCTTGCAACTAAGTAGTTGAGTAAAAGAAAGCAGATCCACTTTTTCTTAAAGCACAAGTTCTGTGTAGAGGTCAGTAAATGTAATAAGTTCAAAAATAATGTGTATTAGCATGTTTGTCTGCAGCATTAGAGGTTTTGAAAAATGTGGATAAACCTTATTCTACTCATGCAATTTCCTCCATCTTTAATCAACTTCATTATAGCTCCAGGCTATTAGAAAATCTCATGAATGAAATAGTTCAGGTGCTTAAAGGAGTACATTTTTTCTTACACCTGTTCTAACTAAAAAGTGGAGTAGGGCCTAGATTTTCAGGCCTCTGCAACTCTGTGGGACACTTTTGGCTAGACTTTACACGAATAACCTGGCTGCTACATGGACTGGGAGATCTTTAGAAAATCTAATTCCTGTTTTAGACTGCCTACTTGTTTGTTCTACAATGACCCAGACACTAGACATGCTGGAAAAATTATGGAGAATACCAAAAGAAAATGACCAAGGTTATAAATAAACTTTCAGGCTTAAATAAAAGTGTTATACAACATAGACATGTTTTCCCCAGGACTGAAAGGGACCTGGTTTCTATAATCCAGTGAATAAATAATTCAGGAGAAAAGTGCAGTGTTATTGATGAGACTATGTCACATTAGTAACTGTGGAGGCGTTGAATTGTCTAATGTCTACAGATGCATTAGATCCATGAGCAGTTAACTTGTGAGTAAAATAGTTGCGAGTAAATTCTCCCAGGCATGTGTCCACACATGCAGGGAAGCAGGAGCAGATTTGTTGCTAATGGCAGCAAACTGCTTTTGCTTCTTGGGGCCCTGCAGTGGGCCCCTGCCACCACCAGGTAGATCCCTAGGCTTTCCCTGGGTGCTAGCCCAGGGGCTGGTAAGGAACTGACTGGGCTGGGACATAGAAACCTGCCCCGAGGGGCTGCCAGCTGCTGGTGTGGTAACAGTGTCCCCCTGCCCCAGCAGCAGGGAGGTACTGGCCCCAGCTCCCTGATCAAAGGCAGGGACTTGGAAAGATCTACAGGGGAGGGGCAGGTCCCACCCCTTGCCTGGATCCACCAGTGGGGCATCTATTAGTTAGCTCACTGCTAGCTGCCCCACTAGCAGATGGGGCAGGGTGCTGGGACCTACCCCACTTCTGCAACTCTTTCCAAGCCCTGCACCTCAATTGCCCTATCAGGCCATGGGGTTGGGACCTGCCTCTCATGGGGACAGTTCCCAGCCCCTGCTCCATGATTGCAGGGCAGAGGCTGGGGAGCCTGTTCCTGCTTAGCTCCATGAGTGTGGAGCTGGGTGGGGAAAAAGCTGGACAGCATGTTTCCCACCCAGCTCTGTGTTCACAGAGCTGGGCAGGGAACAGGCCTCCTCAGCTCCCGCCACCAGGGAGCTTCCAGCACCAGCTCCATGGTTGTGGGGCACAGGCTGGTAGATCTCTCAGCACTGGCCTCATGCCTGTGGAGCTGGTACTCAGAGATAAGGATTTCCCAGTGCCAGCCCCATGTCCGTGCCTATGGAGCTGGCGCTGGCACTGGGAGATAAGAGTCACCCAGCCTTCTGCTCCCTAATTGTGATGGGCAAGTAGGGGCTGGGAGGTTAGGATCTCTTAGCCCCTGCTCCTCAATCACAATCTCACAATCTCAGAGTAGGAGGGCTTGGTGCTCCATTCTGACAGGGTAGAGATCAATCTCCTGTCCCCTAGCGGCCAGCTGACCAAAAGTAAATTTGCTTCCAGTCAGGTGTCTACACAAGTGCTACTGCACAGTTACTAATTGCAAGTAAATTTGCTATGTGTATTTGTAGGTAGCAAATTTACTCACAATTAGGAAGGTTTACTGTGCAGGAAGCATGTGCATGTGTAGATGCACTTATTTACTGTGCAGTAAACTATGCTATTGCGCAGTAAAGCACCTCATGTCAATGCACCCACAGAGGCCAAAAAGGGATGCAGCATGGGCAAAAGAATTCAGTAAATGTTACAGGTCATTCTCAGAAAGGGCAACAAATGCTGAATCACTGGCATACAGTTCGTTGGGATTTGCTTTTGGCTTTGGAAACGCTGGAAGTTTAAAAGTGTGCCATCACATCATGTTACTAGAATGACACCAGTAGTGGTAGTACATGTGGCAATTTCTAGCATTTAAAGTATTAGTACCCCACTTTGGGTCCTAGTGGGCATGTCTACATGTGTGCCCAACTACTGTGCAGTGGCGGTGGTGCACAGTGTCATTTCTGACCCTACTACATGTAGCAACGAGCTACTGCACAGTAGGGGTGTGTGAAGCGGGCCCTATTCAATTCAGTTTCAGCCCAAATCAGGGACAGTGATTCAATTTGTTGATTCAGATCACTGTCCCTGATTTGATTCCTGATTTGTAGAATCAGCAATTCGGATATAGACACAGCTTTAAAAGCTTTTTCTACATACCTCGGGGTACCAACGTGGCTTGTGAATACTGCGATGCTGGGACAGATGGAGTGTCCCACAGGAGTGCAAGGGGGCCCTCCACGTGGTGAGTGGTGAACATGGAAGTGGACCGGATGTACTTCCGGTCCACTTCCAGGTCCTCCAGGGAGTGCATAGGGAGCCCCCCTGGCTTGGCAGTTGGATGCGGGTGAGGGGAGGACCCTGGGTTTCTCTCTATGAATGTGTCAGGAAGGGAGAGAAACCAGTCAAAGTAAAGTGCAAGAACAAATGGTATAGATGAGCTAGAAAGAAAGTTTAGAACAAAAATTAGTTTCATAGTTTCATAGTTTCTAGGGTCGGAAGGGACCTGAGAAGATCATCTAGTCCGACCCCCTGCCATGGCAGGAAAGAGTACTGGGGTTAAACGACCCCAGCAAGGTGTTCATCTAACCTCTTCTTAAAAACCCCCAGGGTAGGAGCCTGCACCACCTCCCGTGGAAGTTGGTTCCAGACCCTAGCCGCCCTGACCGTGAAATAGCACCTTCTGATGTCTAACCTAAATCTACCCTCTGCTAGCTTGTGACCATTGTTCCTGGTCACTCCTGGCAGTGCTGGGGAGAACAGTGACTCCCCCAATGCCTTCTGATCCCCCCTGACCAGTTTGTAACAGGCCACAAGATCCCCCCTTAGCCTTCTCTGGTGGAGGCTGAACAGGTTCAGGTCCCGTAGTCTCTCCTCATAGGGCCTGCCCTGCTGTCCCCTGATCATGCGAGTGGCCTCCTCTGGACCCTCTCCATGCTGTCCGCATCCCTCCTGAAGTGCGGCACCCAGAACTGGACGCAGTACTCCAACTGCGACCTGACCAGTGCTGCATAAAGGGGGAGGATCACCTCTCTGGACCTGCTCGAGATGCATCTGTGGATGCATGACAAGGTACGGTTGGCCTTCCTGACTGCCTCCCCACACTGCCGGCCCATGTTCATCTTAAGTGTCAAGTCCTGTGAAAGCCTTCAAATAGTAAAAGGGCCAGCTAATACTAACTAGATTCGAGGTGGAGCTCTATAAATTTATGGGTATTATAAAACATGTTTTCCCCAGGACTGAAAGGGACCTGGTTTCTGTAATCCAGTGAACAAATAATTCAGGAGAAAAGTGCAGTGTTACTGATGAGAGTATGTCACATTAGTAATTGTGGAGGTGTTGAATTGTCTAGCAGTCACCTTTCTTTATTGGAATCTGGATGTTCTGTCTTGGGATAAAGGAGATAGCCTAATATATATTCAGTCATCTGTGGTATTCATCAGAGTTTGGTTTTATCAGTCACCACACATACTGAAAATCGTGGCATCCTAAGTACTTGTACATTCACAGTTGTACACTGTATGCTGATAGTGCCATTCTGTTCTTATTCCATGCCTGTTACCTGCGTTCCTTTCAGAAGTGCTTTAGGTGAGATAACTGATTCATACTGCAGGAGCAGTTCTTTCCTTTCTTCACACTTCCACTCCCAAAAGCAAAGTTATTCATAGTTTTTAATATATAATTTGTGCTGTACTCTGTATGTTAGTAAAGGCAGGCTCAAACAAGAGACTGACTGGTGAGGAAATTGTGCCTCTTCCAAGGAGCTTACACTGTATGGTATACCAGGGGACTAGAGTTGTTGACCACAGTCCTCATTTCTCACTTCTAAATGTTTGGGGCCCAGGTCTTTGACAAATGTTGAAAAGCAGTGGTGACTAAACGTGCACATAGGCATCTAGCAGTCTTTGAAAAGCACCTTTGCACCTGCCCTCTATTAAAAGGGGAGTTAGGTGCCTAGACACTTTTGAAAATCCCACAAAATACCTGTGGACACATGTAGGTTTGGCAGAACTGTATGGGAGCCCAGGATAAGCAAAGAATTCAGGAACACACTTAAATTCCACACTAATTTGACTTTTCTTCAAGAATTGCCCCTGCATTTAGATACAGAAAATGGAAGGTGAAAAAAATTCTGTTTGAGGCAAGCTGGCAACTTATGTATGCATCATCTCATATTTAAAATTGTAATGTCTTCTTTCTGTTTATAACAGACATTGTATTCTAAACTAATAAATGGCTGAGGACAATGGAATATTAGATTGATTTCTTTTTCTAAAAGGTGGGTAAGTTCAAATAGACTGAAATAAAGTAGGAGTGGTCCAGGTACTAGTCAGTTATAGTTACCATTATTATTACAGTGATCTAATAATCCTCAAGGCTTCATGGGAGAGATTTGTTATGTTCATGAGAGAGATTTGTTAGTAGTGTTTCTAATTATCAACAATAATAATAATGATACAATTGTTCAAGAAGAAAGTCTTCTTTGTGAAATCTTTTATTGGAACAACTGTATAGTTGAGAGAACTGTTGGCTATAATATATATAATTAATATATAATTATATAATTGCATCACAAAAAAAGTAGTTAATAAAGTTATTAAGAGTTGCCACATGCCAGCTTTTAAATTTTAACATTGGGCCCTCAGGCATGCTCTTTCTTGATCCTCTTCCTGTAGTAAAATGAGTAGGTTCTATTTTTTGCTGCCACTGAGTGCAAATACCACACTTTCTTTTCAGGTACCCCTATTATCTTAATTCAGTTAGTGCTTTTTTCCCCAGAAGTCTCTCTTGAATCTCCCTCATCTTGCAACACAATGCCTACTCCTTTAGTATCGATTTTTTCCCCTCCCTTCATTGTTTTCCTTATCTACTTATCCTCAAGCATGTTGTAATCTCTCCATTCTTCCCATCACATCCTTTCTCCTTGCAATTTCTGGAAGAGCATTCAATTGCATTCTCCCTGTTGTCAGGATCAGACTTTAAGAATTGGTCTTACTAACCCTCTTCTATAACAGGCCAATATCAGTTTGTAGGAAATTTTGGTGACAAAGTCACAGAAAACAGCACACAGTATTTGCATGGCTTGATTATAAGTAGGACAAAGCTCTGCAAGGTACATCTATGGACAAAAATCAAAACCAGACAGGATATCTTACTCAGGTATATACCCTTTGAATCTAGCCTAGATGGTTTCAATCAAAAGTTACTACCATCTGTTAATTGGTTTTCTGTAAAATGTGTTGATGGTTTTACTGTCTAGTGTTCCTTGTGGGCATGGGAAAAACAGTACTAAAATCCTTTGAAGCAGACTCAGCCACATGACCAAGAATTGAATGGCTACGGATTGAATTACCCCCTACCTCTAAATCTGAGCCCTCTAGCACTTGTTTAAGACATAATGGTGGCAAGTGTAAAGGAACTGGCTCTTCTGCTGGATGTGCTGATGCTGTGCCTGTGCTTTAGATATCAGTGTCTAGAGCTATCAGTACTTTTCACAAATGTTTTGCCTCTGCTTGTAAAAGGGAATTCATAATCATCATGCAAGAAATGATCACATGGAATCAGGTTTCTTTTTACTCTGTGATTTCTGTGTAGAATAAAAGCAAACCAAGCCATTATCTTTCTTCCTTTAAATGTAATAGTGAACATTCTGGACACTGGATAAAATGATATTCATCAAAGGCTTAGCAATTGTATTCAAATATCTGTCAGCTCAGCAAAGAAAGTGGCAATCAATACTTTATTTGTAGTTGCAGGCCATGTTTAACTAGTGTTAAATCAGAAGCTAGATAAAAGGACTTTTGTGATTTTAATGAAAGGGCCCAATTCATGACTGTATTGTCCCAGTTTTAGCCTGATAGCATGCCTAAGAAATAAGTGACATGACACTGGTCCTGAAATCAGTACAACAGTCATGTTCAGTCGAGATATTTTCAAATACACATTTACTAGTTAGAATCCTGGGATTAGCTAGTAGCTAGTGCATTAATTTTATTTTGTCAGAAGACCAGATAGATGCCAAGTCTTGGTTTGATTAAGCTAATTGATAACTGTTCATTTTAGTGAAACCAGAGTTTGATTAATGATCAGACTGTCAATTCAACCACAAACATGCATCAAAATGTCCATCTTTAACTTGCACATTTATTTATTTATTTAACTTGGAGACTACTTTTAAAAGTCAAGGGAATATAGCCACTAAAATATTCAAATCCTGAAAGGACATGAATACTGTTTAGGAGACAGCAGACAGATTGGCTAAATAGAAAACCAGCAGACCTCTTTGCAGTATGATGATACAAAGCTGAATGATAGAGGTGAAACTCTTTGTACTAATCTAAATATTTTCCCTGCAGTGACAGTGTCCTTTGACTAAGGTAGCTCTCCAACCTTAACATGCTTTTCTTCTATTATACTTGTTTGGTACACCTAACTGTTCCCTTCATCCACTTGCTTTCCCTTTTCCCACTTTAGCCATGAGCTCTGTTGGGAATGGGAATATCCTTTTAAGCCTAGTTCTGTAATTGTTAATATAAATGGAGACACTTATTTTGACTTCAGAATGAGAAAAGTCAGCCATTGGTTTGTGAATGAAATGTCATAAAGTTGTGCCACAACAGCTGTTGTTGCATCTTTGTCTTTTGATATATGGTTGACAGCTGATGAGTATTAAAGTAGAAATCACCAGGTGCTATGCTTCCAGATGATTTTTTGGCATCTGAGCCAACGTTTAATCTTGGGAAGACACAGTTTTGTTTTTCTGTTTTTCAGAGTCAAGATAGGAGTAGTAGTTCCAGATGGGCAGCTTAATGACAAAATACAATTGCCTGTGTGTAACACCTTGCAAGTCCTGAAACGATAGTTGCAGAGAAGATGCAACTGGTGGGAGGGTGATAATGATGGCTCTTCTTCCTTTTAGTCCAATAACTTAGTGGTGAGGCCACTCATCTGGGGATTGGGAGACCCAGGCCCTGTCACCCAGAGGTTGTTTGAACCTTTATATTTTGCTTCCCAGAAAAGTACTTTCATAGATTCATAGATGCTAGGGACCTCAACAGATCATTGGGTCCGACCCCCTGCCTAGGCAGGAAAGAGTGCTGGGGTCATATGACCTCAGACAGATGCCTATCCAGCCTTCCCTTAAAGACCCTCAAACTTGAATTGGGCGTTATCCAAAGGTGTGGTAGAGAAGGCTCTAAGCAATGCCTAGCATATGTAGCTAGAGTACTTTGCTAGGAAATTATGTAGATTCAAGCCCCTCTGGGGTAATGGGAGATCAAACTGGGTCTTCTGCTTCCTGGGTGAGCCATAGGGCGAAATAAAATCTCAGAGGATGCATAAGTGCGAAAAATTACAGTTGTGTTTATGGTCCATTTAGGCACATACAGTGAATTAGTATTTAATCTCTAAAGGTGTTTTTCACATGCTCCAGGGTGGAGGGGTGAAGGGCATTTTAATTAGAGCAGGTCTCAGGAGCCACTCATGTATTCAGTGTCCTGTGTTTCAAAATGGTGGCAGGGTCACTTTAACTAAAGCTTGTTCAATGAGATTTAGTTAAAATGCCCTCGCCACCATTTTGGAATGCTGGGACGCTGAGTACCAAGACACCGCAGCATGCTTCAGCGTTCTGATTAGAATGCAGATTAATTAAGTCTGCTCCAATGCGTTCTAATCAGAATGCATCAAAGCACGTGTATAGGTGCCTTAAGATTAGACAGTGAACCGTTCATATAAACTGGTCAGAGACTTCCAATGCTTAAGTTTATGAGAAGAAATGTCTCCCATTTGGAGTTTTGAAAAGACATCAGTAACCAGCGTGGGCCCATACTGCAAAGTGCATGTAGTAACTAGTTTGAGTGTAAGTTGCACTTAAACGTAGTCTATGGTCCCATTTGAGACCAGCAAATCCAAGTAAAAAACACTACCAAACTCAGGGCCAAAATCCATACTTCAAATTGAACCTAGTTATGCTCACTTTCTGATATGCTCACTGTTTGATAGGAGAGAATGATTATAGTTGAATTATGATCTTGTGTGGGCAAGAATGGAAATATCAGTACTTCTAAGAAATAGCAATGCAAGCAATACTGTTAGGATAAGAGTTAGGAGGGGCGGAAAATATTTTACGGATAAAACTGGAAGCACTATCAATTTGAAATGATCCAAAATGTTGAAATTGCAAAATAAACCATTTAGCATTTTATATTAACATACCAGTAAGCATGTTGTGAATGCACTGGATAAAATTTTAAATAAATAGCACCAGGTGTTGCCTTTACTAATTTGGTTCCACTCCAGTGGGTTTACTCAAAGCACTGCAGTGTAAAAAAAATGTTCAGTGTAAAAGTCAGGAAGCTATTGTCTTCTTTTAAACCTAGTTCTAACATTTTTATGCATGTAAGTGTGTGTTAGTCATGTAAGAATCAATATTTCAGGCCTCCTAACTATGCAGTAATATATATTTCTCAGTAATAAGGGGAGAAGTCTTCCTATGTTTCTCCCATGTCCTTTGTCTGAGTTTCAACAGAACATGCATGGCTGGGCCCTTGGTTTGAAAGCAAGGTGTGGCAAAACATACTAACAAGAAATAGAAGAGAAGTCTGCCGCATTCTTTGTTCTTCAGAATTTTCCTGCATTCCTCAGCTCTCCTCAGTTGCTGAGATTTTTTTAAGAGAATATGAAGTATCTTTAATCTATTTCTTTCTGTCTGAAACTCATCAGGGGTTTCCCATAAATTCAGAGTCTAACATTTTAGGAGGGAGGAAAATCAGGATGCATTAGGATAAATTGGGATGTGGCTATTGAATTGTTATTGACACGTAATAGCAGTTAATATTATTTTACCATGCAGCTTTTCTCCTCTAGCCAGCAGTAATTATAGAGAAAGATGTGCCTCACTCTTCAGAGAAGTTTTTGAATTTCTTATTTGCTTGCCTGTTGGATTCAGCTAGTTCAGGGATGGGCAAAATGGTGAATCTGTCTGGCAGCTGGACACCATTCCTTAGCAGTCGCTGCCCACATTGCTGTGGCCAGTTTCCATGAAGACCCCAGTAGCAGTGGCACCCTGACAGCGCAGGGCTCGGGTTTCTGTGGAGATAGGCCTCAGCAGCGCTGGCAGTGCATGCAGCTGGGCAGGGAGCTGCTCCAGGGTGGGGAGCTGCTCCGGAGCTGGGGCTGGGATCTTGGAGTGGTGACAGCATGATCCAGAGCTGGGGCAGAGTCGTGATCCACTGCCTGCATGGCTATGCCCAAGGCATGTGGGCAGTGGATTGAAGCTCTGCTTGGCTCCAAACCATGCTGTCAATGCTGCAAGATCCCAGCCCTGGAACAGCTGCCTACTCAGCTGTATGCTCTGCCAGAGCTGCTCGGGCCAGTCTTCATGGAAACCTGGCCCTGCGCTCTCACAGCGCCACTGCTGCTGGGGTCTTCATGGAAACTGGCTGCAGTGATGCAGGCAGGGGCTGGTGGGAAATGAAGTCTGCCACAAGCCCAGTCTGGCCCACAGATCTGCCTCCCAAAATCTCAGTGCTATAAAATGTCAATAGACATATGATTGAGGTGGAGCAACCACCATGTAAAAATAGAACAGTGAACATAGAGGTGATATTTACATAGTCAGGAGAGCCTCATAAAGCAGCAGAGTAGGTAAGAAATCAGAAAAGTGGAAGTGGAGAAGAGAGGCTGGTGCATTTTTTAGTTTGTAGTTCCAGTTTGTAACTCGTTATATTTTTTCAAATGAATATTTTGAGTCTTTCATACTATGGATGTTTATTCTCTTAAGAGCTGGTTTACAGTGAATCAGTATAGCACAGGAAATTCACATTCCTCATGTAGGTTTTCAAGGAAGTAGGACTTGAACTTAGATCACTATACAGGGAATAATTATGGCCCAGTTACTCCAAAACCTGTAAGTGCCTGATACCCATTGATTGTAATGACTTTTAGGTACTTGAACTACTGTTATGGATCTGAGCCCAACTGATTCTGCCTTGGTTCAGTTCTAGCCACTGTTGAAGAGATTAGCTTTATGGCTAGGAATATAATTTTACTCCCAGGAAAGTAAAATTTACTTTCATTTACTTACTTTCTCAGTTTAAAAAGTCAATCCTAACCTGATATATGGGGAGGAGAGGTTGAACAGTAATAGAAATGAGTTTTTGGGCACACACCTGGAGTACAGTAGAAAATTAAGACAGGGTTGCTAAATACTTATGTAAATATATACTGCAATTGTGATTTCTGTGTAAAATTGTCACAAAGGGATGCAGAAAAGAAAAAAGATAGGTCTGTGTGGCAGGGCACCTGCAGTGCCTGCCACTTTAAGGTTTCTAGTTGACAGTGGAGCAGCCAGCAGGTGGGAGCTAGTCTCATCAAGGCTAGCACATGATCCTAGGAGGACCCTGGATTGGCTGAGGGAGTGGAGCAGCCTCCATTTTAACCCAGGCCTTCAGAGAGAGAAGCAGCAGTCTGAGCTGGGCAGGCAAGGAGACAACATTAGGCTAAGCTGCTCTTGGAACATCTTGGAGGTAAGGGCAGGAGCCACGGGGATGGTTTGGAGGCTCCTTGTCCTGGGTATGACCTAAAACTGCACCCTGCTGAGGAAGGGTGGACTGGTGGGACTCCCTGTGGTGGGGGAGTCCCTAAGAAATGCCACGCCAGTTGCCTGGCATTAGAGTGCATGCAATCGGCACCATACATACAGGCTGGGGAACTCCCCTCTTGTCAGCACGGAGGTGGAAAAGGATCTGGGAGTCATTATTGACTCCAAGATGAACATGAGTCGGCAATGTGGGGAGGCGGCTAGGAAGGCCAACTGCACCTTGTCGTGCATCCACAGATGCATCTCGAGCAGGTCCAAGGAGGTGATCCTCCCCCTCTATGCGGCACTGGTCAGGCCGCAGCTGGAGTACTGCGTCCAGTTCTGGGCGCCGCACTTTAAGAGGGATGTGGACAGCATCGAGAGGGTCCAGAGGAGGGCCACTCGTATGATCAAGGGACAGCAGGGTAGGTCCTATGAGGAAAGGTTGCGGGACCTGAACCTGTTCAGCCTTCAAAAGAGAAGGCTGAGGGGGGATCTTGTGGCCTGTTATAAACTGGTTAGGGGGGATCAGCAGGCGCTGGGGGAGTCCCTGTTCCCCCGAGCGCCGCAAGGAGTGACCAGGAACAATGGTCACAAGCTGGCGGAGGGAAGGTTTAAGTTGGACATCAGGAGGCGCTACTTCACGGTCAGGGCGGCTAGGGTCTGGAACCAGCTTCCAAGTGAGGTGGTGCAGGCTCCCACCCTGGGGGTTTTTAAGAGGAGGTTGGATGGCCACCTTACTGGGGTCGTTTGACCCCAGTATTCTTTCCTGCCATGGCAGGGGGTCGGACTAGATGATCTGCTCAGGTCCCTTCCGACCCTAGAAACTATGAAACTATCAGGGACTGCAAGCAGGAGATAGACTCCTACTTCCAGGCCCTTCTCCCCCAGGAGCCAGACGGTAGACCACGGTCTCCCTCCAGGACAAGGGAGGACTCCGGGACCTCTCATTCTGTCCATTTAAAGGCATAGACCAAGGTGGTCAAGGGCCCTAAGGCCTGCCACACCATGCCCATGCCCTGCCGGAGCTTAGCAACAGGTACGCACCTCTTGCTGCTCCAGCAGAGCCTGCTGAGTTGCCAGCTCCCACAGGCAACACAGGTTCAGCTGCAGCTACCGCCCCTGCTCTTCCCCAAGACAAAATGTTAGGTATTTGTTGTGGGAGATTTCATCCTGAGGGGGACTGAGGGGGTAATCTGCCGCCCCGACCCCTTAGCCTGGGAAGTCTGCTGCTTCCCAGGGGCCCACATCCGAGACATTGTGGAGAAGATCCCAAAGCTCCTCTGGCCCACAAACCACTATCCCATGCTCCTTATCCATGTGGGCACCAATGATATGGCTCAGAGCACTCCCAGCTGGGTCATAAAGCACTACAGGGATTTGGGAGTGGAGCTAAATGTTCTGGGGGCACAGGTGGTGTTCTCATCGATCCTCCCAGTCTCGGGGTGTGGGATGAGGAGGGAGAGGAGGATCCAGGTAGTGACCAAAGACTGCGGTGCTGGTGTCATCAGGAAGGCTTTGGATTCCATGACAACAGCCCGCTCTTGGGTGAGAGAGGCAGCGAGTGGCTGGGAAGAGATGGCCTCCACCTCTCTCCCCTGGGGAGGAGGCTCTTTTCAGCCAGGTTGGCTGACCTGCTCCACCGGGCTTTAAACTAAGCCCGCTGGCGGATGGGGGGGACTACTGCCACTGCTGGCCCACTGAGCAACGCTTGAAAAGCCAGCAGGCCAAGGCACTTAAGGGAGCCCACCCCTGCCCCAGCCCTGGTACAATCTGTGGGCAAGGCAAGAGCCCCCAAGGGCACACTTGCCTGCCTGTACACAAATGCCAGGAGCTTGGAGAATAAGCAGGAGGAACTCATCCTTCTGCTTAATGCAAGTAATTATGATGTCATAGGGATAACAGAGACCTGGTGGGACTCCACCCATGACTGGACCATGGTTATAGATGGCTATACCCTGTACAGGAGGGATTGAATAGATAAAAGGGGTGGAGGTGTAGCTCTCTATGTTAAGGAAAGCTATGCGTCCCTGCAAGCTGATGTTGGCGACCAGGGTGGATGACTGGAGACCCTCTGGGTTAAAATCCATGGGGAACACAGTGCAGGGGACACAACGGTGTGAGTCTACTACAGACCTCCCACCCAAAGTCAAGAGTTTAACAAAGAGTTCACCCAGGAACTGGCTGAGGCCGCACGCACCAGGACCATGGTTGTCATGGGTGACTTCAGTTACCTGGACATATTGTGGGAGGATCACTCAGCAAAATCTAAGCAGTCACAAAGCTTCCTATTGTACGTGGATGACCTCTACTTGACTCGAGAAGTCTATGGTCCAACGAGAGGCAAAGTGCTGCTCAACCTGGTACTGGCTACTGGGGATGACCTAATCAGTGACCTGGTGCAGTGGTCTCCAAACTTTTTTGATCATGCACACCATTAGTAAAAAATTTTTGAGCACGCACCCCCAATATATGTATATTTATTGGGAGTGCCACTGAGGGCACCACTGTCAACCCCTCCGCGTTGTGGAACTCCAACTCTTCCCTTAGGATACATCATGTACCGTACGTGACACATGACTGTCTGACATACAGACCAAGTGAGGGCGCCAGTGTCAATCCATATATTAAATATTAGTAAAGCTTAATTTCTTTCTTATTTTTTTAGATAAAAAATAAATTTTCTTCCCGCACCCCAGTGGTTCATCTTGCACGCACCCCACTTTGGAGACCACTGACCTAGTGATTGATGGGAAGCTGGGTGACAGCTTCCCATCCTCT
>NW_017729004.1:45063334-45063546 GCF_001723915.1 Gavialis gangeticus | reverse complement strand
TCATTAATGATGTGGACGTTGGAGTCAGGAGCGGACTGGCCAAGTTCATCAATGACACCAAATGCTGAGGCAAAGCATCCACACCTGAAGACAGGCGGGTGATCTAGGATGACCTGGACAGGCTCAGCAAATGGGTGAATGAGAACCTGATGGTGTTTAACACCAAAAAATGCAACGTTCTCCACCTTGGGAAGAAAAACCTGCAGCATCCT
>NW_017729004.1:45060488-45062890 GCF_001723915.1 Gavialis gangeticus | reverse complement strand
CCACGTGCATGATCAGAGGTCAGGAAAACAGACCTTACAACGACAGGCTGAGAGCCATGGGGCTCTTTAGCCTGGAAAAGCGCAGGCTCAGGGTTGATCTGATGGCCACCTATAAGTTTATCAGGGGTGACCACCAGGATCTGGGGGACCATTTGTTCACCAGAGCGCCCCAAGGGATGAGAAGGTGGAATGGTTATAAACTACTGTGAGACCATTTCAGGCTGGACATAAGGAAGAATTTCTTTACTGTCTGAGCCCCCAAGGTCTGAAACAGCCTGCCATCGGAGGTGGCTCAAGCACCTACATTGAACATCTTCAAGAGTAAATTGGATGCTTATGTTGCTGGGATCCTTTGACCCCAGCTGACTTCCTGCCCTTCGGGCAGGGGGGTGAACTCGATCTTCTGAGGTCCCTTCCAGCCCTAATGTCTATGAAACCTCCCTGGTGACAGGTGAGGAGGGGTACCTGAAAACCCCAGCCCCTGCCTACAGATGGGTTACCAACAAAGGAAGAGACCTGGACCAAGCAAGCCCAGAGGGCCCTGGCATGACTTCAGCCACCTGAATCCAGTGGATGAGAGACCCAGTAGTGGGGGCTAGGCATGGTGTAAGCAACCTGAGCCCCAATGGGTTAGAGACCCCAATGAAGGGGGCCAGGCACAGCGCAAGCTACCTGCACCCCCCCAGGGTGCAAGACCCCAAGTGGCCCAGAAGGGCTCAGCGAGTGAAGCGGCCCAGAGTAGGGCTGAGTGTGGCCCTAGTGAGGGGGCAGAAGGCCCCAGTAAGGGGTTGAGTGTGTAGAAGTGGCCCAGTGAGGTGGCTGGAATGTAAATAACCCAGTTGAGGATGACAAGGATGACTGACCCCAGTGAATGGCAGAATCACTGGATGTGATAATGTAGAATTACTGGATATGAGAATATAGAATACTCAGTGCTAGGTCTAGAAACATCAGTGAGGTATGGGACACTTGTAAGGGGAGGTCAGAGCATGTATCAAGACCCTCGTCATCAGGAGGGTGAGCAATGGGCAGCCTCCTACCTTAGAAATAGTAACTGTATTATTTTTCATCAAGGCGTGGCAGAAGAGCAAGGTGGAGGTTTAGTCCTGAACAGGTGGGCGGGTGGCACTGAGACCCAACCGTAAAGCCCAGCCTATTACAGTCTGCCAAACATGCGCTTAGTATTACATGGTATCTTGAATTCACATGGCTAAAAACTAGCAAAGGAAAATGCAAAAATGGTTCTGCTACTCCCTTTCCAATACCTTGCAATTTCTGGTAAGTGCTTGGGTACTCAAAGCCTTTATCAGTATGTTGGAGCCTCGGAGCACCTCTCCTAGCTCTGTTATATTTCCTTTCAGTAGGAGTACAGTCCCTCCCTGCCTTAGAATTTCTGTTTTTCAGGATTCCCCACCCCCAATAGGCAGTAGACACATCTGCCTAGTTTTTTTGGCATTGTTTGTTACTATATGGAAAGTCCAATTGAAGTGTGCAAAAATCATGGCTAGTGAGTGCACAGTAATTTTTGCACCTGTGTGTGGTAACACTACCCACAGTGCACTTGTGTGTGTGTGTGTGTGTGTATACAAACCTCACTTGTATATATGGACTGGGGTAAAGGGTTGCACAGCAAAGTGGGACATCTATCAATGTGCTTACACACTTAGGTGCCTGTTCGAAATTTGGTGTCAGTCTGTAAATTAAGGTCTTTCCATTGTTGACAGGGTTGGATTCCTTCTTCCAGCACCTGTATCCAGCCAGCTGGGGATATGGGGGAGTGGCAGGGAGCAAGTGCAGGGCAAGGAAACCTAACTGCTACCACCACAGTCCCCTGATGAACCTGGCACCCACCGCAGCTGAAGCTGGAGCAGGGCAGGAGAGGCTCTGGGGCTCCCCCTGTACCTGGGTCAGCTGGTGACAGCAGAAGAAGTGGTGAGACCTTCCTCTCCCCCACCGCCCCCGAGTTCTGCCCCTGTTGACAGCCAGTTTAGTCTCCCCCCACCCTTCTCTGTAATGTAAGAATGTGTTAATGTTCTTTCAACATATTGTTGGTCTCAAAGTGTACTTGAGAAGCTTAATAGCAATATATTTGTGGTATATGTCTTCCTTTATGATGCACTAAAAAGCTTGCTTCTATTAGCTCAAGTTCATCTCATGTGGAGGAAAATGGAAATGACCCCTGAGCCTCACAACACACCAGAAACTGCTCACCTACTTTTTGCTATGTAACATCCCTCTCAAAAATTCTTCATTTCCACCAGGCCTACAGACAGCAATCCACCTGAGCCAGCTGCTTTTTCTACCCCAAAATTATCCAACAGAAATGGGGATAGAAGGTGGACTTGCATATACTTGATGACTGGATGTAACTGTCCACAGCTTGTAGCAATGTCCAGGTTAAA
>NW_017729004.1:45049575-45055488 GCF_001723915.1 Gavialis gangeticus | reverse complement strand
CTACCCCAAAATTATCCAACAGAAATGGGGATAGAAGGTGGACTTGCATATACTTGATGACTGGATGTAACTGTCCACAGCTTGTAGCAATGTCCATGTTAAAACTGAAAGCACTAGAGAAATCCCTAGTAGGTTTCATAAAAGTTTAGCTTTTTTTTTTTGCTTTTTGGGGTAAAAACTGCTTGAAGGGGTACTTAAATTTCCAGGGAAATGGTATATGTTTGAATGTAATTGTCTCCTGTAGCAATGCTTGCATTTTCGCTACTCAAAGAATGCATCTACACATCGCCGTACGTCACTGTAAGGTGCACTATGGCAACATGATCACATGGGTCTACACATGATCACCAGCTATGCCGCCATAGCAGCACACTCCCCCGTTATAGCGGCACACCCAGCAATTATTGTGTGCCACTATGGCAGCATAGAGGCAAAATCTAACCATGTGCATGGCTCAGTAACCACCCATTCTGGGCTGTGCTTTAGTACTTTCAAAAGCAATCACATGAATCTACACATGATCACCAGCTATGTCGCTGTAGCAGTACACTCCCCAGCTGTAGTGATGCACTCCCCAGTTATTGTGTGCCAATGTGGCAATGTAGTGGCAAAATTAACCATGCGCTGCGCACATGGCACAGTAACCACCCATACTGCACCATGCTTTCGTACAGTTATAGCAACGTTGCTATACGGTGATGTGTAGACACACCCAAAAGGAAACACTGCTGCAGCTGTTGTGTTGAGGCCTTCCCTTTGTTTCCAGGTAGGCTTTTAAGGCATGGATGGCATAAATCTTATTGTTCTTTATGAATGAGTTTATATTTTAATTAATTAATTTTTCCATCCTCGATTTGTTATTGCCTGTATTCCTTGCTGTGACTCTGCATTCCATATTCTGTTAGATATTTTTAAAATATTCTGCCAGGTTTTAAATAAAATTTAAAATGATACATTTCTGAATTAGTGTGTTCAATATTGCTATTAATCCGGATGAATTTCCTCTTTTGTTTTTTGATATTTATGTTGACTGGTCTTCCTGCCTTCATTTTTGCCTTCCCTTGAGGCCATGAAAATAAACAAGTCATCTGCACTTTGGTTTTAGTAATGTTTTGGTATCTGGTTCAAGTGAACACAGTGCTGCAAAGTCTGGATTGTAAACATGGTAAGGGAATATTTAAGACCCAACTGTTCATACTAAAATAAATAAATAAGCATGAAATAATTGAATAGTAAGGTCTTAAAACAGCTTTTTGAGAGAACTCTTTATTGTACCAGCAAGCAGTTCCTGACATTATCCTTTATGCAGATTAAATAGGTCTTCAGGGAAAAATGGTAAAATACAAAAAATGTTCCATTTTTTTTGAGAAGGAGATGAAGTAATAATCCTCCCCAGTAACCTTGCTTCTTATTATGCATCCATTTAAACTGCAGGCAGAAGAATATTAGGGGACCAAGAGTAAAATAAAATTGTTGCTCAGTACTATCAAGATGGTATTCTATCTTCTAGTATAATTGTAACTATACCTGCACCTTAATTATAGTCTCAAGCTACAATAAAACCATTAGGTGGTTTTGAAATGATATGGGGACAGAGCTGAAATAACTTCTACACTGTATGATGAAACAGAATTCTAACTGGACCCACTACTTTGGGATAAATCATAATTAATGGATAGGTATTCTGTCTAAGCCAGTGCAATGAAGGAAGAGGTTAATTTTTCAGTGTCTGTTTTAGTCTGAAAATGTTATGAGGCCAGTAAAAATGTTTCAGTTTTTGACAAAATATTGATATAAAGCTTTGATATTGTTGTAGAAAAAGGGAAATAATGGCAAAAAAATTCAAGTATGCATGATATCTGCTATTCTGTCTCTCTTTGCTTTGATTTTTATCAGCAAAAACATTACTGTGTATTTCTTTTGTTTAACATCTTGTGTAAAATGAATAATAAGAAACCACAATAGTATCTTGTAGAATATCATGAATAGCAGATGCCTGATATGGGATGATAGAACAACTATTCAATATTTTTTTTTAAATCTCAAACTGAGAGATGAGCTTCTTGGTCTTGCATTGGGTCCTGAATATCCAATCACAGGAATGAGACCCCAGAAGGCCAGAGAGGGCCATACTAGCTGACCTCTGCATTGGACCAGGATTTTATTTTTCTTATTAAGGGCCTGCTCCAAACTCAGTTGCAGCCAGTGGGAGTTTTGAATCAGGGCCAAATCCTTGCAGATGTCCTTTCTTTAGTTCAAAGCTTGGCTGCCATCCTTTCGGCTTTTATTAACAAAGTCACCAAAGAAACAAAGTAAAGGAAAGGATGTTTTCCTGGGGGTTTACTGTTTCTAATTAAAATGTTTAGTCACCAGAAATGTCCTTATTTTTGTTTCAGATCAAAATTACACCATTGGGTGGGGAACAGGAGGTCTTTTAGGAACACTGTATAAAATCTGAAAAGCAGAGCATGTAATCTTTTGGCCTTTCACTGAGTGTAGCTCTGTGCTGGTATTTTGGACAGCTAGCTCTCTGAGGAACAAACTCAGGAAAGAATGTCAGAGATGATTAGGAATGGCAGGGATGGAAGCATACTTTACTGGAAATGTTGGCTAACCTTACATTATAATTGCTGTACTGAAGCAGTAAACAGCTTCTATCCTTCTGATCTTTCTGGTGAAGAACAAGCAATGGCTACACTTATTTTTCATGTGAATTTTGCAGTGCCTCATACTTTATGGTGTTTATATTGCTAGTTCTGTTGTGTACATTACAATTAATGGAAATTTCTCATTACTGTGTTGGATCATCACAGAAGTATTGACATAATATTTGCGCCTCGGCTTTATGCCTTAGGGATATATGTTCATTTGTTCCCCGGCTTGTTTTTCATGACATATGCTGCTTTCAATGAGCAGTCGGAGTCAGGTTCTGATCTCCAGCACACTGCTGTGTATTGGGAATAGGTCCACTGAAATCAGTAGATTCTTCTAGTTTTACATTAGTGTTACTGAGGTCAGACTTTTCCTCAGTGAATGGGCTAACATCATCTCTAACTTTTGGCAGACAGAATGCTGTAAGTGGAAGACAAATGGATGGCTTCAAACCATTGCCAAAATCTCTTTATTACAGAGATTGAACTCTATAGCAGAGATGTTCAAATTATGACAGAAGGGTAATCAGATTATTATAGGGAAAACAAGAATTCTGTTTCTGTCAGCATCAGTATTTGAGCCATAATGGCAGTTTGAAGAGCACTCTGGAGACACGTGGCTGATTGAATCACAGCTTTATGTTATACTGTTTCTTCTTCCTGGAGGGTAGGGCTAGGATTAAGAGTGAGCTAGACAAGTTGGAGGATTGGGCCAAAAGGAATCTCATGCAGTTCAACAAGGACAAGTGCAAAGTCCTGCACTTAGGACAGAACAAATCCATTGATCAGTACAGACTGGGGGCTGACTGGCTGGGCAGCAGCTCTGCAGAAAAGGACCTGGGGGTTACAGTGGACAATGAATTGAACATGAACCAGCAGTGTGCCCTTGTCACAAAGAAGGCTAACAGCATACCGGACTGCATTGGCATGCGTGTTGCCAGTAGGTCAAGAGGAACAATTATTTCCCTCTATTCAGTGCTGGAGAGGGAACATCTGAGTACTGTATTCAGTTTTGGGTCCCCCCATTATGGAAAGCATGTGGAGATATTGGAGAGTGTCTTGTGGAGGGAAACAACAATGGTGCAGGGGTGGGGGACATGACTTTTGAGGGAACTGGACTTATTTAGTCTAGAGAAGAGGAGACCGAGAGGGGACTTAATAGCAGCCTTCAACTCCCTGAAAGGGGGTTCAAAAGAGGATGAAGCTAGACTGTTCTCAGTGGTGGCAGATGACAGAACAAGGAGCAATGGTCTCAAATTGCAGCAAGGGAGGTTTAAGTTAAATATTAGGAAGAATTTTCTTACTAGGCAGGTAGTAAAACACTGGACCAGGTTATTCAGAGAGATGGTGGAATCTCCATCCTTGGAGGTTTTCAAGACCCAGCTAGACAAAACTTTGGCTGGGATGATCTTGTTGGGGCTGGTCCTGCTTTGCACAGGGGATTGGACTAGATGACCTCCTGAGGTCCCTTCCAGCCCTGACTGTCTATGATTCTAAGGCATAGGAATGGTTAGGTCCTCACAGCAATTTCCTTTGGGGAGGAGGGAAGATTTCAAGTAACCCAAAAGTGGGTGGTCAGTTGGAAAGACTAATAATGTCTCCTTAGTTCATGCTTGGGGCCATAACATGGAAACATATTGGAGGAGCCATACTGTAAAATATCTACATATTTTTCCCCACCTCTTTGTTTTTAAGGGTTGTTTATTTTGTTACCTTTTTCATTCTACGTAGTGATAACTGCTCTATAATTTTACTAAAAGTGAATGTTTTAACTGAGGTCAGAATTTACCTGGATGAATTTGCCTTTTTCCTTAGAGCTTAAAGCACTGTGATTGAAGCACATAGATAAGACCATACCTGGGAGGGAGAGGAGCTATGGGCTAGTCTTTTTGGTCTGTGTTTGTTCATCATCTAGCACAACAGGGTACTGATTCATGACCAGGGCTCCTAGATGCTGGGCAATACACATCATTAGCTGCAATAAGAGAACTGCATAGTCCATGAGACTTGATGGTTCAAATAGTGTTTTAAGTAGTGAAGATTAGTTTTTTTCTTTTAGTACAGTAAAATGAAAGACCATATTTGATATCAGCTTGGTATACAGTACATTCTCTAAAGGACTACAGTATGTCCTTTGGGCTTGATAATCAAGCCAATGTTTTTCATAGTTGGCTACTTTGATGTACGCCAACTAATAATAGCTATTACAGAAATAAAAGTCTGAATTAGTTTTGCAAATGAGTCCTAGCTCCTATAAAACTGGTGGTGATTTTTGAAATGCAAGCAAGACTTATGTTTCACCATGAAAAAAAGAACAATGGAAAAAATATATGCGTGAGGTAAGGATTTTTGTGGGTGATGCCTTTTATTGAACTAACTACATTGTTGGGATAAAGTTAGAAATGCTTTCAAACGCAAGGCATCAGGTCTGAGGGAAGAAGCAGACACAGCAATGATTAAAAACAGTGGAAGAAATTAGGCCTGTCTGTCTTATCCTTGTTTTATGTGATAAAACTGAACTGAGTGAGCTTCACTGAATTAGTGCTGCTTCACATTTATGTACAGAATATTTTCAACTGTTGAACTAAATAATAGATGGTTAAAATCCAGTATAAATAACTGGATTATTACAAAATAACACCTATATATTCACAGTTTAAATTGGAGCTATTTACAAAGCAGATTAACCAGCATTTAAAATATAACATACATTCTGTGGAGAAAGTTGCTAAGATGTTTGTGTGCATCTCTGTACAAGGAAAGAAATATCATCATCTTTTGTGGTGTTCTGGTAGATGTCTTGTGAAAAGTACTGACTGAACATGGAAAACAAAGCAACAGATGGCACAACCTTATAATAGGTCAGTAAACTCTTAAAGTGCAAAACTGCCAGTCCTGAAATTGAAAACAGGTGGCAAAAAATTCACTTGGAGACTTGGCATTTGTATGTAATCAGTTACTTTAAGTGTCTTGGTCAGACACATATTGGTTTCACTGCTGATTGCAATTTAGCAACTAAAGGAACCAACACTTGTATTTAATTAGAATACTATAGTTATAACTGATCACCTTTTTATATTACTTTCTTTCTATTTTTTCCTAGGATAGACCCTGGTTTAACAACCTTTTTTTTTTTTTGGTTGAGTTGTGTTTCACAATGTCTTTTATTATACCAGTAGTAATATGGTTTGCAGTAGTATTTGTGGCAAATAGTTTCTTTCTCAGAGTAGTTAAGTCAGGGGTGGGCAAATTATTTGGGCTC
>NW_017729004.1:45037186-45044575 GCF_001723915.1 Gavialis gangeticus | reverse complement strand
AGCTCACCAAAACTTCCGAAGTAGCTGTGTTCCACACAAGCCCAGGCAGACAGAATGGGGCTGTGGGTGGGCAGGAAGTGGTATCTGGGATCAGGATGGGCAGCTGGGGCTGGGACTGTGAGGCTTGGACAGCAAGGGGGCTGGGGAAGAGTCATGATCCACTCCTTGCACGTCCCTGCAATGGGCACTGGTTCCACAGTCAGGAGCATGCAGGGAGGGGATTACAGCTCAACTCTGGGCCCCAGCCTTGTGTTGTCCCTGCCTGCGATCCTGGGGTCTCCACATAGACTGTCCAGGACCCACGTGGGAAGCATGCATGGTCAGGCAGATGGGATGGTGCCACAGGTGGGCGGGGAGCTGCATCTGGGAGTGCGTGGGTAGGGCTAGGTTCTTGAGGTGGTGACAGCATAGAGCTGCGTCCCAAGGCAGAGCCATGATACATTCTCTACACACCTCTGCTAGCGGAACTGAGGCCCAATGTAGGAATGCACGGGCAGCAGATCACAGCCCTGCCTCAGACCCTGGCCCCTGCCACCACACTATCACTGCCTCGTGATTCCAGCCCCACCTACCTATCCTGCTTCTGGACACTGCTCACCACCCATCTGTGGCCCCATCCCATTTGCCCAGCCACATGCTCTTCCCACGCAGGTCCCACCCTCAGCAGTGGGTGTGGGGCAGACCAGCTGGGGTGCCTGGGCAGCAGGGCCAAGTCTGGCAGCAGCCACAAGGAGCCACCACTGCCAGTGCTGCCAGAAAGCAAGTCCGGCATTCCCCCCTCCCCACCCCCTAGGGCCTGTTGTGTGCCTGGGGGTGGCAGGACCAGCTGCATGCGCCAGCTGTAGTGTCTGGGCTGGGCAGGGCCGAGAACTTGCCATGGGCCAGACAAAATCCATTGGCAGGCTGGACCCAGCCCACAAGCCATATTTTGTCCACCCCTGTGTTAAATTCTCTCACTATCACATTACTGTTCTCTTTTGAAGATATAAACTCAACAAATACATCTGTGTTTGGTTTTGCATAGTTGAAATTAAATGCCATGAAACAAACAGTGGTAGAAATACAAAAATGTTGTACTGAAATAGCATCTCCCCTTAACCTGTTTTCCTGAACTTGCCCTTTTCATGTTTGAGGGAGCAGTTGGGTGCCTTTTTAAGTGTAGATGGCTATCAGTAACCTAAATGGGAACATCCCAATCAAAGAGAGAGGGCTTCAATGTAAGCAATGTGGTTAAGGTTGACATGTAGAGAAATACACAAATAGCTGAACTGATTACAGGCCAGTTTAAGTCTGGAACGCTTTGAAAGGTATCTTAAGTTTATATAGGCCAAAGGATGCTGGCCAAAATACCTGAAATTTGTATGTGAGGAAGACAAAAGGCCTTTGAAGTAACCATACTGGAGGATATTAAACTTAAAGAAATCCAAGATGATCAGGAGAGAAGTTTTTGCGCGTGGAAAAACCAGTAAAGTAATCCAGTAAACTAAGAATTGTTCTAACTTTCCAAACCATAGTTTTACATTGGGGTTTAAAATAGGCAAAATATCTTCACCCCCATCTAATTCAAACTGAATTCTATCTATTGTATGGAAACCATGAGATAAGCTAGTAATTGCTATATGCAATACATTACAGATTAACATTCACCAAGCTCTGGGCACTGACACACAAATGGGGTGGCTTTCAGAAGTTCTGAGCATTCACAAACTCACTTAAATTAATGGAAAATGCAAGTTGCTCAGTAAGCTTCCAAACATCATTGTGACAGGAGGCAATCTCTCAGGCCTGGTCACCATACTGGCCCACCCACCCGTCTAGAGCAGTCTGCCCGGTTTCGCTTGCCACACCTTAGATGTAAAGTCAACTGCTGTTACAATAAGCGGGAGGCTGCCTATTTAAGTCTGTGATGCCTAGGGGGTTTTACATGACTCCAACCTTCCCTTATCATGTCCCATGACTTGCAGATGTCTTCCTTGAGTTGCTGTTTGCTCTGTCTCGAGGCCGGGCCAAACTCAGCCCCTTGCTAGGCCTCACACGTTCATCCTATCATTCCACCCCAATGGGCTTCATTCACTCCACCTGCTCTCACCAGGCCTCTAGCACTCTGCCCACTCTTGCTGGGCCTCTTACTCGCTGTCCCATACAGGACCACATTTGACCTGCCCTGCTCCCTTGAGCAGCTCCAGTAAGCCATCCGGCTTGCCTACTCATACCCCTTGACTGGCTCTGGTGCAGCCTTTCGGGCCGCTTCCGTGACCCTCATTTGAGCTGTGACCAGCCAATTCACCTCGCCCTAGGTGGAGTTCTGACTCAAGTCCCTTGCTGGATAACTCTTCATTTGCAACCTCTAATAAGGCTAATTACTCGCCCTCTCAGCTTCAGGTCGACTTGTGGTTTCAGGCATCCCAAGACTTACGTGGGCCTAACTGCCCACTTCTTGAGGCATCAGCACACACCTCCTTCTCTGGGGTCTGAACACTGTACCCCTTTGCTGGGGTGACTATTCTGCCCCACTCACTGGGGCCTAAACTCAGCCCCTATGCTGGGGCCTCGGGATATTACACCCCCACGGCCTCAGGTGGCTCTCTATAGGCATGCCTGGCCCCACTACCATCAGGGTTTTACACCCCCAGAGGCTCAGGTGCCTGTCAAAGTGGGCTTGCCTGGCTTCACTACCACTGGGATCTTACACTCCTGTGGGCTCAGGTGTCTCTCACATAGGCATGCCTGGCGCTGCTACCTTCTGGTCTTCATGACCCACCAGATGGTGGGGGCTGGGGTTGTCAGGTGACCCTACCTGCCTTTCACAAGGGAGGTAGCTGGCCTAGCATTTCTGGGGTAATGTCCTGCCACAGACAGGTCTACTAGACCACCCTTCCCTGGCAGGGTACAGTTTTGGGTCTTACCCTGGATCAAGCAGACCTACCTGCCCTGATCTAGCTCCCTCATTAGGGTTTCTGTATGCTGTTCTTGGGTCTCTCTGATTGGGTCTAGCTCTCACTATGGCCCCATTCTGATCTTATAACAGCCTGCATGCTGGCTGACCCCTAGCCTCTTTGGCTGTGAAGTCTCCCCTCCTTGCAGGCTCTGGCACCACTTCCAGGCCAGTCAGGTACCAGATAGCTCACAGTGGCCTTGGCCTGCCCCTCACATTGGGGTTAATTTGGCCTTGGCCCTCTTGTATTGACCAGTGTGAGGGTTCAAGAGTCAACCTAGCAGCTGCTGAGCCCATACTCCAGAGTGGGGTCCCTCCTGGGTCCCATCAGAGAGCTGTCTTCTACTCTGGATCTTGCCTCGCCTCCTTGTAGGCCTACCAGGTGTTAGTCCCATGCTCAGGCAGGGCCTTGTTCTGACTAAGCCAAAACCTTCCTGGAGCTCTGGACCTCACTGGGTCTGTGGGAACCTCCTGCCATCCCCATAGTTCCTCCCTTACCGCCAAGGTGTTCTGTGAGCAGCAGCTCAGCCAGGTGTTGTTGTTCATTTGGCTGCTTGCAGCTAACTGCTGCCTTAGCCCTGAGAGCTGGGATCTAAAATGGCTGGCCTGCACCTGCTGGCTGCCTGCTCTCAGCCCTTAAAGTGACAGAGCACTGAAGGTGCTCCGTCATACACCTTTCCCCCTTAAAACGGCTGCCATGGGGGTGTCTCCCTGCTGTTCAACATGTGGGCTTTTCTGTAGCCTGAAGCAGCACACTAAGTGGCAAGCATCCAATTGTGCTCTGCCACATACCTCCCCTCAAAATCATTCCCTGGTGGTAGTGCAAGTCTGACTGGCCAGTCGGGCTACTGAGTTCCCAGCCAGTGCACCATTTGACAGAGGGCAATCTCCCGGGCCCAGTCACAGTACTGGTTCGCCTGCCTGTCTGGGGCAGTCTGCCCGGTCTCATCTGTGACTCCTTTGATGTAAAGGAAACTGGTGTTGCAATAAGCAGGAGGCTGCCCATTTAAGACCCCAATGCCTAGGCTGGGCCTTGTTCTAACCAGGCTGAAACCTTCTTCCTGGGGCTCTGGACCCCACTGGCCTGTAGGAACCTCCTGCCATCCCCATAGTTCATCCCTTACCGCCAAGGTGCTCTGTAAGCAGCAGCTCAGCCAGGTGTTATTGCTTCTTTGGCTGCTTGCAGCAAACTGCTGCCTTAGTCCTGAGAACTGGGATCTAAAATGGCCACCTCATCATGACTGGCTTGCACCTGCCGGCTACCTGCTCTCAGCCCTTAAAGTCAGCACCGAAGTTGATCAACTTGAAATGTACAGTTATAATTGTCAGTCTTAGAAGTGGATGGTACAGAGCTAAGAAATCTATATCTATGAATGTGAGTGGTTAAAAAAGCAGGAAGCTTTAAGATCATAAATAAATGACCAATGGTTTTTGTTCCTCAGCTATAAATACCTTTGAGTGACATGATATTCTGAACATTTAGGATGCTGCTCTGTGAAAAAAATAGATCCCTTAACAGTATCTAAAGTTGGGCAGGCACCTCTTATCACTGATCACTACATAATATCCAGCCCAAAGTATTGTCCCATAGGCCCACCACCTATCACATTCACAATCTCAGAGGTTGTTTACACTCCCAGGCTATGGACAGAAGTTATACATAAATCAGTTTAAGTGGTTGAAAATTAGTTTAAGTCTGTAACAGAACAAAAGTTCAGTGCACATAAACCAGTTTCAAAATGGCTGAAAGTGGTTTAAGATAATGTTGGTTGAATGTAGTATCAGGCTTAACTGATTTGGGTCAAACTGTTTTATGGAACTTATGTCCCAGACTCCCTCCTGGTTTGAGTTCAAATCAGGGTTCCCTAGCATCCCAGCATGCTTTCCAGCCCTGGACTGGGCTGTGCTGTCTGCTCCAGAGCGCAGAGCTGGCCCTGCCCCTCTGTTAATTAGCTAGCCCTCACTGCTCAGGCTAGAAAGGGGGTGGGGGTGGGAAGCCTGGCTGGGGATCATGGCCAGGTCTGTCTGAGGGGGGCACAGGCAGCCCCTGCCAGGCCTTTCCCCCCCAGAGTGGAGGGGGCAGGAGCATTGGGCAGAGCAGGGCAACAGCCTAAGAGGAACTGCCCCCCTCCCCAGGCAAATCCCTGATGGGGTCTGGGAGGGGCTTTAATGCCCCCTTCCCCAGCTCAGTGTGCTGCCCACACTCCCTGCATTCTGCTGCAGTAAACCAAGGGGCTTGGGTGGGCAACAGCCTGAGAGGGACTGCCCCCCCCGGCAAACCCCTGATGGGGTCTGAGGGGGGTTTTAATCCTCGCTTCCCCAGCTCAGTGTGCTGGTGCCAAGCCCTGCAGGAGTAGACTGAGAAGTGGGAGGTGTTGGCAAAGATGGAGATGGAGCTAAGGGTACAAGATGGGGTCCCAGACACCTTGAGGGTCGCATACAGCTTGACCAAAGAATGCAGAGAGGTACATTTACATTATAAAGCAGAACTTGTAAAAGGTGGGAATACATAAATAAAGACTTTCTGAATACCTGGATGTAAGGAGACACTGTGCCCTCAGGATTACCTAAGACCTATACAAGGCTTTGTCTTGTCTTTTTGGTTTATTATATTCCTTTTTAAGTTAGACTATGTTGTGTGTACTCTCACTGTGTTTTACTGGGCTGTATTTTAGCTTAGGCAAAGACTTTTGTTCTTTGTTGTGTGCTTGAGGTTGCAAATTGTAGTGTTCAATACACACTTGCTTCAGAGAGAGGATTTTTTTCAGAGAAAGGACTTTTTCCCCACCCCCTGCTTAGACTAACCTGCTTAATCAATTCAGGCTCGAGTTTTGAATGTCTGTCCCTAGTCCTGGGAACAAAACAATATCCTTGTGGCAGCTACCTCCGTTGTTTACAAGGAAAATGCATTAGGAAAATACTGAATATTCTGTTAGCTTTCTTAGTGCACTTTAACAGCTGGATACAAGAAGAGAAGCCAGCACCATGTGACCAGCCAGCTGTCTGTAGACCACCATTAAATATTCCCCTTTCTATTAGTAATCCAAAAACTTTGTTTTGGAAACCATTATCTGAGATTAAACTGGGTTCATCTCTTCAATGCAGAAAGTTTTGCAATACTGAAGTATTAGAACATTATCTTTGCTAGGTTTTTTCTGCTCTTTGTTAACTATATTTGTACTTGTAGCTATTTAACTTCTAGCTCTCTTGCTTGGAATCTGAACATGTCATCCTTTCTCATGGTAACTTCTAAATGTATGAAATACATGCAGAAAGCAGTTCTCTATCATTATAGGATTAGTCTAATACTGCTCATTTTAGCAAAGCTATTGTTGGCAATAAAGCTAGCTGTTGTTTTTCCTTTTTGTGCACATTTACATGAGAAGAGGATACAGCACACATATAGAGGATATATTTTGTGCCCCATCCTCCCTCCCTTCCTATACCTTATCCCCCAACCAAGTATTAAATAACCAGTGGTACATGTGTTGGGTAACAAGTAATATATGCTTTTACCTGTATTTATATCAAAAGATATGTGGCAGATGCTTAGAAACTACTCTTTTAACAGGAGTGTAAACAGGAAGCTTACTAACTGGAAGACTGCATAGGTTTAGAACAGCCAGTTGGGATGTAAGGTGAGATGACTGACTGCACACAGTTAATTTTGGGGGTGGAAGGAAAGCAAGGTAAGAAGTATGCTCCTTTTTGTTAAGCAACTATCAATGAATGGCTCTGTTTTGGAAGTGAGAAGTAGTTTTGTCTTTTTGATAGCTAGGCTGCAGAGAAAAGGTATCCTGAAACTAAAGAGCATATGAGAAACTGTCATATGAATACAAAGAAATCAGAAAATTAAAATGTGATGTGATGGGAAGCACAAGTATCCCACTATGAGATTTTTTTTTTTTTGCAATGCCAATAAACCCAGCATTTGAGACAATCTGGTTTTCATCCTAAACTTGCTCAAGGGCCATATCCAGTAAGGCGGGGCGGACAACCAAAGGCCCATAAGTCAGATCTAGCCTACCAGGATATTTCACCTGATTTGAAAAGCCCAAATAGGTGGCATTTTGGTGAGGGGGGAAGGATTTTGCAGCATTCAGCAGCCAAGTTGTGTGTTTAGTAGTGGCAGTTCAGCACTGGGGAGAAGTGGCAGTGGCTGGGTCAGAAGCATCAGACCACCTCGGATTGATATGCATTATTTCAGCCCGCTGCTCTGAAAAGGCTGGCAGCAGTAATAGTGGCCACTTCCAGTCTGCAATCTTTATGAGGGTGTTGAGGACAGGAGCAGTGGAACAGGTGGCTCCACTGTAATGCTTGGTGAATTCTCCGTTGCGTGGGGGTGGTGTCTCATGAGTGGATTGGAAAGTCCTAGTCTGCCTGCAAGGGCGGTGGGGATAGGGCAGGCTGTACTGGGTGGGGAGGGAGGGGAAATCCTGTGTGCCTGAAATTAT
>NW_017729004.1:45031851-45032186 GCF_001723915.1 Gavialis gangeticus | reverse complement strand
TGTACTGGGTGGGGAGGGAGGGGAAATCCTGTGTGCCTGAAATTACCCTCTGTAGGTGGCCAGAGTCAAAGTGCCACCCACCACTGGATTTTTCTGTACATTGTTTATATTCCATCTTTTCCCAATAATAAAGGTGCCTCTTTTCAGCCTTTACATTTAGTGATTCTCAACTTCTTTAGACTCAAGGAACCCCACAGCAGATGCCAGCTCTTAGCTTTCGTGGATATTTTGACTACAGAAAAATAATAGAGCAATTATTTTGTTGTAAAGAACTCAAAGACCATAACAGGTCAGAAGGTTTGTGGCACTCTAGATCCATGGTAACATCATAGATC
>NW_017729004.1:45026082-45026851 GCF_001723915.1 Gavialis gangeticus | reverse complement strand
AACAGGTCAGAAGGTTTGTGGCACTCTAGATCCATGGTAACATGATAGATCATGATACACAGTGACTAATCATGAGAGAAAAGCCAAAATGGGGGGACATTCTCAAAATGGTTGTGGGTGTGTTTCTCTTTGGTGCTAAAAGCAAGTTGGCCTGAAGAGGGTTTATGGACAAGATTAGGAAACCCTACAGTGGTGTTCATAAATATGTTAGAACTGGTTAGCTATTACAATCCACCTTTAACAGATCATGTATTTAAATACAAGCAGGTATGATGGGTCTTACAGAGTTTCCACTTACTATTTCAGCATGTTCAATTGTACCCCAGATATCTCCCATAGAGAGGAAATGACCATAATACTGAGATATGTAAACCCTGAAGGAAACAAATGTGTTAATGAGGAGAGTTGTATTGAGTTTATTGATCAGAAAGGAGAAATGTGGAAGGGGACTAGCTGCAGAAATTTTAAATCAACTAGCAAAACTTGGATTGGGTTCATTATAATTTAGAGGGCAGGAATATGACAGGGGTGCAAATAAGCTGTGCAAAGACAACCATGTCCAAGCAGTCTTGATGGAAATAAATGAATTTGCAACATTTGTTCTATGTTCTGCTCCTTCTTTAAACCTATCAGGTGCTTATGCATAGAGAATGCATAATACATTTTGCTGTGTAGTAATGCAGGGGTTGCCAAACTTTTTTAGTAAGTGTATCCCTGGATGCAGAATGGGAAGGGGGGGTGTGGGGGGGTGCACAGTGTGGGGTGGTGG
>NW_017729004.1:45021696-45025999 GCF_001723915.1 Gavialis gangeticus | reverse complement strand
GGTGGGTGCAAGCTCTGCCCCCTCCCCAGCCGCTGCCCTCACCCTACCCTGTCCCTGCTCCTGGGAGGCAGCGGCATGGTGGGTGGCAGCACTCCGTCCCTGCCTGCCTGCACGTACCCCATAGGGCAGGGGTGGGCAAAATGCGGCCCAGGGGCTGGATGCGGCTCTCCAGGCCATTCTTTCCAGCCCGTGGGGCCCCCCCAAATTAAGAAAATTAATATTTATCTGCCCCTGGCTGCCTATCATGCTGCCCTGAATGGTTTGCCAAAACTCAGTAAGCGGCGCTCTGCCGAAAATAATTGCCCATCCCTGCCATAGAGCCCTCCCAAGTACTCCTGGGGGTATGCATACCCCCAGTTGACAACCCCTGTAGTAATGTTTAAGGGGAACAGTCTGGACATGACCTGCACCAGTGCCAAAATGCCTGGCTATGGCTCTGTCAAACCCACATCTTCTACATTCTAACAGTAAGATTACGCAAGCAGCTGAATGAAGACTTTTTTGGATTGCATTATTTTATTTGAGTACATGAGTGGTAATTAGGTGTCTAATATTCTTCATTGGATCTAGCCCTAAGTGTTTACTTTTTAAATGTGTATAATATTAGTTTGACCAGCACTTGGGCTTTCCTCTGCATTGCTGACCTGATGTAAGAAAGAAAAACAGCCTTCAGGAAAGAAGGAAACAGTTTTCCAAGAGTCTGTTTTAAACCAAATGAAAATCAAAGTTATGCAGAGGTCTATGAAATTCATAGCAATAGGCCTATGAATGACTTAACTCTCAGAAAAATCCACAAAGTTGGATTGCTCAAGGCTTAAGTGCACTACTTCACTTTGTAGGACTCATGCAGGTACTGTGCCCATGCTGCTACTCTGAACAGGAATGAATTTCATTCAAGAATGAGTTGCAAAAGAAAGAGTTTAAATAGATTTTGAATAAGATGATGAGATGATTCTTTAAAATAGGATTTCTCATGTCATGTTGCTTTCTGGTAAAGTACGTGAATGTTTGTGTACTTCCATAGACCTTGGGGGAATTAAATTGTTGTTGAATCAGTTCTGTACCACAAGATGTAAAGAGTTTGTTTCCAAACCTTACTGTGGCTTTTGTGGCTCATGATGGGCTGTCAGCCAGTCTGTGAGCTAAAACTTTGGCAACAACGTGGCATTAACCTAGAAATATAAGGCTGTTTTAAAGCCTGTCTTTCATATAATTGGCTGATGCTCCAACTTCATTGAGTCAGGAGGAGAGGAGATGGGGAAAGAAAGCAGACTGCTGGCACTGTTTAGTCTGGAAAGGAAAGAAGAGTGTTGAACTCTGTTAGTATATGCTTTTTAGAAATAAAAATGTGGTGGGAAAAATGATAAAAAAATGAGAGGGGCTGATTTTTAACATGCATCATCAGCGCCCTCCTAATAAAACAGACCACTTTCAAACCAACCTGCTATTCTCCAAAATTACTATGCATATTGAGTAATCTTTTCTTGACTATGATTAATAAGGCTGCAGGAGTTAACCATATTTAATATTGCCATGTCCATTTCAAGTAATTAAAAAAAAAAAAAGTAATTCCTTATCTCAATATAGATTCTGGGGTCTTTTGGCTCATTCCCTGATTTTTCCTTGACTCTTCTCCTCTAACCAGTAAAAATTAAAAGCGAATATACCCAAAATGAAAATTAATTAAATAGGTCATGGAAATTATTTTTGGAAATTAGTACTGTGTATCATGTGTAAAGAAAAAAACTAGGGCAGCTGTGAAGTCAGCCTTGTTTTTCCATTCTTTTGATTGTACCTTTGAGTCCCTTCGAATCACTGAGTTTACATAATTGGAGTTTATCTAAACCCAGTTCCATTTACAAAATAAATCTCCAGAAATATTTAAGCCCTTTAATGTTTGTTATCATTATACACTGTTCTGCGAGTTTCCCCTAAACCCTCCTCCTCCCCCACCCAAGAAGACTAAACTTCATACAAGTAAAATGTGGCATGTCAGTTGTTATGTAACATAGCAGAGACAGTAGTAAATCATTTACTTCTTAATTATGTTTATTTTAGCTGTCCTTTCTTCACTATGTAGTATTGGAGCATTAGTTTGATTCCTGTTTAGAAAACCACACAGATGACAAACCATTTGCATTAATATCCTATCTTATGGTACTGTTGTGCTGATGCTTTTATCATGGAAATGTTATGGGAACAGTGAAAAAAATCTGAGAAAAATTAAGTTTGGGGTTTTTTTTTAACAACTCATGGTTAAATGCTGGAAAGAAGTAATCTTCAAATAGTTTGCTTACATTAATAGCCACCAGCAACTGAGCAGTGACAAGCTTACTCACTTTAGGAAAGCAGAGGCAACACATTAACAGATATAAAAAATCTGCTAACACTTAATATTTTGTCCTAATTCATAAACTTTAAAACCACATTGCAGTTCTCATATTAAAGAAACACAGTCCTGCTGTTTAGTTGGAATTTGCAGAACATCTATAACAGCATGTGCTCTTTCTAACATTGGGGACCCCTCTACACATGCAGATAAAGGTGCAATGGGAACTAATACATGATCCACACAACCGTACCTCCTACCATGTGCATGGCAGGAGACGTGATTGTGGGATCATGCATTAGATCCCATTGTGCCTTATGGTTGGTGCGTGGGGAGCCTGATCCCAGGCTCCTTGTGTACTGACAAGAAACAAGCTTCTACAGCTGGGAGCCCCCCTCACTTGAGGGTCTGCCAGCTGAAGAGGTGTCTAATGAACTCCTGGGGCTGGGGGGTCGCAGCTGCGGCAATCCCACAGCCTCTGTGTTGTGTTAAATCCCTGGGGCTCTGAAAACATAACAGCTGTGGTCCTGCAGTCCCACAGATTTCATATACCCCTGAAACTTGGGGATCACAGCAGGCATGATCCACCAGCCTTATGAGTTTCTTGCACACCTGAGGCTGGGAGATTACAGCAAGTGTGATGCTGCAGCCCTGGGGGGTTCATGCACCCCCAGGACAGCTGAGCCCCGCAGCTGCCAGGGCCCAACTGAGTCCTGTCACCCAGCATATACAGCTGTGAAGCTCAGGTTGCCCATACTCCTGGGACTTAGAGTCAATAGCTGCTGGGGTAGAGTCCTTCCAGTTACAGGACTCTTGGCCCTCGCTGGGCACAGTGCACACCTGTGGCTGGTATCCCCATCCCAGCCACAAAGGAGACCCTGCTACACATGCAAATTAAAGCTTGGTAACAATCAGCTATGAAGTTAGTACACATTTCTTAGGTCTAATTTTAGAGCTGGTTGAAGTTTTTTGTTAGAGGTGCACCAATACTTCAGCCCAATATTGGGTCAGCACCAATGTAAAGAAAATTGAGTGTATCAGAAATTGGCCTGATGTGTCCAACAATTTGGCTGATAAATGCCTGTACATGATCACAGCTGCAGCACAACACATAGGCAACGAAGACCACAGTCTGGCAGTATGGAGAGCTGTGTGCTGCTGGTAAATCTGCTGTGGTGGAAGGGGAGGGAGGAGGGAAGGGGCATGGAGGCCAGATCAAGGCTTCCTGTGGTGAGGAAGAGAATGGGGCTGGGGCAGGTGCTCCAAAGCCAGGGTGGGGCGTGGGACAGAGCTGCGGCTTGTCTGTGGGGCATGGGGAGCAGGGACTCCCACCACTACATGTATCCTGGGAAGACATGGGGGGTGAGGCACATGCTGCAGGCTGGGACTGGGGCTGTGCTGGGTTCTTCCTGGCACGTGGGAGCGGGGGAGCTGGGCTGGGGCAGTAGTAGTGCTGGGAGGAGGGGTCTATGGTGGGATTACAGCAAATTTTGGTGTGGCTGCAGCCCCCACCATAGTCCCCTTCCCAGTGCTGCTGTTGCCCACCCCGAGCACAGCCCAGCCCAGCCCAGCCCAGCCCAGCCCAGCTCCCACTGGGAAGAGCCCAGGGCAGCTTTGGCTCCAGCCCACAGTGGCAGCCTGCCCCACCCCATTCAGATTCAGGGATATGCCCCCCATGTCATCCTGGTCTCTGCCCCATAGCCCCTGCATAAGCCACAGCTCTGTCCTGCACCCACTCCACCTCAGCTGGGCAGCACTTGCCCCAGCCCCACTCCCTCCCTCACCACAGGGGGCCTTGATCTGCCCCCCAATGCCCCTTCCCTTACCCCCCATCCCTTCCACCACAACAGACTTACCAACTGGACACTGCTTTTCAAGCTGCCGAGCTGTGCTCCTCGACATCTACATAATGCTCTATGGCTGTGCATGTATGGACCATTTATCAGCCAAATTATCAGCCATATCAGGCCAATT
>NW_017729004.1:45018713-45021674 GCF_001723915.1 Gavialis gangeticus | reverse complement strand
AGAACTGGACACAATACTCCAGCTGTGGCCTGACCAGCGCACCTCTAGTTCCCTGCTCTAAATTTATAGTGAGGTTCCTTCTTGATGCACAGTTATATGTCTTTTTTCTCCCCTATACCAAGTGATGCCCTTAATATTTACTGAAATCCAAGATAAGGTTTTTCCCCATGTCAAATGCGAGGGAGCCTCATCTTAGATTTGAGTACCAGCCCAGGGCAAGTGGCTACTAATGGGGGGGTGGGGGAGGGTGTTCTGCCTGCCTGCCTGCTTGCCTGCCACTGCTTTCCCCACCACAGTGATGGGGGGTGATGAATTTAATAAGTAAGGATTGGGGACTGGTTAAATGAAATTTTAAAAAATAGTACATTAATAATAGTATAAAAACATTTAGCTCCTGTCCCAGGACTTTTCATCAATAAATCTTAAAGTAGTTTACAAAGGAATATCATTATTGTGCAGGAAACTCAGGTCATGTACCCTGCCAAATGACACTGATCACAGAATCATCCAGCTCATTTCATTTTGAGCTTTCAAGACTGAAATATTCATCAATATTGTATCAGATTTTCTTCATTGTCCTTCATTATTGGCATCCTTTTCACCTCTCACAGAGCCAAGAGAGGTAGTTGACCATGTTAGTCTGAAGTCAGGCAGAAACAAGTTAGAGCCGTGCCTTTATAAACTAACTGAAATAAAGATGTATAAAGTTTCACAAGCCACAGTTTACTTCATCAGATCCTCTCCTAGTGTCATACTTTCCACTTGACATTAGAGATTACAAATCTATACTTTTAAAAGGTTTTTGCACTTGTAAGAGCACTTTTATTTCTTTTTTTAATGAAAACTTAGGTGATATCTACACAAGAATATTTGCCTGCTGAAAGTGCCATTTTAAACTACTTTAGTTATACCAAAGCCAACTCTTTAGTAAAACACTTTTTGTTTTGTCTTGGGGCTATCCTATTTTACTTTAAACTGCTCCCTAAATAAATAACCTAAACTAAAGTGAAATAGAGAGTTAGAGACGGGTAGCCATCTTAGTCTGAAATTAGGCAGAAGGCAAGGTATTGTGGCACCTACTAGACGAACTCATTCAGAGAGACGTGAGCTTTCATAGGCTACATGAGCCTACTTCATCAAATGATACTGATAGCATGCAGAAAGCAAGGGTATTAAATAGAAAGGAATAAAGTATTTTAAATGTGAAGGATAAGGAAAGGAAGAAGGAAGGAGGGGGGCATTGCTGAGTAGGCAAGGTGAGTTGAAAAGATCAAAGGGGATGAACAAAGTAGTTAACCTACCGAGGGACATAGGAGTTACAAAAACTAGTGCAAGTAATGGAATAAGAATCTAGAGTTTTTGTTGAGACTATACTTAGCACAGTCCAGTTTGTGGCTCATTTCTTGTCCCACCATTTATTGTTCAACAATTTTTTTAAAGTTTTCTTCATTAAGAACAGCTACTCTGAGGTCAGTGATATTGGGCATTTATATACATACTTTTTTGTCCCATGATGCGCTTGAGATCCTCTTCTACGGAGAAGACTTAATTAATTGAGTTTGCTCTAAATGTGAGCTGAGGCAAACTGTGCTGCACCATATGCAGTTGTATAAGTGGCAAAATACTTGTCAGTGCACAGAAAATGATGGCAGTGCACTTTTGAACTAAAGCTTCTCTGAGTTTTAGTTCAAAAGCATGCCGCCACCATTTTTTCGGCGCTGACACACATTTTGCAACTTATATTCAGCGTTGCAGTTCTGGGTGCTTCCATGTGTAAAAATGCCCATTATTTCCAAAGGGGCCAAAGTGTTCTGCCATAGACTTTTCTGTCCTTTTAGAAGTGAAGTTAGGGCTTTGTTGCACATTAACATTAGGTACATCCTGGAGCTCTTAACCTTTGATTGTGCACACATTAACACCTGAAAATTAGGTTTAAGCACACTTTAGTTGGCTTAAATTTACATCACTCTAGAGCAGGTTTATTTCCATTCTGTGTTACCTAGCTTTTATTCCATTAGTACATAACCACTGTCCACAGATGAGTCACCCATGTTGCAGTCCTCCAGCATCTCAGGATATGGTGTCCCCTTCCTCATCTTCCTGTTCTGTGTGGACAGACTTTCCACCCTGTGAACACTACTGCCCAGGGGGCAGTTCTGGTACCAAACCAACTCCCCTCCTGCCTCTGGGGTTCTGACCCTCCCACCCACAAGGGTGCCACCCTGTGCAAGCAGCCTGCAGAGCACATGCCAGGTACCCAGGCTTCAGGGCACAAATGGGTCCAGGAATGGGGTGTAGGAGACGGGAGGGGAGCAAGGTCCCCATGAGCTTGGGATTCCTTCCCAGGGCAATGGCAGTAGCTTCCCCCAAAAACACCTTTCCTCACTGCCCCTATCTTGCAGCCACCCCAGGAAGCATGACCAGGACCCCCCTCAACCTAATCCCAAACTTCAGTTTATTAAAACATGAGAGCTTTATTTACTTCCTCATTATTTTTTAAATTCTTTTTTATTTTTCTTCTTTATATTTTATCCTTCAGTGGCTGACTTCCTTCATTTCGCCACCCTTTTCCTACCCCCATTTATTTTCCACTTCCCATATCATCACCCCCTTCCCATTAACTTTCCTCCTCTGAGCTTCATGTCATACCCATCCCTCCAATCCATTTCTCACACACTCCCACCTAGGCAAGGATAGAAGCCTGTCCTGGCACACCAGCCCTTTAGTGGCAACTCACAGCTGTAGCTCCTTTGCTCACCAGCACTCTAGTGGCAGGTCACAGCTGTGGAGGTGGTGGAGAGTCAGAGTTTTTAAGCCTTAAGGTGTGACCGCTCCAAACTTGAGCTAGTATTACACCAGTCAACATTTGAGCTGCTCAACTAGAGTGTAACTAGGCCCTTAGAGCAGTGTCCATTCACTTTTTATGTAGGGATTACCATATGTGCCCAATGTAGACAACAG
>NW_017729004.1:45008203-45013713 GCF_001723915.1 Gavialis gangeticus | reverse complement strand
TGGAGGTGGTTGAGAGTCAGAGTTTTTAAGCCTTAAGGTGTGACCGCTCCAAACTTGAGCTAGTATTACACCAGTCAACATTTGAGCTGCTCAACTAGAGTGTAACTAGGCCCTTAGAGCAGTGTCCATTCACTTTTTATGTAGGGATTACCATATGTGCCCAATGTAGACAACAGAGGGGCATTGTAAGCAGTGATATCAAATGAAAAAAACCAATTTTAAGGTATGAACAATTCACTGTGGGGTGAAAAGGAGGCAAGGCTTTACAGAGTACGAGCTGCTCTGTGTTAATGGATCATTTGCATACCTTGACCTTCCAGAAAGATGTAAAGCCATGGTGGTTTACCCTTTTACATCCTTGGTAAGTGTTCTAACCCCTGCACTATTTGGTGGGGGGGAGGTAGATGTCACCTCCTAAGCTGTCAGTTTTGTGGACTTAGCCCTTTTTTGCTTTACTTACAGGTACCCGAAATTAAATATTTCATTTTCAGTCAAGTGGAAAGTTTCCTATTACTTTAAAAATTTAAAGTACTTATTTCAGAAGGAAAAATGGCTTGATTTGTTCACCATTTTTTTAATCATTAGTTGAAATCTTGTAGCCTCTGAATGCTTTGTATTTCTCCTAAGCTGTCTTTTGGAAATTGTCTAGATGCTGAAGTATTGAAACCTGTATATTAAATAGTATGTCTTGGCCTCAGTGCTGATGTGGAATGTACAAAAAGGACAAAACTGAAATGGATGGGTGTTAATAAAGTTTCTCCAGAATAAGTAAGTTGTGTGGATAATCCCTCAGATTTCCCTCAACATTTGAGATACTGGATATGATAAGCAAGAACATGCACAGAATCTAAAAAGGAAGGTCCCCAATGTAGTAATCAAAATGATATAAATATGGGTATGTAAAAATACATGTGAAACTGGCATGTTAAGACTGCCATGTTGCTCCAGCCCCACAACAGGCCACTCCTTTTCATTGGTAATATGCATCTTCAAGGCTTGATTTGGTTATGGTCAGTTGTAGCACTAATCAATAATTTAATTGAGCTTGGTGAGTTGAATTTTCAAGCTTCTTACAACAGCAAATAGACACCAGATATTTTTCCCCTGGTTTGGTTACTGAACAAAAAACTCAATTATTTGCACTGCTTTTAGTGTGCACACTTTTGGAAGAATTTGAGATTCTTCCACTGAGAGACTCAGTACTGATACCTTCATATTAAAGGTCCTTTGTGATGTTGCCAAAAAAAACCCCAAACAAGCCAAAAAAACCCCAAAACCTCCAACCTCCCTCCCACCCTAAAAATGTACTGATGGAAGTCAAAAAGATTTGCAGTTTTTATAAAGGTCAAGACATCCAAACAGCATATTGAACTGATAGGAACATTTCTGTCTCACTACATATTCTGTTCTGTGCTGCTTACCACTGTCATGTTGCAGATGGTTGTGTGGCTTACTACACCCTTTTTCCTCTCCCACAGTACTCATAGATTCTGTAAAGGGAAATTGTAACTCTCCAAAATAAAATAATGATGACAGTCTTTCTACATGCCAATAGATAGTGTCTATAGATTAGATACAGCTACAAAACAATGGTTTCAAAGAGATTTGGGATAGAAGTCTTGAGATTCAGTTTTAAATTCTTTAAAAAATGAATTGTATCAGGATTTTTACTGCATTATAACATTTTAGCCTTTTTCTTGTTATAATCAATCTGAAGAACCTTTTGTATTTTAGATGTGTCCTGTCAGCTAAGTAATTAAAAGGGTTCTAGTTTCCCTGAATACCTTTTTAGCTTTGTCTGTGTTATGAGTAAAAATTTTTGGTGCTGATTAAATCAAGGCAGATTTCCACTGGGACTTCAGGAATCTTGACAGCCTTTTGTCTGTCAAGTTCCCCTGCAGCCTGTCAGTTGCTTTTGTAAACTTGGTGTTTCACTGCAGAGTCCCTTGTTGTGTCAAATATTTACTATGCTTTTGACTGGAATTCTCATATAAATGCAAATAAGAATGTGCTTATGATACCTGGATGATAATGCAAGGGGTTCCTTGTCCCTTTCCCCTATTATTACTTTGTCTTCCTTCAGTGATGCAAAGGGATCATAAAATATACATAATCAGGCACCCATGGGAATTTCTCTTGTGTTGAGGAAATCCACAGAGGATGGAGAGGCAACATTATTAAAAAAAATACTGAAAAGAACTGCAAAATCTTCCTCTAGAAAACTCAGAGTCATCCCCATCTAGCCGCCACCACCTCTAAAGCTAATCTCTCTCATCGGGGAAAAAAAGCTGAATAAACCAATTCATCTTTCAGTGTATATGTAAGATCAGCAAACTTAGGTCAAACAATTTGGAAGATCGGATTAAAATTCAAAGGGATCTTGATAAATTGGAGAACTGGGTAACAGACAAGAAAATGAAATTCACCAGAGTAATGTGAGGTGCTGCACAGATGGAATTAGAATCAAGTATGAAAATACAGAATGGGGCATAGCTGGCTTGGCGGTAACACTGCAAAGAAGTATCTGGGATTTATAACAGGTCATAAACTCTGCATGAGACAGCAACATAATGGTTTCGGAAGAAAACTGTCAAATGACATCTGGGTTGCATTAACTGAAGCAAGCCATGGGAGGTGCATAGTTTAACTCGGGGTAGAAACAGACCTTGCCTTTGTGCCATGGTATCAGCACCATTTTTATGGTGGCACAAAGCAACAGCAAATAGATGTCCATATTTTTTTTGCACTAAAATTTGTCTGTGACAACCTGTAGTAATAAATTGTGCCACTTAATTGTTTTATGGCAGGAGAGCACAAGCAGCCCAGAGCTGTCTGCACTTTCTTGCTGACCTGGGCAGGCATTCCTTGGGTTTATGGGGCCTGATCCTGCACACCCCAAGAATTTCTGGGCAGGATCATGTCCCTCAAGCCTGGGAATCACCTGCCCGGCTTTCCCTGCTTCCAGAGAAGCACCCCTCCCAATCTCTGGGGCACATCTCTGGAAGCAACGAAAGTTGGGCTTCCCCGCTTCCGGACTTGTCCTAGAGAGTGCCAGTCAGACCTCAGCCAGAGTGTAGGCAAGTTTCTTTGAGTAGATGTGATATAATTTATTAGACCAACTGAGTAGCTGGAAAACTGAGTAGAATTTCTGAGATCTTAGAACAACAGCAGAGACTCCCTATGCCTGAAGAAGGGTGCTTGTGCCCGAAAGCTGGCAAAGAACATTTTTCCAGCTACTCAGCTGGTTTAATGAATGATATCACATCTACCTAAAGAACCTTGCATACGTATGTCCGTCCTTAGACCAACACGGCTACCACCAAAAACTCTGACACCTCAGTCAAAGTGTGGTGTCCAGATCTGGGGACTGCATTTTAAGAAGGATATAGAAAAACTGGATAAGATCCAGAGTTAAGTGACAAAGGAGAGGAAATTCAAGCTTAATGAGGAAGAGGTAAAAAGATTTGTATATTCATTTTGGGATGGGAGGCATGTTTAGTTTATGTGGGAGGGGAATATAACAGTAATCTTCAATTACTTGAAAGGCTTCCATGATGGAGAAAAACTGTTCTTCTCTGCCACAGAGCACAGGGCATGAGGTAGTGGGTTTCAACTTCAGAAATCAGATTTGATTAAATCTCAGGAAAAACTTCCTAGCTGTAAGAGTAACAGGACAGTGGAACAAGCTATCTGTGGAGGTTTTGGAACTTCATTCACTGGAGATTTTCAAGGAAAGACTGGATAGCCATCTGTCTGGGAGCATTTGGGAACAGTGAATCCTACATCTGTTTGGGGGACTACAGGACAGGAGCCTTGCGGCTCCTTCCAGTCCTCTGACTCAGGGAAGGAAGTTGGATAAATTAACAGTGTTAAGACATTTTAGGTTTCATGTGTTTCTCAACAATTACTATTTCAGTGTGTAGAACTCTACTGAACAATCCCAGTAAAACAGTCTGTATTTTCTGACTCTTGAAGCAATTCCCTTGTTTGAAAAAGACCAATTTTGGCAGCAGGTGTAACAAAACCCCTGTCTTGTCAGCACTGAACAGTGCATTCTGGCCCCTTTTCATTAAATTAATCAATTTGCCAACACCACAAACATTTCCTTTTTATCATTGAAAGGGAAAAAGAAGGTAACTCAGGATATATCTGACTGGGCATTTAATTTAGATACTTTATTGTCTTCACCACAAATATCAAGGTTATGTAAATTTCAAATAGTAGTAATATAACTGGGTATTTATTCAGTCCTTACTTTGGCAAACTTTCATTGACTTTCAAGGATTGAGTAAAACTGAGGAAGGACCTCAGTAATTCAGCCAGTAGTCCATTAAAAAAGTGATCATAGTAGACTGTTGTCTTATGTCATGGACAGAGAAAAAACTGTAGTTTTCCTATATTGTATCTTTATTCCCCTCAAATTTATACTTTATATCAGGGCTGTTCAGTTGATGCCCTGTGGGCCATATCCAGCCCGTAAAGGATTAATATGCAGCCTGTGGGCTCCTGCCTGGCTCCCACTCCCCTTGTTGCTTCTGCTGCTGCAGCCTCAGGGTCTGTCGGGCAGGACAACATGGCTGGAGGGAGGCTAATAAGCTTGCTGTCTGGGTAGGCAGGGGTGGGGATAGGGGGAGTCTTGGTCTGCTCGCACAGCAGTACCAGCATGAGGACACAGGCATGGAGACCACACTGCTCGCATGGCAGCGGTGAAAGTGCTCTTCTGCAGGCACAGCGCTTGGGGAAGCAGGCTCACATTGGGAAAGATGGCAGGGGAGGCTGGTGCTGCCCACACTGTAGTGGGCAGGCTCACATGACAGTGGCTGTGGGGAGGGGGGACTAGCACACTGAGAGGTCCTGGGAGCCCTTAAAGCATGGAGCCCTTGTGGCATGTGGCCCTCGTGGTGTATGGCCTGGGGCACACAGACACTTTGAAGTTGGACAGCCCTGCTTTATATTGCTGTTTCCCCTTATTTCTGTTATGTTTTGAAAGCTGATAATGTTTTGAGGAAGGCACTGTGCAGAACTGTTTGGATTTAAGGTCTTGGTTATGCTCCTTTTCAATTTAATTTGTCTCTACAGCCTAGTTTTAGTTTTCTCTACTGTATTTCTTTACTTCTGCTACCAGACCTAGACTTGCTGCCTTCAGCATGAATGATGAAGCTGAGTCAGGGAGTTTGGGGGCTTACAGTCTGTCTGACAAAGCTGCCTATGAAGCCAATTACTCTCCAAACTCCAGCTTTACTAAGAGTGGCAGGCATATTGAGAACTAAAGTGACATTATCTTGGCCAGCCTGTTCACAATGGAATTAACACTTGTAGTCTCTGCATGTTCCAAACAGTCAGTGTTCTAACACTGTGGTTTCCTTATTTACCATTTAAGAAGTGTGCCCATATCTCACTTAGCCTTTGGCTTTACCTCAGGATATAATTGAAGAGATCTCTTTCACCAGGGCTGTGATTACCATTTCCCACTGAGAAGATCAGAAACTGGCCAAATTCAGGCAGTTTGG
>NW_017729004.1:45006791-45008157 GCF_001723915.1 Gavialis gangeticus | reverse complement strand
CGTTCTAAATATGTGTTATATTAAAGTTGCAAACTGTGTTTTTTGTATGCTTTCCTGTAGTGGTCACTCTCAGAAGCTGACTCTGACATTGTGCGTACAAACTTGTCAGTGTAATTTTTCTCTGGCTTTATTGCTGAATGTGAAATGGAGAATTAATAAGACTACCTGTATTACATCATCATGAATCTGCTAGACCAACAATGTGAACTGGTGTGTATAAGAAATCTTTCCGTCTCATCTCCCCTCTCCTTTTGATCACCCCAAATTCTGTAGTTCAACACTGAGTCGAGAAGACAGGTTGCTCTGGATGGACATTTGTTTCTGTTTTGCTACATGAGAGCATGGACGGGGAGCTGCCTTTCAAATTGAGAACCTGATGTGGAAATATTATAGTGAGCTTTATAAATATTAGTTTCTGATCTTGGGAAACGTATTATAATCCAGTAATTGACTAGAAAAAAAGTCTTTCTAAATCTATGTTCAATGACTTTAAATAAGATAAAGTTTGTATTAGCATTTGATAGAAAGACCTCAAATCCAAGTTGAGAAAGTGTGAATTTGCATATAAATAGAATATTAGATAGTTCTGTTTTTCTTTACTGGGCATGGTGATTTTTTTTTTAATTTCATAGTTTTTAGACAAACATATCAAATGACTTCTACAGCTTAATTCTAATGGTACTGCAGCAAAGTTTTGCTTGAAAAGACATGAATTAGCATACCTTTTTTGACATTATTGCTGGAATTAACAATAATAAAGTACCTCAGCTGATTTAAAGCCTGTTAGTACTCACCTTAATTTTAAACAATTTATGCTATCTTTGGAGCTGTGCATGTTGTGAGAGGTGAGACCATGTTAAAACTAAAATAAGAACATTTTGTTCTACCTTTACTTGCAAATGAGGGGCAATGATTTCTTTTCTTGTCTAAAAAAATAACTTTTCTAGCTCTATTTTAGCTATGCAGTTGGTGTAATAAAAGTATCACCCTAAGGCCCCCCTACACATGAATCCAAACGTATGATGGGATCTAGTGTGTGAGTCTCACAATCGTGCCTCCTGCCATGCCACACGTGGATGGCAGGAGACATGATTGTGGGATTGTGCATTAGATACCATTGTGTCTTATTGCCAGTGTAGGAGGAGTCCACACCTGGGCTCCCTGCACGGCCAAGCTTCCGTGGCTGGGAGCATCACGCCCCAGTTAAGGGGTTCCTAGCTGCTGGGGCACCCTAGGGCCCCACTCCAGAGGTGCAGGAGAACTCCCTGGGGCCAGAGGATCACCGCAGGATGGTTTCCACCCTAGGGATGTGTGAAACCCCTGAGGCCAGAGGATCACAAATTGGAGGAATGGACCAAAAGAAATG
>NW_017729004.1:45000682-45001791 GCF_001723915.1 Gavialis gangeticus | reverse complement strand
CACCCTAGGGCCCCACTCCAGAGGTGCAGGAGAACTCCCTGGGGCCAGAGGATCACCGCAGGATGGTTTCCACCCTAGGGATGTGTGAAACCCCTGAGGCCAGAGGATCACAAATTGGAGGAATGGACCAAAAGAAATGTCATGAGGTTCAACAAGGACAAATGCAAAGTCCTGCACTTAGGATGGAAAAATACCATGCACGGACACAGGCTGGAAACCAACTGGCTAAGCAACAGCTGTGCAGAAAAGAACCTGGGGTTACAGTGGACAGTAAGGTTAATATGAGCCAACAGTGTGCCCTTGTTTTAAAGAAGGCTACCAGCATTCTGGGCTGCATTAGTAGGAGCACTATCACCAGACTGAGAGAAGTAATTATTCCCCTTTATTTGACACTGGTGAGGCCACATCTAGAGTACTGCATCCAGTACTCTAGATGTGGCCCCTTACTACAGAAAGGATGTGGACAACTTGGAGAGAGCCCAGTGCAGGGCAGCAAAAATGGTTCAGGGGCTGGGGCACATGACTTCTGAGGAGAGGCTGAAGGAACTGGGCTTATTTAGTCTGCAGAAGAGAAGACTGAGAAGGGATTTAATAGCTGCCTTCAACTACCTGAAGGGTGGTTCCAAAGAGGATAGATATAGACTGTTTCATGTATGGCAGATGACAGAACAAGGAGCAATAGTCTCAAGTTGCAGCAAGGGAAGTTTAGGTTCGATCTTAGAAAAAACTTTCTCATAAGGAGGGTAGTAAAATATTGGGACAAGTTACCCAGACAGGTTGTAGAATCTCCATCCTTGGAGGTTTTTAAGAACCAGGTAGACAAAGCCTTGGGCGAGATGATCTAGTTGGAGATTGTTCAACTTGGAGCAAGAAGTTGGACAGGATGACCTGAGGGTCCCTTCCAACCTTCATTTCTATGATTCTAGGACCACTGCACTCCTCTGGCCTCACAGTTCCCTGCACCCCATAGCCCTAGGGATTGCTGCAGTTGCAAGCCCCTGGGCTCAGGAGTGCAGGAACCCCCAGACGCTAAAGATCATGGTTCCTGTGATCCCCAGAGCTCAGGGGTGTGCGAAGCTCCCGGACCCTGGGGACTGCGGTTGCCCTAG
>NW_017729004.1:44983499-44995682 GCF_001723915.1 Gavialis gangeticus | reverse complement strand
CCCCCAGACGCTAAAGATCATGGTTCCTGTGATCCCCAGAGCTCAGGGGTGTGCGAAGCTCCCGGACCCTGGGGGCTGTGGTTGCCCTAGGGCTCAGGGGTTTTATGCTGCGCACAGTATACCCTCTGCAGCTGGGAGCCCTATCTCCCAGCCACAGTGGAGACCCTGCCACAGATGCAAAGTAAAACTTTATAGCAACTAGCTATAAAGTTAGTACACATTTTTGAGGTCTAACATTATACCTGGGTAGAGCTTTTTATTGTGAGATAGCTACTTGTCATGTGTAGCTGGTCTCCAGGTAATTGTGCAGTTAATCAGTTAATTGCACAATACCTGTAATGTATAGAGAGAGCCTATGAAATCCCTGCTTCTCTCTCAATTCCTCGTGGCTGCAGCATCACTCTACCACTACCTTTATATTCAAACATGGTCTATCATGGACTATACACTTGGCTGTCTACGTCACTAATATCAAAACTGTTTGTTGTGCCCTTGGGAAAATGGATCCTACACCTTTTTGTATGGAATGCAAACACATAATTTCTGCTAATTGTATTGACAAGTATAAACAAAATTTCAGGGGGAAAATTACAGCAACATTTAATACAGCAATTAAATATTGTTTTCCTGCATTCAAATGAAATTACAGTAGTTTCTTCAGTAATTCTGTTGCTCACTCCTGGGATGCAAATGTAAGACGAGTCTCTCTGCTCTGAAGGAAGGGAGAGAGATGTGACAGGAAGGTGAGGTTGCCTTTTGACAAATTGTGACTATGGATTGGCAGTCAGTTAACTTTTCTTTTTTCCTAACTGATCTTTGCCTGCATCAGTAGAATGCTGAATTGATTTAGGTATGTTAAAATTCAAATGATAATACTCCATTATCATTCTTCCCTAAAATTCTTCTTTGCTGCCTACAAAAGGTATTAGACAAAGGTTAGGCAGTTGGGTTCATACTACTGCATGTTTTGTTAAACCATTGTTCCTTTGCATTCCATCTAAGACCACTGGCTGTCCAGTGCCTTATACTTAGGTTGCAAGCTCCTTGAGGTTTAAACCACCTTTTGGTTTTGTATTTGTTCGGTGTCTCTCACAAGTTGGTTTTGGTTCATGACTGTAGCACACAAGCACTATGTAGTATAACCACTATAACCAACAACTTCAATACCACTACATTGGTTATAAATATTACTGTTAGCTAGTGTTGCAAAGTCATTTAATATATTGAAATGCTTGAAAGCAGCTGGGATTTGAACTTATTTCAACCAACAATATATAAATGTAGGGCAATAAAAGTTAAAATATTACTAATGGCAAATGCCTTCTTAATTTACTGATGTTATTTTCAGGAAAAAAAATTGCAATATAAAAGTACATTGCAATAGCTTTGTCTCAATAAAACACAAGAGCTGTACTGGTTATACTTCGGGAAATTTGGAAACAGTCGTATAAAACATTCTTTGGGACCTAACTGATATGACTTTAAAAATGCTTCACTCAAGTGGTGAAGGACAAGGTCTGAAAGTATGTTACTGACACAAGTGTAGGGGAAATGTCTGTTTTATAATGTTGAAGTGGTACTTATTGGTAGAGGTGTACTGATACATTGGTTTGATATTGAATCAGCACTGACATAAAGAAAATTGACTATTAGAAATTGGCTTTTTTTTTTTGCCTGATGTGGGCGATACTGTGGCCTCTAAATGCCCTGTGCATGCACGTAGCCACAGCGCAGCATGTAGGCAGCGAGGAGCAAAGTCTGGCAGCTGGGAGAGCTGCGTCCAGCTGGTAAGTTTGTTGTGGTGGAAAGGGAGTGGGGAGGGAAAAGTCATGGGGGACGCAGATTGAGGCCTCTGTGGTGAGGGAGGGAGTGGGGCTGGGTCAGGCACTGTCCAGCTGGAGCAGGGCAGGGCATGGGATGGAGCCGCAGTTTGTCTGGAGGGGCGTGGGGAGGAAGGGCAGCTCCTGCCCCTGCATGCACCCCAGGAAGACATGGGGGAGTGTGTGCCCAGATCTGTGCATGGGGCAGTGAGGAGCAGGCTGCAGCTGCAGGCTCTGCTTGGGGCTGCGCTGCACTCTTCCTGGAGGGGGCTGGGCCAGGCTACGTTTGGGGTGGGGTGGGCAGTGGCACTGGGAGGGAGGGTTGGCGGAGTATGGCAAATTTAGGTGAGGCTGCAGTCCCCCTCTTCCCCCCCGTAGCCCACTTGTCAGCGCTGCCATCGCTTGCCCTGAGCGCAGCCCAGCCAACGCCCCCACTGGGAAGAGCCTGGCACAGCCCTGGCTCCAGCCCGCAGCAGCAGACCGCCCTGTCCCACATTCAGATCTAGGCATATGCCCCCCATGCCGTCCCAGGGTGCATGCAGTGGTGGGAGCCATACTTCCATGACCCACACCTGTAAACAAGCTGCAACTCTGTCCTATGCCCTGCCCTTCCACCCCACCCCCAGCTGGGCAGCACCTCTCCCAGCCCCTGCCCCAGTCCTAGTTCCACTCCCTTCCTCACCGCAGGGGCTTCAATCTGCATCCCCCGCTCTTCCCCTTCCTTCCCCGCTCCCCTTTCACCACAGCAGACTTACCAGCTGGACCTGCTCTTCAAGCTGCTGGGCTGCGTATCGGATTGGTATTGGCTGATATATCTCCTTAAAAATCAGCTATCAGTTTCAGCCCAAAAAGTCTTTATAGGTGTAACCCTATTTATTGGTAATAATTATGTATTAGGCACAAATTTAAGTTTCTTTACTATTGAAGAAAAGTGCTTAAAGAGCTTCAACAGATTTGTAAAATGTGTTAAACACATTTTTATGAGAAGTTTCAGACTTGGAGGCATTGAGTTCTGTAAAAGGCAGCCCTGTGCTTCTTATTGGGTGGCTTTTCCAATACCAGCCTTTTTAGCCATTTATCACACATTGGTATTTCATATAACATGGCTACTTGTTATTCTAAGCGCAGAGCTGCAACCATATCATAATCATGTCACATTTTCTGTGGCTACATTACTGTGATGACTGTTGTTTAACTGTGATTACAAGAAAGGCTCAGTCCTGTTCCCTAGGAAGTCAATAGGAGTTTTGGTATTTAATGTAGTACAAGCAGGATCAGGCAGTACTTTGTTCATGGAAATAATGGAATTAAAACACTACTAACCCTGATCCTAACCAAACTTTTATTTAAAAGGAGCAAAGATTGGGTCAGTAATGTTCAAAATTTGTTTGCTCAAGATAGATGTTGGCTATGAATTAACTGAATCATGTGCTTTGCATTAAACTTGCTCTTAGTGCTTTGCTGTTTCATGGCCCTAAGGACCAAGTCCTCAGGTAGTTGAACTCCCTTTACCTAACTGGGGGAAAAAACTAATTTTTCAAAACTAAAAAAGAAGCAGACATTGGCATGTTGGCACAGAAGGCACATGAACAAGATGAAGTGAACCCAAAAACGCCAACAAATTTGTGATTGAAATTCCAGCATGAAAATACATTGTTGTGTTATCAGAAGATATCATAATGGAAGTATACTGTGCATTGGTACCATAGGAAGTTATTTTTTAAATATGAGTTTTAAGAAGAGTTTTTAACAAGAATGTTTAAAGTTTTAACAAAACTATATGTACCTCTAAAATGTCTCAAAATTACCAAAAGTTGAGGTTCTTTCACTTCTGCTGTTAAAACATCTTACTTCAGAAGTAGAGACTCATGAGACTGAGGTTATGACAATAATGTAATGCATTTCACAGCATTTAAGTTTCCTGTATGATTAACTGTTGTCTCTTCCAAGTTTGGTCTTGCTGATGTTTGGACCTTAGCAAGTGACAGAAATACTTGTAAACTGCCTTTTAGTAGTTTTTGATGTATAAATGTTTATACGATTTTGAAAGATAATCTTGTTGATTTTGGTATGCTTATGAAATTGGTCAAATTGCACAGTTGGTCCAAAAATATGCAATCATGAAATGTAATGAAAATGTGTTAGGCAGAAGTGTAATGCAGGACTGCTAATATGTCAGAAGTTTACACACATCTTTGGTAGGCCCTTGAAAACATGCCAGAAGTTGAATGTGCAGTTGATGACTCTGTTGTGTCCATATGACTTTTCCTCTTATTTTACATTACTACCAGAAAATCCCTGAATATTTATATTTCCTACAGAATGGGCATTCTCTGAGTCAAAGCTAAGTCTTTATTTTGAAATCGTTTCATACAAACAAGACTTCACACTAAGGTTCCAGTAAGTCAGAGCTGTCTCACTTGTCAAGTTCTTCCACTCTATTCAGACTTGGAATTTTTATCTTTTTGTTTGAGAGTGGACTTGGCAAAAAAAGAGAACATGAGCCACAGTCCCTCTTGAAGTCACGCGACTTCATTCCTTTGAACTAGCTATTTTTCATTTGTATCTAGATTTGCACTTCCTATGTCCAGTAAGTGTTCCCAGTTGAAAGGGACAGGAAATTTCCTAAATACTCAGCCTGGTTATATTTCCAGCATGCGAGGAAAGTCATTGTTTATATTAGTTATTTAAGTGGCTAATATTTTCTTAGAAATATTCATAATGAGCTACACTAAAATTTTATGTTCACTATCCATAACTTTAGGCTGCAGCCATAGAAGTCATATGCTAGATCAATCAATTTAGCTTAACACAATTAAAAAGCCTTTTTAAATTCTTGTTCCAATGCAAGCTAAAACATTTGAAGACCTTAGCAGGTCACGTTGCAGTTAAGACTCCATCTAGATTGCAAATATACTCAGAATTTGGTATACGCTGTGCTGTATTCCTTTGTAAGTGTATTCCTTATAATTCTGTAAATCTGGGAAAGAAGCCATTTGTCATAAATGCCTTAGAGACAGAGGAGCTTGTAGCTGGGACTTATTCTCTCTCTAATTGTCACTTTCCGCGCTCATTATCTTTTTTATATTCCTCCTAGGCCTTTCCAGGTTATGTGAATTATGCATCTATTCCCCAAAAGCCTTTTGTGGTAATTTCCATCTATAGTATTGACTTCAGAGGGCTGAATTGATCAACTGCAACCACGAGAGTTCCTGAACTTGCCAAAAGCCATGAGTTAACTCCAAATGATCTCAGAGCAGTGAAAGCTTTTATAGATTTATTTCCTTCCCCCACCCTCAACTGTCTGTCCTCTCTCCAACACAGGGTTGCAAACTTAAATTTAAACACAACCTAAAGGAGAAACTGCAGACATAATCACTTTTATTTCTAATTTTGTGTGAAGTTCAAGGACAACAGCTAAATCATCAAAGCAAATCACAGGCTTAATTATGTGCTCATTATAAAACCCCTTACTGTCAATTCGCTTGCTCCAGTACAGAACAGGATATCAGCTGTATGGAACTTCACATTATGGTACTTTTGCAGCCACAACAGAACATGTGCATCGCAAACAACCTTATTGAGGCCATGATGAAAAAATGTAGTTCTAATTTTAATATACTTCAAGACTTGTTACAGTTCTAGTTCTCTGCTTGGCTCACAGAGTTTGAGCAAATAACTACTCATTTGTGTTTTGTCAATGTTGTGATATAACTATTAATCAGATCCTCTTACATTAGTTGTCTGATTACCATTTGAATTGAATGACATGTTCCTATTCAGTACTAATTAGGGGCAAGCTCTGAGATAAAATGATACAGTGTAATATGTTGTCACATTTTTTTTAAAATGTCTGCACAAGTGATTTATTAGGTGTGTTCCCATTTCACAAAGAATGTTGAAATAGCTCTAAACTGGGTAAGTACTGTATGTTTAGGGCTCCATCAGTAGATTCAGGATTTTGTAAAGAGTGGTTCAGGAGCAGTTACCTGCGCTCTAGTGATGGTTGCACTCCTGCTTCTAGCCTCGTCTCTCCAACCCCCAAGACAGGCAGACTATATGCTGTAGGAGCAGCAGCTTCAGAGTTTTTTTCCAAATCAAGTAAAATCTTCCACCCCCTTGTTCTCAGCTCTCCTTCTTTCCCTCCATGCTCAGCAGCACTTCCCCTCCCTTCCCATCCCCCCCCCAACTTCTCCCTGTCTACTTACGCTTCTTGGTGCAGTGAGACCCGTCCACCACCATTGCTGTCCCTGCCACTCCTGTCCCACTTCAGCTGGGATTGTGGGGAGAGGCTGCACAGATAACTGAGCTCAGCCAAGGACATCAGCAGTGAAGTGCAGTTCACTCTCCCTGCACCTACTCTCAGGCTGGTGGGGGACACCCAGGAGAAAGAACCTGTCCGCCACCACCACTGCACTTTCCCAGGTTGACCCCAGATCCTTGTGCAGCCTGGCTAAGGCAGGGCAGGAGCAGCTGTGGAGCTCCTCCACCCCTGGGTCAGCCCAGGACACTGGCAGCCATGGGAGGGGGTGGGCAGAGTGCCACAGAGACAGATGGGAGGGTAGGAAATGTTAAGAATTGGGGGAGATACTTACCTGATTCAGGAAACTAAAAACAATGCCATAGCTGCGGCTTCCATAGTGAGGTGCAAAAGAGGGGTGCGACTATGTCACTGTACTCCCTCTGGATCTCTCTCTCATAATACCTGTAGTGTGGCTGCTGTTTTTTTCAGCATAACAATGTCTTATACATAACTGGCTTATTCCTCTGAGGAAAGAGCACCTTTTGTCTCAGTATAAGTTGCATACACCATAGCAGTAACACCAACTGGATTTTTTCAGTAGGAAATCAATATAAAACTGTGGGTCGACAAGCCTAAGCTGCATTTGAACAGTACCCATTTTATCCTCTAATCCATGGACGAAAGGGACTATGTCAGCATTTGTGTATGTTAGTTATTTGTTGGTAATTTAACTTAGGAAACCCATGAATTGGTGAGGGTTGGGAGAATATGCAGCACTTTAAAAAATGTGGTTTTTTTTTAAAAGACACTCTGTGTACATGTACGTTTTTTCTTATCTCCAGGAGTCTATTGTCAAGTAAGCATGCTTATGCTGTAGTAATTTGGGCCTGGATTCACAGGAAACAGAGTAGTCAAGTCCCATTTTTATTTTCACTGGCCTCATCTACACGAGATCCTGACTGCACAGTAGCCTGATACTACTGTGCAGTAGCATCACATGGCAAAAACCATGGCACAGCACTACTGCGCAGTTGTATCACAAAAAAGGTCCAATAACTTGTAATAACTACTGTGCAATAACTTGTATAAACAAGTAGTAAATACAGTTACTGCTCAGTCTTGGTGGCACACAGGTTGTTTCCAACCCTACTGTACAGTAGCAATGAGCTACTGCGCAGTGGCATCAGTGTCATGGCTTGTGCCCGCCGATGCTACGTTGCCGAAGTGACAAGCTACGTCGCTGTAGCTCACATCTCATATAGATGTGCCCAGTGTGAAGTGGAAACCTACCTGTCACACCTCCTGGGAGAGAGGTCTCTCTAAGCCTAAGCATAACTATCCTGGGGTAATACATTTTATGTATTGGATAAACAGGCTATATCTTTGTATTTAGGCATCTACCCAGGGACTATGAAATAGAGGAAGAGGGTTTGACTTCACTTGACTTCACAAAGGGCTTAGGCTTCAAACCCTATGAGAGGATTTAGGTCCCCAGAGAAGAGGGGGTTTTGATATACCCCTACCCTCCATGAAATCTGTAGCTTGTTTAGACATGCCCCCACTCAGTGTTCTGCCTGTTGTGAGTCTTGATCTTAGGAGCCAAACATTTCTTGTTAGAGAGAGCCTAGTTATCTAACTCGGGGTTGTGCATTCTGCTACAGTGGAGAGGCACATATAAGTCCTTTTGTGGATTCAACCTCTGATATTTTCAGTCATATTATCACTGATTTGTATTGCAGACAGTGAACATATTGATGATTGTATCACCTAGGTTTGTCATATTTGTCAGTACTTCTGCAACCTGAGGCTCTTATGCCCTTAATATTCTGTTGAGTGGCTCCGGGGTGAAGCAGGTAGGGCAACTTTGAATTGATTTTTAAATGGCAGTTGATAAAGTATTCCAGGGGAGTGATTCAGTTTAGCTGTTGAACTGTCCGTCTCCCTCTGGCAGCTGATTATTAGATAAAGAAGGGAAATCTGCAGCAATTTATTGAAAGCAAGTGTTTCAGGTCTTTCAGGAAACACAGGGAAATGGGATTCTTACCAAAAAGAAAATAACTGAAAAGCAAACTTTTTAGAGATGATTCCTGGAGATTATTTATAATCTAAGGCTGCTTACTGTGCCTTAAAAAGCACGGCTATTAAATACCAGATTTTCCAAGGAACTGTGTACTTTCATGTTGGATTAAGTGCAGGTAACTATGATCAAACCTCTAGGAGAAAGTGATTAGCACATTCATAAAAAGTGTTCCTAAATGATAGCTGCTCTATTTCCGGTGTTTGCTTGACTTTTTCAAATCTATTTTCATAGCGCTCATAGAGACGTGGTTCTTCACCCTCATTTGGAAACTGTTGCTCTAATGTGCCAACAGAAGGACATATCTATTGTATTGTAAGGTCTTGGAGATGCTGCCTCACTTTGCTTTAAGGTTTGAGGGGGTAAAGCACCAATGGAAATTATTTGACTAGTTCAGTTTTTTAGTACCCTGAATATTCCTCCCCCCATCCTTTTCTGTCCTCTGCCTCTTTCCTGAATGTTCATTAGAACTTGCCAATTTTGCTCTTTAATAAGTTCAGTGATACTTAACCAGGATGCCAGCAGATCTTTTGAAGGGTGTTGTGAGGTGTGAGGAGATAAGGGAGGTGTTAAGCAGATAAACTCAGCAGCAGCAGCAATCCCATGCAGTCAAGGATGAATGTCTTGTCTGTGGGTTTGAAGATGGCTGATGAAGTCTATCCAAGATTGACAGACTCTGTTGCAGACTCTATTCCATCTCCTGTTCTCAAAGTAAGGTTTCAAAGCACTGAGATCCTTGCAACAGGCTCTTCCTCTGCTTGGGTTGGTCCTGGGCAGTAGTCTCCCACGAGGTGATGTTGATGTTATATATTTTCCAGGTTGCTCTTGAGAACATCCTGAAGTGCTTTCTCTGTCCTCTTGAGCACACATTTTGACTGAGCTGGGAGGATAAAACTTGCTTCGAGAATCTGGAATCAGATCGCCAGATGGTGTGGCCGGCCCAGCAAAGTTAATGGTAGATGATCATCACTTTGATGCTCATGGCGTTTGCTTGAGAGAGGAAACTAAAAGTTCATGCATCTCTCTTCCCACTGGATTCAAAAGATCTTTCACAAGCAGCATTGATGGCACTTCTCCAGTGATTTGAGGTGTCTCCTGTACATTGTCTACATTTTGTTTCCATACAGTATGGTGGGGATCATGACTGCTTGATAAACAATGAGCTTGGTTTGGGATCTTTTGGGAGGGTGGGGCAGGTGTATTAGAGCTCCCCCACCACCACCTCAAGGGTGTGGGGCTCCAGTTCACACACCCCTCCCTTCCGCACCAGGTGCGGAGCCTCAACAAGGAGCTTTCCCCACTGCCTTCCCCCCTCCCATGCAGAAAACGGAGCACTAGCAGAGAGCGCTGGCCATTGCTTTGGGAACCTGGCTGCAGGCTCCCAGCCATTCCCCTCCCCTGGGGAACCAACAGTGAACTTCTGTTTAGTCTGGGGTAAGGTTGTAACTCAGGAAGCTTTGCCAAAATTGTTCTGAATTATAGCTGGAAGCTGCACTTCTCTGTACCCAATATTACACCCCTCATCCTGTGACACACATCATGGTTAACAGTCCCTTGATGGGAGGATAACGCATGTAAGCCTTCTGCCAGGCACCAGATGGCAGCAGCAGGGGCTGAGCTCACCCTTCACACAAATTGATTCTTTTGGCTCAAGCCCCAACCCTGAAACCCGCAAAAATAACTTCTGCCTGGCTGTTCCAGTGTGAACAAATTTCCCCACTCATAAGCTACATGAGACTCTGTTAATGGGGGAAAGGGAGTTGGGATGACAAACAGACTTAAGAACCCCTTAATAATCAGTAGCCTACCTCAACCCACTGTTAACAGTTCAGCATAATCAATAGGTTCAGAGCCTTTGCTTGGTCCCACACCGGGTGAACAATGCAGTTAGTAGGGCTGACGTAGCTCTTAGCCCAAAGGTTCCCTTACCATCACTTGGGCGCTGCTCCACCACTGCTGTTATTGCTCTTCATTGCTTCATTGGGGGGTGGGGGAGGGGCACGGGGGGCGATTTTCCTTGGGTAAATCTATATGTGCAGTGGACTGTGCACTTGTTACCCCTCAACATGCCCACACCCCTGTCTCCAATCACCCTCCCGCCAGTCCCAAGCATAACCTTACTAGGGCAAGCCAGGAGGTGTTGAGAAGAAACACTGATGCTGAGCAGAGCAAAATCCTGGGTATTTGTTTATTTTTTAAAAACAGCCTGGATGGAGATCAGAGGACCCAAAAAGAGGGCATGTCTGCAAAAACCTGGACATATGGTAACCCTAGTTAAAGCATGTTGCCACAGTCAAAACAAGCACAAAAGTGTTTCTCACTCCCTCGTCCATACATACCAATGGAGGATGTGCAGATGAGAGAAATTCCCCATAATCCGACCTTGCATAGCAATAGTGGCATGCAAATACACACAACAGAGAGGTTGTCATGCTGGACAGTAGCAGTAGGGTCACACATGCAAAACACCAATAACAAATGTTTTCAGCATCAACCCCAATTCAGCTGTCCAAAACCTGATTCCTTTGTCTTGTGAAGCCAGCCTAGCAGTAATTTCCAGTGCCCCTGAGCCAAGTCCAGTAAATTGTCCACCCAAGGCTTGGAACATGCATCAGGTGTAGCAACAGCACCATACTCTCTGTAATCCTCACAGATGGATAGAAATCTTTCCACCCTTTTTCAGGCTATGAGTTCCTGATGCTTAGGGCCATTAGACTCTGTCCCTACCACCAGCACCAGTGCATTTTTTACCTCCTCTTGGATCTGCTCCTAAAGAACACCTGAGGTACATTCAGCCTCACTGCATGTGAGCTGTTCATTCTTTGTGATAATTTTTTTAATCATTTCATTCAGGAGCTCTCATTTGTCAGAAAAATACTTGTGATTTTGCAGAACAGTTCTTATCTCAGTCTTTCCATCTGATTTCAACCTCTCCTGCAATCTGATGCTGTCTAAGGAAATACTCTCTTCAGTTTGCCAGACTGGCTGGGATGTGGGATCCTCTGCCCCCTTTCCAGTCCATGTTCATAATAATCTCCCTGTCGTGATGAATTTTCTGATCACCATGAATTATTTGACAATGGGGAACTGGATCAATCTCAGTCTCTGTATTGTCCATGCATTCAGCAACAGGGCAGTCTTATTCCTTCTGCATAATTTCTGCACCATTCTTCACTGGTACCACCTGCACTTCAAGGTTCACCTCTGAGTTTCCTCCCTGCTCACTTGGGGTATCATCACTGGGGTTCCTGCTCTCCTCAGGAAACCTTACAGTATTTCTCCATTCTGGGTTACACTCAGGATCACATCTCTCAAGCCATCATTCCTTTCTGGCTCCACTGTAAACTCAGCCTGGACTAACATGACACCCATGGTATTCTCAGGGTTGTTCCTTTCTTGCAACAGATACAAACATCCTCTCTGCCTGTCCCCTCCTGGACATCAGGGGCCTGGGCTCCTGCATCCTCAGGCTGCAAACACTACTTTCCTTTAACCTTGGCTTACTTAACTTGTTCTAAGCTGTCTGAAGAGCACTCCTGTGGCATATGCTTAGTGAGGTTCTCTCCTGATTCCTTCTTGGCCTCTGAACCCACATTGGCCCCATCAACTCTCTGGGCCCAGATCTATCTTCCTTCCCCAGTAACTTGGGACACCAAGCTTTCTTCATTGCATTGCAGCTTTTCATACCTTGCTGGCTTGATCCTTGCTTCACTCACACTCACCTGCAAGGAAATTCAGACATGATACTACAGTCTTTCTCTATATGATTTAATTCAGAGTGGGAAGTCCCTGAAGTTATCGACTTGGTTTTTTCCAGATCATGTTGGTTTAGGAGTGATTTAATTTCTTCCAGAGACTTCTTTGTGACACCTGGATCCCTGTCCTGGCAAAGCCATTTACACTCTGCCTTACTGAAGTAGGTATAATCACTTACACCCCCTGTCCTTATGTCTGTTGTAAGAACAAAGCCTTATCCTCTTTTCAAGGCAAAAATCCTGCTGTCATTCAGAACAAGTCTCCTCCTCCTCCTTCCAGCAATCTCT
>NW_017729004.1:44965214-44978499 GCF_001723915.1 Gavialis gangeticus | reverse complement strand
CTTATGTCTGTTGTAAGAACAAAGCCTTATCCTCTTTCAAGGCAAAAATCCTGCTGTCATTCAGAACAAGTCTCCTCCTCCTCCTTCCAGCAATCTCTAAACTTCATAACCAAAACTGTGGCACAAATATTATTTGACAAAGTCAAATTGAGCTCCAGTTCTGCCATGCCATATTTTAGTGAGTTATCCTTATTCGTAAGATTAGGCAAATTATTTTCATATTTTTGTAGGGTTTATGTGGAAGGAACATGTGACTGTGAATCAGAATATCCTGAATTTTAATTTAGTTCCTGGCAAAGATTGCATCTTAATGAATGTTTGAAGAACATGATGTACATGTCCAGGACTGTTATACATTGATACAGCCTTAATATTCTTATTGGCTCTTTCATCCATAAAATGAGGCTGATATTACTTATCTACCTCACATTAGTTCAGTAAGAATTGTTTAATAATAGTATAGGCCTTTGAAGATGCAAAGCACGATATAAATGCTAAATGGTGTATATTAAAAACAGTTGCTGTAAATCAACAAAATTAATTTTTTTTATTGTATTTTGGGTTGAGGAAACTGGAAACTGCTTAAGGTGTTTTTGTTGTAAATGGTGGTGAGTTTTGCTCGTGGCAAGGGCTTAATTATACTAGTAAAAGCCAAAGAAAGGGCTAAAACATATCACTTGGATTTCATAACTGTGTTAAGGGCATTGTAGGTGTCCACAGATTTCGCACATCATTAGCATCTATCGCTTTTCACTTAGTGATTGAAGTTTTATCTCTGTATCAGAAGCTGCTCCAGAATTTAGCATGTATTTTAAGATTTAATACCATTGCCCATCACCCATCTGAACCCATTCCACATAAAATCAACAGTAATTGCTGTCTTCTTAATAGATTGCAGTTATTTTCTGGCTTTTCTCCTCTGTATGCGTAGTTTTTTATTGGGTGCTGATTTATTTGTTTGGTTTAGGCACTTGTTTACAATACCACTTTGTTCAGTGATCTTTGGGGACTTTAGGCTTGCCAGTACTGTATATGCTATTCTTGCTGTGATAGAAAGGCATTTCTAAAAGGAATGAAACTAAGAGTGATCAACAGAAGTTTAATGGAGTTTTACAGAAAATATACTAAAACTATACCTTTTTAACATCTTATAGAAATGATATCTAAGAGGAAATGTTTATTAAATTCTGTGGGATGATTCAAAGAAGTTATAGAAATGTTATAAATTTCTGTCTGAAATTTGTACTATATTTTATAGATAACAAATAGTAGGACATTTGATTGTGTTTGTGCCTCAATAATCAATGTGATTGTACCTGATAGTTGCTTGGGTCTCAACTGACAAGTGACAATCTTTTTCCCATGTTTATTTTTTTGTCTCACAGGGGTGTTTTATCATGGTGTTCAGAGCTTTCCTCAAGTGGATGAAAATGTTCGGGTGGATTCACATGTACACAGCCACAGGTGGAAAAGGCACTCGGAGTCTCTTAAATCAGTCAGTACGAACAGAGCCAGCATGGGGCAGGATTCCTTAGAGCCCGGGGGCTTCACAGACTTGCTACTTGAAGACGGACATGACAATACCACAGACATTGAGGTAGAAATCTATTCCTTGAAACATTTTGTAACGAATTAACAATAGTGTGAATAGTGGAATGAATTGAAGTCCCAGAACCAACCAAAATGTAAAAGGTTAAAGAATGTACTCAAGTGTGTTTTACTTTGGTAACCAGTGCTAAAGTAATGGTCTAAAAATTCATGAAACATGTATACAAGGTTGTATTTTCCTGTCTAGAGGAGAAGATTTGGATATGGCTTTCATAACTTTTGAGAGAATGACTTCCTCAACTGCACTAATCAAATCAGGAGGTTGCCCATCTCCTTGCTATAGAAAACATGGGAGGTCTCATGATACTATTTATAAATTCTGCTGAGGACTGGAAAAAGAAAAGAATTATTGTGTGAAAGGCTGGAATGTGAAGGCCTCTTTATCTGGTCTTTATGGAAATTGAGACCCAAATGTTAAGGAGCGAGGCTTCAAAGAAACGGACAAGTTGTAAAAACCCCAGGCTGCTCACAGAGCTGGTGGCAGGGGTGGTGTGGGAACTAAGCTACATGGTTGACAGCCCAGAGGCTGCAAGTTTGCAGGCCATATGAGAAGTGCTCATGGTGCAGTCTGTCAGATTCCAACTCATCTGCAAATTCTGCTAAATACTGTGTCACAAAGACATGAAAAAGGAAGTCACAGAGCTAATTAACCCCCTCTACCCCATTACCACCCCCAAAAGAGTATCCTACTAAAGTATTTCTGGATACATCTGTAGACGATTTGGGGACATTGTCTCTCTTATTTAGGAGTCGATCCAAAGCCCATTGGAATTGGAGGAAGGGTTTGTTATTGTCCTCAGTACAATTTGAACCCAGGCTTTACAGCTGTGCTTGTTATTGGAATGATATATAATTCAATTTTGATTATTTTCTCAGAAACATAACATGTCAGATTTTACTCTTGTGCATTCATTTTCTATTTGGAGTACCAACAGTAATGCCAGTGGAGTTACTCCCAACTTAACAAGAGCATAAGCGAGAGTGTGGACTTGCATTCTATTCAGAAGAGTAACTGACTGGGTGTGTTTGGAGCTGAGATATTCTACTCTTGTGTCTTAATAGCTTGGAAACGAACTGCCTGATTTGATTTTGGCTTTATACATGGGCAGTAAATATAGATTTAAGTATTGATTGATGTTTTAAAATGGGGATTATTTATTTTTGTTTTCAAAATGACAAAAAAATACTCCATGTTCTTGAAGCAGAATATAGTTCAAAATCAAGTGTGCTTAATTTGATTCCTATTCAACTTTAGGTTCTGTTGTCTCTTTTGTGTTTTAATTCTAGAGGAGCTTATTCTTGAATGAACAAAAAATCTTTCAGTCATTGTGGCTTTTCTTTTCTTTAACAGTTATAATTCAGGAGGAATGCAAAGCTATCTGTAGAGACAGCTGTTTGTTGGTCAAAAGTGATAACACTTTTCCGCATTTTAGTGGGTTTCCTTACAATTTGCACAGTGGTAATTGCATCTTCTGTTGTATAAATGTACAAGTCATTGTTTAGTAAATGACATTCTTGATCTGCATGTAGTTTTATGGATTGTTTATGTCTTTTGTGTTCCCATCTGACCATATATGTAATTACTTAGTTGGGCACAACACAGACCTTGCTTCTGAATATTTAGTCCATGAAGCAAAAGTTGTCAGGTACTGCTACAAAAATTACTGTAGCTGAACTTTTCATGACTTATCTTTAGGGATAATGCAGTGTCTCCTGTTCCTTGGCACCCTTGGAAATGGAACTAGTCATCATTCCAGCAGTGCTATTGAAGTGGTGGAACATGTAGTTTAAAAGGGAGCATTTGCAAGCAAATGTGGATTATGGTGATATTTTTCCATATACACCTTCCCTTGAAATAATAAAACTATCATGTACCCATCTCATTTGTATCAAGAATTTTCACTGTCAATAACTAACTTAATTAAATTCAGGTGCTCATTACCAGCCCTTTAGTTCAAAAGGCTTCACAGCAGGATAAAGTAACTGAACTGTGCCTCTTAACTTTATTGGATTCCTTTATTAATCCCTTTTACACCACACAGTTACGTTACAAAATCTTCAGTGTCCATCTTTATAAGGGAGGAGCAGTGTATAACAAATATTCACAGTGGAGGTATCTGTGTGTAGCAAATTTCTCTTCTGAAGCTTTGGAGATTATCAGTAGTGCTAGAAAGGCATATTGATTTTAGTAACCCTTCTTCCCAGGATATTGTAGTTCTTGTTCAAGAAAATCCACAAAATGAGCGTTCTCTTTCATTCATATTTAATGGCAATATAGTATCACAAGACTTCTTCATCTCAGATATTGTTTGTCTCTAAATTATTCTACACTCTTACTGTGTAAACATGGAAGGTTCTTCAACAAAAGGATAATGTATAGCCTTAATTTCTCTCTCCTAACCATTTCTTCTTTTGCATACAATGATGGATCTTTTTTTTGCTTCTTCTCAACTACTAACCAAATAACAAAGAACAATAAGGAATACAAAACTACTTATTGTGTTTTTTCTAAAAAAGTAATTAATTATATTTTCTTAGTGTCTTATCCCCCTAGTCTAATCTAACCTATCTTGGGGGTAAATATTCATAGACGCACATTCAGTTGGGAGTTAGTAGGCTCAAGTGTACTCATTTCTCTCAGCATTTCCTAATACTAATGTAATGCTGTTCACTTTCAGTTATTCATTGGAAGGCATTGGCATACTTTAGAAACAGTTAGTTAAACCTCACAGCACCCTTCTGCACTAGCTGTCATCATCTGCTTGGTACATGGATTGCACAATGATGCAGAAAGTGGCAGTGATGCTTTTGCTTGTGGCAGCTTCTCTGTAAATCAGGGCTGATTTTATGTCCTAATCTGTAATGATTAGATGCACTGTGTTGCTGCAGGTGCCATTTCTCAAATGAGAAACTCTAAGGTCCTTAGAGTATATAGTAATTACAGTTCCTCTGACACTTATTACAAGAATAGGAATGTTTTTTCTTCTTCTGTTATTCTGCCTATTGCACCTGTTAGGCCAGTGATTCTCAGCCAGGGTGCCTTAAGGTCTTTTCAGGGGTAACAGGGAGAGCCATGCAATATTAGCACTGTTAGGAGTGCATACATGACTTAAAAGATAAACCAGAGTGCAACCGGCGGGCCTCAAACATGAGGTCTCGCGCTGCTCGGCCTCTGGCTGATGGGCCTGCTGGCTGCTTCGTCCTGTGAATGGTCTATTCCGGATGTGATCTTAACAGTAGTCACCGCCCCTGTCTCGCCTGCCACGACTTTGCTGGAACATTCAGTGTAGAGGCCGACTACTTCACCTTATCCGGGGTTGGGACTCTCAGGGGTGCTGATCTTCTGCGAGGCTCTGCCCTCCCCTACACCTCGCCCTAAGACCCAGCCACACCGAGTTGCTTATGATTCCTGGAGCCCGTCTCTCACCTTGCGGTGCCAAGAGATATTGGATGGCAACTCCGTCAGTTTGGCTTGACTCTACACTCTGTGGGTCAACAATCTTTCTGAGGTTCCCCTCCTGGACCTTCCGGCCGTAGGCTATTCTGCCCAAAACTCCCAAAAGAAGAAAACAATGCCCGCAAGTCTCTCGGGCTTACAAAATCAAAGTCTGGACTCCCTGTCCGGAGAGAAACCTCTCCTTGCTTAATTTCCCCTGCAGCACCCCTCTGGCTGGGTGATGTGTTTTCTTAACAATCACTCAGGACTGCTTCTTGGCACTCTGGTTCCCCTCTTCGCTCGGTCCCTCGCCAAGTGGTCCTGCCTGGCTGAATCCAGGACTCTGCAGTCCCTCCTGTTGCTTGAGTAATAGTTCCCTGCCAGGATGGGCTCTGGGGTGACCCCCTGCCCCGCGCCGCTCCCTCCTGACCTGCCGGGTCTTCCTCTGTCCCCCTCTCTTCGGGGCATCTCTCAATCCCGGACTCTATCCCCAGACCCTTGTGCCCAGCTCTGCCACCACAAACCTGGGCATCCTCCACTTTTCCCTCGGTGCTCTCCGTCCCGTAGCTGGGAGATGTGTTACAGCCTTGTAGACAGCTGCTGGCTTCTCCCTCGCCTCCAGACAAGGAGCCAGACTTGGCTCCCCTCCTGGCTAGTCTCCAGCTCTCCTTCCCTGCTTCTTCCCTCGGGGCGTTCTTTATTGTCCTGCACCAGCTCCGATCATTATTGATCGCAGCTGGCCACAGTTTTAAAAAGACACGGCTAATCAGCCGCGTGGGCCCCGCCGCCGCTTCTGCCGTTCCTGCATCGTCGGCTGCAGGTAAGGCACTCGTTGTTTTCCTTCCTTCCTTCTCTCTCTCCCCCACCTTATTTCGGGTCCTGGGGCACCCCTTTTCCCCTTTGGGGCCATATTGTGCCGTCCCATTGCGACACAGAGCTTTCAAATAGGAATTCATAGTGTTAAAAATATTCTGACCTGCTGTGGATTTTTGGGGTTCTTTGCAACAGAAGAATTGCTCTATTGTTTTGGGGGGAGGTTGGAGTAAAAAACAGTGAAAATTAAATGATGGCATTTTCCAAGGGCTGTCTTGAGTGTAATAAGGGAGGCCTTGAGTCTAGAAAGGTTGAAAGCCTCCATTTTGGGCTATGATTCAGGAAAGCATTTAGGATTATAGGAAAGTAAGGCTGGAATAGATCTCATGAGGTCACCTGGGGCAGGATTATTCTAGATTAAACCATCCCAGCCAAGTGTCTGCCTAGCTTGTTTTTGAAAATTTAGCAGTGAACATCTGTTTACTTTATGGTGTGAGTGTGCCAGAAGCCTAGAGCTGCCCATGCTTTAGCTGCCCTGGAGAAGTGCTTGATGGGCTTGAGGGGTCCGATCATCTGCGCCTCAGGAGTTCTTGTGTAGAATCAGGCCTCTCAAGGCCTGGAAGCTCCTACCTGGCTTTCCCTACTTACCAAGGCTTATTTTAGTAAGTAGAAAAAGCAGGCAGGCACTCAAAAGGCGTGAGGGCCTTTATCCTGCACGGGAATTCCTACAGTATGCAGAACCTCCCAAGCCCTGGGAGAACAGGTTTCCCATTTTCCACAGCATTAAAAGGTGGGACAGTGGGTGATGTGTGTCTCACCCAATGAAGTGGATCACATTCCAGCACAGCTGATCTGCTTCATTTGGGGACATCTATTTCTAGTCTATGTAATCCCCAATTTGTTCTTCTCATACACTAAGCCAGTGCTTTTTTTACCTCTTTTTCATTTGCAGACCCCTAAAAAATTTCAAATGGATGTGCAGACACCTTTGGAAATTTCAAATGGAGGTGGGGACCCCTTTGAATTGTAAATGTTGGTATTAACATACTTTTGATTGATCGTGGTCATCTTTTGCAGACCCCTTAGACAATCTGTGGACCCCCAGAGGTCCGTGGACCACAGTTTGAAAGCCATTGCTCTGAGTTGTTTGTCTCCTTCTCTGTCTTTGCTGCTAACTGCCTTCATCATCCAGTAGATGACTAACTGACCTTATTTGTGAAGACTGAAGTAAAAAGGTATTAAATAGTTCAGTATTCTCTATATCATCAGTAACTAGTTGTGTTCTGCGTTACATAAGGCACTTATGGTTTCTTTGGCTGTCCTCTTACTTCTTGTGTGGATAATTTTAAGAGTGCTATGTATAAGTTGTTATATGGGCTGGGGACTGCAGGACAGAACAGCAGATGAGTAGGCTAACAAGGCTCTCTGAAAAAAACAAGCTTTACCATTTTATAAGTTTAACTCCTTGGTCTTTTGAGAATAACACATGGTAATTGGGTGCAGAGAAAAACAAAAACAGGAGCATCTCAGAATTCCAGAGGAGTTAAAGCTGTCTAGCAATGCAACAGAAAACTGGAAGAAATTTAAGCAGAGCTTCACCGTATATATGATGCCCAGTAGAGCTACAGAGAAGGAAGATCCACTCAAGTTGGCTATTTTTTTTTAAATACAGCAGGCCCAGAAGCTCTGTGTCTTTATAATAGTTTACACAGAAATGCTATGGCAAAATAATAAAAAAGTTCGAGGAATATTGTATACCCAAACAAAATGAAACTTTTGAATGGTATAATTTCCACACGAGACAGCAGAAAGTATGTGAGATAATAGAGGCATTTGTCAAAGACCTCAGATTGCAGAGCCAGACATGCAACTTCAGAGACCTAAAAGAGTCCATGATCAGAGACCAAATAGTATTAGGTATAAGGGATACAAGCCTCAGGAAAAGACTGTTAGAGGATCCTCAGCTTAATTTGGAAAAGGCAGTTAGAGTATACCACCTGGGTGAGATAAATACCAGGCTACTAAAGCTGGAGGAAGAAGCAGAACAAGCTGAACTAGACAGAATTACAAGACTGCAAAAATCTAAGGTAACACACAAACAATACAGGAAGGAGAACCTTGCTATGAAGCAGACAAACAGAGGCCAATGCTATTGCTCAGAAGATGTCCAGGTGTGGTGGTCTGCTCTGAAGTGTCAAAGCATGTTCTCCTGGCCCCAGTTGGCCAGGTCAGCCACCTCCAGCTGGGTCCAAAGTGCCAGCTCTGAGCAGGCAGGGTCCTACCACTGACCTCCCTAGCAGGAATTCTGATGTTCCCTATTTGAAAACTGAAAAATCCCTGATAAAAAAATCCCAAAGTCACTCTGTAAAATATCCCAAAATCCATGTTCCTCCATAATCAAAACAAAAGACTAGTATATATATATAGAAAGAGTGAGAGACAGAGAAACAGCAACAGTGGGGCAATGTTTTATTGATATATCTACAGTGTTAAAGCAATTTGGAAGTCTCCCAGTGTCTCTATCATTATAATAAAGTGAATTCTAAATACCTATATGTTTTGCTGCCCCCCACAGGGGCCATAGCCCCCCCCACAGGGGTTATAGCCCCTCCTCAACAGGGGCCAAATGGCCCCTGCAGGAGCTACCCCCCCTTCAGGGCCCACATGCCCCACCCCCGCTTGCTCCCCCAGTCCTCCGGATTGCTGCCCTGACTGACCCCATTCACTACCAGCTCCTGCAGCCCCCCACTGGCTGCCCCACCCATGCCCACACCCCACCCACTCCCCTAGACCTTCTAATGGCTTTCCCACCTGGCCCCATCCCCTGCTTGCACCCCCAGCCCCCCAGTGGCTGCCCCCCCAGCCTCCAGCACGTCAAAAAAAAAGAAAAAAAAAGCCTCTACTCACTGCAGTAGCAGGGGCTCTGGGGCCTCCTGGCAGAGCTCCCCTGCCCACACAGCATGGGGCAGTAGGGCCTGGGCTGGGGCCGCTGGATCTGTCACCTGGCCCATGACCCCGGGGGCAGCTGCTACCACCGGTGAGTGTGGGGTTTTTTTTTTTTTGTTTGTTTGTTTTTACTGCAGGAGAGGGTGGTTCTGGCATGGGTCCCCCCATGGTTCCCTCCCCCCTCCTCCAGCCTCCCCCACTTACCAGCACTGGAGTCTGGGTCCAGCTCCCTGCGGCTGGTACGCTGCCTGCCCTGCATGGGCAGGCAGTGTGCTTCAGCACCAGGGCAAGAGCCAGCCATAGAGACACTCTGGCTGCCACCAGAGCACCTCTGTCGAGGACCCAGCCTTTGGTTGCCTCAGGTCACGATCTGGAACCATGCCCCGCCCCACTTTTTTTTTTTCTTTTCATCCCTCTAATTTTGCCTCTGTGCTGCAAATTTGCAGCACAGGGAACATTTTCTCATTCCTGCATGTGCCTCTTGCAGTGTCTCAAAGGGCTTTGAGATGCTGCAAGATACATGTGCGCGCTCGTCTGGATGAGGCGCATGGTAATCTAATTGAAAGAGTGATTCCTGTCACAGATAAAATGTGGGCACTTATTGCAGAAGCTACTGCTCAGGACACCATATTGCAAAAAGTGATAACAGCTAATTGTTTTGGTTGGCCTGGAAAACATACCTAGCGCATACTCTCAGTTCAAGGAAGAGCTGTCAGTATTGGATTGCATTTTGTTCAAAGGCTCACGATGTTGTTGCAGCAGTGCTAAAGAAAGATATGTTAAACAGAATACATGAAGGGCATCTAGGCATTGAAAAATGCAAAAGGAGGAGAGCAAGGGGTACTCTATATTGGCCCAACATAAATAATGACATAGAAGATGCTGTAAAGGTTTGTACAACATGCCTAATGTATAGATCAGCGCAAAGAAAAGAGCCCATGATAGTCATGGAGAAGCCTATAACCTTGTGGTATCAAGTGGGCATTGACTTATTCATCATACATGCATGAAAAAATATGTATTAGTGCTGGATTGTTATTCTCACTATCCTGAAATTGTGTTGCTTGAAAGCACAATAGCAAACTGGGTCATCACTCACATTAAATTGATTTTTGCTAGATGTGGGATTCCACAAATTGTGAGAACAGACAACGGACCTCAATTCAACTGTCTTGATTTTAAAGTGTTGGCAAACAAACATGGATTCTGTCACAACACTTCAAGTCCTAAATACCCACAATCCAATGGCCTGGTGGAAAATGGAGTACAAATAATGAAGAAATTGTTGAAAAGAGCTACAGATTCGCATGCCAGTGTTTAACTGTCACTCTTAAATTACAGGGCAACACCCATAAAACATGGATTGTCCACAGCAGAAATACTGTTTAACAGGAAACTCAAAAGCAGGCTACCAGATCTTGTGGGTGATGCTCATCAGAATGAAAAACAAAATGTGAAAACATTTTTAAAAATTGACAAACTCAAACAAAAATGGTACTGTGACAGGGGTTCCAGGGAGTTACCAGAATTGCGCAAGAAAGATATGGTGCTTATTTCAGATGGATGAATGTGGAAACAATCACTAGTTTCCCATCAGGCAGCTCCCAAATCCTATCAGGTCGTCACACTGGAAGTACAGGTATTAAGAAGGAACAGAAGGACACTTGCAGCTTGCAACAGGGAGAAAAGAAGCAGTGTCACAAGAATCACCAAAGGAAACAGAGCTAACATCAAAGCAACAAGAAATGACAGAGGAGATGGAAAATGACATGGAAGTAGAGAAATCTGAACAAGGAAACCAAACAAGAACTGAACCAATAAGGACTGAGAATGCAAAGAAACTGAGAAGATCACTTAGCACATATAGAGGGAAGATGTGTGGATACCTTTAAGAGTGTTATGTATAAGTTGTTACATGGTTGGGGTGGTTGCAGAACGGAACAGAAGGTCAGTAGGCTAAGAAGGCCCTCTGAATAAACAAGCTTTATCATTTCATAAGTTAAACTCCTTGGTCTTTTGAGAATAACACACTTCTGACATACCTGTACAATCCCTTTTTACTGTCTTTTATGTCCCTTGCCAGTTGCATCTCAAATCATGCCCTGGCCTTCCTAATTTTCTCCCTGCATGCCCATGCAGTACTCTTCCCTAGAAATTTAACCAAGTTTCCCCTTTTTTGAAGGATTATTTTTTGAGTTTCAACTCCTAGAAGAGATTTTTGTTTAGCCAGGTTAGTCTCCTGTTGCACTTCCCATTCTTCCACCACATTGAGTTGGCTTGATCCTCTGACTTTAATATGCCTCATTAAAGTACAGCCAGCTCTCCTGGATTTCCCTCAATTTTGCCTTCCAGGTTGTCCTGCCCACCAGTTCCCTGAGTTTGTTAAATCTGCTTTTTTGATGTATAGTGTTTTTTATTCCTTAATCTCTTCCATCCCTTTGGGATTTTGAACTCCATAATTTTGTAGTCGTTGTCACCCAAGTTACATTCCACCTTCACCTTCTCAGCTGTTTCCTTCCTGTTCATGAGCAGCAGGTCAAGAAGAGCTTCCCCTCAGATGGTCTGTTTAACATCTGACCAAAAGATTATCCCTAACACTCCAAGGATTTGCTGTATTTCCCTCCCAGTAGATATCCCAGTTATTAAAGTCTTCCATGAGAACCAGGTCCTACAATTTGCTAGCTTATGTCAATTCTTTAAAGATGGCCTTGTCTACCTCCTCCTTTTGGTTTGGTGGCAAAAACCTACTGTGACACCCCCCTTGATGCTGTCCCCTCAGACCTCTCCTTTATATATAGGGCAACACCTCTTCCTTTTTCCCCTGCCTATCCTTCCTGAACAAATGACTCTACTCCCTGTCACTGACAATACTCCCACAGAGAACTATCCCACCATGCCTCTGTAATCCTAATGACATCATAGTTTCTCAATGGGACTATGACCTCCAGTTCTTCCTGTTTATTCCCAATGTTTTTCACATTCGCATATAAATATTTCAGATATCGAACCGATTGTCCTATTTTCTCCCTGAGACCATTGCTAAAGCTTCTGTTTTTTGCATCCCCTTATTAACTTTTTCCAGGTCCCTTGGCTTTTTACTTACCTTTGGGCTTTTGTCTCTATTGCATGGTGAACCTAACTGAAAGCTCTCTTTACTAGCTTAGCAAGCCTGTATGTGAAGACTGTCTTCCCCTCTTCATCAGGGGAAAGCACTTGCTTAAAGAAAAGCACATCTTCCTGGAAAAGGATGCTTTTTTTAATTGGACTGCTGGGAAGTTGGACACAGTTTAAGAAAAAGCAGCATGGTTACTGGTTATAGAAATTAGTCATGTGATTAGTCATAAGCTGATCTTTTTTTTAAGATAAAAAGTAAACCTCACCTTTTGGAAGAAAAGCTGGAAAATGTGAATTGATTATAATCTGTACGCAGTAACTGCTTGTACTTGCAGAACCCCTATGAGAGATGGGACATAGCCATCCACTTATATGGAGGTTTAACTGTAAAAATCAATGCTTTCCTGGGCCCTGCCACCTACCTGAGCAGAAGACTTGCAGGAGAGTAAGAGTACAACATACCCAGCTCTGTCTAATATACTTCTGCTTCTGGGATAAGTGCCTAGGTAGATGTACCCCTGCTTCTCTGCTAGGGAAGGAAGACCTTGCTGCCATGCCAGCGACTCCTAAAGCGACAAGGATCCCACTGCTATTCTGTAATCTTGTATCTTCAGAGCTCGTTTCACAGCCTATTTCAGAGGCTCCTTTTATTCCTGATGTCTTGATTGCTTGTTGGAAGAGGTTTGAATGTGGTTGTATTGTTAATTAGCCCTATCTCCTTTATTTATAGTAGCCAAGAAATTCAGGAATAGATTTTATTTTTTAAAAATAAAATCCAATGGATGCAATAAATGAGGCACAAGTTACAACCACAATTATTGTACATCTTTTAAAGATAATGTGTGTGAAAAATAGTCTTTCACATTTGCTATGCAGTTAATGGCTATTCCTAATTTGACATGTCGTTTCCTTAATGAGGAGAAAATTAGGACAAATATATAAGCACCCTTCCTGTAACTTCATAAAGGAAAAAAGAACTGTGTTCCCTAATAATTCACTACTATTAACTAATTGGCGTCATATACAACAACATTGTAAAGATAAGCTTATATTCATGGCAATACTTTACTTTGACTACTCTGTGCTAGTCCTGTGAAGCAAAGCAGCTGTAAACCTAGCGGACACATGAAGTGGACAGTTTTCTCATATATCATTTTTTCCTAGCTCCTGAGTGAGAATAGAACAAAAAAAATACAGCTAGAAGGATGCTGTATTCCATGGATTTCTGGCACTCATCAGGCATTGTCAGCTGGCATTACGTGGAACAGCCATCAAACTGCTTTATTTTATGCTGTCGCTTATTGGTCACAAAACCAAGTGTGCGTAAATTTAGCTTCAAGCTTTTTTTTTTTTTTTTTTTTTTTTCCC
>NW_017729004.1:44962061-44965088 GCF_001723915.1 Gavialis gangeticus | reverse complement strand
CTTCAAGCTTTTTTTTTTTTTTTTTTTTTTTTCCCCTTTGCTTAGTCTCCTCTCTAGACTGGAGAGATATCCTTGACGTGTTTAATTCCAAGATAATTTATTCAGGTTTAAGTAATTTTTCAGATTTAAATTCCTGTATTTTTATGTATTAGTTCCCTAAAATTACTAGCTGTTCCGCTAATTTGTGAGTGAATCTCTTAAGTATAGAAAGTTCAAAGCTGCTTGAGGAATTTAACTCTGTGTGTGTCCCATTAAAACTATTAGTCTGGGAGCTCAACCCCCTGGGAGCCAGTGGTCACCTGTGGCACATGGGCTGAATCTATCCTGTGAAGAGCTTGGATCCAGCAAGCAAACATCTGAAAGGGGACAGGATGTTGGGAAGTTATTAGCAACACATAGGGGTTGGTGCAACATCTTGGGCACTGAATGCTCCCTTCCCAAGCCACCTGTTGTACCCAATCCCAAACCAGCTCCTTTTTCCTCCCTATTCCTAAATTTCTGTACAATTTGTATCTACCCATGATAGTACTCTAGTCTTGTGAGCTATCCCATCAAGTTTTGCATTAGTGTAAAAATGCTTTATGAATTGCCCTATTCTTTTCTCTGAGAACACTGTTCCTCCACAACAAGAGGTTGTAGGAAGTAATAGGTTTTTCCTGGAATATTTCCTGGAGTTGTTTTCCTGGACTATTACCCCTGGTTTTAAATGCTTCCTCACATAAAAGCTGCACCACTTTCTTATTTTAAAATATTCTTGAGAGAGAATCTTGGCATCTGTAATCTGAGTTTTCCCATTACTGTCTTGTGTTTAAAGGGAATATTTTTGCAACCAGGAGTGTTTATTAAGTTTCGGACAGAGCCTACTGTAAGCAGTATTTTATAAGTGTTTAGCATTAGCCTATGCCTATGCTCCCGCACAAATGAATGATAAAATATGAGTGTTTTAGTACTTAATTAATTTTGTGGGAGACAGACCATCTCCAAGAAAGCCCCTAGTATACCAGATGAATAATATGTGCAGTGTAGGTGGTGCAAAAGATTTTACAGTGATTGTCTGCATACAAGTGAATGTACCATATGTTGCTTTAATTTGTGTGTTTCTATCCTAGAGCCCATTTACTGTAGTGAATGATGCAGCAGTTCCAGTCCTAGGATTACTAAAGGTCACTTTGGTAATCCCTTTGGGTCCTTACCATACTACGTCTCCACTCCTGTTCCTTGTTCCACAAAAGCACACAAAATAATACAGTGCTGAAATGTTGGGGGAGAGGTGGGGTTGCGCTGAAGAGAGAACTGGAAATTGAGCTATTTATTTTTAGGGTGCATCTTAAATTGGTGTTAATAGAAGGCCCTAAACTTTTTTCAGTTAGTCTAGGAGATAGGTATTCATTTGGGGCCACTTTAAAGAGACACTGTATCACAAGTAGAGGTTTTCACTAACTTCAGAAGAGTCACCAACAATAAAGTAGCAACTCAAAAGAACAGATGGGCATGAGCTAACAGTAAACAGGCTAAAAGTATGGTTTGCTTAATTAAAAGCAGGAAGAGGGTGAGAAGCCCATAATTTTTTGTGTGAAGATGCACAGCATAATAAATCATTGCAACTGAATGGCTGGATACGATTCAGTTGAAAACAAGGAACACAACGTTGAACATGTTTAATCAAACCAAATTCCAGTGCATTAGATCTTCTCCTCACCTAGAACAGTACTTGTGTGTGTTAGAGGATTTAGTATCAGTTCAGTGCAATACAAATATATCCATCAATAGTAAAGTGATGTATTTATTCTTCTGGAGGTATCTGACATCTCCTGCTATGAATTGCTTTCATCAGCTAAAATAAAGCTATGGCTAGCTAAAGATTTTCCTTTCTTTTGGTTCACCACAAAGTTGGCTGAGATGTAACTTACAAGACGAGGTAGATTTGCACCTTATAGATTAAGTAAATTAGTCTCTCTCACCTCCCCGCTCCACCCCCCAAACACAGCTTTCTTGAGCTGAACCTCACTTCAGCATCTTGTGAAGTGAGGTGCAGCTCAGGAAATCTTATGCTGTATATCTCTCTAATTTATTTAGTCTATAAAAGGCAAATCTACCTCACCTTCTCCATGACTTCATACTAACCCCCCCCCCCCCAAACTCTTCCATGTTAATTTTGGATTTCGTCAATAGCATAGACTAAATAGAATAAAAGTAGTCACATACTAGGCTGTTTTGGCTGGTCCTTCTATTTTATTTTTTCCTTTCATAGTGCTTTGCTACCAAATTTGTCTGAAGGATTTTGAAAGAAATGCCAGTATAGCTAAAATAGCATTCTATTAAACCTTTACCTTTCAAGTTGCTTTTCTTGCAAGAATGTAATACAGAGAAGAAAAAAAATCCTTGTGATCATACACCTTTACCGAGCACATTTTCTTGTTTCTTCACTCATCCTGAGCTGTGACTGAGGGGACAGAATTTACTTTAAAGCCTATTGCTTGTCTTGTGATCTTAGAGCTTCTAAATTAATCAAACTTCCTTTCCTTCCTGGTAGGCAAGTGTATTGTGAAATATCAGAGAAAAAAAAAATAATGCAGCTTAGGAGTTTATGGAATATACTAAGTGCGAATTTGGAAAAATGTATAACATCTTTTAAAATGTCTGAAGTGTGATTAGAAAGGAAATCAAGTGCTGTAAAATTACAAATTTATTTCTAGAACTGGTTGATTCTGTAGCGTTCTACGTGCTATGTTTGTACTTGCAAAGAAGTGGCAGAATGAACCCTAAAACACCAAAGAGAGAACACCAAGTAGATCTTTGATACCCATTCTGTTTTGCAAACCCCTAAATGAAACAGCATGTGAGAGGTGTTTCATATGTAGATGGCATGTCAGTGGTATAAAACTGTTGAGCTCTCCAGTAGGGGTAAATCTAGTAAGAGAATCATAGAGTTGGAAGAGTTCTCAACGTTAATTTAGTCTAAACTAGCCTTGCCGGGGGAGGGGGCCACAGGAAGACGAGGAGACGCCATCTGAGCAAGACAGGTGA
>NW_017729004.1:44959777-44961428 GCF_001723915.1 Gavialis gangeticus | reverse complement strand
AGCGGGTCCAGATGCTCTCCACCCCAGGGTGTTGAGGGAGCTAGCTGGGGTTTTTGCAGGGCCCTTGGCACGGCTTTACAAGCGCTCGTGGTGCTCGGGCCAGGTGCCAGATGATTGGAAGATAGCTAACGTGGTCCCCATCTTCAAAAAAGGGAAGAGAGAAGACCCAGGCAACTATAGTTGCATCAGTCTTACCTCTATCCTTGGGAAACTCTTTGAGAAGATCCTCAAGGAGCACATCTGTGATGGGCCGGCCTCAGGGATGATGCTCAAGGGCAACCAGCACGGTTTCATTAGGGGCAGGTCATGTCAGACCAACCCAATTGCCTTTTATGATTAGGTCACTGTCACGGAGTAGGGCGCAGGAGCGGCCATGATCTCACTAGCGCCCCCTGCCATGTCAAGTAGGCCATCCAGCACCCTCTGTTCTCGCCCGCCACGTCTTGTTGGTTTATAGTTTTATATAGGAGGCTGCCTTTAGTCCACCTAGACACGGTGTTATAACTATCCGGGCTCCTACTCTCTATGGGGTGACCTGGTGCACCCCCAGCCTTATGGGCTATGTGTGCCTCCTACCTCCCCTTTAGTAGGCCCCCAAGCCTCGCAGATCTTCTGGATGTTATCAGGTCCTTTTCCTTTCAGCGCCCTGCCTGGCGCCCTTAGGCTTGCCATGCACCCGGTGCCCTTCTCTGGTGCCCCCGGGCTTGTCACGCACCCGGCACCCCTTCTATTTGTTAGCCCTCTCGGGCTTACTAACAATGCTCTTTCCAGTTGGGCTCAGGCGGCCTGAGCCTTACCTGGCCCCTGTGACCCTTCTGGGTCCCACCACTGCAGAGACCTCTGGGACTCTGTCCAGTCCTCACCCCAGCTGGAGTTTCTATCAATCATATGTGCCCCCTCCTGGGGCTTCTTTCCAGTACACGCCCACACCTGGGGCATCTCAATGGGGTCGACCTCCCCCATCAGGGCTTCACCCCGACAGGCAGCACCCCACTAGGCCTGCCTCCGTGCTTTGGCAGCACCCCACTGGGCCTGCCTCCGTGCTTTCCACGGTCGGCGCTCAGGTGGCCGTAGCCATGCCTGGCCCCCCTGACTCACCGTTAGGGTCTTCTGCCCTACTCGGGCTCCTCCAGTTTTCGCCCACACCGGGCGGGGGTCAACACACCCCCAAATACAGCGCCGCACCGGCGCCCACAAGCTGGGCCTCCCTGGCACCGCTCACTGTGCCTCTACAGGCACCAGGAACCCCCAGGTCACTGGGGAGCTCCCGTGAGGCCTCCTCGCACCCCTACAGCTTCACCCGGTCCTCCAGTACAACAATAACTAAATGGAACCATAAGCCAATCGGCTATAACAGAAAATAAGCCTCCTGGCTATAACGTATGATCTAGGTCCACCTGGCTTTCTTGCAAGGCCTCCCGGTCAAGGTTCCCTTCCCGTACCATGTTGCAACAGCTCGGGCGAACAGACCGCTCCGCTCTGCTCTGCTCTACTCTACTCTACTCTGTTGCAGGGTTCCTGCTCCTCAGGCTACCAGAAGGGAACTACCAGCTAGGCTGCGACCTGGCCTGCTTATAAAGGCCAGGCCCTGCCCCTTTTTGGTCATCTGACCCATGCGGTTGCCCCAGCAACCGGCACCTGAGCTTCCCTT
>NW_017729004.1:44957282-44959766 GCF_001723915.1 Gavialis gangeticus | reverse complement strand
ACTTCTATGATTCTATGATCTTCATAGATGCAAGTTTTGCTTTGTTCCCTTTGCACAGGTGTGAGGTACAAAGAAACTGGGAAGCATCCATAGGTGATTGATGAAGGGGTGTGGAATACAAGCTGTACAAGGAAAGTTTCAGACCGTGTTTAGCTTTGAGAAAAGGAGATTTAGGGAAGCAGAGCATGATAACAGTTTTCAAATATTTGAAAATAGTCATAAATATAGATAGAGAAAAATGTTTCTCCTGTATTGCATCACATTGCTGACTTATGTTCAGTTTGTTATTCACTGTATCCCCCAAATCATTCATGGCAGTACTACTGCTAAACCAGATACCTTGCATTTTTCTTTATTGAATTGGATTTTGTCTTCTGTACCTCAGTTCTCTAATTTATTAAAATCCGTCAAGATGTTGTAGCCCCTGCTAGGTATGTATTGTCTATACATTTAAACTCTATTCCTGCACCCAATAAATTAATACAAATGTTAAACTGCACTGGACCCAGAACCCCACTCCTTGTAGAACTGCATCTGAAACCTTCTGCCCATCTAACCTGAGGAGTTAATAGTTGCACTGCTTGTGGTCATGCAACCCGTTATGCCTACCCAATGAGAATATTGCTTAGCCCACATTTCTCTAGCTTACTTATGAGAATAGTATTCAGGACTTTGTCAAAAGCTTTAGTCCACATATATTACCTCCACCAAATTCCCCAAATCCACCAAACCAATTACTGTGCCAAAGAAGGAAATCAGGTTGGTTTGGCATGATTTGTTTCTAATAAATCTATATTGGCTTGTAGTAATAACCTCTTCCTTGTATAGATTCTTACAAATTGATTGTTTTCTAATTTACTTTTGCAGTTTCCCAGGTATTCTAGTCAGGCTGAATGATCTTATAATTCCTTAGGATTTCCATTCCTCCCTTTGTAAAGATGAGCACTGTTAGCCTTTCTCCAGTCCTGTGGGACCTCAGATGTCATCCATGAGCTGGCAAACATTATGTCTAGTGCAAAGGTATTTTCAGCTAGTTCCATCAGCTTCCAGAGGCGAATTTTGCTAACTTGGCTAATTTAAATTAATTTACATATGACATAGGCAGGCAAGGTTTGTTGACTGATGTGATATCTTTTATTAGACCAACTGATTAGCTGGAAAAAAGTTCTTTGTAAGCTTTTGGGTGCAATCACTTCTTCAGGCCCAGGAAGTCTCTGCTGTCCTGAGACTCCAAGGACTGACACAGGTTTTCTGATGTGTTCTTTACTTATAATGCTCTCCAGCTATTCTTCATCCTTGTTTGTATTAATTTGGCTAGTTTTCTGGTCCTAGTTTATTTCATCTGGAAAAATCAAAGCAAAGTGGGCACTGAACAGCTCTTGCTCCTTTAGCATCTTTTGTTAATAGCTCACATTTTCTGGACCCACAGTTTCTGTGACATTTCTTTTTGTTTGTTGTAACTCATTTACTTCTTTGCTTTCTAGAAAAGCACATTCATCCTTTTACTTTGTAAACTCCCTAAATGATACACTGCCTCTATGCCTCTCCTTTGATATTCAGGTGTCTTGAAAGCTCCGTGCGTGGCCTTGTGCTTGCAGTTCTGATCTTTTCTCTGCCTTAAAATACTTGGGTGTTGAGCATACAGTATTATGTCCTGCCATCCCACTTGGACTTCTTTTCCTTGTTTTCAGGCCTTCTGTTATTTAGAATCATGAATTTTATCAAATCATAATTGCTTCTTCCCAGATTTTAAAGCACTTTCACATTCACCTCTCTGTTGATCAGAACTGGATCCAAAAAAACATGAGTTACTACTGTTTTTGTGGAATTGACTGTAGCAAGCAACTACACTGGTATGACCATACTGCTGTAAAATTACCAGTATAGTTTTCTGTGTAACTATAGGCTGTAATAGTAATTTCATTCTGCATGTCTAGTTGGTCTATATTTCCAAGTGTGCATGCAGCAGTTTCTTTAGCGATATGCTGTCAGGTTAGAATTTTCCTTCCCCACATATTCTGTTCAAAAGGAACACGGTATGACTATAAACATTTTTATGTACAGCTTTTGAATTTAGGATTAACCTTAATAAATTGTAAAAGGGTCCAAACAAAGATGTATACCCGTGGAAGTGAAAAATGGCAGATTTAGTATGGCTTCAAATTCATTAAAAGTTTTCATGTACTTTAGAACTATATATCTAATACGTTTTGTCTGTGCAGTTGGCCTTTAGACAACATTTGAAGTTCATGTAGGCTTTATTACAGTCTGCAATCTAAACAGTTGCCTCATGAACAACTATTCAGTGTCCAGTTTCTCCAGTAGTCTAAATAATATTGTCACACCAAAAGTATCAGGTTTGGAGTTGTTAGAAGATTTAGAAAGGCTGGCTTGTGTAGGAATTGCTTTTCATATAATAATACACATTTTTAACCGAGATTGTAATTTTTTATTTTAAAGTGAAGAGAAATACCTGTTAAAATA
>NW_017729004.1:44944058-44952282 GCF_001723915.1 Gavialis gangeticus | reverse complement strand
AAGTATCAGGTTTGGAGTTGTTAGAAGATTTAGAAAGGCTGGCTTGTGTAGGAATTGCTTTTCATATAATAATACACATTTTTAACCAAGATTGTAATTTTTTATTTTAAAGTGAAGAGAAATACCTGTTAAAATAGCAAACCACCTCCTGTTCCAAACCCCAGAAAATTTAAACTTAATTTCACCCCAGTGTACTTATACACAAGGCCCTGGGCACTTGTGTAAGGTCCATTTCAACCTAAAGTAGTGTATCGGGCCTTCTGTAGGCCCTTAGCTGTGCCGAGATATCACTTTACTGAACTGAGTATTCAGAGAGAACATTTTAATACAAAAATAAAATTAGGCTTACTTGTTATGCTTTTAGTTAAGGAATGTATGTATTTTGTGCAAAATTAAAAAGCTTTCATTCATTGTTTAAAGCAGCGGTTTCCAATCTGTGGTTCACGTACCATCACTTGGTATGCAGACAACCTGACAGTGGTACGCACTAAAAGATTTATTATAATTACTTCATGTGACAAAAAATTGCTGGTGGTACTTAAAGTTGTATCGTTTTAAATTGGTGGTACACAATGTGTCAGAGCTTGGGAACTGCTGGTTTAAAGGAAAGAATATGAACCCTGCCAAATAAGATTATTCTTCACAACCAATTAATATAATATGTATGAGGAGAGCCTGCTGTGATATAACAGTGTGTTCTTTCTTTTACTGTGGAAAGTATAAACATTTATTTTCTCTTGTAGTTTGTTACTTTTACCTTTCACATAATAATACTCATGACAAAAGTAGTATTCAGTTTCATTTTGAAGTTATGAGCATATTTGAATCTGTTGTTGTCAGTAGTCAATATCTGAAATCAGATTTACACAAAGGATGAATTAAACTCACATATATTTGATACCTTATTCATACAATGGATAGGCAGTTCTTGGCAATAATAACATTTGTTTCTTTAAAAAATACATAATGAGATATATATTAAAAAACCAAATGTTACTATTGCCAAGAACTGCCCATCCATTTAATAAAAAGAAACAAACATTAAAGCCAGCAAAGAGAGACACAGGCACACTTTTTGATAAATCAACAATCTTGAATTAAATGTAATGTTGGTAATTATAGAAGTCATTCATTAGGTGAAAAAAGATAGGGAAATTTGTGGTTTACAAATCATTACTGTCATTCTGAACTCCTCTTGGTTGTCTGATGCACAACCAATCTTCATCTGTTTCAGTATATCCTCTCTCAGTCCCCTCAATCTAAATACCTCTCTAAAATTTCCCTAAGACCATAACAGGTTTAAATACGTTGACTGAACCAATTTAATATTTAATTTACTATTAATTATCTCTAAAACAGTTACATATGGCTTGACTGGCTCTTTGAAGATGAAGTAAAATTGAGTCGTATAGCCTTTGGGTTTTAGCCAGGGCTGTCTAACTTCTGAGCAGCTGTGGATCACACTGTTTCATTGCCACCTCTTCCCACACCACCATGTTACTGCCAGCCCTGTAGGCTGCATAGCCTCATTGTTGTCTTTTCCATGGGCTGTGCCACCCTGCCTCAAGGGCAGGCAGGAAAAAGTAGCAGCTTAAGGAAGGAGAGGAGCCTAGGGACCCCAACAGGAAAAAGGAGGTGGCAACAACAGGAGCGGGAGCAGAACAAGCAGTAGGGGAAGATGTGGATAGCTGGGGCAGAGGAATGCCCTGGCCCATGGGGGAAGGCATGGGGAGGCAAAGATATAAGGGCAATGGGAGTCCACAAGACAAGTTAAGTTAATTGGACAGCTGTGTTTTCACTTGTTTTAATTCTTGTGGGGTTTTTTTTTTACATGGGCTACATAATTTAATGTGGAATTCTATTTAAATTGAATTTATTTTAATGATTTCCCAAATTTTGTTTGAGCCTATTGTAAATAAATTCTAAAAGTTGTCCTGGCTCTCCCCTGGCCCTCAGTGCCCTGAAATTATAGCCAGCACCCTATATTGGTTCTTGATATGACAGATAATTGGATCGCATGAAATTAACTTAAATATTAGACTATTGCATAGGATATAAATCTTTTGTACTGGTGGTCTGCATATAGGTGAGTACCAGGCATTACTATATTTGTGTCCTGGGGCCTGTTTACTGCAGTGATTGATATAGTGGCAGTGAATGATGAAAGCTGAAGCATGTACTAGAGGAGAATTCTCTAGAGGAAATTGACTGATTGTTGAAATGATCAGGGGTGTAACTTAAACAAGTTCCCAAATAAAGGTATAATAGAGCTGTGATTATAGCCATCATGGCTGAGAACTATGAGGCACATGACTTGGTTAAATGTATGGTTTAGCAAATAAATGCCAGAGGTATTGAGATCACTTAGATATAACATGTTTTGAATGTGGGATAACATTTGATACTGAATAGTTAAATCATGTAAGACCCGAAGGGAAAGATCTTGCGTAATATTCCTAAAGGGTGTCTAAATCAATCCAAGATATTATGTTCGGAAAACGCTGCTCTTCTTGAAGAAGCTCAGGTTCTGTTTTAAAGTGTTTTCATTGAAGACTTTCAAAAGTTCATTCCAGAAAATGACCTTGTCATTAGATGGAAAATGTAATTTATTCTATGCATAATCAAATCTCCTATGCGCAGACAAAGACAAGAGGGGAAAATGGTCCTAGCATCCTTAAAATTGAGTTAAGGAAAGAGTCTGAAACATTTTCAAAAGAAGCTGCTTTTTCAAATGATATTCACAAGCAAATGTAAATTTCAATAAATCACTGTTCTTTAAACTACTCCATTGATTTTATTTTTTTTAAAGCCTGGATATAAAGAAGTGCTAGAAAGTGAATGGGTCTAGAATGAGCATATTTCACCCTATTCTCTGCCTACTACCCTTCTAAATCAAAGGACCAGTATATCAGCTTGGACTAGAATTAGAATCTGGGACAATCAATAATTTACTTTTGTTCCACTTACAGTCCACTGAGTTTTCCACCACTGATGTCATACTTTCTAGCTGGCTAGTAGATCAATATATCATTGTCTCATTTTCTTCCAGGCTTTCAATTGCAAAATAGTTAACTAAATAAAAGCATCATATATCTTTTGTACTGAACGAATTCACTACTTATTAAATCAAGGTAATCTTGACGTACATTCTGGGTAGGAGGTCTCTATACCTTGTTTAGCTGGACTGATTTCCATTACAACAAGCCCTGTAAGAACTGCTGTAGTAAAGGATCTTTCAACATTTCCATTTACTCAATTTAAAATTAAGAGGTAATAACATTGCTAATAATTCAGTTGCTGTGAAGTTTATGAAGTCTGGAACTGGATAGGAGTTGCTTTCTTTTCTGCCAAGACAAACAATGGAATAAATTTAAGACAAGCCTACAAAACCAAGGAGATTTATAGATGGTTTGTTATCCTTAGTTCATGCCTCTGTCCTGCAGTATCTCAAAGCAAAGAATATTTAATTTAATTTTATGATGCTTATTGCCTTCAATAGTAAAGAAGAAGATGGGAAAAGCCTGAATTTTCTTAACAATAATGACCACAGAAAGGTGTTCATTTCTACAGGTTCTGAAATTCTTATCAATAGAAAAATAGTGTGGGAACAGGAACATATACATGTTCCAGCCCCCTGGATGGAGATCTACACAGGCTTTCCAGCTGGGGTGCATTAGAGGGCTGTTTCCTGGGCTACCCCCACCCATTACTTGACAGCCTGTTGCCCAGGAAAGAAGCAGGCTGCCCTCTGGCTTTTAATCAGAAGCCCTCTGGCTTTTAAATACCTATGTCTGAGCAGCATTTGATGGGTGGTGCAAGTGACATTTGAAGACCTCAGAGCTGGTAACCATGGTGGGGATACTTTTTCCCAGCCCCTATTCCCAGTGCTGTGGACTTTGAAAACACTGGTCACTGGAAACAAAGCAATGGGAACAGGTAGGTCAATCTCTGGCCAGCTCTTTAGACTGGGGATCTCAGCCTGAGGAGCAAGAATCAGCAGCTGCTCTATTCTGCTCCTGGTTACCAGGTACAGAGTGGAGCAAACAGCTGGGCAAACCCTATGCTGGCTCAGAGCTGATAAAGGCTTGCCCTGCTGATCCAGTCTCCTTCACAACCAGTCTGGCAGGGAGGGGGAGCAGTAGGGCAAGGCTCCCAGCCCACTCCCCAAACCAAGCATTCCCCAGTCTGGAGAAGAAGCAAGGAGCATTACCCTGCTGCTTATCTCACCTCCCTTCCCTGAACAAACCAGGAGGGGAGCAGTCATTCTTATGAGTTTCTCAGGGGAGGTGTCAATCTGCAAGATCTTTCTCCCAGAGTGGGCAGGTTTCCCCCAGGAGAAACTGAATGGATGGTTGTAGCTTTTACTGGGAGAGTGGTGATTCTTGCATTAATAATTTTAATGCCTGTACGTACCCATTATTATATATCACTCTTTATTCCAATGGTTCCAAAAACACATTACAGCTATTTCAGAATTACTGCACTTCTTCCTGAAAAGCACCATACAAAATAGTGACAGCAGACTACACATCACATTTCAGTGAGTGAATTCATTAGTTGAGTCGTATCTACATCTCCAACTACTCCTGCAAATATTGGTGTATGTGGGCTCAGCTCAAAGGAGCAGAACTTGTGTAGCTAATAAGAAGGAAAACCTCTCCCTTTCTTACCTGTCAATCACCTTCTGCCCCCAAGATAAGTTCCTTATATTCAGTCTTTCCTTGGAAGCCCAATATAAAAATATATGTTATAAAAGAGGGAGAGATGACATAAGTGAGCGAGAAGGCAAAACAAACAGCTCTATCCAGTGTAATCATCTACAGCAGTCATTTTCACACTTAGAATCACTAAGCCCTTTCATATCACTTCTACCACAGAACTCCTCCCCCTATCCTAAAGACTGACATTTAGTCAGGCAACCCACCCAGCAGTGTCAGTGCACTGCCTCCCAGCTGGCTCGCCATTCCCCACAATCTCTTTGTGGAACCCCTGGGTTAAGTACAGGCAGTCAAAAAGCCCGAGGCTGAATTGATTCAGTCTTTGCAGGTTAGTTTAAGCTGCACAGATTAAATTGAAACAGAAGTGAACACACATTTATCTTTGATTCAGGAAATGCAGCTGCATTCCTGCAGTGTCAGGCTAGAAGTTGGGAAGCTCTAGAACATGGCTCTCCGGCTTTATGTTTACTTCCTCTTTCTGCTGCCCCTGAGGTCTCTGGGATGTGCAGTCCAAAATTACATCAGCAAGACTCTGCACGGTTGCTTATCACTTCCTCTTCCTGCTTTGAGGTGCCTCTGGGATTTGTAGTCCACAGTTGCAGCCAGCAGTAAGTTTGAGTGGGGAAAGGGGTGTTTAAACCCCAGACCCCACTCTGGGTTTGTCTGGGGGTACAGCCTCCCTCCCTCTGCAGACTGGGCTGCCACCCCATATGAGCTTTCCCTCTCCCCCTTCTCCATGTGAGCCATCCCTCACTGCCCCAGCTAGGGGGCAGAGGAGTGGGGCCAGCCCTGCTCTCTAGAGCAGACAAAACAGCCCAGCCCAGGGCTGAAAAGTGTGCTGGGATCCCGGAGGACTATGATTTAACTGGAACCAGGAAGTGGTCTGGGACTATGATTTAACTGGAACCAGGAAGGGGTCTGGGACAGAAATTTCATAAACCAGTTTGACCTAAATCAGTTAAGTCTGATACTACATTCGACCAGATTTATCTTAAACCAGTTTCAGCCATTTTGAAACTGGTTTATGTGCACCTAGCTTCTGTTCTGTTACAGGTTTAAACCAGTTTCAAATCACTTAAACAGGTTTATGTGTAACATCTCTCCCTAGCCTTGATGATCTGTTGCAGAACTCCAGGGTTCCATGGAACACTGTTTGAAACCCACTGATTTACAGCAATATTGCACAGCTAGTTTAGAATTGACAGTGCCAATGGATACTGTATCAAGTAGTTTACCACAGAGGAATTTAGGTAGGCAGGTAAAATATCATTTCATTAATCCATATAATTCCAGTTTGGATAAATCAGATCCCTAGGGATAGATTTTCAAAGCTTTCTGAATCCCACTGACATTGACAAATTACTGTGCACTGCTTTGGAAAGTTTTCCCTCAATGTCACTGTCACCTAGTAGAGTTGATAATCTATTATCCCTAAAGCGTGTCATCTTGTCACATAATTGGAAAGGGACAACAGTTGAATTTTGGACAAACACATATGTGTTTTGCCAGGTATTGTGCAATGGTCACAACTGCCAGAGTTTGCTGCATTTGTCAGAAACTTGAATTAAAAGCTTGGGGGCTTTAGTGCTCTTTTCATCTTTGAAGAAATGATGCAGACTCTTCAAGGAACATAATGAGCTGGAGCAAAGTTAAAAGCCTGTGTTAAAGGGAGTGAAAATTAATAAAATGCAGTTTCTGGTATGTATTTGTGTAATAAGTAGTGTCAACAGCTGAAGAAGAGCTCCTGTAGTGTAATATATTTTTTATGCCATATGGAAATAGAAATGAATGTAAATTCTAGTGTGGTCCTGCTTTGAAATGAACTATATACCTGCTCCAGCAACACAATATGTGGATTTATATGTGAATGTCATATACAGTATTTCTAGATGCTTAAAAATGGAGCCATTGTGTTGAGAAACAATATATTCAGTTCTGTATTAGAAAACTAATATTGTAGAGATGGAATAGAGTGCAATGAAAGGCAGGTTGGGCAAGAGAGACACCTATGAAACTTGCAGATGCTTGGTCTGTATTCTGCAGAAGAGAAGGTGATCAAATGTATTAAGGAAGGAAGGAAGTACTTTTACTTTTTTAACTACTTTATTCATGGGTTTGGGGTACAAAAAGTTGGCCCCTCTGGGGTCCAGGTCCAATATACAAAGCAAAGACAAACAAATTACCATCAAACCAAGAGCACCATGTCATTACATTCATAACATCACACTGTGACAGACACCTTTGCTGTATTACACATCATGCCTAACATGCCATTATGCAGTTGGGACACCAGCCACACGGTCATATAGACCAAAGCCCTCTTTAAACAAATGATTCCTACCCTGCTCTATCCTATCATACATGTGAAAATGCCTTCAACTTCCCACACAAACAAAAAAACAAAAAGTAGCCTGGTGAGGGCCCAGGGAGCGGCATGGGCTGGGAGTCACAGTCTGACACTGAGCCTGCCCATCGCCCAGACCGGTCATGACATCAGAGCATGTATTGAAGACGGCCATCCTTCATGTAGCATAATGCTCCCTCAAGGGCCCAGTGTGCCTCAAAGGCAGGCACCACCCACTAGAGCACAGCCTGCTCAAACTCCAGCTAGAGGTGTGCCCACACCAGGGGGCTGAAAAGCTGCAGGGCATCATCTGAATCGGTTCTGGTAAGTCAGTTATGGCGGCTCTTGAGGACAGCCATCTTGGTCTAGCCCAGTGGAATGTTGGCCAGGCAGATGGAGGCCTGCTTGGCTGCCCGGTACGGGTAGGAGCACACATAAGTGGTCTCTGAGAGGCTCCCGCCCAGTGCCCACAGCGGTGACTTGAGGGCAATGAAGAGCAGCTGCAGGCAGGGACAGTTGAGGAAGGCATGAAAGAGGTTCTTCTCAACTTCCCTGGGGCAGCAGGGGCAGGCTGTCAAGGCAGCTGGGTCAAAGTTTGATGCTGTGGACAGAGCACATGCCTAGTTGGGTGGTCAGGGCCTCGGGCAAGAGCCAGGTCATCCAAGCGGGGTCAAGGAGATGGCTCAGGCAGAGGACACGCTCCTGGATGAGAGTAGCCATGAGACTGGTGGAGGCCAGGCTTGGCATGGGGTGCCTTAGGGCTGGGTTGTGCACCAGGGGCTCCCTCAGCAGCTGCGGGAACTGCATGTGCCGGAGCTGGAGGTGGAAGGTGGCCTGCCAGGCTCGTACCATGCTGTGGTAGAAAGCCAGAAGCACCACCCAGTTCAGGAATGTGAGGTCCAGCAGGAAGAGCTCCCGGTCGAAGCTGAGGGACTCCACCCTCTGCAGGAACTGGCATGCCAGTTGTTGCCAGGGTAGGCTCTCCTCACTGTAGAGGAGTCACTGAAGGGCTTGCAGACAGAAGGTGGCCACCTTGCTCACCAGGTCGACCAGGCTCTGGCCCCACACAGTGACAAGTAGGTAAAGAACAGCTCGTGGGAGCCAGTGATGCCCATCCCAGAAAAAATCTACCAGGAGGCACTGGAGCCTGTCGAGTAAGTCC
>NW_017729004.1:44936945-44939058 GCF_001723915.1 Gavialis gangeticus | reverse complement strand
CCGGAGCTGGAGGTGGAAGGTGGCCTGCCAGGCTCATACCATGCTGTGGTAGAAAGCCAGAAGCACCACCCAGTTCAGGAATGTGAGGTCCAGCAGGAAGAGCTCCCGGTCGAAGCTGAGGGACTCCACCCTCTGCAGGAACTGGCATGCCAGTTGTTGCCAGGGTAGGCTCTCCTCACTGTAGAGGAGTCACTGAAGGGCTTGCAGACAGAAGGTGGCCACCTTGCTCACCAGGTCGACCAGGCTCTGGCCCCACACAGTGACAAGTAGGTAAAGAACAGCTCGTGGGAGCCAGTGATGCCCATCCCAGAAAAAATCTACCAGGAGGCACTGGAGCCTGTCGAGTAAGTCCTGTGGTGAGTCGAGTACGGTGCACCGGTGCCACAGTGTCAAAGCCGTTGGGTCGTTTGTGATAAGGACACATCCATGGTAGGAGAGGCTCGATAGGTGCCAGTGCCACCGTTGTAGGAGGGCCTCCAACCCTTTCTCAAAGCCGTCCCAGTTGCGCACCATGAAGGTCAGTGGTTCCAGGAACATACCCAGGACATTGAGGGCCTCGTGGTGCCAGGTGAGGCCCCCTGACAAATATGGGGGGGTCGCACTGATCCACATGCCAAGCAGCAGGGTATTACTCTTTGCCCAGTTGATATGGGCCAAGGAGGTGCGTTCATAGGCTCACTGGCCATCTGTCTTCCTGGGTGTTAAAGAAGATGGTCATGTTGTCTGCATATGCCAACAGCCAGAGCAGAGGGCCAATTGATGGGCCCATGGCTGATGGCAAAGCCACACCACTCAGGTGGTGCCACAGCACGTGCAGCAGTGGTTCGATGGCCAGGGCATAGAGCATGCCTGACAGGGGGCAGCCCTGATGGATGCCTCTGCATGCAGGGAACTGGGTGCAGAGCACACCATTCACCTTGAGCAGGCTGGAGCTGTCTTGGTACAAGACCTGGAGGGGCCTGAAGTCAAAGGCCTCCAGGGTCTGGAAGAGGTAGGCATGGCCCACCTGGTCGAAGGTTTTCTCCTGATCCAGCGAGATGAAGCCGATGTCTAGGCTGAAGGGTTCACTGGCTGTGAATAGGTCATGCAGCAGGAACAGGTTGTCTTGGACGGTTCTGCCCAGCACACAGTAGCTCTGCTCAGGCCCAGTGATGGAGGCCATGACAGTGCGGAGGCACATTGCCACTGCTTTGGCCAGAATCTTGTAGTCTGCGCATAGTAGGGAGACCATCTGTCTATTCTTAATACAGTCAAGGTCTCCCTTCTTGGGCAGCAGCATGAGCACCACTCAGCAGCAGCTGATTGGCAGGACCTTGTTGGCAAGACTCTCCTGGAAAATGCGCAGGAGGCAGCAGCTGAGGAGAAGCCAGAAGGTCTTGTAGAACTCAGCAGGTAACCAGTCGAGGCCTGGGGCTTTGCTGGAGGCAAGGCCAGCCTCAGCAGCTGCCAGATCCTCCAGAGACAATTCCCACTCAATCTCGCTGGTCTCCAGGGCACAGAGACATGGCAGGCCCTTGTGGAGTTCCCGTGTGGCCTCAGGGCAAGACGACTCAGCTGCAAACAGGTCACGATAGGAGGTGATGGCGTGCTCACATACTTCGCCTGGGTCCGTGATTACCCAGCCCTTGGGGGTTTTGGGGTGATCTAAGACTTTGCTTGCAGCCCACCACCACTCCAGGTTGAAGTGGGTTGGGGTGTCGGTTTCTGCCATCTCTTGGCAGTGGGCGATGATCCTTGCTTCATGGGCCGTGTGCTCCACCAAGTCACTCAAGCATTTCCTGTGGAACCAGAGGCTCTCACATAGCACCGCATCACTACCGGCAGCCAGCAGGGTGGCCTTGAGCTCTGCCACATCTTCCTCCAGCTCTTGGATATGTCATCACAGTTCATTTGTAGCCACCTGGGTGTGCTGCTGGCAAAAAGCCTGGATCTGTACTTTGCCCACATCCCACCATAGATTCTAGGAGGAGTATTACAGTGTTGCGGCCTCCCAGCCCCACCAGAAGTGGGTAAAGTAGTCATAGTTTCATAGTTTCATAGTTTCTAGGGTCGGAAGGGACCTGAGCAGATCATCTAGTCCGACCCCCTGCCATGGCAGGAAGAGCACTGGGGG
>NW_017729004.1:44932819-44936586 GCF_001723915.1 Gavialis gangeticus | reverse complement strand
GGCCCAAGGACCGAGCCCTGTGGGACCCCACTTCCCACGTCCTTCCAGGTCGAGAAGGACCCATCCACTACCACCCTCTGGGTGCGACTCTCTAACCAGTTGGCGACCCATTGGACTGTATGGGTGTCTACGCCACAGTCCCCCAGCTTCCTAATGAGAATGGGGTGAGAAACAGTATCAAAAGCCTTCCTGAAGTCTAGGAAAACTATATCCACTGCCACCCCTGCATCCAATGATTTAGTGAGCTGGTCATAAAAGGCCACCAGGTTGGTCTGACAGGACCTGCCGCTGATGAACCCGTGCTGGTTGCCCCGGAAGTAGGAGTCTTGAAGCAGGCTGATGTTGAAGTACCAATAGGGTGCCTGCATGCAGGATCTCCCTGGCAGGCTCAGATCACAGCAGGCCAGGCCATGATCTGACAAGCCTGAGGGAACAATGTGGCCACTGTACCAGAATGGCAGATGGTGCCTGGTGGCATAAAGGTGGTCAAGGTGGGCCATAGTGAGACCACCGGCACTCATCCTGGCCCAGGTGTACTGGCGTGCATCAGGATGCAGGGCTTGCAAGACGTCAACAAGGCCTGCAGTTTCCAGGGCAGACCACAGCTCGCAGGCTGAGGGCAGGTGAGGCTTAGGCCCCATGCAGTTGAGTGAGGCATCAATGGTGCAATTAAAGTCCCTGCGTACGAGGACCAGGTCATCATCCTCACTGGCATCATGCAGGAGGGTGGCCAAGGTCATGAAGAAAGTGACCCTCTCCTGAACATCAGTGGGTGCATAAACGTTGATGAGTAGCAGGTGGTGTTGTGCTAGGATGACGCAGACAGTCAGCAGGTGGTGGAGGATGATATTCTGCACCACCGCCATATCATGGTGTAATTGTGATGGTAGGAGAATTGCAACCCCAGTGCTAAGGTTGGTGACATGGCTCAGGAACAAGTGGCCTCACCAGGCAGTGTGTCAAGCCACCTGGTTGAACCCATCAGAATGTGTCTCCTGAAGGAAAGCAGCCAGTTCTGGCACCGGAGCTCCAGGGCCTCCCGTTTCACCAGATCTTGACAGCCATTGATGTTAAAAGTGTCAATGGCTGTGGCTGCCATGGGTGTGGGTATGGGAGAGGAAGAGTAAAGTAAGGTGTAGGTAGAAGAGGGAGCACCCAAGAGCAGAGCAAAAAAGCGGAGACAGGTCAGGGAAGGCCTGTCATGCCCTACTGTACTCCAGAGACCTCCCCCACTTCCCCCCAAGCCATCTGCTGAGTGCCTAGATCCTGTTGCATAAGTTTGGCCACAGCTCTGGCAGCCTCAACAAAGAGTTTAGGATCAGTGCCCCGCTACATTCTTCTGTCCTTTGGTCTGTTTCAAAAAGGCCAGGAGACTCCCATAGTCAGGGCCGACCCGAAGGTGGCCTGCCAACATGGGCTGGACATTTCCAACAGAAGCACGGTGAGGCTGCACCCCAGGTGGGAACTCACCCACAAATGCAGTGTCTGCACCCTCAATGTCTAGACACAACAGCCTCCTCTCATAGTCCAGGTCAAGGACTGGCTCCAGAAGAGCAATCTCTACGTTCTTGTGGGGAGAGAGGTCATCCTGCTCTCAAGATTGCTTGTGACAGTCAGAAAGCTGGATCTCCATCTCACTAGCTTCCCCATCCAATTCAGTAGCCCAGGACGTGAGCAAGAGGTCAGTAGACTCCTCTGCTACGCCCTGGGTTAGGCCTCCAGAGGAGAGGCATTGTGCTTAACTTTTGCTGCCACCGAACTCTGGAAGCTGGGAGACAGGTGAGGGATCGGTGACCCCCACCTTTGCCTCCCCCACCTCCAAGCCATCCCTGTCCATGATCAACAGAGTCATTGGCATGACAGCCAGAGCAGGGCCAGGCACCAGCAGAGGAGGGTCCCAGTGGGGACAGGGTGTCCTGAGAGGACCCCTTCACCTTCCTCTCTTTGTTTTTTTTCTTCCTAGTAGCAGGTGGCCCATCTTTCATAGAGGATGGGCCGGACTGCTCCCGGCCTGCCTCTCCAGGGCCAGCCACCTCAGACAAAGCCACGGTGGAGGGTGGAGTCCCAAGCCCCATCGTCCGACAGGGCCATGGCACCACAGGCACCAGCCACCCCAGCTGCCATGGTCAGGGCAGGCAGGGAGCAAGTGGAGGCATCAGCCCCTCCACCTGGTGAGGCCTTTACACCAGGGGAGGTGGGCACCAAAAGTGGAATGGGTGGGGGGAGACCTGGGGGGTAGTCCCAGCCCCTCCGCTGGATAGTGCTCTCATGCGAGAGACCTCAGCCCCCTTGGATGGAACAGGGGTGAAAGGAGGTTGGGAAGAGCTCCCAGCCTCACTGGGTGGGGCCTGTGTTCCAGAAGTGGATGCGCCATCCATCAGTACCGCTGTAGTCGCCGATGTTCCAGCCGCTCTCCTCCACGGGCACTGGGCTGCTAGGTGGGAAGAGCTACCACACTGGAAACACGTGATCTCCCTCAAGGAACAAGAATTCACAAACCTTCGCCCATTGAATATGAGGCTCAAGGAGCAAGGCAGAGACTGTGGGCTCTCCCTGAGGAGCATAAAAACCTGCCTTCGAAAAGACAGGACATGCTTCAGATTTGGGTCCTTGCTTGTGATTGTCAGTCAGCAAAAGGGACTCATCGGAACCCCATAGAGCTTGAGCTCCTTGGCCAGCTCCCGATCAGTCACATGTGAAGGCACATTGGAAATCACCACCCTCACTGCCTGGGTGTCTAGGAGCATTACAAGATAGTGTATGCCTGCAATGTCCAGGTCCTTTATGCACACCCTGTTGACCAGGCTGGAAGTGTCAGGTAAATTACTGGGACCGTGTTAACACGACCTGCATAACATATGTTACACTGTCCCAGGAGTGCAGCTAGGGCACCTACGCAGACCTCAACCCCAACATAGGGAGGAGTATGAACCCTCAAGCCATGGCTAAGGGGGAGGTCTTAAGAGGCATCCTCATGCCAGCTGCTGGGTGTAGGAGCAGCCATTCCTCTTAGGACAGGTTTAATTTCAAAAGCTAAAAGCTGAGAGAATGGGAAAAAAAGATGTTTATATTAACTACAGAGAGAAGTGTCTGTGAATGCGGCCATAAAAAACTAAATGGGAGGGAAAAAGGTGTGGAGTGAAAAGAGCTGGGGGGTGGGGGGGTATGAGGGTTAGGAGAAAAAAAGGAAAAAAAGGGGGCGGGGAATTAAGAACACCCCTCAAAAGGCAAGATATAGAAAAAGATAACTCCCCACAACAAACAAGAAAGAAAGAAAGACTTTTTAACTACTTTATTCAGGGGTTCAGGGATACAAAAAGGGTGGTTGCTTACAAAGCAAAAAAACAAATTACTATCAAACCAAAAACACCATGTCATTTGCATTCAACACATCACACCGTGACAGACACGCTCACTACATGCCACGTCATGTCTTATATGCTAGTTATGTGGTTGGAGTGCCAGCCACATGGTCATAACTATAGATAAACAATTTGTACCCTGCTCCATCCAATCATACACATAACAAAACCTTTAACTTAACACACACAAAAAAGCAAAAAGCAAAAAAGCAGCCTGGTGAGGGCCCAGGACGCGGCACGAGCTGGAAGTCATAGTCCGACACCGAGCCAGCCCGGTCGCCCAGACGGGTTATGACATCAGAACTCGTATTTGAGACAGCCGTCCTCCACATGGCACAGCGCTCCCTCAAGGGCCCAGCGTGTCTCAAAGGCAGGCACCGCCTGCCGGAGCACAGCATGCTCAAA
>NW_017729004.1:44927506-44927819 GCF_001723915.1 Gavialis gangeticus | reverse complement strand
CAGTCAAGGAAGGCATGAAAGAGGGTCTTCTCAAAACCCCCCGGGCAAAAGAGACAGGCTCCAAGCGAGCCTGGTCCGGTGCATCCAAAGCAGAAGGAAGGAAGGAGTTATATAGCATACTACTAGATAGAAACTACTGTCACACAGTAGAGTCAGAGACCACAGCCACATTCAGAGGTTCCTCCTGTATCTTTTGAAAAGTTGAAAACTGCACTTCCGCTGGGCTTTGCTTCCAGCACCACTGATTTATTGGAAGATGTCCAGAAGAGACCATGGCTCCATGATCTTTAGGGCTAGGGAGAGACTTTGCACA
>NW_017729004.1:44921412-44922506 GCF_001723915.1 Gavialis gangeticus | reverse complement strand
TAGTCGCCGATGTTCCAGCCGCTCTCCTCCACGGGCACTGGGCTGCTAGGTGGGAAGAGCTACCACACTGGAAACACGTGATCTCCCTCAAGGAACAAGAATTCACAAACCTTCGCCCATTGAATATGAGGCTCAAGGAGCAAGGCAGAGACTGTGGGCTCTCCCTGAGGAGCATAAAAACCTGCCTTCGAAAAGACAGGACATGCTTCAGATTTGGGTCCTTGCTTGTGATTGTCAGTCAGCAAAAGGGACTCATCGGAACCCCATAGAGCTTGAGCTCCTTGGCCAGCTCCCGATCAGTCACATGTGAAGGCACATTGGAAATCACCACCCTCACTGCCTGGGTGTCTAGGAGCATTACAAGATAGTGTATGCCTGCAATGTCCAGGTCCTTTATGCACACCCTGTTGACCAGGCTGGAAGTGTCAGGTAAATTACTGGGACCGTGTTAACACGACCTGCATAACATATGTTACACTGTCCCAGGAGTGCAGCTAGGGCACCTACGCAGACCTCAACCCCAACATAGGGAGGAGTATGAACCCTCAAGCCATGGCTAAGGGGGAGGTCTTAAGAGGCATCCTCATGCCAGCTGCTGGGTGTAGGAGCAGCCATTCCTCTTAGGACAGGTTTAATTTCAAAAGCTAAAAGCTGAGAGAATGGGAAAAAAAGATGTTTATATTAACTACAGAGAGAAGTGTCTGTGAATGCGGCCATAAAAAACTAAATGGGAGGGAAAAAGGTGTGGAGTGAAAAGAGCTGGGGGGTGGGGGGGTATGAGGTTTAGGAGAAAAAAAGGAAAAAAAGGGGGCGGGGAATTAAGAACACCCCTCAAAAGGCAAGATATAGAAAAAGATAACTCCCCACAACAAACAAGAAAGAAAGAAAGACTTTTTAACTACTTTATTCAGGGGTTCAGGGATACAAAAAGGGTGGTTGCTTACAAAGCAAAAAAACAAATTACTATCAAACCAAAAACACCATGTCATTTGCATTCAACACATCACACCGTGACAGACACGCTCACTACATGCCACGTCATGTCTTATATGCTAGTTATGTGGTTGGAGTGCCAGCCACATGGTCATAACTAT
>NW_017729004.1:44914991-44916412 GCF_001723915.1 Gavialis gangeticus | reverse complement strand
CTGACCCAGTAAGAAGTTGGCCAGGCAGATGGGGCCCTTCTCAGCTGCCTGGTATGGGTAGGAGCACACGTAGGTGGTCTCCGAAAAGCTCCTGCCCAGTGCCTGCAGCAGTGGCTCAAGGGTGACAAAGAGCGGCTGCAGATGGGGACAGTCAAGGAAGGCATGAAAGAGGGTCTCCTCAACACCCCCCAGGTAAAAAGGACAGGCTGTCGAGGCGGCTGGGTCAAAGTGGGATGCAAACGTGCCAGTGGCTAGGATGCTGTGCAGCAAACGCCACTGCAGGTCGCCAGTCTTCTTGGCGGTTGGTGGCTTATACAATGTGCGCCATGCCAGGTGGGCTGGTGGGGAATCTGGCGGCCCCAGGCGCCATCACCACGGTGTCTCGGGGTGGCCCACCAGCACTTAGGCATGACGGACATGAACCACCCAGGCATATAGACTTCTATACGACGAAAAAGCAAAGGGGCAACCCGTGTCACTGTCAGGAGGCACAGGGAGCATCAGCAAGGTAAAGCAGGAAAAGCCTCACTCAGGGGCTGATGGGGCCCTTCTCAGCTGCCCGGTATGGGTAGGAGCACACATAGGTGGTCTGAAATGCTCCTGCCCAGCGCCTGCAGCAGTGGCTCGAGGGTGACAAAGAGCGGCTGCAGGCGGGGTCAGTCAAGGAAGGCATGAAAGAGGGTCTTCTCAAAACCCCCCGGGCAAAAGAGACAGGCTCCAAGCGAGCCTGGTCCGGTGCATCCAAAGCAGAAGGAAGGAAGGAGTTATATAGCATACTACTAGATAGAAACTACTGTCACACAGTAGAGTCAGAGACCACAGCCACATTCAGAGGTTCCTCCTGTATCTTTTGAAAAGTTGAAAACTGCACTTCCGCTGGGCTTTGCTTCCAGCACCACTGATTTATTGGAAGATGTCCAGAAGAGACCATGGCTCCATGATCTTTAGGGCTAGGGAGAGACTTTGCACATAAACTAGTTTAAGTGATGAGAAACTGGTTTAAACCTGTAACAGAACAGATGTTCAGTGCACATAAACCAGTTTGAAAATGGCTGAAACCAGTTTGAGATAAACCTGGTTGAATGTAGTATCAGATTTAACTGATTTGTGTCAAACCAGTTTATGCAATGAATGTCTGTCCCATACCCTTTGCTGGTTTAAGCTGCACCAGACACCCCTGGCATCCCAGCATGCTCTCTGGGCTGGGCAAGGCATTCAGCTCCACAGCAGGACTGGTGCTTCCCCTCTGTTCCCTGGCCAGAGCTCTGGTAGAGACTTGCAAGCACAACAGGGTCTTGTCTTCTGACTTCCCTGTGCCCCCCTCCCTCACCACTTGCTGCTTAAGCAGTGAGATCCTTTTTTTCTCTCTCCCACAGCAGAGACCGTATCTAGCATGCGGTGTTCTAGCTAATGCTGTGTAA
>NW_017729004.1:44909577-44909991 GCF_001723915.1 Gavialis gangeticus | reverse complement strand
TAGTGTATGCCTGCAATGTCCAGGTCCTTTATGCACACCCTGTTGACCAGGCTGGAAGTGTCAGGTAAATTACTGGGACCGTGTTAACACGACCTGCATAACATATGTTACACTGTCCCAGGAGTGCAGCTAGGGCACCTACGCAGACCTCAACCCCAACATAGGGAGGAGTATGAACCCTCAAGCCATGGGTAAGGGGGAGGTCTTAAGAGGCATCCTCATGCCAGCTGCTGGGTGTAGGAGCAGCCATTCCTCTTAGGACAGGTTTAATTTCAAAAGCTAAAAGCTGAGAGAATGGGAAAAAAAGATGTTTATATTAACTACAGAGAGAAGTGTCTGTGAATGCGGCCATAAAAAACTAAATGGGAGGGAAAAAGGTGTGGAGTGAAAAGAGCTGGGGGGTGGGGGGGAAAT
>NW_017729004.1:44904227-44904577 GCF_001723915.1 Gavialis gangeticus | reverse complement strand
GGGAAAAAGGTGTGGAGTGAAAAGAGCTGGGGGGTGGGGGGGTATGAGGGTTAGGAGAAAAAAAGGAAAAAAAGGGGGCGGGGAATTAAGAACACCCCTCAAAAGGCAAGATATAGAAAAAGATAACTCCCCACAACAAACAAGAAAGAAAGAAAGACTTTTTAACTACTTTATTCAGGGGTTCAGGGATACAAAAAGGGTGGTTGCTTACAAAGCAAAAAAACAAATTACTATCAAACCAAAAACACCATGTCATTTGCATTCAACACATCACACCGTGACAGACACGCTCACTACATGCCACGTCATGTCTTATATGCTAGTTATGTGGTTGGAGTGCCAGCCACATG
>NW_017729004.1:44898546-44899227 GCF_001723915.1 Gavialis gangeticus | reverse complement strand
GTCTTCTGACTTCCCTGTGCCCCCCTCCCTCACCACTTGCTGCTTAAGCAGTGAGATCCTTTTTTTCTCTCTCCCACAGCAGAGACCGTATCTAGCATGCGGTGTTCTAGCTAATGCTGTGTAAGGCAGATAGGACAGTGTCTGCTTAGGACTTTTTGGAGGTAATCAACAGCTCAGATGGTAATGTCCCTGCATTCCTTCCTTTGGAAAAATGCTGTTTAAGAAGAGCTTGTAATGAGCAGGGTTTTGTTTTCTGATGGGGTGTTAAATGCTCATAAATGCTCTATTATCAAGGGGGGTTCCCTCCCTAATTACAGTGTCCTGCCTGAACTTTGCCATGCCCCCCTCAGCTCAGCCCTGGGGAAGGGAGAGCTGCTCTAGCGCCCCTCCACCCTGGCTTCTACCCTGAATCACTCCAAGCATGTGCCTGCATTTCTGGGATGTCTGTCTGGTTACAAAACTGATTTAGCCTAGCCAGGTTAGACTAACCTGCAAAGATTGAATCAATTCAGCCTTAGGCTTTTTGAATGTCTCTCACTAGCCTAGGGGGGAGGAGGGCCCATGGATGCCACCAGCACAGGAGTGGGAAAAATGGTACATCTGGCCAGCAGCTAGACTATATTTCCCAGCAGCCCCTTCCCAAGTCACTGTAGCTGGTTTTCATGGAGACCACAACAGCAA
>NW_017729004.1:44893311-44893546 GCF_001723915.1 Gavialis gangeticus | reverse complement strand
AGCAAAGGGGCAACCCGTGTCACTGTCAGGAGGCACAGGGAGCATCAGCAAGGTAAAGCAGGAAAAGCCTCACTCAGGGGCTGATGGGGCCCTTCTCAGCTGCCCGGTATGGGTAGGAGCACACATAGGTGGTCTGAAATGCTCCTGCCCAGCGCCTGCAGCAGTGGCTCGAGGGTGACAAAGAGCGGCTGCAGGCGGGGTCAGTCAAGGAAGGCATGAAAGAGGGTCTTCTCAA
>NW_017729004.1:44889160-44892893 GCF_001723915.1 Gavialis gangeticus | reverse complement strand
CCAGGTTAGACTAACCTGCAAAGATTGAATCAATTCAGCCTTAGGCTTTTTGAATGTCTCTCCCTAGCCTAGGGGGGAGGAGGGCCCATGGATGCCACCAGCACAGGAGTGGGAAAAATGGTACATCTGGCCAGCAGCTAGACTATATTTCCCAGCAGCCCCTTCCCAAGTCACTGTAGCTGGTTTTCATGGAGACCACAACAGCAACATCATCATGACAGTGCAGGGCCAGGATTTCTGTGAAGACCAGCCCCAGCAGTGCTGGCAGGGCACATGGCTGGGTGGGGAGCTGCTCTGTGGCTAGGGCTGGGATCTTGCAGTGGTGACAGCATGGTCCAGAGCTGGGACAGAGCCGCGATCCATTGTCTGCACACCCCTGCCTGGGACGTGCAGGCAGCAGATCACAGTTATGTCCCAGCTATGGACCACGCTGTCACTGCCACAAGATCCCAGCCCCAGAGCAGCTCCCTGCCCTGCCAGCACTGCTGGGGCTGGTCTCCATGGGAACCTGGGCCCAGTGCTGTCATGGCCCTACTGCCTTGGAGGTCTCCATAGAAATCAGCCTCAGTGACGTGAGCAGGGGCTGCTGGGAAATGGAGTCCCCCACAGGCCAAGTCCAGCTCACGGGCCGGATTTTGTCCACCCCTTCACTAGCATCACTGGCAAAATGAGCCCAGCAGCTTGCTCAGTGCTTCCAAATACTGAATTATTATTACTCCTTCCTGGAGTGTGGGAGGTGCCTCACTTCCGTAATGCTGCTGGCTAGAGGCCTAAACTGGCTCTGAAATTCTATAGCTAAATCTAGCAACGACTAATGTTTTTTATATTTTAAGAAAAATTCTTTATAACTGTTGAGTTGTGTTATCACTGTATGTAAATATGTTGGGGAGGGGTGATGTTATTAGCAGTGTTTGCTATAATGTTAGGGTAAGCTAGTAATGGGAATGTCAGTTCCACAAACGGGCAAACAAAAAAATTATCCAGTCAGTTTCTGTTTGAAGGATGTGGCTGTCTGCATCTCACTATGGCTTAGAGTAGGGAATGAAAATGTCTTTAGTCAAGATTTTACGAATTTGTCCTAAAGTGCACAGGACTTTTTTTTTCTTTACAAAACATGTATATTTATAAATTTGAGAATTGAGAGAGACCTTAAGTAGCAAAAAATCATGTCTAGTACTGCATCACCTTACATACAAAAGGCAAATACTTCTTTTCAGTTCAGTTTTGTAGGGGGTCACAAAAGTAACACTGTGTAAAGTAACCTTTGCTTAAAACACTACTGGTATGGATCCTAAAAAACCAACAGTGCTTCAGCAGTGTATAGTATAAAGAATGTAAATAAGCATGCATGAATACATCACTTTTAATAACTTTTCAATTAGGAATGATAATATAAGATACTATTACTTCAGAAATGATTGGCATACTCTTGAATATGTCTGTTTTACAAGATCTTTATTTGAAAACTTTATTTTTGGCCAGCATTCTTACCCCTATAATATTTGCAAAGACTATTGTTTTTTATTTTATTAAAGCAATCTTTTGATGGCAATCAGGATGATGTCTTTCTACGTGGAAATATACGTGTCATAAATAAAAATGTCTCGTATGGAAATATTTATTAATCACAATAAAGATACATTTTGTATAGTGTTTTGAACATATACAACATTATATTGTGTGGTTGTGTATACTACAAGGTTATTGTGTATAGAAAACTGCTCTCTAAAAAAACCAAACGTTTTGTCTGAAGGGTATTCAAATATCTATCACTGTACATCTAAATAAGAGATCATGGGTATGTCTTATAATAATGCCAGTAGGGAATATTATTGATAACGGTACACACTGGCTGTACTCTGTTGGATTAATTATTTGTAATAACTCTACTTTACATTCTTTTACTGCCTTAAAATGTTAAAGGAATAAGCATTTATGTGTCTGCCTCTATACAGAGTTCACAATATACATAGGATTTCAGAATCCAAAGAGCAAAAACACTGCAACATTTAACTAATACTTTTCTTGGGAGCTATCTACATGTAAAATTATTTGGGCAACATAACTTCTCTACAGAACTTTATCTTTCCCTTCATTCCTTCTTCCATATCTTAATTATTGTAGTTGAAATTTCCAATAGAACCCCTGTAAGTGTACAAATTAATCCTCTGGTGGACTGTCTTTATCTGAGCTAAGAAATAAAAAGCAAAAACAATTTTAAAAGTGGAATGATACAAAGTAGAGAGATTTGGTAAAAGCAGCATAGCATTAGAAATTACCAGAGAAGCTGAGATATCATTTTAAAGTATAGTCAGAAATAGCTATTTTTATGTATATAATTTTAAGAATATTTAACCTGAGGCAAGTCTTAATAGTTTGCTTTATAGATACTAGCCCTGGTCCTCAGCTAGGACCAGAGTGCACAGGGGTAGGAGCTTTAAGACGCTTATTTATGCCTGTAGCCTTGGGCTGACTTGGGCCTAGGGCAGTCCAGTAACATAAATCAGAGTAGCTTAGAGGCCTTCAGAGTTTTTTGTACCAGGCATTAAAAAAGGAATTGTCACTTCTGTCCTGGTGGAGTAACGGCACAGCTCTCAGAGCCTTCCAAAAATGTGTATGAATGCAGAGAAGTTTTCTGAATACTTTCACAATGCTGGATATTATATACATTGTGTGTCTTTGAAGTGTCTGTCTAACCTGCAAGCGCTTCATTAAATGCCTAGATTACATATTGTGTTTTACTACTGTGCACTTACATTAGGTGGCTGTCAAGGGATGTTTTTGGAGCATCACTGTAAGATCAGATAAGGAAATGTTTCTATAAAACATGTCCTTGAAAGCTGCTTATTACCAGAGTCATTTGATAAAATGTCTACAGAACTTTTTCTTTAGTATTCCTGCGGGGGTACTGGCACTTAGAAGTATGTACGGGAGAATAATTTTAAAAATGTACACTTTGATTTCTGTAACCAAATACCTGCCAAAGCAAAGGTTTTCCAAAAGTAATAGAGATCATAACAACAGTTGAATCATTTCAGTTATCACCACCCCCCCGGATCTTCAGTCCAGGAAGACCTTGAAGTAATTTTGGAATTCTGGATATTAGCTATATACTTTGCATAATCTTATATATTAGTCTAGTACTTTAAGGGGCAATTACATCACCAAATAGGCCCATGGGCTAAATGAAAACAAACTATTTAAATTGGCTGGCATTTAACAGTATGTGTGGCAAACAATTTACACAGTATTTTCTAGTTAATCCATATACATGCCTAGTGATGTAATTAACCCTTTAAAGCTACTGCAAAAAGCACACAGCAAGCATCTACATTTCAGGTTTTTTGTTACATTTTTCTGTGCTAAAGAAAAATTGCCTATAGTTTCGTAGTTGATAGGGTTGAAAGGGACCTAAGCAGGTCAACAAGTCCAACCCCCTGCAATGAGCAGGAAAGAATGCTGGGGTCAAATGACCCCAGCTAGGGGATTATCTAGCCTCCTTTTGAAGATCCCCAGGGTAGGGGCAAGCACCACTTCTGTTGGAAGTTGGTTCCAGCTCCTAGCTGCCCTGACTGTGAAGTAGTGCCTCCTGAGGTCTAGATTGGACCTACTCTCAGTCAGCTTATGGCCATTATTCCTTGTAACTCCCAGTAGTGCTCTGGGGAACAGGGACTCTCCCATTGCCTGCTGGTCCCCCTTGGCAAGTTTGTAGGTGGCCACCAGATCCCCTCTC
>NW_017729004.1:44879271-44888910 GCF_001723915.1 Gavialis gangeticus | reverse complement strand
AGCCCTCCAGCCAATGTGCGACCCATCTGACTGTGTAGGCATCGACACCACAGTCACCTTATTTTTTAATGAGGATGGGGTGAGAGACAGTGTTGAAGGCCTTCCTAAAGTCCAGAAAGACTACGTCCACTGCAACACCTGTGTCCAGGGCTTTTGTGACCTGGTCGTAGAAGGCAACCAGGTTGTTCTGACAGGACCTGCCTCTGATGAACCCATGTTGATTGCCTGTAAGCATAATCTCCCCTCCTGGTCCCTTGCAGATGTGCTCCTGGATAATTTTCTCAAAGAGCTTCCCCAGGACCAAGGTAAGACTAACGGGCCTATAGTTTCCTGGGTCCTCTTTCCTCCCTTTTTTTGAAAATGGGGAGCACATTGGCCCTTTTCCAGTCTTCTGGCACCATGCCAGAGCACCATGAGTGCTTGTAAAGCTGTGCCAGGGGTCCCACAATGACCTCTGCCAGTTCCCCCAGCACTCTGGGGTAGAGATCATCGGGACCTGCTGATATGAACACATCTAGTCCCTCCAGAAGTTCTCTGACTAGGTCCTCACTGACCTGGGCCTGGCTGCGCCTCCCCTGGGTCCGTCCAGATTCCCAGTGGGGGGATGTCCCTGTCCCTGCTCAGAAAAATGGAAAAGAAGAAACTGTTAAAGAGATTCGCTTGGTTGCCTGGTGCTACCACAAGATTACTAAGCATGTCCTGCAAAGGCCCCATGCTGCTTGGTACCTTCTTTTTACCCCTGTGTATTTCAAAAAGGACTTCTTGTTATCCTTGATCCGGGTTGTTAGTCCCAGTTACATCTTTGCCTTAGCCTTCCTAACAGCCCCCCTACAATCTCAAGCAATGGAGGTATACTCCTCCTTGGTGAGGGCCCCTCCCTTCCATTGGGTCTGTATCTCCTTTTTGGTGTTGGGATGTTCCTGGATGCTTTTGGTGAGCCTTGGGGCCTTTTGAGCAGTCTTGCCCCCTTTGATCTGCGTGGGGATTATTATTGGGCTTGGAGGATCGTCTCCTTAAGGAACGAACTCTCCTCTTGGACTCCCAACTCCCCTCCCCTCCCCTCAGGGACCTCAGTGCCTCCCTGATTAGTTTCCTTACCTCATTGAAATCCACCTTCCTGAAGTCCAATGCTGCTGCCTTGCTGCAGGCCTTTGACACCCTGCGCTGGATGGTGAATTCCAGTAGGCGATGATCGCTATTGCCCAGGTGGTCAAGCACCCGCAGTCCCCTCACCAGGTCATCTCCTGTGGCCAGGACCAGGTCCAACACGGCATTTCCCCTGATGGGACTGTGCACCTCCTGGGATAGATGGAGGTCCTGTAATTTGGCTAGAAACCTACGTGAGCGGTCAAATCTGGCTGACTGATCTTCCCAACAGATGTCCGGATAGTTTAGGTCACCCTTGATGACCACGTCCCTTGACTTGACTGCCTCCGCAAGCTGACCTGAGAATTCCTGGTCCAGCTCTTCCCCCTATAATCTGATGGGTTTATCCAAAAAACTGGATTCAGAACGAATTGAGGGTACATGATAATCTTCTTGACAAATTATCATTGCTGATAGGTACTGAACTACCTAATAAGCTAAAATTTTGCAAATAGGTGTTGAGTCATGGTTTGAAATATACATCATCTGCCAGTGATTCTACTACATATAGGACATGGCTCTGCTGTGTGAAAAACACATTGCTTCTGGGCTAAATCAAATGCCATAGCTTTTCTAGGGACTACTGGTGAATGCATTCAGCACAGCATAGCAAACTTTGAAACTTCAGATTAGTTTTCATCCCCACAGGTGAGATGCTAGTGCTTTATCTAAAGCATGTTCCAACCTGTATCAGCTTAATGTCAGCAATGCATGTTTTACAGTTGATTGCTTCACAGTTTCCACTGAGTCCTGATAAACCCATGAAATGTTACATTAGCTATTCTAGAAGTTCAGCACGTGTGGGTAATCATTAAAGCAGAGTTCCCTGTGCAGTTCTAAATGAAGCCCCAATCAGCTCGAAAGAGCTACTGCTAATTGGAACATAGGAATATATGTCATGTCACACCCTCACCTACCACTACAAGGAGCAATATGTGAATACTAAGGATACCCTATAATATGGGAGGGGAGATGAGAGTGCTGCCAATGCTCTGCCACTGAATGTAATAGTAATCTGTTTCTGTGGCAGTTTCCACCCTGCTTTAGAGATGTGTGACAGGCTTTAGTACCTTCCTAGCTTATGTGACGCCCCTGGGTGCCTTGGCCTTTTCTCTGTTGGGCAGCCCTAGACCAATTCTTGGTTTCTGGGTACCGGTTTCCCTCACTTTATGCGGGTTCTGTATGTGCAAATTCATTCTTATGCGATGACCCTTTTTATACCAAAAATTAATTATATGCGAGGTAAATTCACTTGTATACGATTGGTGTGGTGGAAGCCCACAGTCAGCTGCTTTTTGCAGTGCAAAAACATGACCATGATTTACAGCCAGAAAGATACACAGCAACATGAAACACACTTTATAGCACAGAATGACTTGTACATTTTGGGTGTGCTCTATTTTGGAGATGCAAAATATAGTCTCCTGTGTGGAGCTGTGCTCCTCGCTCATTGACTGTGACAGTTTTCTGTAGTTGCCATCGCCACTATGATAGTGCCGTGTACATGTGTACTGTCTACTGTTAGCGAGTACCAAAATTGTCTTGTAACAGTGGTAGAAATAGGTCTGGGGGTCAGTACAGTCAATGTTTAAGAATGTATCCCTATTTGTTACATTGTAAAGTGGGTTCGCTTTATGTGAATTTGAGTTATGTGCCATTTTCTAGGAACACGTACGACATAAAGCAAGGGAAACCTGTATGCCTAAAAAGCACAATGCAGTGTTCTGCAGAGACACCCAAGCTAGCTCTGAATAAATTAGCTCATTTACCAAAACAGTGAGGCATTTTTCCTGGGCTACCTTGTGCTGAGAAACTGAGCTAATTAGCCCAGAGAAAAATCTGTCCTAACCTGGCTATATTGCATCTGGTACCCAAGATGCCTCCTTCAGGGTAAATTGGGTATCTCTTTTACAGCATGGCATTGTGCTTTGTAGACATCCCCTGCCCGCACACTGCCTTTTTTTTTTTTTGGTTCTAGAGACCATGGAAAGCCAATAAGCGAGTAATAAATGCAACTTTCAACCTATGAATATAAAAACCTCTGGAATATAAAAACGGTAGGAGACAGGAAGAGGCAAGATGAAAGGGGGCTAAATGGTGTTTTTCAGAACCTGAATGAAACAGAGAGCAGGAGATGCCTGTTAGGAAACAGGCAGACTCATTGTAATGGCCCCAGGGTGAGCAAGCAAGCAAGTGAGATAAGACATGCTAGCTAGGGAGCAGGCGACAGGGAGCTGCCCATTAGTCCATAATTAGAAAGACTGTCACCTGGGGGGCAGGAAATAATTGTCCACAGGTGACGGGAAGACAGATAAGCGCTTGCTCAGAAGGCAGGGAGGTGGCAGAGGAGGGGGAAAGAAGAATGATACATAGGTGTGGGAAGAAGCCCTGCCGAGGAATGTAGCCCTCTCACAAGGAATGGGGAAAGAGATAGGCATTGCTGTGAAACCCTGGCAGGTGACTGGACTTCAGGAGCCAGGCAATGAGAAGCCAAGGGGTGAATTGTCTGGACAGACTTCATTTTCCTTCTAGTTTGACCACTTCTACTGCTGGCTGGGGACTGCCCAGCCCAGCTTGGGATGAGTTAAAGAGACAACATACATTTTTCTCCCCAAAACAGGATGTGATATGTTAAGGTGGGAGCTGGGAGTTTATTTTCTCAATGGTAGTTTGTGTTTGGGACTGTCAGGGGAAGGAGGAGGTTTTGCCCCCGGCCAGGGGTGGGCTCAGAGCAGGGCTAGCCAGAGGACTGGAGCTTGGTGAAAGAGGCTGAAGCCTATTAAGGATGAAAGCTAGACAGGACCAGGAGCCCAGCTGCCCAGGAAGGGCAAAGAATAGAGTTAGGGGCCCAGCAGCCTGAGAAGGGCAGAAACTAGGGCCAGGGACCTGGCAGCTCAGGCAGGGCAAAGACTGGTGCCAGGGGCCCAGAGTAAGAGATGCAGGGGCCACAGGCCCAGAGGTACTCACAACTAAGGGGTGAGGCTGTGAGAGCCACACCAAATCAGTGGGCCAGGGCTGAAAGCTTGCAAAGGCCCAAAGGACTGAGACCCCAGCAAGGGAGTAATTGTGCAGTGACATCTGCGATGCATGGGTGTGCTGTAAGGAGTGGTTGGAGCCATGTAAGCCTCTGAGTAATGAGACCGAAGCTCAGGAGTGGATGAGATCTCACCCATGGATCCCAGGAGCAGCTGCCCTTTCCAAGTACTTATTTACATGAAGTCATGGAGGGTGAGGAGAAGGGGAGAGTGCTTAAGTGACTGAAAGGCGTACAAAAAAACTAGAACTCTTGGTTCCAAAATGATACTTTTTATTAGACCAACTGGAAAATGGCAAGAAAATTGTCCTTTTCTGCAAACTTTCAGGATCAAAGTCCCTTTGTCAGGCTCTGGGGAAAGTGTAGATAGTACAAGATGGTAAAAAGTCCCCATAGGTAGGAAATAAACTTCATCTTTGCACAGAGGGAGCTGAAGATGGAAGGTTGTCCCTCTGGGTCCATGAGAGTGTCTTTGAGACCTGTGTTGAGTAGCTCTTTGATGTGTTGATCAGTGACTGAAGGCACAACAAGAGCAGGGTGACCACCAGAGGCAACACAGCCACTCTTGGAGTCTTTGCCTGTTAAACTGAGGAAGAAGAGCTTTAAAACATTGACCTGTCATTAGATCTTGAGAAAAGGGAAGGGGGGGGTGTGCATGTGCAGGTGTGTGTGCGTCTGCATGTGTACATTGTCTGCAATGAAAGTAAACTCGCACAGTTTCTTTTACGTTTGGTGTTTTCTCCGGTTTATACGTTTCTAAGTTGCTCACATACTTGAGAAGGGAAAGTCTACATGGGCAAAAATGTATATGCAAGACTAGCTCACTGATCACAGAAATGCATCTCTCCCCAAGGGCAAAGTGACATCTATTTTACACAGCGACAGTTTTTAAAAAAAGAAAGAGAGAGAGCTCCCCTCCCCCCATTGAAATTTCTAAGGAGAAATGTTGGTGTTGACAGACCACAGTTAAATGGCGGAGCTGTTGCTGTCATGTTTTACATCTGGCTAGAGATTTCAAAGGTTCCCCTTAAAAAGGCTTGTGAGGCTCTGCATGTTGATCGGAACAGAGTGCTGCTTGTTGCAGGTGGATTGAACTTCATTTTGCAGGCTGTTAGGTGATGTAAATTTTAAACAGTAAATTCATTTATTTGTTTACTGCAAGTATTCTCTGGTAATGGAAAGAACAACATAGTAATTATTCTAATTGGAATTAAGCCAGGATGCCAGAATCAATTCTCATGGGAAGTACCAGTGAATATTTAAATTACCACATGTGGTTTTATGTATGGTAGGAAAAATGGTACAGTGCCCTGGATTAGTTCTAACCAAGAGAAAGAAGAGAATTGCTGTTTCCTGATACATTTTTTTCCCTTGTGGGTCTCCAGCAAAATTATCAAGTAGAACCAATTTCTGTGTTTGCATATTGGATTTGTTATCTGAAGGAAGTGGTTGTTTTTAAATAACCTACATAAATCCAGATATCAAATATCTGGAATTCTGAAAAATCCAGCACTCTTTAAAACTACCCTAGATCGGTGTGTAGCAGTGGCCGGTCCCAGGGCAGCAGAGGGGGAAGCTTGTACGAGGTGGCTGGCGCTGCCATCCACCACCCTGTGTTGCCACTCCGTGTGCAGCTGCTGCTCCGGGACTGGCCACTGCTGCCCCGCTCTGAGGCTGGCCGCTGCTCCGGTTCCAAAAAATTCGGCATTTTCAAATTTCCAGCGGATGCTTAGTCCTGAGCATACCAGATTCATGAGGTTATACGGTAGTAAACATTAAAGTGTGATCTGTGACTCTGCTGATATATATGGACTCAACCTAAAGAGACCACAAGAATGACGTCCAAATAAGGTGACAAGAGGCAGTATAGTGACCAGGGTGGGGGGAGCTCTCTTCTTCAGGTGGCTTCATGCCTTTAAAAGACAGTGGGTGCAAGTGACTCTTTGTGGTATGCTGAGTGAATAGCTTGTTGGGTAAATAGATTTTTTTGGAGTCTTCACATCCAGGTTATCTGCAAACATTCATGACCCTGCATTATGGAAGCTGTGATGCATTCAGATAGCACAGTTCAGGGTGTGAAAGCCTCCTTGGAATTCAAGGTGTTACAACTGATTTGTAAAGCCCTGTATGTACATACAGCTGAGTTCATAATTGTCACTCCTGGGCCAGCCCTGCTGTTGGAATTTTTTCAGGTGGTTTAGTAAAACTATGGGATTTCAACCCCAGCGCAACCATTCAGTTACACTTTGTGATGTATCAGGACGCAATTGCCACTTCTTATCCCGTGATCCTTTTAGACTTTGTCCCAGGACAACAGACATGAATGTCTGAACAATTGCACTTTATCCCAATAAAAACCATTTTATCCTAAGACAAAGGCAACTTCTGTTTGTAGCCTTAGAGTTGGAGAAAATTGCTCCATGTAGATGTGCAGGGGGATATAATAAATAAGTCTGGACAACTTATCATTAATCATCAAGGACAAATTAATGGCTTCAACCACAGCAAGAAAAACTTAGTTTAATATTTAGAAAACCTTTGTAACCTCATAGAGTTAGACAGGGGGGGAAAAAAATCTTACAAAGGAGATTGTGGAATGATCCAGATTAGGAGTATTCAATGCTAGAGAAAACATCCACATGTTATAGATGAATAATTAAATCAATAATTTTATGATCTGAGGAACAGACTGAATTACTTTAAAATGCAAATAGTTCTATATTCAGCATTTCAAGGCAAAAGCAACACCAATGGGTTTTTGCCCATAACAGGTAAAACAAGAAAGCCATTATAGTTAAATAACTAATTAACATGTATGACAGTCAGCTTTTAAATATAGTTCTTTAAATTAAACCTGAACATGAGCCATTAATATGAATAGCTGTAACCTATATGGAGGGCTCAGATTTGAATCTGCGTATCCAGATCTGGTTTTGTGGCTTTTGGTTCCAGATTTTATTATTTGTGCATCTTGACATCCTATCTGGAGAATTAAACCTTTAGAAACTAAGTTGCTCCTTTTTGAACTACAGCAGTAATTGTGCTAATAATAGTACTTGCTCAGGGCTTCCTGAACTTTACAGTCTTTTATTTGTAAAGTAGGCACTGTTTTAACTGTTCAAAACAGATGTTTTCTCATGCCTGTGTAATCAGGGATAGCTCTTGCAGGCTATTTTCAGTGTGTTACTAGTTGTTCCCTGGGGATGTGTTCCTCTCACTCCCTACACCTGGTATTGATTCTTCCCAACGCTTTCTGGGTCCAACATAAAAAAAAAGTGCATAAATCAGAGTACAGCTTTGTCACTCTAAATGGGTTAAGGCTTTTTTGTAACTCGGAAATTTCCTTGATAGAGAGATTTGTGAACAACTGCTATTTGTATAGAAAGTGAATTGCAAAGGGTTCATCTGTGAAACAAACAGCCTCTGACATTAATCTATACTGTTAGCATGTGAAAAGCACTCATAAGAATACAGTTTCACTGAATAAGCAGTTATCTGTGTTGTGTACAAGACTTTCAAACAGTAGGTGGCATATAGCTTATCTACTGTAATTAGTCATTTAGCTTTTTTGAGATGCTGGTTCTAAGTAAATAATATTCAAAGTCCCTTAACTATATGATTATACAGATATACAGAGTAATATTACTGATATATGATCATAGGAAAGTAAGGCTGAAAGGGACTTCACAAGCTCATGTAGTACAGCCCCCTGTTCGGGATAGGATTATCCCTGACTAAAGCATCTGCATCAACTGTCTGTACAACCCACACTTGAAAATTTCAAAGAATGGCAATTTTCAGTTTTTCTTGGTAGCCTTTTCCAATGTTTGACCATCCTTGTAGTCATAGGGCATGTGTAGACAAAACGGGTCATAAATTGAAGCAGCAGGTTTTTAAAAACACCGCTTCAGTTTAGGGCCAAGTAAACCCCCATGTCATGCACATGCCCATACCCATGCACTTACCTGCCTCTCCAGTGGAGGAGAGGGGAGGGCGAGCTGCTGGCAGGCAGAGCGGTCCTGGGGGCGGGGGGCTGATGCTTTCCTCTGCAGCAGCAGTGCACCCCCACCCCCCCTATGGCACCCACCTGCAGGCACTTGGCTCAGGCAGTCCCAGGGGGCACCAGAGCTGCAGATGGAAGCACCAGGCCCTTGTCCTGATCAAGCAGGCAAGCTCCAGGAGCAGGGGTTGCGGGGGGGAGGGAATGCTGTTTCTTTCTTTTCCTTGGGCAGAGCCTGCCTTCCTGGGCTGCTGCTAGGCTGCCTGCACGCGCTTCCTGCAGCGCCCCTGAGCTGCACAGAGCCCGGTGCTGTGTTCCATGGCTGTAGGGCAACAAACTAAAACTCCTCAGAGGAGTTCTTGAACTCCCAAACTGTCCAGTTGCTGGTTGCAGAGGGCCTCTAGATTCTCAAGTTTGCCAAGATCTACTTCCCTGAAATCTAGGACTTCTGTTCTGCTGACTGATTTCCCAGTCTTATGGTGGATGGTGAACCTTATGAGGGCATGATCACTGTCGCCCAGAGTACCACCAACCCTCAGGTTGCCTATGATGTCCTCCCCTTTGGTCAGCACTAGATCCAGAGAGGCCTTACCCCTAGTAGGCCCTTCCACAATCTGTCAGAAACAGATCATCTGTTGTTGCCAAGAAGTTGGCTGGCCTGCTTGAGGTGGCTGAGTGATCCTCCCAACAGATGTCAGGGTAGTTGAAGTCACCCATGACACTCATGGCTCTAGTGCTAGCTGCCTCAATTAGTTCTCCAGAGAATGTCTGATCATTCTCCTCATATTGGGAGAGAGGCCTGTAGTAGACTCCTACCATCGGGGTACCCTCTCCTGATCCCCCTTGCATCCTGACCCAGAAGGTCTCAACAGACCCTTCCCTGCTGTCAAATGTGATCTGCAAGGAGAGGTACCACTGCTCTTTCACATAAAGGGCCACATCTCTTCCCTTTTTTCCCAACCCAATCCTTCCTGTAAAGCCTTTAGCCCTCAATATTTACTGCCCAATTGTGTGTCATCCCATCAGGTCTCCATCAGCCCAACCAGATTGAAATCCTTGTCAACCAGAAAGAGTGCCAGTTCCTCCTGTTTATTTCCCATGCTTCTGGCATTCCCATAAAGACACCTGAGCTCTCCCTTAGTCACCTCAGGTTTTCTGTCGCATCAGCTCTCTCTCAAGATGTCAGTACTTATCTGGACGTCCATTACTTGAACCCCGTCCCTTGTGTCATTGTGGATAGAGGATTCGTGCACAGGAGGGAGCACTGCCCTGCCATAGCTACAGTTGCCGCGGCATGGAGGTGTGTCCCCAGCTGCTGCTGGGTGGGCAGGAGGCATTGCACCTTGGTGGCTATGGCGGCACAGTGCTCCCCTCCTGACTTGGCTTCCACACACTGAGCTGTAGAGGTGGCTCCTACCCAGAGCTGGTCTGGCCTCACTGCAGCCCCGTGCTCCGCAGA
>NW_017729004.1:44871174-44874271 GCF_001723915.1 Gavialis gangeticus | reverse complement strand
CTACAGTTGCCGCGGCATGGAGGTGTGTCCCCAGCTGCTGCTGGGTGGGCAGGAGGCATTGCACCTTGGTGGCTATGGCGGCACAGTGCTCCCCTCCTGACTTGGCTTCCACACACTGAGCTGTAGAGGTGGCTCCTACCCAGAGCTGGTCTGGCCTCACTGCAGCCCCGTGCTCCGCAGGGTGCAGAAATCTGGGGAAGCATGTCTCCCCCTGCCCCCCATGTGTCACCTGTCTCACCCCGACTCCCCTGTGCATTTTCTGTGCCCGCACACACACCCATTCCATTCCCCACATGCACATTCCTTTACTCACATGCTGGGGGTGGGGGCAGCAGGATAGGAGTGAGGGGTCCCAGAAGGGCTAGGAGGCTGTGGGTCAGGAATGAGGTGCACTGGCAGGGCCAGGGGGATCTGGGTCAGGAGTGAGGGCCACCATCAGGGCTGGGGGTTGAAGGTTAGGAGTAAGGAGCACCAGCAGGGACAGGGGGCTGAAGCTTAGGAGTAAGGGATGGGCTAGGGGGCTGGGGGTTGAGAATGAGGGGCATCAGCAGGGCGAGGGATAGTGGGTCAGGAGTGAGGGGCAATGGCAGGGCTGGGGTGGGCTGTGGCTTGGGAGTGAGGGGCAATATCATATGCTGGTGCCCTGCCTCTGCCTATCAGGGCTGCTCAGTGCTATGAAGCAGTGGGGGGGACAGCCATAGCTGGAACCACATCTTGTTGAGCAAAGGGGGCAGGGGAAGCTCTAATTTTCCATGATAAACTAAAATCAAACAACATTTATAGGTATTTAGAATGGATTTTATTATAATGATTGAGGCTCTGGTAAGCTTCCAAATTGCTTTAGAATTATAAGTATATCAATAAAATATGTTCAGTTCATACCTTGAACACATTTAATTGTTATACTATAATTCTTGTTATGTTTAATTTTTGACTGCAGAAAAACATGGATTTTGGGTGGGGGGGTTAATCAGAGAATTAACTATTTTTAAACAGAGAAAACTAGGATCCCTGCTCATAAGCAGGGATCCTGGTTTTCTCTGATTTTAAAATATCAATTTCTCTGATAAAATCCCCCAAAATCCACAATTTAAACTGAAATGCCTTTCTATATATAGGTGTCAATTGAACACAATACGTTATTGATATTTTTACAATTTTATAGCAATTTGGAAGCCTACCAAATGTTTGGTAGGCTTATTTTGTTACCTCAATCATGGTATTTCATTTGGGGCTTTTTATCATGGAAAATCAGAGCTCTCACTGCTCCCTTAGATCACAGGATGCAGGTCCAAGCCCCTTACTCCCAAGCCACAGCCCCACAGCTGCCTGGGTTATGGGCAGGGCCATCCCTAGGTGGGGGTGAATCAGGGTGACAGCCCCAGGACCCACACTTTTTGGGGGGCCTTATGGAGCCGGGTGGAGTGGCCATGGTGACTCTGCACTGCTGCAGGCTTCACAACCTGCTGGCCCTTCAGAACCCACCCCCGGCTGAATCCACTGAAGAGTGGGACTGGGCAGGGAAGCTCCTTGCCACTGTGAGCCCCACGCTGCCATGGTAATGCACTCCTTGCCCAGCTTACAGCAGCAAGGGGTACAACCCCATGTGACTGCCTCTGCTGCTGCCAGGCAAGTGAAGAATGCCTCACCAAGGTGTCGTGGGACTTGCAACAGTAAGGAGCTGCCCCACCTGGTCCCAATCTGCACTTCCATGCTAGTTCCCACCTGCTGGGCAGTGGAGGCCCCAGGGGAGGGCAGCAGGGTAGGGAGCCCAAGCTCACAGTGGTCACCCTACCTCCACCCCCACCCTGTGCACAGATCTGGGGGTCACTGGTCATCCCTGCCTCCTCTGGGAGTGCGTGCAGTGGTGGGGAACCAGCCCCCCTGCTCCTGGGTAAGCCACCCATGCCCCCCCCCACTCCGCACTGGGGCCCTTTGGCCACACATTCTGGCCCTGGGTCTCAAGCCCCACACACTGCCCAGCTTGGCAGCAGTCCCAGCCTCAGCCCCAGCCCTGCCCAACTCCCTCCCTCCCTCTCTATGGGGGCCTCAGTCCCCCCCCACCCTACTTACCTGTGAGAGCTGCTCTCCAGACTCCTTGGCTGCCATGTACCTATACATGCACATGGTGCCCCCTGCCTGACCACCTTCCTACTGCTCCCCACATCCCCTTGCAGGCTGGAACTCTGCCAGCCTGCAGAGAGCTCTCTGCAAAAGTGCAAAATCCACATGTTTTTCCATTCAAATGAGAAATTCATGTTTTTCTCAGGTAAAGGCAGAAATCCATGTTTTCCATGGGAAACAGAAACCCTGCTCATAAGTCATGCTTCTCAGGCCTCTGATTATTTTTGTTCTGTTTGTATACATTGACACATTCAGGATTTACTAGAGGGGGGATGCGGCACATGGCCCTGTAGACCATGGAGGATGGGGGAATGGTGTGACTCGAGTCCCTGGGCCAGTGGAGGGACACTGGTGAGCTAGGCAGGGAGCAATAACCTGAAAAGGAGGACCCATCAGCCACTGCCACTGTGCTTGGTTGATCTAGGTGTGGGAGAAGCCTGAGAGCTGCTTCTGCCCCACTTCAGCTGGGGGGCTGCAGGAAATGGTGGTGTCATGTTCATACTCCAGATGCCCCCTGCTGGCCAGGAGCAGGCTCTGGAAGGAGGTCACTGCACTGCCATGGCTTTTCTCAGCAAAGACTGAGCAGAGCTGTTCATTCCTGTCAGTGGCTGGAGCAGGGAAGGAGTGGCACTGGGGCTGTACCTGTGCTTGCTTTTGCTTGGGACAGCAGTGGCAGCATGGGGCAGGTTTCTCCTTCCAGACCCTTCTCCCAGCCAGTGAGGAATATTGTGGCAGGAGCATCAGAGAATAGTTGCAGGAAGAGGAAACCTGCCCACTGTCACCACTGTTCCCTGTACAACCTGGCACCCATGCAACCACAACCCTTGAGTGGGGCAGGGGCAGGAGCAGATCTGGGGCTCCCCCTTCACCTAGATCAGTCAGGCACAATGGTACATGCGGCTGTGGAAAGAGTGGAACCAAACTGCCACACCTTCCCTAGATCTATTTTTGGCTGTATGGTTGGGGGGGGGGG
>NW_017729004.1:44866818-44870979 GCF_001723915.1 Gavialis gangeticus | reverse complement strand
GGTGTTGTTTTGGGGGTTTTTTTATTATAATCCACGTGATTTCTGAAATAGCAGCTTTCTCCATTTCATAGAATGGGATTCCTATAAAGACATCACTGCACTCGTTTCCAAGGGTCACCTTGCACTTTCTTGGTGTACATTCTATATCCATGTTCCCTTGGACTCTTGCTCAGCATGGAGGTATAAAATCCACTGACTTCTTACCTCCTTGTCCTAGTGGTTGCCTCACTGAGAATGTATTCCTGACATTCCCATACTTAGTATGAATTCCTCCAGTGCTTCTTGGATCTAATTTAAATGAAGTATTTCAAACATTCATAGATCAGAAGAAGAACCTGCAACCCAGAACTAAACTGTTTCCCTGTCCTGTGTAATCATCTTTCACCAACTCTGGTGGCTGGATATGTATCGATATGGAAGCAGCCTAAAGGTATTTTCAGTGCCATTGTTGCTAGCATCATGTTAATTGTCACTATCTTCTCCCCTTATTTCTGTTGCTGATTTTACTTGGATGGTAATCTTCACAGTAGTATAATGACCATATGCTTATAGGGCATTCCATCCACAAAACTGGAATTTTTTTACATAGTGGTAGGTAGTCATTATTTACCTGTATTTTAAAAATGGGTAAGTTCAGACATAAGTTGTGAGTAACATGAATACAGTCACAAGTCTGTAGCAAGCCTGCGACTCCTATATTTCATGGTGAAAAAGGACTGCTATCAAACTGCTGGGGAGGCGGTTAGGTCTAACACACATGATAAAAAGTGAAGACGCTTATCTCACCAGGGAAATATTATAATTGCCATTATTTTAAAATGTCCTTACCATATTTTTGCTCATTTCCTATTTCTGAAACTGTTCTGCCACCACTAGTGTCTTCCTGAAAAATGACTTTAGTACATAACTTCCTTTAGATTCATTTCTTAACTCAGTTTTCATTAATTTTGTTTTATGATATTTTACTGAATTATAGAGAGGAGAGAGACTAGAAGGAAACAACTGCCATCTAATTGCACATTCTGCATGAATTTTTCCAGATATATGCAAGCTATACAATCAATTAATTTACAAATGTGCTTTGTCTGTGAATTTACTGTTCCCACAGCAGTATTTTAGTCATAATGCATTTTGTTAAAAATCAGATCCTTGTAGTTCAATTTACAGCAAGAAAATAAAGCACCTATTATTGTCCAATTCTATTTCCTTTACTGTTCAAAATGTTCTCCACCCTGAAGTTGCCTCAATCAAAGTGTGATGAGACAAGTTCTACAACTTATGCATATTTAAAGAAAGGAAGTTATCTCATTAAGTGCTGTTTAATTGCCTTTCCTCTAACGGGCTATATCTTGTGAAAAGTGCTTTCTGATATATGAAGTTTAGGTGTTTTAGATACTGAATTCTTTTTGGTCCATCATATCACATGATACTGTTAAGTGATTTTAGTTCCAGATGAAAAACAGTGTAGGCTGATGTTTTCTGTGCATCCATTTAACACATAATGACAAGCATGGGGGGAGACGCTGAGTGAATCTGGGATCTCCAAAATATAATTACTTTCTATCTCATTAGGGTGCTATTACAGGTTACCTTTGAAACATTTTAAATCTGTGGAATGTTATACACTCATGAAGTTGGAACAGCTTGAGAGCAGTCATAGGTTAAGGCTTAAAGCCATCACAGACCTGCACAATGATGAATTGCCACTAAAGGGCCTAGCAAGTAGAGTCATGGACAGGAGCCACGACTATCCTGCCTCTAGGGTGGGAAAGGAGAGGGGAGGGTGGCCTGTAACTCAGAGGTGGAGAAACCACCATGGGGTTTGTGGCTACCCTCCCTCTGCAGAAACCCAAAGCCAGCTGGAGCCAAATGTGGCAAGACAAAAGTGATCACACCCCGTGGAGCCAGGAGGGGGTGTTGGTTTGGGGCCGTATACACCCACTAGGTGGTAGAGATCAGGAGAGTGGAAAGTTTGTCCATGGAGCAAAGGACTGGGGAGGGGTGGAAATGGTGCATCCCGGGATGCTAGAGGAATAAAATAGTGTTTTATCCCCCTGGAACAGACTAACTATACCCTGAAACAAAACAACCTGGGTAAAACAGATCAAAGAGAACCCCCTCCTGAAGTGAAATAACTTTAAAACATGTAGAAGGTACTTAGTGTGGGTTAACATATTTTAATAGGTGAGTGTTCCTTTATGCAGGTTTAAAGATGCTCTATAACACCACCCTCAATGCCCACTTAACATGGTTAGCTCTGGGTATGGACAGACATACCATTGGAGTCATTGCAAAAGGGGAGCTGTCAACTGGGAGTGCTCAGTGGTTGTTGTATTCCAACAGTTACTCTTATGTTCTAAGCAGTGTTCAAGTTGGAGCTGTTTTGCTGCATTTGATTTATTCTTGGCTTTTGCACTAGTAACTGTTAGAACATGATTACTCCTGTGCGGGTTTGGAACAAGTCACCTTTTCATCACTGAAAATGCTCCAAGTGTGCATATGCTTTGTTTACATCTTTCTCCCCTTATTCTGAGCTGAAACAAGCTGTCTAATAGCAGATGCACCAAATTCTTCTCTGTTATCCAGTGATGTAGCACAACCTTGAGCTAGTGGTGTACTAACTGTGAGAGAGAGAGAGAAGGTATTTCAGTCTCCAAACTCCCACCCTGTGCTTCACTGGTGGGACTGGCAGTAATGTTGGGAATGTAGTCATTTCTCTAATAGGGACTGCACAAACACTAATGACTCGCTTCACATATGTTACCCAACTATTCTCAAGTGTCAAAACATTTAACGTATTTTAGAGTTTGGATTCATATTCACTATTTTAAGACAAGTTGCATAGTGAAATTCAGTGGAATATCCTTTTCTCTCTGGATATTTTTATATTCTTTTTATAATCCTTGTCTCAAGATATTTTATAATCTTTCTATTTCTGTCTTCTACAAAGGGATAAGTATCAGGCAGCCTCCACTTCTGTAATGGATGATAATGCTGGAAAACAGCTATTTTATTAGATTTCTACTGTTTTCATGTACAGGTTTCCCTCACTTTATGCTGTGCATGCCGTTCCTGGAAAGTGGCACATAACTCAAATTCCCATAAAGGAAACTCCCTCTTCTATGTAACAAATAGGGATATGTTCTAAGACTTCAACTGTACTGACCCTCAGACCCATTTGTACCACATTTACAAGACAATTTTAGTGCTCACCAATAGCAGAGAGGGGTGGGAAATAAGCTAGCAGGATTCTTAGCCATAATGAGGATGGCAACTACAGAAACGCATATCATGGGCACTGAGTGAGGAGCACAGATCCACAAAGGAGACTTCTGGTGTATGTCACTCCCACAATGCACCGCACAAAGCAACTGATTGCAGGCTTCAACCACATGGATCGCTAAGAGTGAATTTAGCTTGCACATAATGAATTTTTTAGTATAAAAAGGGTCATTACATAAGAGCGAATTCACACATACAGAACCCACATAAAGCAAGGGAAACCTGTATATAATAAACTAATCTAGAAGGTGGGGGTATATATACACACTAAAATAGAAGTCAGGACTTGTACATTTGACACCTGGTCTAACACCACAAAAGACAATGGAAAATTTATGTTGGTCCCAGAAGATGAGATCAGGTCTATTACATCTTGAAAGTATGAACATAAATTATGGTATTTTGTGAATTCTCTCATGTAGTGTGGATTAGAACAGAAACAAAAATGAGCTAGCAAGTAAGGACTCTGTGCTCTTGCTTTTGTAAAGAGCAAGATCTGGACAAAGGAAAAGGATTGGCTCATATCCCTTATGATCTTCCCCTCATTTACTGGAGGAATTTCCCTTTTCCTGTTGCTCTGTTTCACTCTCCATTTCCTCAAGTTTACAAAAAAAGCATTGTAGTGAAGAAGCCTGCCTTTTTGGTCTTCCACTTAGATTCAGGTCCTAATTCCAAATTCAGCAGAGCAGTCACTTGAACCTAGTTATCTCACACCTCGGGTAAGAATCTTTACCATAAGACTACAGGTTGTAAGTCTAAACAGAAATCACACTCTGAACTTGGAAACTTTCTTGACAAAAATGTAATAAAATGTCCCAGTCTTTATGAATCAGTATTTTCAGGCTAAAATCTGTGTCACTGAAATTCCCAGCTAACCCC
>NW_017729004.1:44848185-44861818 GCF_001723915.1 Gavialis gangeticus | reverse complement strand
AAAATGTAATAAAATGTCCCAGTCTTTATGAAAAAGTATTTTCAGGCTAAAATCTGTGTCACTGAAATTCCCAACTAACCCCAGTGCCATACTGTACTGTGCCTTGTGAAATAATGAATATTTTTATAGTTTTAAAACCAAAAAGGACCACTAGCTCATCTATTCTGATACCCTGTGGACACATCTACATGAGATGCTACAAATGCACTAGCTTAAATCTACTGCACATTAGCGCATGACAGCAAAAGCCATGCTAATGCTCAGGAGAATTAGTCTACTGCACGTTAGTGTCACCTAAAAGACATGCTGATGCTACTGTGAAGTAGCGCTGACTTATGACATGTTAAGTTAGTACCTGTTATAGGTACTAAACTTAATGCACCATAATTATGGCACATAAATGCATGTGTAGATGTGCCATGTATGTCACTGAATTCCACTCAGTCACTGCAGTATTAAGACCAATTACTTGCTAAAGCATATTTTTCAGAAAGGAAGCTGGTCTTAATCTGAAAACATTAAATAGAGAATTTCTCACTCCCTTAAACTTGTTTAATCACCCTTCTTGTTAAATATTTGCATATTATGTCAAATTTGAAATTGTCTGACCTCAGTTTCCTCCCTTTTTATCTGCCTTTTTCTGATAGATTAAAATAAGTTTTTGGAACCCAGGATTTATCTCCATACTGTACTCATACTTGTACTTTCTAATCATGTCATCTGTCAGTTGAATTTGTAATAAGTTGAACTGAGTTGTTTAAGTTTGTCACTGTAAGGTACTTTCTCCAGTTCTCAGATTTGTTTTGTGGTTCTTCCTGCACCCTCTCCAATATTTCAGTATCCACTTTTAAATTTAGATACCAGAACTGGCCACGGTGTCCCAGTATTAATCTTACTAATGCTATCCAAGGTAATAAAATGCCTCCCCCTTTTCACTTTCCCCACTCCCTTCCATTCATACTCATTATTCTCCCTGCTTATACATCAAAGGACTGCACTAGCTTTTTTTTTTTTCTGGAGCCTTATTTTAAGATCTTATATTTGGTAGTATTTCCACTGTAATCTCCAGATCCTTTTCAGACTCATTGCTTTTCAAAATATAGGCCATGCCTAGGGAATTCTGGTGTCTTGAAACAAAGATTATACATATAATTTCACATTTGGCTATATTAAAATACACTTTGTTTGAATGGATATAGCTTGCCATGTGACCCAGATCGGTCTGTATCTCTACCATTGTTGGTATTTGCAGGTCTGTAATCTTTCTGTCATCCACTAATTCCATCAGTAGTGAATTTCTTGTTTCTAGACCAGTGATGAAGAATGTTGAAAAGTTTTGGGTCCGTTATTGGCTTCTGTTAAACACCACCAAAAACTTACCTGTTCAGTGTGACTCTCACATGAGAACTTCTTCAGAGCTGTGTCAACCAACTTCTAATCTATTTAACACGTTTTATTCTAATGCCATTTTAATTGCTATATCCTAGAGTACCGAGTTGCACACTGCACAAATTCTATGAATATTATCAAATAAATATGTAATCTCCTCAAACACTGAGATCAGATTTGTTTGAGAAGACCTGTTAAAAATATGTTGAATGGCATTTAATTATAATCTTATCCTTTAATTCTTTAATAATTGAATCCAGTATCAGGTTTTCATTTATTTTACTGTGGATAACTGTCAGCCCAAGTAACAGCCATGAGTAGGCCTAATTAGCACATGAATCCTTTGTGGCTGAGCTATGGAGTCATCATGGCTTGAAATGCTGTTCACTCTGCTGGGTCCCTTCTCAATGAACTACATGGTAAATCATGAGCATTTTGGCTTTGGACTAATTTCACTACATAAGTAGGTACAAAAGTGTTCCTTAAAAGTGTATTTATAGAGTAAAACATGGAGCAGTTTCTAAAAAGGATGTGCTAAGTCTGTGGGTACCCATAGCAATTTACATATATGTAAGTTACTACAGGCATCTTTATTTCAAAGTTAGTGTTTTCAAATTTGTTCCTCACTTCTACATGCTCAGGGAGAGCACGGTTTGATGGTACGTGGGGGAAGAAGTTGGGGGGTAAAGAGGGCAAGTGGGCCACCTGCCCCTTCCAAGATTTATTTTCCCTGCTGTAGCAGCAGGAGGGGGAATAAGTTCAAGGCAAAGCTCCAATAATTAGATTCCATACTTGGAAAATTATACCAAATTTATACATTTTTCCATATATAGAATCTAATTATTGGGGATCATCTTAAATTCAGGGTCATCTCATATTTGAGAGAGTTTAGTAATCAGGGTGTGATCACTATACCAGTTCCAGGCAATAATTAACAATATTATGAATGAAATAAATTAATTATATTATCATAGAAAATTAGGGTTGAAAGGGACTAGGAAGGTGATCTAGTTCAACCCCCTGCTCAAAGCAGTATTGTCCCCAACTAGCTCATTCCAGCCAGGGCTTTGTCAAGCCAGGCCTTAAAAACCTCCAGGAATGGAGATTCCACCACCTCTTTAGGCAGCCCATTCCAATGCTTCACCACCCTCCTAGTGACAGAGGTTTTTTTTTTTTTTCTAATATCTAACCTAAACCTCCCTTGCTGCAACTTAAGACCATTGCTCCTTATTCTGTCATCTGCCACCACTGACAACTATCTAGCTCCATTCTCTTTAGAACTGCCCTTCAGGTCGCTAAAGGCCATTATCAAATCCCCTCTCAGTCTCCTCTTCTGCAGATTCAATAAGCCCAGTTCACTCAGCCTCTCCTCAGAAGTCATGTACCCTAGTCCCCTAACCATTTTCATTGCCCTCTGCTGGACTCATTCCATCTTGTCCCCATCCTTTCTTTAGTGGTTGACCCAAAACTGGACACCATACTCCAGATGTGGTCTCACCAATGCCAAATAGAGGGGAATAATTACTTCCTTTGATCTGCTGGCACTGCTCCTACTAATGCAACCCAGTATGCTTCTTGGCAACAAGGGAAACTGTTAACTCGTATCCAGTTAATTGTCCACTGTAACCCCGAGATCCTTTTTCTGCATAGCTGCTGCTTTACCAGTTGGTCCCCAGCCTGTACTTGTGCATGGTGTTGTTCCGTCCTAAGTACAGAACTTGTCCTTGTTGAACCTTATGAGGCTTCTTTTGCCCCAACCCTCCAATTTCTCTAGGTCTGTCTGGATCCTAGCCCTACCCTCCAACATATCTACTGCACCTCCCAGCTTGATGTCATCTGCACAGTTGCTTAGGGTGCAATCCATCTTATCTTCCAGATCATTGATGAAGATATTGAACAAAACTGGACCCAGGACCACCCCCTGGGGCCCTCCACTTGATACTGCCTGCCAACTAGACATTGAGCATTTATTACTACCCATTAAGCCTGATGATCCAGCCAGCTTTCTAGCCACCTTAAAGTCCATTCATCCAACCCATACTTCCTCAGCTTGCTTACAAGAATGCTGTGGGAGACTGTATCAAAAGCTTTACTAAAGTCAACGTATATTGTGTCCACTTCATTCCCCACATCCACAGAGCCAGTTATCTCATCATAGAAGGCAGTCAGGTTGGTCAGGCATGGCTTGCCCCTGGTGAATCCATGCAGACTCTGTTCCTGAACACTTTCTTCTTCACCAAGTGCTTAGAAATGCATTGCTTGAGGACCTGCTCCATGACTTTTCCAGGGATTGAGGTGAGGCTGACTGGTCTTGCAGTTCCTTGGATCCTTCTTTTCTTTCTTAAAGATGGGCACTATATTTGCCCTTTTCCTATGGTCTGGTCCCTCATCTGATTACCACAAGTTTTCAGAGAATGGCCAGTGGCTCTGCATCAGTCACCTCCCTCAGCACTTTTGCCCCTCTCCCCCAAAGTGCTACAGGAAGATATCTAAACAATGTACCAATACTAACAAGAGAGATCTTTACAGAATGCCAAAATGATTTCAATATCTCTCTGCTTTAAATTTTCTGACCAAGTCATATGTGATGATTATATGACCAACACATGGTGTCTACATTCAAATGTAAGTTGTTGGTTTTTTTTTTTTTCTCTTCAGTTTAAATCTTAAGTACTTTCTTGTTTTGCTTCCTTCTTTTGGTGCAGATGTACTTAGAAATTTAAATGCATTTTGGACCTATTTTGCATTTGAAATATCATTGATCATCGTGCTTCCTTGGACTGTAACAGCTTACCTGTTTCTCTGTACTACATGAAAATTGTTTATCTGTAGAAGAAGAAGAATTGCCTGAATTATGGAAATGGTTTTGTGGTATTTGGATTATACTGTGGAATATTTTGTATATTCAGTGTATGTTATGGATGTTTTCTCATTGAATATGAAGAACAAAAAGAATTTTAAAGAGGCCTTGATATTCAGAACTGCTGGCACTCATTCGCTACAACGGAAATTATACTGTACAGTACTGTAATTGGATCTGATTTTTTCAGAAGGGCAGAGTATTTGAAGAGTCATGAGGTGACATCCTTTGTCAAAATAATGTGACGTTAACTTTTACAAAAAGAAGAGGGCAAACCCAGAGTAGAATAGTTGCAAGAACTCATACAATTAAGAAGTATTGGTGGCAAATAAAGTGTTCATATAAAAGAAAAGAAAAAGGGAAGCTTTTTTTTTTCCATGTACAGTACCAGCTGAAAAAACCATTGGATATAAAATCCATAGGAAACACTTTAGTATATGCTGCATCTAGTGAAATGAGGGAGCTGACTTCTACAGCATATTTACACACTACTTGGACAAGGCTCTGTGGCAGATGATGTAGACCAGGGGTCGGGAACCTATATCCCATGGACTAGATCCAGCTCCTGAAGAGGTTCAGTTGACTCCATGAAGGTGTAGTCTGGCAAACAAAGTCAGCGACATGGAATTGCACCATGCTGCCCAGCATTCCCCTACACTGAATCCTGTTTCTCTGCTGCATCTGCACTTACCATGGCTGCACAGATGTTTGGGATCAGTGGCAAGAGTAGGCACAGGCAGGTGGCTGTTCTGGATTGAGACTTGTGGCACTGCCTCCAGGAGGGGCTAGGTCACAAAGATGCTAACCCCTAATGTAGACAACAATATATTTTTATCATAATACTTGAATACTAGGAAACTCCTTATTTAAACTATCAACACTCCAGGCAATTTCAGTACTGCTTCTCCGGAAGGAAATGGAATGAAACAAGAGTTGACCGTCCCTTTCTACCAAAGTTGTCTACTTCCATGTTGTGGCTTTTCTTCTTTTGAAATATATTTTTAAAGTTTGTTCCTCTTCTGTAATAGCTACATTGTATTTATAATACCATCACTGATTTTACAAAGTCTGCAGAAAACCATGCCTCTTTCTCAAAGGGCTATTGAAATAAATGTAATACAATATCTGTACAAAGTTTTGGCATCAATTCTAGTAGTATTTTGCAGTGTTCCTATAAATCTAGACACTATTAGGTAATAGATTGCATTGTGAAACAAATACAAGCAGTATAGGGCCATAAATCAGGCAATAAGAAGGATAAGCCATTGAAGCTTGTTGATACAAATAAAATAGTAATCCATAGTTGGAAGTTTAAAAAAAAAAAAAAAAAAAAAAAACACTGTTGGTGCTGGCTTTTTTTTAGTGATATTTTTTTTTTATAGTTTGCCAGTAGCACACCCTTGGGCTGTTGTGGCAAAGATTGCAGGCACCTGCTGCAAGGGTGAGATGTTGCCTCCTTTTTTTTGCTGCTGACATGTCAAGCAGCTATTTAAACACTGCTTAAAATGAAGAATATTTGGTTAGATTGCCTGTATGACATTTTTGATACCATAGCTTTAACTTTACTTTTTTGACTAAACTTGGGCTCTTCAATTTAGAAGCAACTAGGAGGTACTTCCTAAATTCCATTACTGAAATTTACTGAGATGAAACAACTTGACATAAAGGTTGCAAAGCATTTAAAGAATAAAAATCTGGTTAAAACTGATAACACTGTAATGAAGTGTAACTTTTGATGACTATTAGTAAACAGTGATTTCCAGGTAAAGCAAAACTTTTATGATCAGTATATTTTCCTAAGAAGACAAAGTACAACTATGCCTTGAAGAGATAGCATCCCTCAGCTTCTGATAAATAAAACCGTACAGGTAACTAGTCTCTATTCCAACTGCGGCCTGACCAGTGTCACACAGAGGGGGAGGATCAGCTCCTTGGACCTGCTTGAGATGCATCTGTGGATGCACGACGGAAGGAACAGTTGGCCTTCCTGACTACATCCCCGCACTGTCGGCCCATGTTCATTTTGGCATCAATGACTCCAAGATCCTTTTCTGCCTCTGCACTGGTGGGAAGGGAGTTCCCCAGCCTGTAGGTCTGCTGCTGGTTCTTCCTCCCCAGGTGCTTCACCTTGTACTTGTCAATGTTGAAACCCATCCTGTTCTCCTCCGCCCACCCCTGTAACCTGTCCAGATCCAATTGCAGCCTATTCCTCCCTTCTAGCCTGCCCACATCCCCCCACATCTTAGTGTCATCTGCAAACTTGAACAGGGTGCTTTTTACCCCCTCGTCCAAGTGGCTGAACAAATGCAAGATTAGAACCATTTTTTGCCCTAAATATTCTCCATGATGATGAGTCTCTCTGTAGGCCATACTTGGACCATTTTACCCATACTTTGAAATGTATAATTTCCTCTAGTGTAAATATATTTTGGTATTGAGACCTCCGTGGTTTTATGTGAGATGAAAATTGGAAACACAGGTGTGTAACTCTTTTATACTGGTCCTTGCTACCATTTAGGGCAGGAGGATGCATTTGTGTCCCAATTGTACCTAGGGGTAGGCCTCTTCATTTAATTCTTTCTGATTTTTACAACAGTTTGGCACAAAGGAGAAAAAATTAAAAGAGAAGTTCATTTTCTGGCTAAGTAAAGTACCTTGGATTATTAATATCCTAGGTTGCAGGGGCAGATGGTGCAGGTATGATTGGCTGTGCTGCTGGCACCTTGGCAGCAGCCAGTTCTGTAGCTCGGGTCTTTATTTTTGCAACCCAGGAGTATCCACAAGGCAGTGAGGGCTAGGGTTTTGAGACGTCCCTAAATTCACCTTACTCTGGAGTTTGCAGTGTTTTTGTATTTTATAAGAGCTACCTAGCCACAAATAGTCCCACCACATTGCCACCAAACCCTCCAGTTGGATGTGGTTTACAACCTACAAGACCTAACTAACGGAATCGGAAAAGCAGCTGTTCTGTTACAGACACATACTAAGGTGAAGATGCAAATCTACGAGACTTGTGTGCTGTCATCCTTTCTTTATGGTTCAGAAACGTGGACTACCTATGCTAGACACAGCAAGAGACTGAACAGCTTCCATGTGTGATGTCCATGTAAGATCCTGAAAATGAAGGAGGAAGACAAAATGCCAAACACACAGGTACTGAAGCATCCAGGACCAACATGCATGGTATCATGATGTGTGCAATATTGTATATGAAGTAATTCAACATAAACATGAAGCTGGGAGGAGCATGTGGAATCCCATCTGGTCTGGAGGGAACATCTGGCACTGGATACAGCTAACATGAAGTGGATTTGATCCAGAAGATGGAAGTAAAGTGAGAAAGAAAGCAGCATGCTGTAAACTTGGACTCCAGCTCAGACAGCATATGGACCTGTGAAACTTGTAACAAGCTATGTTGCTCTCAAATTTGGGTTTGTCAGCCACAAATGGATTCATCAGGCATTTGACTATACCTCTTCCATGTTCACCATGATCCAGAGGATCGATGATTGGCTATCTATATTTTGCCCACCCCCCTCCCAGCAGGACTAGTGTCCCCTTCTCCCCTCCTATGCTACACCACTTCTTCCAACCCTTTCCTCCTCTCCCTCATCCTCCTGTTAAACATCCACTAGGTAGCAGCTATCACAGGTTTTAGCAGCACTGTCAAATTCAGCTTCATTTTTACTGATTTCCATTTTTTTCTTTAACCTTAATGCCAGGCATTTATTAGCAACTTATAAAGTTTTTTTTTTTTTTAGTTAAGTAATATCTTCAGTTGTAAGCATAGGTATCCATCTACACAGGATGTTTCACATCTACAAGTACAAAAATATTGTGAAATCTTTAAATTACCACTTTGGTTTCTTTGTAAAGAGGGGGGAAAGGCTCACAGAAAAGGCTAGGAATGAAAATCTTGGAAGCCAGCTCCATTAATTTCTTTTTTTATCATTTACAGCTCCACAGTTGTATAGTAACTTGGACCCATGGTTTACGTGTTTTTTCCAATCTAATGTCTCTCTAGACTTTTACACCCAGCTCATTTCCACATCTTGCTGCTGCTTGCTTTATTGTTTTCTTTAAGACCTGTCCTTTTTTCTCTTCATCTAGCTACCAAAACTGTCACCCATACCCTTATACCCTATTAAATATTTCAGTCTCCTTCTCAATAAATAGCTTTCCTGACACCCAGTTGAGCTGCACTGGGCCCAATTAAAACATGACTGCTAATACTGATCTGACCTGTTACAACCATAACTTTTGAGTCACTGCTTCTTCCCTATCATGCTGAATGCATATTTTGTTTATTTATAAGGCCCTGGAAAACATTCCCTCTATTATGGCTATAATACTAACCTCCACTTCCCATTAGTTCATTTCTCCCAAGAGCACCTTATTCTATGCAGTATCAATTTGCTTTCTCCAAAGTAATCCATAAAGCCACTATTCTCTCTGGGGGGGAAATGACTTTAGTTGTGAAATGGCCTATAATAACAGGTGATGACAATGAAAACTAATCAATACTGATAATATATATATTATCTGATGATATAATTTTTCAATAGCCTGCTAGCCATCCTGGGTTCTGTTTCTGGCACTACTGTTAGCCCTCCTGTATGACCTTTAGAATCCATTCCTGTATGTCCAAGTTTTCCCATCTATTGAAAAAAATGTGGGTAATCAAAAGTACTACACAACCTAGGTATCACTTTCACTGTTAATGTGATCTTACATTCTTCTTTTCTTTCCTACTGGTTGTATGTTAAATTTACATGGCAAGCTTTTCAGGGTATGGGCCATCTTTTAATCAAAGCTTGGATAAGCTTTTGAAGACTGCTGTATTTTTATACCATTTTATATAGTAAATATTTATATTAGGTCAGCAGCTTAACCTGGCCCTGCATGGTGTGGGGCCAGTTTGCAGGCCAGGTCCAGCATGTGGTCAATATGAAGGTATGACATGGGGATTCAGCCTGGTCCCACATGCCAGATTCAGCTGCAGACTGACTTCAGATGTTGGGGCAATCTGGGCAAACCTTGTCACTCAGCTCACATGGCTTTCTATGGCTCCACAAATTTGGTTGCAGGGGAACAGTGGCAGTGTTAATTGCCATGGTTCTGGAAGCTATGGCAATTAATGCTGCCACCACTCTCCTGCCACTCAATTTCTGGAGATGTGCAAAGCCCCACAGGCCAGATTCTGCCTGTTAGCTGAGGCAGAGGCTTAAACTCCATTGCATTCAGTGATTTCAGAATTTGACATCCAAAGAAGGGTGATTGAATTGTATGCTATGGTGCAGAACTTGTATGCGACAAGATTCATTAGCAGGTATCTCTTTCCCCCATAATAAGGTCAATAGCATGCATCTATTAAGTCTTCCAGTGGAGGATCTCAAAGTGTTTAGAAGCATCAATAATTTTAGTCCAAAGTATCTTATTAAAGTGGGTGCCAAAGTCTGCTCACTTTGTTGAGAGTTTCAGAAGTGATTAGTAATTTTGCTCTTTGCTACTCAACTTGAGTATTTTTGAGATACCAGTTAAGGTCTCAAGGTATGTGCACAGCTACTTTCCAAAGTCTTGGAAATCATGTGTTCTATTAAAATAATAGAAAAATTGGAAATATGTACTTTAAGTCTTTCCAGACCGTTCTGTGAAGCATCGGGGATATGCCACTTTGGTAGGAAAACTGTACAACTTCGTTGGCTAACAGCATATACAAATAAAGCTAAACTTAAGCACATGTATTTTTGCTTTTGGCTTTGCTTAAAGATGAACATTATGTACTGTCATTTTAGGAGCTGCAAAAATTGGGGGATTTCCTTTAGCTCATATGTATATTTATCTCTTATTTTGAAAAGAAATAAATGTTTATTAAGACAAGATTGATGTAGGGCTGGAAACCTCTAACAAGCACCTGACTTTGATTCCTAAGTTTCCCATGAAGCATTCAGATGTCGTCTTGAGTAGAACAGGACCCATGCAGATTTAAAATGAAAAAGCAGTGTGGAGATTTGAAAGCATAAATTTCAAAGAACAATTTCTACATTAACCATGGGCATTCTAGTAGGAAGCAGGTCAATAAAAAGAGAGCACCTTAAAAATGCCATTGTTTTAAAGGCATTAACTGAAAGTAGAACTGCTTGTTGCTGTTATTTTAAAGCAGAACAGCTGTCACAGGGAATTCACTAGCCATTACTCACTTGACAGTCAGCATTCATTTCACCATAGATTTCAGTAAAGTATTTACAGTAGCGATACATTTGACTTTGTAGGGGAAGATTAAAATTATATCTGGAAAATAACATGAGAAAATGAGGAAGAGTATTATTTGTTGTAAAAACAAAATAATCTTCTGTAATTGATTTATGTTTTATACCTTTTTCCTGTTAGTTTACTTCCTATAGAATCAATTTAGTCCCAGCTGTTGCTTTAACGAACAGTTAGCCTTATTATTTCAAGATATTTTAAAGGTAAACTTTATACATGTCTGGAAAACATCTGTTTTAATCTATATTTGGTTTTGTTTGTGGGTTTTTTTCCCAGGAGGATACGGATCATAATTACTATACCTCGAGAACATATGGCCCATTTGAATCTACCAGCCGGGATTTGTGGGTGAACATAGACCAAATGGAAAAAGACAAAGTAAAAATCCATGGGATTCTCTCCAATACTCATCGGCAAGCAGCAGTAAGGGATTTCTGTATATTGGTATTTTCTGCCTTTGACTGACAACAATACATAGGGTACCTGCTCACAGTGGTTCAGTTGCTAATGTCTGCAGTGTGCTGCTATAAAGGAACACAATTCATATTACTACATCTACTGCAAATGTCCCTCAGAAGATATTTTCTTTAGGGCGAGTTTCTAAATTAATTTAAGTCATGTCTGCACTTCTATCACCAACTGCAGTGTGGAAAACAAAGCTGCTGCTGTTGGAATAAGAAGGATTTTTGTTATTGACTTCCATAATTGTGGGAGTGGGCTCAGGATTAAGTTGTTTAAGACTGCCATGAAGCAGCTCTGTTTCCACTTTAATTATGAGATGATACACTTTCTCTTTGAAAACTATTAAATCCTTGTCCAAATATTGTTGTTTAAACTATTTTTTTAAAATTTTGGTCAAATGATAACAGAGGCGACAGATGTAATTTTATTTTCATGTTGGAAATCTGCCTGCCTTAATTCTGATCGTGCTCCTTGAGTTCTAAAAGAAGCAGCATCTTATAAATATCATTGGGTGCTACATAACATCCAACTTGCATTCCCATATATAACCTAGTGCTGGAAATATAAGAGCCAATCCTGACCTTAATCAAATAAGGAAAATCAAGACTCAGATTTGTGGCTCTCAGGGTTTTTGTTTTGTCTACCTGCCCATTTACTTGCAACAAAGAGAGAGTGTTCTGACAGCTGAAAAAAATTCAAGTACTGATTTTATTTGATAGCTCAATGGTTCTTCAACATGCAGGAAAAAGCCTTAGGAGGCTGAGAGAACAAAAACAAAGTTAGAATTCTTCTCTCCAGTAGGTTCTGTCATATTATTTCCCAGAGCCAATAAACCCACTATGCAGGTGACAGGTTCAGGGGAGAGTAGGAGACAGAAGAATCATTGTGGGATTTAATTTGGAGTTCAAAAACAAAACAGTAACTCAAGATTTACGCTGACAGAATGCTGTATAGAGGCAATCTTTCTCTAGCTAAATGTGAAAACATAGCTAAAAAGTCTGTAAGAGACTGAGGGTATTAGAAACAGAAGGGGTTCAGGCAAGTCCATATCTGGGATGAGTTTAATAAAGTGCTGAATTGATTATCTGCCAGTCTTATACTGTTTTAGTATAGAAAATAGAAAAACCAACTGTACTAAAAATAAGAACATGTAATGGTTTTGCTGCTGTACCAAAAGCTTCTTCACCCAAGTACTTGTATGGTCTGAGATGAAAAAGTGAAATTTTGGATAAAATAGTAACCAGAATTTTTTCTGGTTTTAATTATTTTCCAAATGAGAATAAAAACTGATAGTTTAGGCCAGAAGTTTAGAGTTAAATTTCAATAAGAAATTGAACATAATTATTAATGCTGGATGAAAGCTAGGCAGTGGTGTTTCTGTGAATGCATATTCTAAACTGTGAAGTCACTTGCTTCTACTTTAATCACTGAGATTATTCATGAGAAATTTTAGTACCCGTAGGGTCATTTTGAAAGGTATGAAAGAATGAAAACAGTGGTTTATAAAGTAGAGAGAAAGTTTCAGCCTGAATGTGTGGTGGGTGGATTAGATTGCTCACCATGACAGACAAAGTCTTCATTTAATGCTCGTAAGTCTCTAAGAAAATTGATCATAATTTCAAATGTTGTTGCCACAATGCTCTCTGTACACGAGGATCCCAACCCTGCTTGTTGATCTGCCCTGGTTCACTACTCCACCTCCACATTCAGCCAGTGGATGATTGGGGCCTCAGAGTAGATATAGATTTTACTACTTTGAAATGCTGGAATCAATTTTTGCTTTTACTTAATAAAGGCAAACAGCACTTCTGATTTATGTTCAGATGTTGGGAAACATGCCTTCTTGATCCTGACCTCCTTAAGTTGCTCGCGTATTTGGGCAAGAAAATAATTTATGCTCACTTCTTTCAACCTACAAAAATGCTCAAATGAGAATAATTCTGCCTTTTGCTGGATTTGTATCCATAATCTGATAAATAAAAAAAATCTTACCAAAACTCTAACTGGACGTACTGACCCAGATGTAGATTTTTTGCTGCTGTTCTAATACCTCTCCCAAAGATCTATTCCATGTCCTCTCTGAAAGAATATAAACAGAATCCACTTGCAAAGCTTTTATTTATTTCCTTGTCAGTAATTGATTTGGATTTGAATGTTTGATCAAGCAGCAGATGCACATGATTCATGGCTAGCTAAACAGGGATGGTAGGTTGGGATTAGATAACTTCTGCAAAGTGGTTTCCACATGATGGTTTTAAGGCAAATCCTTTTTACATTTTCCTTTAAAAACACTTTATAATTCATTGTACTTTTTAATATCACCTTCACAATTCTTTCTGGGACCAATCCTTTTAGTTCAAGGGGTTAAATCCAGAAGACTCATCATACTTATTTTAAGATTCTAATCTTGCATCCAGAGAATAAAAATAATCAGACTATACTTGCATTTGATGCCATTTTATTGCTTTATGCATCTTCCTATTTTTCAGGATGGTGGCTTTTGGAAATAAGTAAAACCATAAAATTTTGTATAATATAAAAAATGAGCTGTCTAGCTGAAATTGGACAACTAATGAGTTTTTTGTTGAGGAAGGTGGATGGCAGTGACCATGCCAACTGGCTATGCCTGTATTTTCTTCCCCCCCCCCCCCCCCT
>NW_017729004.1:44842568-44847904 GCF_001723915.1 Gavialis gangeticus | reverse complement strand
CCCCCCCCCCCCGCCCCTCCCCCCAGCTCCAAAGCATCAGGGATACTGGGGGACTCTGATTTAAATTAAATCAGGAAGGAGTCTGGGACAGAAGTTATGTAAACCGGTTTGACCCAAATCAGTTAAGTATGATACTACATTCAGCCACGTTTTATCTTAAACCAATTTTGGCCATTTTAAAACTGGTTTATGTGCACTGAACTTGCGTTCTGTAACAGGTTAAGCCAATTTCTGATCATTTAAAATGGTTTACGTGTAACTTCTGTCCCTAGTCCTAGGGATGATGCATTTTATACCTAGGCCTTAAATGAATTTAAGTACCTATTAAATCTTTTAGCATCTAGAAAAGTGATATTCTGGATTGCTTCTTGAAATTTAGGTGCTTTGATTCAACCTGAGTTCCCAATTAGATGCTTAATTTGCCAATGTGGATTTGGTCTTTAGTCGTTTAGATTCTGAGGATTTCCTAAGGATCCAAAATATTAGGAGTCAGATTTTTATCAAAATCTTACTGTTCAATTGGTTTTTATCATTTGGGGATTCTGAATGGGTGTGAGAAGTCAAATGTTGTTGTATCCCCTTGTAAACTATTTGGAGTTCAAGCAGAATTTGTAAACCTATGATTTGGTCATTTAATTTTCCTTAAATTTGCAGCAAGAAAATCTCAAAACTGCCATCTATCTTGGTGAATGAATAGTTTTGCCTCTCTCTATATTCCCCCCCCCCCCCATTTTTTGATTGAGATGTTCTGATGTTGTTTTTGTCCTCCTTTTAAAAATTGCTTTTATTATTTTGAGAAAAAAAGGATTTCTTAGGGTGATAACTTTTTTGGGACCAACTATGTCATTGGGAAAAATGTTAGACAAGTTCTTGAATGCAAGACAGTCTAGCCTCAGGTCTCTTTATTATTTCATAATGAATTACTGCTAATATTTGAGGGCTTAGGCATTTTGTTGTTCTCTTTGGTCCTCTTGTTCCATAGGGTAGCAGAAAATTCTTTACATTAATTTCTTTATGAAAAACAGAATTTTTGGAAAATTAGAACCTGGGAAAATTGAGAAAAAATAGTAATGAGAAAAGAGGCAGTGGTCATTGACAACGTCACTATCAAGTTTTATAGCTATTAAAACAGCTGTACCTATGAAACTCTATTGCAAGACCTACATCAGTACTGCTCAGTGAGATTGTAACTAAAACTGATGAATTATGAAACCAGTATCTGACATAATGGTAGTCTATATTTTCTATATGTCTTAAAATGGGAGTGCTGAGAATTATGCTCTTATCCTTTCTCCATCCTGAAAAATAAGATGAAATATTAGGCCAAATGTTGGTTTAACCTAAAGGTAAGTTGATGCTACTGGTATACTCCTAAAACTTTTTAAGTCTCCTATTGGCTGCCTTGCTCATGTTTTTAGGGATAAGGAGCAAGGTAATTGTGCTATCAAGTATGTAGATCTTCTGAACAATATTATCAGTGGCTAGCGAATTTTATTAAGTGAATTGTGTTGGAAGCATGAAAAAAATCCACTAATATTGTTTTTATTTTCTCTCCTAAACTTGAATCAAATGGCCTATATCTTCCTACCTGAAATACCTCCTCACTATTTTTTTCCTACTAAAATTAAATTCCACTTGTATTTTAATGCCAGAATAGGTAGGTTAGGCATCTCCTAACTGACTTTCAGTGCACGCAAAATTTCCTCTGTGAGCACACATCCTGTCTATTATACATAGTCTTTCTCCTGCAGAGGTGCTAAATAGAGCAAAATTTGATCTGAGCATTCCAGCAGGAAAAATGAGAATTGGCTTTCACTGGGATTATCCTTAATATACACCTTTTTTTCAAAAACAGCCCTGAGAAACTTCTTTGGTCCTTTTTTACAATATCAAGATTTAAATAGTCACCTATATTAAACAGTTATTAGAGTTTCAAAATGTAGTGGATCACTGGAAAATTGAAGTCAATAGTAGCTTTATAATTGACTTGAAAGGGCACTGGATCAGGCCTTTTACATACCACAGATTTTAAAATTATATGCAACTTTAGTTCAGTACTTCAGAAGCCTGCTAGACTCCTGAGGGGGTATCATTATTTGTCAAAGCTGTCTAATATTGTAAAAGCTATTGTGAAAGAGCTGAACAGATACGTTTTTGATCTGGTTGGAACTGACTAGTGAATTTTAAGCAAAAGTGGTATATCTACTTTTAGGTCTGTGAAAAGGCAAAGAAAAAGAAAGAGAAGAAATAGTTACATGGATTACAATTCCTGTTTTTAAAGTGTAGAATGTTTTACTTTAGTGCTCTTTTGTTTGCAGAGCATTTTTTTTTTTTCTGCCTCAGTTCTGGAGGAGGTAATGATTTTACTGTGAATCCTTTAACACACTTCTGAGACAAGTTTCATTCAGAAAAATTGGTCTGTTAACCATGTAATTGAAAATATTTGATAGAAAATATACACACTGTAAACAAATTGCATACATTAATTCTTGTTAGTCAGCAATAAAAATGCTTATCAAAAAAACTTTGTTTAAACTCATTTGTTTTGTTCAGTTATATATTTATTTAGACACATACATAAGCATGAAAGACCATTAGAACTTAGTACAATTAGCAAAATGAAAATGGTTTTTGTTACTAGTTGTAAATAAACAAAAAACCTGTGCTAATAAATTTCTTCAAAATTCTCCCTAGCATTTAAGAGGAAAGAGAATCTAATTTAAAGTCACTGTAAATCTTCAGTGATTAATTTCATGCCAAATAAGTTATTAAAAATCTGTGATAATATATAATATAATCCTCTCCTGTGAGAATAAATATCTTGATTTTTTTTTTTTTAAATATTGTCAGTGTATTTGATAATATGCAGATACCATTTTATCTCTGCTACATTTTTTTTCCTTCAAGAAAGTCAATTTCCAACTTTCTCAGTGGAAATTTTACCCAAGCTACTTTGACTACTCATTGCCAGATGGAACTATCTGTTTGGGGGCTGTTTGTAATAATAAAAGACTTCAGTTATTTTTACATAAACTGGAAAAATACTTCATTGAAGTGAGATGCAAAGAGGAACATTTCTAGATAAAATAGCTGACTGTTTTCTGGAACCCACAAGAGGAAGCATGTCTAATTTTACTCCTGAGTAACACAAGGACCTGATTCAGGAGGTATATGTAGGTGAATTGTTCTTGTAATAGTCAATATAATATAAGCACGTGAAACCTCTTATTAGGAGGGAATTAAGCCAAGAAAAATCTACCACACTAAAATTTAACTTCAGAAGGAGAAATTATACAAAAATTAGGAAACTAGCTAGGAAAAAGTTAAAAGGAGCATCAAGAAAATAATAATCATTGGCAATTTGCGAAGTGCTTAAAAAAAAAAACATAGTAGAGGCTCAGGAAAATTGTATACTGCAAATCATAAAGGGTACCAAGCAGTACAAACCCCTCCCCCCTGCATGATTCAAAAAGTTAAAGCTATCATTGGCAAAAAGGATTTGCTCAGAAAATGGAAAGCATAAAAAGTCTATCCAAGTATAAAGTTAGCGTTGGAAAATGTATAATAACTTGATTGCTGGTTTCTGTCCAGTTATTTCAGTTTGAACGTGTGGGTTCCAGGACTAGTTGTTCAAGAAAACAGTGATCCCAGTCATAAGGGCACCCCACAAAGTACCACAGTGGAAATCCTGCAGCTGCTGGGACTCCAGGCTGAGGCCCCCATGATAATGTGTGGGGAGCCACCATGACTGGGAGTCCTGTCAGCTGTGGGGTTCCCAGCCATGGCAGTGCATGGGAACATTGCCATGGCTGTGAATCCCATCCGCAGCTGGACTTGCAGCTCCAGGGACTTGATACTTGCTGTGATTGTGATCTCAGGCCCCACCCCCTGCACCACCAGCAAGGCATGACTGGTTCTGATGCTGGACTCCACAGTCAGGACTCCTGCCATTCATATGATGTATTGCAGGAGACATGGTTGTATGGATCACACATCAGATCCTATCACCTTTTACATGAATGTCTGAGGGGCCCTCGGAATTGGAAAGTCAGACAGAGAGTGGATGGGGTCATTAGATCACAATGGCGTAGAAGGGGTATTCAAGAATGCCACAGCAGGAAAGCCAAATTAATTTCTTGCATTCATCTTTCCTATTACTGGGGAGATTCCTACACTGGATCAATTATTTTTAAATGGATTAAATCAAATTGAAGTAACAAAGGTGGTTTTACAACAAATTAATAAATTAACAAACTGTAAATCACTAGGATGAGATGGTATTTACCCAAGACTTATTTGGATTTTTAAAAAGACTTTGACAAGGTCTCTCACCAAAGACACTTGTTCTCTAAAAAGTGTGCAGCAGCAACCAAAAAATCTAGTAGCTTGTTGGGCATCATTAAGAAAGAAAAATACAGCATAAAACATTATGCCACTGTATAAATGCATGGGGTGCCCACGTCTTAAATACTGTATGCAGTTTTGTTGTCCATATCTCAGGAAAGAATGAAGTAGAACTAGAAAAAGTACAAAGAAGGACAGCACACATGATAGGAGTGCAGAGCAGCTGCCATACCAGGAGAGACTAAAAAGGCTAGGACTTCAGTTTGGAAAGGAGAAGGCTGAGGAGGGATATGATTGAGGTTTATAAAATCATGACTGGCAGGGATAAAGTGAGTAGGAAACTGTTATTCACCAACTCTCAAAATAAAGAACTAGGAAGGACCTATTAAAATTAACAGGGGAGTTAAACAAGAGGAGGAAGTTATACGCATGGATAGTTTAGCCAGGTTCAAAAAGATATTACATTCAGGAGATCAGGCCCGTTGGGAGTTGTTGAATAGAGCAGTCAGGGTTGTTTCCTCTGAGATTCCTAAACTAATGAAAATTAAGTGCCAGGGAGTGTATGACAGAAGATGGATCCTTTGAGACATACCAATTTAGGTATTTTCTCTCGAGCATATAATACTTGCCACTGTCAGAGGCAGCATATTGGGCTAGATAGACCATTGGTCTAACCCAGAATACCATTTCTTATGTTAAGTAAAAGACAAAACAAAAACAAACGTTGAAGGCAGCAGTCAATGGGCAAATCACCTTATGAAGTAGATAGCTCTTCATTTTTTGTGTGTCACAATTCTACACTTCGTTGATTTTGCTTTTCTGGTGCTCTTCCTTACAGAGAGTGAATCTGTCCTTCGATTTTCCATTTTATGGCCATTTCCTACGTGAAATTACTGTGGCAACTGGGGGTAAGTGGCTTTCTACCCATTTACTGTGAGTAATTTTTCAAGAGTTTCTTGAAGCTGTTTCAAATGTCTTTTTTTTTTTTTTTT
>NW_017729004.1:44838099-44842391 GCF_001723915.1 Gavialis gangeticus | reverse complement strand
TTTTTTTTTTTTTTTTTTTTTTCATATGTCAGGGGAGAGAGTCTAGAACTTATTTAGAAAATGTTGCATTATACATAAAGTGTTGTGGTTTAAAAACTTCCAGCCACTTTAATAAAACTGATATAAAAACTTTTCAGCCAAGAAACAAATAGCACAGTTTTCTGTTTAGGTATTCTTCTGGTTTCCTTTTTTGTTTCCTTCTGAGCTGGAACAGTAGCAATAGTTGTGGAGATTGGGCTGTAGCTACAGAGGGAGAAAAACCAGAGGAGGAGAGGAATGATGTGACTTTTGTTTTTAATTGTAGGGGAGTGGGGGTTCACAATCTGGAGAAATTGTGGTAAGGCAGTGTAGTACAGTTTTGTCAACAAGAGTCTGACAAATCTGACTGCCCTATTTTCATTGTGCAAGGTTTATCACAATGGATGAGGAATAATCAGTCGCCCTCCAGACTGAACACTGTTTTGTTTTGTTTTTTTTAAGAGCTCCTAGTATGCTTGCAGAACATGCTGCAGTTTCAGGGTTCAGGTTCTGGTTCACAAGGTGTAGGCCACATGTAGGCTACACAAGGTTTTGGCCACTAATGGTCTTGATGTTCCATTAGTCAGGGAATCCTTTTTCTGCAGTTCTGCTATCTATTCTCTTTTATGTAGCTCCTATTTCATAACCCTTTAGACTGTTTGTTTGTTTTTTATCTCCAGTAACAGCATTAATTCAGGTGTGGAAACTTTATCTTCAGCTCAGGTGTGGAAATAATGGTCAGTGAAGCATTGGATGCACTATCAAAATGCTCAAGAAGGCTGGATTTTTAAAGACTTATCTATTTAATTCTAATGACCACAGAACTAAAGAAACAACAGGGTTTTTTTTATAATTTTGCCTAGTTTGTTGTACTTTTCTATACAAAAGAGATGATATGGCAAATGAATGCACACTCCAGTGAAGTTATATTTGTTTTTCCCTCAATCTTGAACTGAAAAATACTGTACTTACTCAGTTAGAAGATGAGGTTTTCACCCCTTTTAACATGGGGGGGGGGGTAAAATCACCCTGCTCTACAGTTGAGAACAAGGCAGCCAAGGGACAGCAGGGAGTGGGAGAAAAAGGTATGTAGGCAGCTGCTGTGGCTTCAGCCCCACTCCCTGTCTTCATCCCCACTGCCTCTGCACACCCCACCATTCCTCCCGCACAGCCCCCAGTCTCTTCCCCATCCTGCTTTTCCCTCTCTCCCACTCTGCCATACTCCTCCTTACCTTTGCTCCATACCAACAGGCTCCATCCCTACACAGCCCAAGGCATGGAGCATAGCTCCAGCGTGGCCTTGTAGCAGCAATGCCAGCTCTGGGCCACTGCTATGAAGCCAGGCTGGAGCCATGCTCGAAGGACGGAGCCTGCTGGCATGGAACAAAGGTAAGGGGCTGGGGTAGATAGGTAGGGGGGCCAGGGACCTGAGTTTGCCAGGGGCAGAAGCAGAGTGGAAGGGGGAATCAGGATAGCCTGAGGCTGCAGGGGAGAGCGGAGGCACAATATGGGGATAAGTGAGGGAGGGAGATAGTGGAGAGGCAGACAGCTTGCTCTCTGCTGTCTGCCCCCAACACTTCCACACTCCCTGACCCATTACTGCCCCCCATCACTTCTCCTCCCACCAGCTGCAGTAGTGGGAGGAGACATATTTAAGATGATTCTGAAATAATTAGATTTTTAGATTAGATTAGATCATAATAAATTTATAAATTGTCCATGTGTAGAATTGAATAATTGGGGGTGGTTTTGCATTCAGGGTTGTCTTATATATGAGAAAATATGGCATTGCTCTGGCCCCTTAGCATATTAGTACAGCTTTTAGTTTCTTTTCACCTAGAGAAAAATGAGTGGTATGTTTATATGTGATGACACCCCACCCCACCAGTACCCTACTTTTCAAACGCCTAGATCCACCCATAAAGTAAGATGTAACCATGCTGAACTTCTCAATTTATTAGTTACTGTGCACAAACCTAGAGCCCAGTCCTGACTTCCCTTAGAACACAAACCATAGCACATATCACTCAACTTGGGAACATATGTCAACTCTGAATATTTGTAGCTGTTGCCCAAGCTTGTAATCAGCCTGAGAGAGGGCATCCCATTCTTAGAAAGGCAGAAAGAAAATCCTTGTTAAAAGTCAGAAATCTTTAACTCATTGGATATATGTGGTGAGCACTGGAGTTTAGTTAAGAATTTTTCCCTGCCATGATGTTTGCTTACTGTTAGGGGTGGGCAGAGGGAATGCTTGGTTTAATCCCTTTTAAATGTACTTGTTTTGTGGCATTCTTCACTATTTCCTCTTTCTCTATAGCTGCTTCTGTTGACTTTGTTTAAACAAGGTTTTCAATTAATATTACAATATTATTTGGCAACTTAATGATATTTGACCAATGTTGTTACAAAGTCAGTTGTCATATTTCAATATCTTCAAATAATAACTTTTTCTTGACTCTGGCAAGATTGTAAAAAAGGGAAGGAAGAAACTGTTGCAAGTGTCTATGGGAGTGATAGTTGTTTGTTATAGTAGGTCATTCACAGTACTACTTGTCTAAGAATTAAAACACTCCAGCTTGTGTGCTTTGAGGCATACCATTTGGAGTGTATGTTGGCATGGGAGGCAAGAAGAGTGAGTAGGGGCTGGTGTTTGTTTTTCTTCTGCTTTCAAGGACATTAAAAATGATACAGATAAGCAATCTGATCTTGCTTAGCAAAGTTGTCTGTTCCTTATCAACAGAAATGAGATGAGGAGCAGGACCAAAAGCTGTTTGCTCATGTTGAATATCTGCATGGATTTCTCTGTTTTCCATTTCCACTTGGTATTTTTATTTCGGTGCCAGGGAAGGTGTTGAATCCACTATATTGCTCCCATTGATGTTAATCCTTACCCCAGTATGAAATCTAAGTAAATTGTCTATATTATATCCACTGGGGTGTGTTGTTTTTTTTTTAGAGTCTGGGATGGAATGAATTCTCTGCAGGCTTTGAGGCTGCTAGTGTGGTGCTACTCCCCAGTCAATTCTGTATCCTAATTCCTTCCTTATCCTTGTTGTGGGATCATAGATCCTTGGCCATCATCTTTCTGTAATGGAGCAACTCTTGTGGACACTTGAGGAAGATGTGCTACTCCCACCTTCAACTTTTTTACTGTCCTGTAAATGTTCCTCCTAGTCCTGGTGACCAAAAATGAAGGAGGTATTCAGGAAAACTTCCAGTGAAAGTGATTTCTTTTTTCTTGAGTAATATATATCTTTATATTTATATCTTCAGATATAGATCCCAGATCCCCCTGACACATGAAAGTTATTTTTAGAAAGGTTACTATTTAAAATGACTGTTGAATAAAATTTGTCACGTTAATACAAAGTTAGGGTTGGGTTAGCTCTACAACAGTGGTTCTTAACCTTTTTTAGGAAGAAACCCTTCATTAGACTCAGGGTGGATTTGATTTAAATCAAATCAATTTAAATCATGATTTAAACCACTAGCCAGGAAGCCTTGATTTAGTCATTGCTTTCTATAAAAAGTGCATTCTTGTTATTTGATATCCCTTATTCACTTAACTTCTTGAAACTTTGCACTTTTAGAGTAAGTGCTTGACTGTATGTACACAAACTTGCAGAGCGACAATAGGGCTGATGGGTGGGTAATCGCATCTGTTTTCTCTCATCTCCATATATTGCTGTTAACAAGCATGTTATATCTGGTGACGACAGACTTTCCCTATGCCTGAAAAAGGGTGTTTGTCCCCAAAAGCTTGCAAAGTTTTCCAACTATTTAGTTGATCTAATAAAAGATATGACATCTACCCAAAGAACCTTGTCTGCCTATGGTCTCTAGAGACAAATCCACAGTTTGAGAACTGAAACTAAGCATCACAGAGATGCTTGTTGGGATCTTCTAGATCAGAGGCAGGCAATTATTTTGGGTGGAGGGCCACTTAATGAGTTTTTTTGGTGAGGCATTGAGGGCCGCAAGTGTAGCCCTTCCCCTTGGCAGGTGCCCCACCCCCTGGCAACCATCTTGTGACTGGAAGTCCTGCCCCCTAAGCCCTGACCTTTGCCACTAGGAGTCTTTCCCCTTGCCTAGAAAATACTCCTTTTGGGGTTCGGGGCAGTTTGCTTGTATATTGTGTGTGCAGGGATAAGGGGTATAGTGCAGGTACAGTGTGGAGGCATAGGAGGAGTGGGGGTGTGAGGTATTATGGGTGGGTGTGGTTGAGGTGTGGTGTGTGTGGGGGACTTCTGGGTGCATGTATGTGGTTGTTGAAT
>NW_017729004.1:44824438-44833099 GCF_001723915.1 Gavialis gangeticus | reverse complement strand
GTGTGGTGTGTGTGGGGGACTTCTGGGTGCATGTATGTGGGTGTGGTACTGGTGGGTGTTTGGGGTATCACATAGATGTGTATGGGACTCTTTGATGTGTATGCAAGTATGATGAGGGGGTGGGGTGTGAGGGGGCGTGGGTGCATGTGTGGGGAGGTGTAGGTGTGTGGGATGTGTGTGTGTTTGGGGTGTTTGTGGGGTGTGGATATGGTGGGGTGTGTGGGTATGGAAGGGAATGAAATGTGTGGGTGGGTTGGGTGTGCACATGTGGGGGGGATCCCCTCCCCACCTGCTCTTTGCAATATGGTTGATCCAAGCCCATCTACAGGTGGGGGGGACAGGGAAGGGGATCAGTGCTGCCTGCATGGCTTGCAGTGTAGTGCAAAGGACAAGAAAGCAGCTGCTGCCGCCAGCAGCAACAGAAGCTCCTGTGAGAGGGGATGGGGGACAGGGAGCTGAGTCTGGCATCACCAGTTCTCTTAGACTCGGTCCCATACCTGTCTGGCGGGGCTGCAGCCAAGCCTACACTGACTTCTGCTGCTGGTGTTTCTCTCTCGCCTGCCTACCCAGCAGGGCTGCACTAAGTGCATGCTGCTTCTGCTGCTGTTCTCCCTTCCTGTCTGTCCCTGTCTGCCTGTCAGGACATTGTGAGCATCTGAACTCCTTCATGACTCACCCCTGCATCCACACACACTCCCTTGCCCTGCATAAGCAAGATCAGAGTGAGCTGCGGGCAGAGCCCCACTCCCTTCAAAGCTGCAGCTTCTCTTCCCTACCTGCTGCCCAAAGCTGTTCCTACTGGTAGGGGAGGCTGGGAGCAGAGCACGCTCTGCCTTGGGCAGGACTCAGCCCCAGGCAGAGTGCAGCAGGGGCAGCTGTGGGCAAGGCTGGTTAGAATGAATTGGTGGGTGCCTGCCTGTTGGCCGGATCCAATCAACTGGTGGGCCAGATGTGGCCTGCAGGCCATATTTTGTCCACCCCTTTTCTAGACTGAGCACCGAGTCCTGTTGGGTAGAGTGGTTTTCTTTCATCTTTACTAATCTTTACAGGAGCCTCTGGGAACCCCATAAGATTGGGTCCCTGTTATAGTTCATGGCTAGTTGTGACCTATTTATAAACCTTCTAAAAAGATTACATGAATATATTGTTTCAAATAGTATATAATTAGAAGTTATAATCACTATTCCATGATGATATCTTTGAGCTTTAACATATCTTAAATTTAAACTATTTTAATATAAATTTATTTTTAAAGCATTTTAACAAATACAAAATATAACTAAATAAAAAATCTGATTTAAATAAAGTCCATGTTTTTATTTTTTTTAAACAAATGAATAATTTTTTTCCACCCCGATTAGACTCAAGATACTCCTTCATAACATTTTGTACATTGAGCAGTATCCCACTTCAAAAACTAATTTATTACAGTGCTTCCGTCCTTGCAGAGAGTCCAGATAATGGGCATAGAAAAATGGCCAGGCAGGGACAAGCCTGAACCTGTGCTTATCTCCTCACATCTGGCTTATTTCCTAACATCTCTTGGCATGCTTTAAAGTATTTTGCAGGACTCCTAGGTTCCCTGGCACCCTGATTGAGAATCACTGCTTTACAAGCTACAGAAGTTTATGCAGCACTGCACACCGTTTGTCATGAAGTGTAAGACTATGAAGTGACAGAGAACTAGAGTAGAGCAATCGGAGAGAAAAAAGTACAGCAAAGAATGTATGAATAAGCATTCAGATAAGAAAAAGCACTTCAGGAAGTTTGGTTTAGATAATCCACTTGAGGGCCACCTATTAACTAATTATTGTATTACTGGCAAAATGATGTTTTTGCACATTTGAAGAATAGGATTTTAAAGAAAAGTATAGAGATAATTGGGCATGCTGTGTTGTATACTCCTTCATGGTGGTAATAAAAATGGACTACTGAATGATGACTTTGCTTTTCTTCTCTCCAATGTTGACAACTTGATTTAAATTACAATAAAATTGCAGTCAGTAGATTCAAGCAATATTGTGTCAGTTGAACTAGAGCTGTCTTTTAACAAAACTGTCTTCTTTTCTAGGTATTGATATTAATGTACAGCTAACTGTGTCTTTACTGCCACCATGTTTTTTGGCGCTTAAAACTAGGTGCAAAAGAATGAAATGTAGTTATAGCAGAGCACAGGTTGTGCCTGCCACTTTATGAGGTTTTAGGCAGGTTCTGAGTTGTCAGCAGGTGTGGTTTGGCCCAGTTAGGTGGTTACATGACTGACTGAAAGAGGGCCACTGAACTGGAGGAGGGCTGGGCAGCCTCAGTATAAGCCCAGAGCTTAAGAGCAGAGCTTGCACTTGCATCTAGGGAGCCAGAGGAACAACATAACTCAGCCTACAGACTGCAGCTCCCAGAACACCTAGAGGTCAGGATGGAGGAGGTTCCTGGTCCTAGGTAAGACCTGAAACTACACCTTGCTGTGGTTGAATGGTGTGGTGGGACTGCCTGTGATGAGGCAGTCTCCAGGAAATGCCACACCTGTGCCTCCCTAGTGAAAAGTGAATATAGGGTGCTGGAAAGCCTCAGCCCCTGTGACCTGTTGCCTTACCCTGTAGAAGGGACAGGTTTGGGGTCCAAGCATGTCGACAGATACCTAAGGCTTGACCGGGCCATAAGGTGAGTTTTGAACACCTGAGGCCAGAGATGGCCAGGGGCTGGAGTCAGCCCAGAATTTGGGACAGTAGGCCTGATGCCCTATGTCATAGAGTAGGGCCTGAATTGGTGGCCTGAAGATCTGTTAGGGGCCAGGACCAAGAGTGAGGAAGCCTGAAGGTCTGTATGGAGTAGGGACAAGAGGCCTGAAGGGCCATATAGAGTAGGGTAGAGTGCATGTGGACTGTGGTGGGGTGAGAGAGGGTATAAGCCAGTAAAAGCTGCAGTGTAAATGGGACCCAATTATGGGTTATGAAAGAGGCCCAGCATAGGGGCAGAGTTTGGCCCTGGAAAGGGCTACATGATAGTCAGCTGATCAGATGCCAATTGTGAAGCATGGGACACGGTGTAGGGATGGTTTGGAGCTATGTATTATACCCTTGGCATGGGGGGGGGGGCAGTAAATGAGCAGCCTCCTGCCTGTGAACAACTATTAAGTTCCAGAAAATGCGTGGCAGGAGAATCAGGTGGGTGGACTTCCCTAGATAGGTGGGCAGGCCAGCAATTGGACTGGCCTTGAGATGGCCCCTTGTCATGGTAGTCAGTACCTGTTTTTAAAATATCGCCTTGGTAAAGATGAGTAACAGTGTATCACCTTCTCACTCCACTCTCCTGCAACTCTTAAGAGATTCATGAAGCTAGATGCTTTCAAGGAGGCAGGGCCAGATGGGATATACCCAAGGTATGGAAGGAATTGACTGAGGTAATTTCAGAGCCACTGGCTCCTCTTTGAGAACTCGGGGGGTCAGATGAGGTTCTGGATGGCTGTAAAAAGACAAATATAGTGTTCATCGTTAAGAAAGGGAAGAAGGAACTATAGACCAGTGAATTTGACCTCAGTACCTGGAAAGATCATTGAGCAGGTCCTTAAGAAATCTGTTGTGAAGCACCTAGAAAAGAATAAGGTAATCAAGACAGCCAGCATGGATTGACCAAGAGCAAGTCCTGCCTGACCAACATGATTTCCCTCTGTGATAAGGTGACACATTCTATGGATACATGGAGAACAGTGGATGTGATATATCTTGACTTTAGTAAGGCTTTTGACCTGGTCTCGCAACATTTTCATTCTTATTAACAAGCTAGGAAAATACAAACTAGATGGAAGTATTGTAAGGTGGATACATAATTGGCTGGATCATCATACTCAGCAAGTAGTCATTAATGGCTGAATAACTAGTTGGGAGGAGGTATCAAATGGGGTTCCTCAGGTGTCTGTCCTGGGTCTGGTATTGTTAAATATCTTCATGAATTATTTGGAAAATAGGTTTGGGTGCATATTTAGCAAATTTGTGGATGACGCCAAGTTTGGTGGAGTTGCAGAGACTCTGGAGGGTAGGAATAGGATCCAGAATGACTGATTGATTAGTGGACCATTTTTTTCATTATGTCAGGAGAGATTCAGCAAGGACATGTGCAAAGTCCTGCCTTTGAGGTGGAATAATTGTATGTGCAAGTACAAACTGAAAAATGACTGGTTAGGCTGCAGTACTTCAGAGAAGGACCTGGCATCCGGTAGACCATAAGCTGAGTATAAGCCAACAGTGTGTCCTTGTTGCAAAGAAGTAGACTGGGTTGAATTAACAGGTGTGTCACTTACAAATCAAGGCAAGTGATTCTTCCACTCTGTTCAGCACTGGGGAGGCCTCACCTGGAGTCCTATGTCCAGTTTTGGAATCCACAATTCAAGAAGGTTGTGGACAGATTGAAAAGAATACAGTGCAGAGCAACAAAAATGATTAGGGGCCTAGAATGCAATACCTGTGAGGAAAGGCTGGAAGAACTAGGGTCTGGGAAGAGATCTCCCCCTGGGAAGGGTCTTGGAAGAAAAAACAGGGGGATTTGGTAATAGTCTTTGCATACCTGATAGGCAGTTACAGACAGGATGGAGATGGGTCTTCTCTCTGGCTGTAGGGAACAAGACTAGGAGTAATGGTCTCAAGGTTCAGCCAGGGAAATTTAGGTTGGAGATCAGGAAGAACTTTCTGACAGTGAGGGTGGTCAATCCTTAGAACAGGCTACCTAAAGAAGTTGTGAAATCTCCATCCCTAGAAATCTACAAAAGCAGGTTGGACAATTTTACAAAAGCAGGTTCCCCACCCAGGTGGGGAAGGAGAGAGGGAGGGGCTACCCACTCTAAGAGCTGCCAGCAAGATGGCTGGTGCCCCTAACCACTGATTTGGCTGCGAGGGCAGCCAGTCATGTGGCCCAAACCCTCTCCAATTGGCAGTGAGGGGTGGGGTTGCGTGACAGACTGCCCTTGTGGCTAGTCAGTGGTGAGTGGCAGGGCCACATGACAGGTAGCCCTTGTAGGCAATCAGCAGTGAGGGGTGGGTTCACTGGGCCCCCATGCCTCTGATTGGCTCAGGGACCCTACAAAATGACTGACAGGTCCCTCTTTTGCCTGCAAAATTGGCAGGCAGCCACCATGAATTAAGTAGGTCCCTACCTATGATCTTACTAGTGTTTCATCAGGAAAAGGATGAGTCATTCCTGTCCTAATCCCTGCTGCTCCTAGGCTTTGGCTACAATTGCAAATTGTTACCAGTGGTGCAACTCCATCACTAACCCTTATGATGGAAATGGTAGAGACCTGAGATGTTCTTACACAGTAGCCAAACTCCTACTCAGCATTCAACAGTGTCCTACAGTTTCCTTTCTTAGTGATTGTGAAAAACTCCGGAGTTTATCCTGAGATTGGAGGAAAGACAATGTTAATATGTACAAGAATCCTGCTTGATGGATGTCTACTACCTGAATGTGGTTAATAATGTTAACAACAACACTGCAGACTGATTTTTACCTCCAAGCCATTGAATACACTCTTTGAGTATGCTGTGGTTTAAATCTCTGTCATAGTTAAATGTCTGTACTCTGTCTACACAACAGCTTTCACTATTTTTGCATAGGTGAAAGATAGATCTGAGGTAAACTACCATTTCAGGATTTGCTAGTAAAGTCTTTGCATAGGTCTCACTTGTTAGTTTAGCAGATGGGATTAAATCAGTTGCCAGTTCCAGCTGGTCTTGATTATTGTGCTTGCCTCAACAAGGAAGCACAGAAATGATAACACTGGCTAGGGATTCTATGTGCTATTGTCTTTCACTTCTATGTCAACAAAGTTACTTAATTCATGACTAGGAGGCAAAATGGTTGGCATGTTTTATTATTAGCACACTGATTTATCAACTGGAGTGCTGCGAGATCCCATTAAAGATGCTGAATCACCTAGTCTCTATGTAAGGAGGTAAATGTTCTCCTCCCACTATCTGATGTCTCTGCCTACCCAGTTCAGAAACGGCTACTGTTGCTGCCCTTCCATGCTTCTAGCTGCATGGTCTGTGCAGGCAGACAGATGTAGGGACTAGAGCTATGCTTTGCAGCCCAGCTTGTCTCCTCCATTCTTCCCATACTCCCAGGACTGGCAAGAGAAGTTATCGGGGTGATTTTTTGGTTTGTGGCTTTGTGGTTTCAGATCCTACCCAACATGGGGCAAACTGTTCCTTTTATATATAGTTACATTAAGTTCCCATACCTGCTGACCAGTGACTTTCCATCATTTGCTTTGCTGCTTGTCTTGCTTTTTTCTTCATTGCCAAGTGCAGACTTGTGTTAGCTAGTGTCCAGTCCCTAGCAGGCTCTCTTTCTCTTACTGAACCTGACCAATAGCTGAGCACTTCTGAGGTAGTATCCATTGCTGCATCTTTAACACAGTTACAAGGGGTACAGGAAATGCAACCTCTGGTGATTTATATTTACCCCATGTCTTATATTTATTAACAGATTTCAGTGAGGTTTCTGATAATCGCATCTTGCTAGCCCGAGGGTTATGAAGTGATGGTAGTCTGTTCTGTCTGAGGCACAGAGGTAGTACTGTGAAATTGAATTCTACAAATAAAGGACTTCAGCCAAAAGAAAGGCAGCTAGTGGATCTAAACCAGGAGGAGATCACTTTATTTCCACGACAGCTACCTGATGATAAAAAAGTATGTTCTGTATTATTATGTGATCAAGAAACCTTATTCAGAATCAATTTTATTTGAAAATGCAATACTGTAGTTAAAATAGTTAAGCAGTAGACTTTAAAAGAAAATTAAGTCACTATCACAGTATACCAAGAAGTATACTTAATACATGCATAGACATACTTTTGATGTTTTAATGGACTATTGTACTGACCCTTTAAAAATAACTATTTGCTCACATGGTGAGACTAGAGTTCACTGCCACAGAATGTCATGGGGAATTAGAAATTAGCAGGAATCAAAGAAGTATAGGATTTTAGGTGTTTTAATAAGAATGCCTTGTGTTATAAAATGAAATACTCAGGAGGGAAAAAAATTGAGAGGTTGTACCTCATATTTCTGGGCTTATTTTCTCATCAAGACATGGGTGGCGAGGTCTGGAGCTACTCGGGGATTAAGGTGCTGACCCAGCTCAAGATTGATGAGCAGAATCCAGGAGACAATCTGGTCAGGTGATCAGGGAACCAGGAGGTAAACCAGAAAATGGTGTCAGAAAACACAGAGTCAAGAGCACTGGGGGAGTAGACAGAGAGCCAGATTAATAGTGAGCAAAGTCAAGTACCCAGGAGATGAAACCTAGAGCAGAATCTAGGAGCAAGCTGGAAGGAGGAGCAGAGCAATCCAGAGTCAGATAGAGCTGTATTATCCAGAGGCTTCATGTTCAAGGGTTTTTATGTGGGAAGTGGAGTGTTAACTAACCCCAGCTGGACACTCCAGTGACCAGAGAGCTGATGGAGGGTTATACCCTGCAGGAGGCTTCAGGTCAACCTTGACCAGTCTTTGGGATGAGCTGTAGTATGGCATGCCAAGGTAAATAGCTATACTGACATCCCAGGTTCAAGTCTGCAGCCAGAGACAAGCTATTCTTTGTTAAAAGTAGGCCGCTCATCCAGAAAGTACCATAGACCGTATCTGCTCACTGCAGTTCGTTGCATTTTCCTCTGAACATCAGTAGTCAGAGACAAGACAAGATACGGAAGTGGATAGACCACAGATTTTTATCCAGTATGGCAGTTCCTGTATTTTAAAAAAGATGCAAGAATATGTGTATTTTCTTCCTCTTTTGGTAACATAAGGATGTGAAGGAACTGTAAGTGAGGGTTGTGCTATGTCCATCATCAGATTGATGTACAGCAATTAAGGTAAGTCTATGCTATTTTGAAATAATTATTGATTTGTTTCTCATTTCCTTTTAAATTGGCCTGGGTTCAGTGTTGCTCTTACTGGGTGCGTCTACATGTGCATTAATGCACTTTTCCTAATGTGCATTAAATTTAGTACCTCAAATGTGAGGTACTAACCTAATGTATATTAGACTGCCCTAATGCATAGTAGCACAGATGCACACTTTTTACGTGACTGTTGGGGTTAGGTACACTATGGCCTTGGCCCTCTCCTGCCTAGCATCTTACCAGAGTGCATCATCAGGGTGAAGGTCAGCACTGCCACCACCTATTTCCAGTGTTATGCTATCTCCCACCACATCTTCTAATATTTTAAGGTTGGGAGCTGGCTGATAGGTTCATAGCTTCTAGGGTCGGAAGGGACCTTAGCAGATCATCTAGTCCAACCCCCTGCTGTGGCAGGAAAGTACTGGGGTCAAACGACCCCAGCAAGGTGTTCATCTAACCTCATCTTAAAAACCCCCAGGGTAGGAGCCTGCACCACCTCTCTTGGAAGTTGGTTCCAGACCCTAGCCGCCCTGACCGTGAAGTAGCACCTCCTGATGTCTAACCTAAACCTACCCTCTGCCAGCTTGTGACCGTTATTCCTGGTCACTCCTGGTGGTGCTTGGGGGAGCAATGACTCCCCCAATGCCTGCTGATCCCCCCCTGACTAGTCTATAACAGGCCACAAGATTTCCCCCCCCACTCAGCCTTCTTTTTTGGAGGCTGAACAGGTCCAGGTCCTGTAGCGTCTCCTCATAGGGCCTGCCCTGCTG
>NW_017729004.1:44823225-44824427 GCF_001723915.1 Gavialis gangeticus | reverse complement strand
TGGAGGCCTCAGACAAGCCCCAGGAAGGCCGCGCCCCCCAGCCAGGGGCCCTGGCAGCACTCCGTGGTTCTGGCCTGTCCTTCAGAGGATTTTCTTCATGGACCTCCGCCTCCCCTTACACCCCCCCCCTTTACCACTTCCTGTATGTTATATGTCTGGGTCTTTGTGTTGTGCCCATGGGATGTGATGTTGGAAGTAAATCACCTTCTTCCTATAGCAATTAGAATGACTACTCTTGTAGCTGTCCAAGCTAGGTCATATAAAACAATGTGTAGACTTCAAACTCTGGGGAACCCGTACCAGGCCTAACTTCAGGAGGAGAACTCCTTCCAACCTTAATTCACTGCTGGTCCATAACTTCAATAACTTCAGGTAGGTTTGGCATTTATACAAATTGAGATTTTGCTCAGTCACTATTAATTTGTTAGAGGTCTGAAAATCAATTCAACTAAAATAAATTCATTAGAGGTCCATGTAAATCAATTCAGTGGGATCCATGAGTCAGTTAACTTAAATCAATTTATTAGGAGTCACAGAGTTAATCAGTTAAAATCAATTCAGCCTTACTGGCTGGCACCACTACCCCTACCTGTGGTGAGCCTGGGCCCAGTTACCTCAAAGCAAACAAACAAAAAACCTGAGGTCTGAAGAGAGACATCAAACCATGCAAATGAATTCCACAATTCACAAACTGTTTGGCTGAAGGGTGATCTCTCTGCCTTAGCAATGGGGAATTCCTGCCCTTGGCACTGGAAAAACTGTGGTCCCCACACCAGGCCAGTGCAGCAACTCATCAGCTTTGATACCTGCTTCAGTCCTTGACGCTTGAGTTCTCATCCGGTTGGACCATACTGGTTCCCAGTAGCTGAGTTTCCATCCTTTTTGTTGGTGGTACACTGACTTATTGGGCTAGCTGCCTTACACTCTTTGCCCATGGATTGCTGTGGGATGGCCTGGACTAGAGAGTCCTCCTGCATCCCCTCTTTCCAGATGCTGAGATCTTTCCCCAGCTGCTCCTTTCCAGGGCCAGAAGTACGTCCCACCACCAATCTGGAAGGGAGTACTCACTGTGGAAATGCAGTGGGATGCTCCCTGCTCCAGCTGGGATCCTTGTTTTAGCCGTGGTACATACAGATTATTTTTGGCTCCCAGGGTTTTCTCCTCACCCTGCACTTCTCCTGTCACAATGACACTTAATGTGC
>NW_017729004.1:44812465-44818225 GCF_001723915.1 Gavialis gangeticus | reverse complement strand
CCCTGCTCCAGCTGGGATCCTTGTTTTAGCCGTGGTACATACAGATTATTTTTGGCTCCCAGGGTTTTCTCCTCACCCTGCACTTCTCCTGTCACAATGACACTTAATGTGCAGTAGCCTATTTTACTGTGCATTAGTGTATTAGCACTTTTTTATGTGCCACTTTAATGCACAGTAAAATAGGCTACTGAACATTAAAACCCAGTGATATTTCCCAGTTGTGGGTTTACACTGAGCAGGCTGAGTCTTATGGACTTATGTGATCTTTGGTAGATTCCTTTCCATCAGGATTGTGCATGTATATGAGGAGGGAGAATGGGAAAGTAGTTTGGTCATAGTCAGCAATAGTAACAAAGCTGTTTTTACCTGCTCTCTGAATCTTTAACTGGCCAATAAAATCAGGACATGCAAATCTGATATTTTAGGAACTCCCATTTCCAGCTTATCCTTCATTGTGGTCTTAGAAAAATGAATCTAAATTGTTACCAATATATTTCCTTCCATCAAGCAAGCACTTCAATTTAATGTGGAAGTGGTGCCCATGAATGCTGGGGTTTTGGCACCCATTGTTAGAAAAATTGTATGTAGTGCCTAATGCTGGAATATGTGATTATGCGGTTACAAAGGCCTTATCAGCATGAGTTTGAAATGGCTTTTACTTAGGAACAATAAAAGTCTCAAGTGAGTTAGGCAAGTTACCCACAATGAATAAAGATATAATTCTTCTCATCCACCATGCCAACAATGTAGTTGTTATCAGCCACATGTTTTACAGAAAAGCTGTCCTAAGAATGTCTAAGACTTGCCCCCCTCTTTTGTTTTTTGTTTCATTTTGTTTTGTTTTTTTACTTGGCTGAATTTTCTTAGAACCACCACTTGTAAAGCCAGGTGCTGTAGTCGACTGGAATCCACTTGTTCCAGAATCAGAGGAAACCTTCTAAAAACAACCCAATACATGTGTATAAAAATGTTATTGCTTTGAGAAGCAGCCATCCAAGGTAGAATCCAGTGGTGAATCCTACTGAGAATTTAGGGCTTCTGTTTTTCATTGGTATAGACTCTTAAAATGTTCCAAAAGTATTTTTGATCCACCAGGAGGTTTACTGTGTTGCTAAATCAAGAGAGAACCAATTTATAAGACTGTCAAATCTTAAAAAATTAACTGATTCATAACAGAATAGTAATAGAAATAAAAGGCATTCTATCATTAATGGAATGTTCTGAGTGTTCAGAATAACTCTACCATAAGAAATCTGCAAAGGTATTGAACAAATTCTCATCTGGAATAGGGTGTAAGTGGATTGGAAATACAGATTATTTACTACTTGGTTTGAAATAAAAAAAATTCAATAAATACAATTAACTTCCCCCCCCCCCCAACATTCACAGGAAAGCAAAAGCATAAGTGTAAAGTAGAAGAAACAGACAATGTGCAAATGAACACCTTTTGTGATTCTAGTGAGGAAAAAATCCTAATGGTAAATGTTCTGCATACGGAGTCCCATATAGTAATTGTTCAAAAAGAAATCATTATGTTAGGGCTCCCAAACAGAAAACTACCAAGTTGAAGAAGCAAGCAGTCATTCAAATGATGCAATTTTGTACATATGTGACATTAATAGACTAAACAGTAACAAAAACAAATGGTTCCATAGACTCATAGAATTCTAGACTCAGATCCCTAGAGATCGTCTCTTCCATTTCCATCATGTATCCATCCAATATACCTAGCCTACCCTTGACAGATGTTTGTTTAATCTGTTATTAAAAACTTTCATTGAATGAGATTCCACAGCATCCCTTGGTAGTCTCTGACGGTCTTTCGCTAGCTTTTTAGTTATAGGCAAGACTTTTTAGAGTGGTGTCTTTTATTGGACCAGCTGTATAGTTGGGATAGAGTTAGAAACTCTAATGCAACTCTAATGTTAGAGTTGTCGAATGCAAGACATCCTTTGTCAGGTCTGAACCATGAGAGGTCTCACCACTGAGCAGCTTTCGCTGTTCAGACCTGACAAATCAAGTCTTGTATTCAAAAGCTTGTCAAACTCTATCGTAAGTAGAGCATTTGTCCAATAAAAGATAACACTCTAAGAAATTCTTGCATAACTCCTGGACGTTCACAGCTACAGCATTGCTTTAACACTTGATGGTTAGAATTGTTTTCCTGCTTTCTAGCTTCAGTGGCAAAGACAAACCAGCAGCAGAAGGATTATGGCCAAAAATCCTCTGCCTGCTTCAAAGAGCAAGGAAAGTAAGGCTAAAACTGCTGGTAAATAAAAACTCTAACTGGTTGGAGTACTATACCCAGGCCCCTTGCCACCTCACAAGGGTTACAATTTATCACAAAAGATAAAAGTAATATAGTAGGTGCCCATGTGTAATATATTAAATCAGTTGAAACACTATAGGAATGTCAGTGTTTCTGACAACGTTTCTTCTGTGCTTGTTAGTTGTATGTTAACCACAAGTGACCACAGGAAAAGATACAAGTACCTCAGCACAATGCAGTTGTTACATGTATCAAGTTCCTAGTGATTAACCATTCCAACCTGAAATTTAACATGACAATCATACAGTGTCACATACCAGTGGATATGTGGTGTGTTGTCTCTGCAAAAAGGGAGAAGCAGGAAATTTGCAAAAAAAGAATTTGTATCAAATTCAGTATCAGCAGTTGAATTAAGGTCTGTTCCAATGGGGAAAAAAATGAATGAAAAACTTGATTAGTATGTTCAAAAACAGGAAATCGTTTTAGTACAAAGTGACCACAAACCACTAAAGAGCATTTATAAAAAGCCACTGCTGGAGTCCCCAGTGCTTTTAGCGCATGCTGCTGGAACTGCAATGTTAAATCTTGGATGTAAGCTATGAGAAGGGATTGAGACGCCCAGGGCTGACTTCTTATCCACAACAAAATTTTAGGATGAAAACATGGCAGCTTAGTCTGATGAAAATACAAAGCACAAAGAAAGATGTAGATGATATCAACCATAATGAATGAATCAGAACAAACCATATGAAACAAAGGCCAATGACATTCATTTAAAGGTGTGATGGAATCTGATCACTGATATCAACAATTGTGCCTCCTACCCTGCCCCGCAGGCATGGCAGGATATGCCATTTTGGGATCGGGTCAGACACCAGTCGTGCCCTACTTGCTGGTGAAGGGGGAGCCTGGAATCATTACTGCACAAGGACTAGTTGAAGACCCCAGTGCTGTTCACCCTTCCACATGTTCACTTAAGGTACAATGGAAACCAGCCACAAAATTATGAAACATTTTTTGTGTAATATCTGCAAGGGGCCAAAGATTACAAGCATTCTTTTTTGTGTAAAAACTCTGTGGCTGGTTTCATGTTTTGTTGAATTTCCTGGTTTCACCATTAATTTCCTGAATGTGTGGTCAGGTTATACTTTAAAATTCAATTAACTGATTAATGTTTGCCAGGAAACAAAGATTACAAGCATTGATGTTTGTCCTTCTATCAGGATAGCCAGACAATGGGGAAAAACCCCCACCGTCTTCTCAAGAATACTTGAATTTATCTAAATGAGAGTACAGAAATACTGATACTACAGTATTTTGAATCCAGAAAGCCTGAGATGCTGTATGCAGGGAAACATGGTGAAGGGTACTGGAGACTAGTGATTATTTGTGATTATTATGGGGAAACACAGACCAGGCAACAAGAAGAAAAAATAAATATGGAGTGTTCCTACTAGACCTTGAAGCAAAGTATAAATGTCCCATTATGCGAGAAGTCGCAGAGTCTCTTGTCTCTTTCTATTTGCTGTGCCTTTTTGCTTCCCTCCTCATACCTCATGAAGAATATTTTGCATTTGAAGTCCTGTCTAACTATATTTCAATCAGGCAGGTGGTCTAATAAAAGATATCACCCCCAAAAAATCTTTGCCACAAGCCTCAGACTAATTCCTTCTAGCTTATCATTCAGGCTTCTGGGACCAACACAAATTGTTAGACACTACTACAGCAATCATCAGACACAAAACCATGAAACATTTTGGTGGGCTGCCTACCCCCAGCTCTTACACAACAGGGATATGGGTTTTCCATTTCACAGCAGCAAGGAGCTTCCCCACTCAGCCCCACTCTGCCTGGAAAAATGGAAAAAAAACATGGATATTCCCTTTTACCTGAGAAATCACAGATTTTTAATTTTAACAGAGAAACACACAGATTTTGCTCTTTTGCAGAGAGCTCTCTGCAGGATGCCAGATTTGCAGCCTGCAAGGGGCTGAGGGGAGTGGGAGGAGGGCAGTCAGGCAGGGGGTGCCATGTGCATGTATACACAAATGGCTGCCAGGCAGCCTGGAGAGCAGCTCCCGCAGGTAAGTCTGGAGCAGGTCGGGGAATTGAGGCCCCCATAGAGAGGGAGGGAGTTGGGCCGGGCTGGAGCTGGGCTGGGGCTGCTGCCCAAACAGGCGGTGTGTTGGGCTTGAGCCTGGGGCCATAATGCGTGGCTGTAGCGCCCTGGTGAGGAGCAAGATGTAGCTGTGGATGGCTCATCTGGGGTGTGTGGGTAGTGGGCCTGGCTCCCCGCAGCTGCAAGCACTCCTGGGGGGGCAGGGGACACATTTGCCCCCCAGATCCATGTGCGTGGTGGGAGTAGGTGTGGACTGCTTACTGTGGGCTCAGGCTGCTTTCCCCTGGGGCCTCCACAGTCCAGCAGGTGGGACCCAGCATGGCCAGGAAGAGTGAGGCTCGGCGGGGAAGCTCCTTGCTGTGAACTCCATGCTGCCCTAGTGATGCACCCCCTGCCCACCCTGGAGCAGTGGGGGTGGCAGCTTGGGTTTGTGCCCCTCAGTGCTATGGGGCAGGCAAGAGATGCCTTGTCAGGGCAGCATAGGGCTCGCAGCAGCAAAGAGCTTCACTGCCCATCCCCACTGTGCCCTGCCACACTGAGTCTCACCCTCAGGGATGCGGAGGCCCCGGGGGAGAGTAGCAGGGCAGGGAGCCCAAGGCCACAGTGGGCAGCTTGCCCCTGCCTCTGCTTCTGCCCTGCGCACAGATCTGGGGGGCACGTGTGTCCCCAGAAGTGCAAGCAGCGGTAGGGAGCCAGCCCCCCTCCCCACCCAAGCCCATAACGGGCAGCCCACCTGCCCCCCACCCCCAATGAGTTCCGCTCCAGCTGTGCCACCCATGAGCTCCCTAGCTTGACTGCAGCAGCTGCCACTTCCCATGAGTGGCAGCTGGGGCTCAGGCGCTGCTGTGGAGGGCAGGGGCTGGGGACCCAGGTCCTGGCAGCTGGGGGCCCCTTCTGGCACAGCTGTGGGTGTGGGGTGAGGGGCACCAGCAGGGTTGGAGTTTCTGGTGAGGAGTGAGAGGCACTGCAGGGCCATGGGGCTGCAGGTGGGGAGTGAGGGGTAGCAGTAGGGCCAGGAGGCTGTGGGGAAAGGAGGGGTACCAGCAAGGCTACAGGCTGTGGCTTGGGAGTGAGAGGCCTGGACCTGTGTCCTGGTGAGCTAAAGTGGCAGGAGGAGCTCTGATTTCCCATGATAAAAAAACCCAAAATCAAATACCAAAATGTATAGGTACTTAGAATTTATTTTATTATAGTGTTTGAGGCACTGGTAGGCTGCCCTCCACAGCCGTAGCTCCTGAGCCCCAGATGCTGCCTATGGGAGGTGGCGGCTGCTGCAGCCCAACGAGGAAGCCACAGATTGCTTTAAAATTGTAAATATATCAATAAAACATTGTGTTCAGTTGATACCTCTGTGTGTGTGTGTGTGTGTGTG
>NW_017729004.1:44778930-44807465 GCF_001723915.1 Gavialis gangeticus | reverse complement strand
ATGTACTTACACCCCCCCCCCCCCCAACACACACACACGTTACACTTAAGGTGTGGTTAACCAGGTAATCACACTTTAAGTCATGACCCAGCTATATGTTCAGCCAATTAATGGCCTGATAAAACAAGCAATGAACTACAAAGTTATTCCACAAAAACTAGAATAACTCTGTAGCTGTTCTAATCATGCTATTAATTGAACAGGCGTCCAAATGCCCCCATCTGGCTGAGGGACTCCCAGTCACAGGGGTGTACTACCTGCTGTCACCCTGCAGCTGACAAGGCTGTTGTCAGCTGCGGGGCTTACAGTGGAGGGAACAGGCAGCTCTGTGAGCCTCCTGGCGTGTGAGGTTAACAGCAGGGACAGCACTGTCGACTGCAGGGCTCACAACAGTGGCAGCAGGGAGAACACTGTTGCCGTAGCAAGCCCTGCACCTCACAAGGCTTGTAGCTGTGGCAGCATTCTCCTCACTGTCCCCACTCTGAGTCCCATAGCCCACATCAGCTCATGACTTGGAGCAGGGAACACTGCCCCCTCTTCCCTCCCTGCCAAGCCCTGTCAGCTGCAGGGCAGGCACCAGTGCAGGAGCCCTGGATCATGACCCCAGCCTTCCCCTGTCCTAGCAATAAAGTGTGATGGAATTTAATTCACAATCCTACAGTTGTGCCTCCTTTCATGCACGTGTGGCATGGCAGGAAGTATAATCGTGTGGGTTGTATATTTGATCACATTGTGCCTTTACCTGCACATGTAGAGGAGCCCTAACATTGCACATTTTATCTGTGAATGGTAATTCAGTCTTACCACATTGTTACTGTACTAAACCCAGTAACATGGAAGTCAACTCCTCAGTTAGATTTGTAAGGACTCAGTTAAGAAATCTGCAAAAAGCAAATAAGGTATATGGCAAGTCGTATTTGAATAGAGTAGTACCCACAGAGAATGCCATACTAGCAGCTAAATAATCCTTCATGTCAAGATGCATTAATATATTGTTGCCTGCAGCCCAGCATTACTACAACCAGCAGAGGAAGAAGTAAAAGACAAGAAAGAAAGGGACACGCAAAGGCCAAATTCTAACATTACCAGCAAGCTAAAGATCTCCCAAAATAAAAGCTGGGAGAACTTGTTAGGATCAAATTATTTCATCAAGCATTTAAAAACTAGCTATATGTGCTGAAAAGAAAAATCCTTGCTCATAGATCATAGTGGGGAATGGACTTGTTTTATTGAAGCTGCACATATTTTTGCCCACTCTAAATATAAAAAGACAAAAATATGGATACCAAGAACAGTGAAATTTGTATTCCCCTGAGACTTGATCCGCAGAAAATTAAAGGAAATTGTTTGATTTAATATCACAATATGTGATTGATATTCCCAAGCAACACCCCCTTCCTCCATGAAAGGCAGTGTCTTATCATCACAAGAAAGAAGTATAGTCACTCTAGTGACAAACTGCTCACAAGGTATATGCAACACTGAAGTGTGAAAGAACAGCCCTCCCAAATGAAGAGGAAAATGCCTTAGTTGCCAAGGAAATTATCTATTAAAAATAAAAATTGGTGTTAAATTACCTAGTGTATAGACTCTGTAGAGATAAAAAGTGTTAAGCAGGGTTATTCTAATCATGTTTCATAGTCAAACCAGTGTATCAAAAGGGATGTTATGATAAATAGCTTCAAATTAGGTGGAGCTTTAATATGATTATTCATAGGAATTTGGAATACCCTACATTCAGGAAGGGCTGGGTGGGAAGGAATATGCCTACAGCACCTCTAGGCAACATCCAGGAGTTCCACCATGAAGCATGGCCCATTGAGTCACTTCAGATATGCTGGTATCAAATCCTGTAAATGAAGCAGTGTAGCCTTCCTAGACAAGTGCTGACCATGTACCAGTCAGCACACGTGAAACAGTGCCTAAAAAAGGTACTAGAGCTCACTCGCTCAGCACTACTCTAAGGAGGCTACATGCCTTGTTTCCAGTATATGGTGTACACGGAGCAGGAGTGAGTGGACCAGGGGGAGCTGATGCTGATGCTCCTGAATATAGCAAAGAGATGGTGCAGATATGCCTATTGTGTAAAGAAAGGAGTAAGACTGTAAGGTTGTTCATTCATGGCTGTGTTTCCAGAGTTGGAGAGAATGAAGAATGTAAGGGTGATGATCTTGTAATATGAGATAAATCAAAACACCTGGATATTTAACTACTGAGATTTCCAATCATAAAATCTGTAGGGAGAAGAAGAGAATCTGGCTGCTGAATTTGTTTCTCTAGCATGTCCCTTAATGTATCCTTGAATTCACAGTTAGAGGGGGAGAACTGGGGGAGTGAAGCTTATCATGTTCACTGTCCTAGAGCATGGTCATTTGTACATGTTTGTGCTGCAGCGCTGGGTGCTTTGAAAAGCATTCGGCACTGTGGTGCATGCATTTGTATAAATGCCAAAATGCACATCAGCATTGAGAACCTTTTTTAACTAAAACACATCTCAGTGCTGGCGTGCATTTTGTCATTTATACAAATGAATGTGATACAGTGCCAGGCGCATCAGCTCACGTGCAGATCTCCAGCACATTGGAGCAGACAAATGTCCCATACTGTCAGAGCCGCTTCAGAACACAAGTAAGTCTTTTCACACAATTCCTGTTAGTCTAGACTCTTCAAAATAGGAGACAGCATGACAGACACTCCTCATTTAAAGAAGGAACTTTTGAGAATACAAATTAGAGCACAGCAGATGTTGGATGGCAAAGGTGACATAGTACAGCAAAAGCTGTGCTATCTGGCATTTTATTAATCGGCATGCTCTATTAGCTGGCATGCCAATCAACATGGCAAAAGCGAAACCGGAAATCCCACTGTGGCACTTCTGGTTTCACCGAATCCCACTTCACCAACTTTGGGCCATGGCCCGGACCCGGAGCAAAGCAGTCTGAGAGGGGCCCCCCTTCCTGTCGCCTGGCACCTTGACGCCAGGGAGTGAAAGCCGTGGCAAACCGATCACGGCGGGAGAGAAAGCAGCCTGAACAGGCAAAGACACCTCTCAGGTAACCAGCATATTTGATTAACTGGCACTCCCCATTCCACATGGATGCTGGATAAGATAGCTTTTACTGTACTAAGCACAAGACAGTCTTTCTAGCCAAAATCAGTAAATCAGGCTAGTGTCTTGCAAAGGCTGATGCTTGGTTTGAGCAGATACAGCTCACTGTGTAAGGACTGTGAAGGACTGATTGTTGACTGGTAAATACCAGCTGCAACACTTGCCTTCTGTTTATTTCTATCCATCATGTGTGTTTTCCACATCATGTTACCACAGAGCTAATGTCAAACCCTTCCTTCCATAAAGCTCCCTTTGTCTGTTCTTCTATATTATACATCTTTCTACACTGCGTCCTGGTCTTGAACCAATCTTGCTTTTATCCTTGCAGCAACTAACCCTTCTTTGGATCATAGAAGACTAGGGTTGGAAGGGACCTCAGGAGGTCATCTTGTCCAACCCCCACTCAAAGCAGGATCATCCTCAACTAGATCATCCCAGCCAAGACTTTGTCTAGCTAGGTCTTAAAAACCTCCAAGGACAGAGATTCCACAACTTCTCTGAGTAACCTCTTCTAGTATTTTACTACCCTCCTAGTGAGAAAATTCTTCCTAATATCTAACCTAAATTTACCTTGCTTCAGCCTGAGACCATTGTTCCTTGTTCTGTTATCTACCACCACTGAGAACAGACTAGCTGCATCCTTTCAAAACAAGCTTCAGGTAGTTGAAGGCTGCTATTAAATCCCCTCTCAGTCTTCTCTTCTCTAGATGAAATAAAGCCCAGTTCCATCAGCTTCTCCTCAGAAGTCATTTCTCCCAACCCCATAACCATTTTTGTTGCCCTCTGCTTGACTATCTCCAATTTGTCCACATCCTTTCTGTAGTGGGGGCCCCAAAACTGGACACAATACTCCAGATGTGGCCTCAGCAGTGCTGAATAGAAGGGAATAATCACTTTCCTTGTCCTTCTGGCTACACTCCTACCCATGTAGCCCAGTATGCCATTAGCCTTCTTGGCAACTAGGGCACACTGTTGAGTCATATTCAGCTTATTGTCCAGTGTAACCTCTGCGTCCTTTTCTGCAGAGCTGCTGCTCAGCCAGTCAGCCCTCAGCCTGTCCTGATGAATAGGATTGTTCCATCCTAGCTGCAGGATTTTGCATTTGTCCTTGTTGAACCTCATGAAATTCCTTTTGGCCCAATCCTCCAATTTGTCAAGGTCACTCTGAATCCTAGCCCTACCCTCCCGTGTATCTGCTACTTCCCCTAGCTTGGTGTTATCTGCAAACTTACTGATGGTGCACCATTTTCCAGGTCATTGATGAAGATATTGAACAAAACCAGACATAGGACCAACCCCCCGGGGGCACTCTACTTGATACTGGCTGCCAGCTAGACATTGAGCCATTGATTATTACTCTCTGAACCTGATGCTCCAGTCAGTTTTCTATCCACCTTACAGTCCATTTATTCAGTCCATACTTCCAGGATCCCTTCTGGAAACCCTTATATTGAATCTTTTCTTCCATCAATGAACTTCTATACCACTTCCTGCATTGACTCCTGGATCATGAGTTACTTTGGGCCATGGCCATTTCTGACTGTAAATGTCCATGCACCTCCCTGGCACCATGTCCTTGATCCAGCCAAAGCACTTTGACACCTGCTAACTTTTAAACAGTTAGGCAGCTGTATTGGAATGCTAATTGAACTTCAAATTTTAAAATGAGGATGTCATGCAATTCTGTTTTATAGAAAAAGAACCTAACAGCTAGTCAGTGGAACTGCTCTTATGTTTAAGGTATTTGGCCAGATCTAGTCTTTGATACCAAAAATAAAATAAATGTTCAGGTTAACTGTCTTTTTAGGATAATTAAATTGGGATATCCATTAATTAATGTACAATAGACACACAGTGGTATATTCCTACCTCTCAGATGTGGTGTATATTTGTTCTGGCTGACCCTAATTTATCATTGTGCCTATAGAATTTAGTATTGATAACATGTTATGATTCTGGTTTTCAGTTTAGTAGCATTCTTAAGTTTTCTCACCCTTGGATTTTTTTCAGACAATAGTTTAACTATATAGTTAATACCATTAAAACTTGTAATGGCTTTCACATGATTTTTGCAGTTGTCATTTCCGTATCTTCTACCTGTTATGGTGCATGTTAGATGAACTATATGGTTATTTATAAATCCACAAACAAGTTTTTACCTCCTATGTACATCCAGCCTCAGGTAAAGTTTAATTGTGTTTTGCTTTGTACTGTTATCCCACTCTTCTAGCCTTTATTCTCCACTTAATAGATAAAATAGATGTACTTAACAATCCCTAATCAAAAATACATTCACGGGGCAAGGTGGGGAGAAGAAAAAGATTATTTCAAACCTAATAAAGCCAGATAACTTGATAAGTAAATTGATTAGAGAAATGGATAATGCATTTAATTTTAAATTAAGAACAGGAAGCTGGTGATGAAGCATTAAAAAACAATCTTTTGCTTAGTAATCAATCCTTGATAAAGAACATGTCCCAATGAAACCTGCTTACTTCCTTAAGGTTTCTACTGGCAAGATTTTCTTCTAAATCAGTATTTGAGTCTTATAAGCCAGTTTTGTTTTATTTCATTTCATTTATTTTTGTTTCTTTTCATTTCTGTTAGCTTCTTAAAGTGGGTCAGAGAGACTTGAAAAAAAAATCACACATTTTCATAGATTCATAGATGTCTGGGTTGGAAGGGACCTCAGTAGATCATTGAGTCTGACCTCCTGCCCTGGGCAGGAAAGAATGCTGGGGTTAGATGATCCAGCCAGGTGCATTTCTAGCCTCCCCTTAAAGATTCCCAAGGTAGGGGAGAGCACCACCTCCCTTGGAAGCCCATTCCAGATTCTGGAAACACTGTAAAGAAGTTGTTCCTGATGTCTAATTTAAATCTGCTCTCCATCAGTTTGTGACCATTGTTCCTAGTTACTCCAAGGGGTGCTCTGGTAAACAGAGCATCCCCTATTCCTTGCTGCCTCCCCCCAGTAAATTTGTAGGTGGCCACAAGATCACCTCTCAGCCTTCTCTTGTGGAGGCTGAAGAGATCCAGGTCCCTCAATCTCTCCTCATAGGGCTTTGCCTAAAGGTCCATAACCATATGAGTGGCCCTCTTTTGAACACTCTCGAGGTTTTCCACAACCCTCTTGAAGTACAGTACCCAAAACTGGATGCAGTACTCCAACTGCAACCTGACCAGTGCTGCATAGAGGGGAAGTATCATCTCCCTGGACCCGTTCGTCATGTACCTGCTAATGCAAGATAAAGTGTGATTAGCTTTATAATCACTTTGTCACATTGATAACTCATGTTCATCATGTTCAACTATGACTCCAAGATCCCTTTCCACCACTGTTCTGCTGAGAAGGTCGTCCCCCAGCCTGTAAGTGAGTTGGTGCTTCCTTCTCCCTAGGTGCAGCACTTTGTACTTGTCTTTGTTGAACTGCATCCTATTCTGTTGTGCCCATTTTTCCAACCTGCCCAGATCCATCTGAATTCATTCCCTACCCTCTAGTGTACTAACTTTACCCCATAATTTGGTATCATCTGTGAATTTGGACAGGATGCTGTCTACACCCTCATCCAAGTCACTGATGAAGACCTTGAATAGCATGGGAAGCCAGCAGGAGAAAGGAGAGAGCAGGGAGTAGGCTTTGCTATTAGAAGCAGCTTTCTGTGAAAGACCCACTGCTGTATCTATTTAACTCATGACACTCAGAGTGCATACACAGAATGGGTTCATCACATTGTTTGGTGTTTATGCACCTACCCTTCAAGCTAGCGACAAAGACCAGAACATTTTCTACCATCTTGAAGAAGACACTGAGAGAACCCACAGAAATTAGACCATTATAAATTAGACCATACTTGGCAACTTCAATGCAAGAGTTGAATGTAATTTTAAGAATTGGCCTGATATTCTGAGCAAACACAGAATTGTTAATATGCATAAAAATGGCCAGCAAGTGTTAGAACTTCATGCAAATCAACATCTATGTGTTATCAACACCTACTTCACTAGGAAAATTACAAGATACAGTGGAAACGTCCTAGATCAGGGTACTGACACCAGTTAGATTCAGTTCTGACCAGACATAACTACCTGAAAGAAATCCTGCATGCAAGGTCTTATCACAGTGTTCACTGACACTGACCATGCCTTACTGTGCTGCAAAGTCAAAATCGATGTAAAAAAGATCCACCACAGCAAAACTACAAGGCATCCTCAGATAGGCGTCAGCCAAATAAAGACAGAAAAATGCAGACTATTCAATGAAGTTGTGAATTAAGTTTACCTAACAACTCAGCCACTGAGGCTTGGGAAAGCTTAAAAACTGACATGTACAATGCTGCTGTAACAGCATTTGGCAAAAAATGGAAGAAAAAATCAGACTGCTTTGAAGACCACTCTGAAACTTGTCTACCACTGGTTGAGAACAAAAGAAGAGTACTAACCAACTGTAAGAAATCTCCCAAGACCATAAACCTGGAGAATCTGAGAAAGGCTCAAAGAAAAATGCAAAAGGAGGCTAAGAGGTATGCCCAAGATTTTTGGCTGAAACTGTGATGATATTCAGAAAGCAGCTGATGTAGGTGATAGCTGTGGAATATACAAGAGCATCAAACAAGAAATTGGTCCAGTCAAGAAGAAAACAGCTCCACTGAAAGACTTAAATGGAAATGTCATTGCTAATAAACAAAAACAACTTGTCCATTGGATTGAACACTATGAAATTCTGTATTCCAGTGAGATAGAAATCAAACACAGAGAGTTCAAAGGATTACCACAGTTAGAAGCCATGATGGATTTATACAACAAGCCTACATTAGAAGACTTACCGAAAGGCAATAAATTGATTCCTGGGAACAAGGCATCCAACAACGACTACTTGCCCACTGAAATCTACAAATGTGCCAATGACAAATTACTTTGAAAGCTTCATGAAGTGATACTGCTCTGTTGGGAAGAGGTAGCAGTACCACAGGATTTCAAAGATGCTCAGTTTGTATAATTACACAGAAACAAAGGGAATAGAAGTGGCTGTGACAACTATAGAGGTATCTCCCTGTTGAACATCATCAGAAAAATTGTCATTCATATCATGCTCCCTGAGTTACGATCTCTAGGTGAAAGAATGCATCTTGAACTTCAATGTGCTTTTGGCTCAGGACACTCCACCAATGGTATGGTATATTCAGTCAAGCAACTGCAAGAGAAGTTTAGAAAAGAATGAATACCACTATACACAGCCTTCATCAATCTGACAAAGGCCTTTGATACAGTCAACAGACAAGGCCTTTTTAATGTTCTGAAGAAACTGAGTTGTGCCCCCACTATTAAACATCATTCACTCATTACATCAAACTATGAGAGCAATGTTTTGTATGAAAACAAAGAATCAAATGCCTTTGACATCAACAATGGGGTGAAATGGGTGTGTCTTAGTCCTCGTGCTTTTTAACATCTACTTTTCATTTCGTCTTTTTCATGCATTCAAGGACAGCAATGATGGCATTTATCTTCGAACCAGACTAAATGAAGGCTTGCTCAACATTGCAAGGTTTTGAGTGAAAATCAAAGTGAAAGAACTGATTCTAAGAGACTTCCTGTTTGGAGATGATGTGACCATGGCTGCCCACAGTAAATCTTGCCTGCAAATCTCTTGGGTAGATTTTCTGAGTCATGCAAGAGTTTCAGAATGGCAATCAGTCTCCATATGACTGTGATCATATTGGTACCAAGGGGTGTAAGAACCAACATCTGACATTGCTTTGGAGGATAAATCTCCTGGTGTTGATGACAGTTTTTGCTACTTTGGTTCCATGATCATCAGAAATCTTGACCTTCAGACTGAACTGACTAACAGAAGCTGAAAAGCAGATAAGAATGTTGGGCTATTACAGAAATGTGGATGGAATACGAGGAAACTATCAGCTAAAATGAAGATATAAATCTATGAGACTTTTGTGCTGTCATTCTTGCTTTATGATTCAGAAATATTTCAAGGACTAAACAGCTTTCACATGAGACGTCTGCATAAGATCCTGAAAATAAAGTGGGAAGAAAAAATACCAAACACAGAAGTATTGGAGCATGCAGGACTGACACACTTAGAGTCCACTATCAAGGAGAGGAGGTTGCAATACATTGGCCATGTCAAGAGAATGGGAGGAGACCATATCCCCAAGAATATTTTGTATAGCAAGATTTGAGATGGCTCTATAAAATGGTGTCAACCTCTGGCAGTACCACGATGTGCGCAAAAATTACTGAAGTTGTTCAGCATCAACATGGAAAGCTGGGAGGAGTGCACAGAATCCTGTCTAATCTGGAGAGAATATCTGACACTAGGTGCAACTCAATATGAAGCGGCTTTCATCCAGAGGATGGAAGCAAAGTGAAGCATGCTAAAAATGTGGACTCCAACTCAGACACCATATGAATATGTAAAACTTGTAACAAGCTGTGGCACTCTAAGATTGGGCTTGTCAGCCACCAAAGGATTCATCAAGCATCTCAGTAGGCCTCTTATGCATACACCATGATCCAGAGGATTGACTTGCCTACTAATCTGGGAGCGTGATACTTTCAGCATGATTGGGTGTTTTACAATCAAGCCCTGTGTTTCCAACTATAATTTTATTTTCTTTATAACAACTTCCAGTGTTAGATTTTTACCAGCCATTCAAAGACTTCCCTTCACATTAAGTGTACTCAAGCCATGCATAATGAGTATTTGTTGTGCATTTTAAGAAAGTGGTTTGAGGCTATTTCACTTATTATGTATCCTCCTAAATCTTATGAAAAGCATATCCATGTGAAAATTAAAATTAGGCAATTGAGTAATTTGTTTATAACTGTGCATATACACTTGTGCCTAGCAATATTTTAAACTACCATAATTATCAATAATTCCTCTGGGAAAATGTTGGATTTCAAATGATATTTTAAGCTGTATAAGGATGGCAAAGCATGAACCCTACTGTTAGGTTAAAAATTAGAGTTCAGACTTTTCTAACTTTGTAATCTAAAGATAGTATTTCATTTGTATATGCATTACTGACTGAAAGCTCTGCTACAGTCATTTTCATGATTTAGTTATTTGCCTGATGCCTCGATATAAAGAAAAGTAGCAGTTTTCATGAACTTTGTGTGACATGTTGTTTGCCCTTCATGTAAGTTGAAAACCCTTATTTTCAGGAAAAACGTAGAACTAACTAGACACAGTCAAAAAGGTTCTCAGACATTTCTGAGGCTGAAACATGGTTATTATGAAGTATAGCTGTGCTTGCTATTTTTTTTTAATTATTTGTCATTTTGGCATTCTGCCTCAATATTAAAGGTCAACTGCACTTACAAAGGCACGTTTGGCTTATTACATATTTTGGAAACTATATAAAGGCTTTGTTTTCAGCTAAAACAGACTGTTTTTTATTCAGTCATTGATATGTAGAAGTCAAAATAACTCTGTTGCCTTCAATGAATGTATTTGGAATTTTGTTTTCTTGCACTTGCTCTAAGGAGCAGCCATGACAAAAATGACTTTTTCTGGCTTCAGTGTTTATACAATAGCTGGTCAATTGGGATTAAGCAAGGCTGTCAAATTGGTAGCCTGTAGCCCCTGAACATTTAGCATGTAGCCCATGGACTCCCTCCAGGCTGTCGTTGCTCTCACACCCCTACCACTGTTGCTCATGCCATAGCACCTAGGCTGCCTGTACAGGTGGGAAAGGAAGAAGAGTTGAGCTGCCTACATGGCATGCACATCTGAGATGGGAGGGGAAGTTGGGCTGCCTTCACTGTTTGTGCAGTGAGGGGAAGAGGGAGGTGCACTGGGCTGCCTGTGCAGTGGGGAAGAGCTGAGGGTTACTCACATGGTGGGTAACCCTCAGGACTATGACCTGTGCCTCATGTGGCTGCTGGGACTGTGGCCAGTACCATCTGTGGCCCCCAGACGCCCATAAATTGGACAGGCCTGAGATAAAAGTTATAGTACCTATTCCTGATTTGTTTCTGTTTACCAGTGTAACCCTTCCGCCAGGCTCAGTTAGGGCTGAAGTCAATTTTAGGGACTTTAAATCAATTTTCTCTCTTGAATCTAACCCCCATCCAGAAACCTGGAAAAATAAATTCTGCGTGGTGTTACAATGTGAACAAGCTTCCACACTCGCAAGCAATGTTTTGCCACTACTGTTACCACTCCTTATCATTGCTGGGGGAGGTGCTGCTCTGCCCCTGCTGCTGTCATCTCTATGTACTGCCACTGAATGGAGGGTGGCACCACTGCACTGCTGCTCCCCACTGCTAGGAGCCACTATTCCACTGTTCCAGCTCTTTCAGACCTTGAGCAAACTCAAGGATTTCAACTCCTTAGAGTCTAGCAGACACAGCTTTTAACCAGACCAAATATGTCAGTTCTTTTAGGAACGAGTGGGTAACGGACCTCAATCTAAGCCCATTATGGGGATTTGTATAGCACATATGAGGCTTGGTGGTAACTAGATGCCATTTCAGGGGTAGCTTATAGAAAGAACTTCCCCAAGCCTCCTTTGTGACTCCTGAGCTGAGGGTCCCTCAATTTTAGGCATCCACACAAGTCATGGTAAGCACTGACCACTCAGGAACCTTTTCCCAGCATTTTCTCTTACAGCATTGGTACCCTTATAAAATTCACAATTTTAGGAAGGAGGTCCACTGCACACAAAACCCAGTTCACCTGGCCCCTTATATTCAAACTGCTAAATGAAGTTAAAACATGTTAACTCAGTCAAAATAAGGACAAAGTGGTCCCATTCCATGGAACACGCATGCCACGGGGGTAATCATAATCATTGGTGGTGGTGTTATCAGCAATCCCTCGATACAAGTATGACAGTCTTCGAGTCAACAGTGAAATCAACGATGAGTCTAGAGGTAACTGAAGAGGCCAATCTGAAGTCTTCTTGTTTAGCTGCAGACATTGGAAGTAGATCCAGGAAGGAGGAGTGGGTGCTAGTGATGTTGGGTCACAGCTCTTTCTTCTTGTTTCTCTTGTCTATTTGCCTCCATAGTGAGGTGAGTTTGCTCAAAATGACTTATGCCTTGTCATAGCCATGCCATTTTGGGGCGATTCACTGTTTGTCTCCCAAGTACTGCTGCTAATATCACATTTCTTCAGACTATCATCCAGGGAGTCCTCAGATCTCTTATTTTGCCCACCTGTAGAGCAGTGACCTTCAGTGAATTGGGAGTGTTGGACCTGTTTCAGGAGCCAGTTGTCAGGCATCCTTATGACAAGTCCTGTCCAAGGGAGCTGGTGCCATATGAACATGGCTTCAACGCTGGTGGTGTTTGCTTGAGCTACAGTGCTGGCATTTGTTCTTCTGTTGTTCCCATGGGCCAGATCTGGCCCCTAGTAATATGTCCTCTGGCCTGTGGGGCTCCTCAAAGATCTGTAGGAAGCCTTATAGGTCATGGCCTTGTGTGCCAGGGACTCAACCTAGTGAGTGTGGGTGGCACAGGGTCTGGAGCCTGATCCGGCATGCAGGACTAGAGAAAGACATTGCAGTACCCCAGTCCTGGCACACAGGGATGGGCAGATGTGGCAGTGAGCCACAGAGCCTGATTCAGCATGCAGGGCTGCATGAGGGCAGGGCAGGGTCCCCAAGACTTGATCCCAAAATGCCAGGATTGAGTGGGTGGCATTGTGACGCCCCAGAGCCTGATCCCAATTCTAGTATGTAGAGCTGGATGGGGGTGGCATGGAGTCCCAATCCTGGAATGTAGGGCCTCAGGGCACAATCCTGATGCTCAGGGGTGGCCCAGTCCTAGTACATGCAGGGCACACCAAGGACATGCAGGGCCCAATCCTAGTGTGCAAGCTCTGATCTGGTTTCCTGATTGGTCCTGTGCCACTCTTCTGGCTCACTGGGCCAAAAGGTTGAGCACCACTGGATATGGACAGTTTTCCAAAGATATCACTGATGGTAACATTCCATGACTTTCAGGTGTTTCTGATATGTCATTTAAATTTCATACCCATACAACAGGGTAGAAATGACAACAGACAAGAACTTTGGTCTGGGAACAAAGAAACAAGTAAAAACCTGTTTGTAGACATCCTGGGAACTAGTGTGATAGGATATATTCATTTTGTTGGTTGTGTGCTATACCAAATAATTATAATTAGCATTTTTTTTTCTTTTTAAAATCAAGATTGTGTAAAAATACAAGTTACTATTCCAAACTGCTTTAAAGGACTTCTAAAACAATGACAGTTAAGAACATAAATCCATCTTTAGGAGTTCTAAATATACAGCAATATGACTGGTGTTCAGGACCAGCTAGAACGTCATTTGCCTTAAAATTATACTAAATATTTGCAAGATTGTTAAATACAACTGGTGCAACCTCCGCCATTTCTGTTTCTTTGTCTGTGTGCCACTTCATTACAGTTGTAGACTAATACCTGTTTTCATGACTGAGTGAAATGTCATGAGGACAATTTATAATGGAATTTTATAATAAGGAATTAAAAAGTTGTAGGTCACCACTAAGATTCCGTAGCCATTATGGGTTAATTTGATATGGAGTCAGTCCTGAAAGACAAGGGAACTGTAACCTTGTAATTAGATAATGGGAAGCAAGAGTCTATTGTGACTTCTAGTTTCTGTTGCTAGCTATGCCACCTAAGCTTTGTGTGCCTATGGGAGTGTCAACTTTTCCAGATTTCAGTTTACCAAATTATGGATATCTTAAAGGTGTGTTGAAAGGCTGAATTTCTTAATTGTTGTAAAGTGTTACTGAGATCTTTGAACATAATATGCTATATAAGTACAAAGTATTGAAGTACAACCAAAAAAGGTGCTTGACTCTGAGTGAATAGAAAGAATGTGGGGGAAAGCCCTTCATTATTTTTTCCTTAGCTGGAACAAGATCATGGTCAAACAAGCGAGTTCCCATGTGGCTCTATTGTTCTTATCCTGCAGCAAACCCAAGCTGACTCTTAGTAGATTACTCATCTTTCATGGCAAGCTAAACTGCCATGAGTTAGCTGTCATTTATCATGGTGTAAAGATACATGCATGAACAGTTACCACAAAGTAGTTGACATATGGCAAATCCCTGCCCTCATGTACCTCACAGCAACCTGTTTATGTATATATGTCCTACGTAGCTTTAGCTTATTGTACGACTTTCCCTGGGGGTCCTTCAAAATGTAATATGATTCAGGCATTGATTCAAATGATTCAAGCATTGTAAAAATGTTTCACAGACAAAACAAATGTGTGTTTCTGTTTTCAGAAGGAATAATGTTAAAATAAAATGAACTGTTTTGACTTTTGTTGACTGTCTTTGCTGTAGAAAGCAGTGAAGCCTGGCTCCAGCTCCAGTGTTTGACTTTGGAAAAGCAAACAACAATACATTAAACATTTCTCATCTCACCTGCTCAAGAAAATGAGTGAATCAAAGGCACTGGCCTAAAAACCCGTTTTGTGTCACGAAAGCTATAAGCAGGTTCCAGCCGAGTAGCTTCACAGTAATAAACCCCAGGAGAAAACAAATGAAAGATTGCCTCTCGGTTGTGAGTGAGTAGAGAAACTTTAAGGAGACACAGAGTGGGAGAATCTCTTTATAACAGTTGATAGATCGCCATAGAAACCTCCTGAACCTTGTTAAACAATAAACAAGCATAAGGAAAAGCGTAGAAGAAGGTGCACTGCCTTGTTACCAGTTGACTAGGTGATAAACATAAAGGAGGCTTTCCATTTGGCCCCGCCTCTCAACCCATCAGCAAAATGATTGAACTACACTTAAGAAATTGTAATGCAGTGTGCACTTTTTTGTGAGGAAAGTTTCCATGGTAACACAGCAGAAAATCGATAAGTAGTGTGGTATGATCTAAATGTTTCTTCACCTCCAGGTAAAGTTTGAAGCAGAGTGAAAACAGTGTAGTTATCAGCAAACTGCAGATGGTTTGTGTAATTCAGTAGGCTACTTAATTTAATTCTTGGATGGCACTAGCTCAGACCTGGAGGACAGCCCTATTCTGTAATTCTTTAGGTTTCCCCATTGTACATTTTAAGAGTAAACTGTTGTTCTGCATGGGGCAATTCATAACACTTTATATAGCCAGGCAAGAAGCACAAAGGAACATCGCTGGGTTAGCTGACTAGGTCTGGCTGAGTTCTAATCACTTAGATTCCATTACATTTTTTACTTTCTAGTGTAGTGTCATGATCTCATTAAACTGCTGAGTTTGTAAAGATAATACCTGACATGCTCATTTACAGGTGATATTTTGCCAAGCAGAATTTTATCAGAATTTAAATTAATGGATAAGGCACATCATATACATATAGTAGCCTAAAATGCATTTGTGTATTCTCAAGAGTAAAGGTTAGTTCTGAAAAGAAAAGATCTCTTGGGTTCTTTTGCTGATCTTTAAATAGATTTAGACATTATTTTAAAGCTTGCGTTGCCAGTTCGGGGTACATACAGATGTTAGGTTGATCGAAATGCCCAATCATGTAGGTCTTCAGGTATCTTAAATTGCTGAAAAAACATCATGCTCCATGCACTACATTTTTCAGCGTGAAGAGCACAAACATTAAAAAAGTATAGAATTAAAAACCCCCAAAAACTTGTAAGAAAAAGGGTCTTTCTCTCTCACTTTCTTCAGGCAAAGAAGTAGGAATTTGTTCATATAGGATTTGTTAAAGGTATTGACTACGGAGGAAGACTTTATTCAAAGGGCTTGTTTTGTACCTTGATCTTCACATAGCCAAGCTTGGGCTCAGTCTGCTCTCTTTTTGAAATGGTGTTCCACAGTTGGGGTCCTGCCACCAAGAAAGGACTATTGCTTTCATTATTATACTAAAGGCTGTGTTACCCAGCATTAGATACATGAAGGGAAACCATAATGCAAAGTTAGTAGGCACTCAACTAATTAACATTCGGTCTTGGCCAAGGGTATAGTGTGTCACACTGAGAAAAGATAATTTCCAAATAAATGAAAGCTCCAGGAGCACTTTAATTAAAAGGGGATGCTCTTTAGCCAGGTGGTGAAAGAAAAGCTTGCTACAGCAGAAGGCAATATGCAAACCTGTTCTGTGTGACTCCTTAGAATTGTGCAAGCATTAGGTTGTGCTTGAATGAAATAGTGAGAATTCTTACTGTCCCCATCAGCTCCTGTCTAAGGCAAGGCAAGTGATATACTGGCAGGGGGTTTATCATGTAGTGCAGTAACAAATATCTTACCAAGCAGTATGCAATTTTTCTTCCCATTTATCTGCTGTTTCAGAAGTCACAGTCACTGCCTAAAGTAAATCTTCATAGCAGGGCATTGTAGCACTACAATACATTTTCACTTCAGTCATCTTATAAGAATTTACTCCCATTAGTAAGTTGTTGATGATGTGTAATGAAAAGCAAGACAAACCTGGTAAACTAAAGGGGTCAATTAATAACAGTCATTCCCTAGGAGAAATGGGTTTAGAGGAGGGGAAAAGAAAGTTGTTCCTGGTGAAGCTAAATGATTTATCTTCATTTATCTAAGATGCTAGGATTATGTGGTGATGATTAATATAGACATGCCATTAAATAAAATTAGTAGACTTCTCTGAGTTGCAGTGTCAGAATATTGCAAGAGAGACATTATCATCAAACAGAGGGTTTCAGCTGGATGGAAAAATGGGCAGGGACTGGAGTAAGTACTTTAATATACAGCTTGGGAGAGCTGCCAAGAAAGCAAAACTGTCCTTGAATAACACTATATTTTGAGAAACCACAAAAAAGGAAGTTAGTGTGTAGCATACCCTAAAGGCAGAAACCTTGTTTAGTTTGGTAGCTGGGAAGAAAAAGTGTATGAAGGTCATAAGGCACGTAGTGAGGCTAATTGGTTGACAATCAAAACGGATCATAGCTGTGTTGTACAAAGAATCCCTTTAAACCTCTTCCCAAAATCCATCCCCTGCAAGTACATGCTTTGTGCTAGATGGTGAATTTAAGCAAGAGTATTAAAATTCTTCCAGAGTCTGATGAATAAAAATCTACAGGGCTAACCTACAAATTACGCTTGTTTTATAGGGAGGAAAGCTTTCAAAAGCTGAATATCATCAGCCTAAAAAATAAAGGGTGTAAACAACATGGTTATAAAGTGTAAGTATTTAAAAGAGTAATACAAGCACTTTAGGAAAGCTTTGCTCAGATCAAAAAGAATGGCAAGGTGAGAGACTGGTAAAAGTGATGCCTTTAGGACTGACAAAGGAGAGATTTCTAAGAACACACCAGTAGAACTGAAAACTGAAGATAAGAGACCCAGTATGTATTCAGTCCAGTGGACACACTTAAGCTTACAGGCATCGGGTTTGAAGGGAATTGTGGGTGGCAGCTCAGTATGGCAGAAAATCCTGCCACTTTTATCAGGGTGTTTACATATGGATTAGTCGCCCAACTCTAGACTGCTGAGTTAAAAATGTTTGCCTTGCTATACAACTGTCATCAGGCGGCTGGTCACATTAAGAGGCATCATTTTTCTGACTATGATTGTCCTTAACCTTGGATGGAACATCTTGAAGGCAAGAGTATCTTGAAAGCGGTTTCCCTATGAATGTTTTTTTACCAGCGTACAGGTATATGTTACTTTTGCTTTACTTAGTTAATTCTTTGGCAGTTCCACTGTACAGTTTTAACTACAGTGTATTTCAGTATGAGGATAGTTTGCTGTTCAGCTTAGATGGTTTATATCCAGTGTGGTTACAGTATTGTTGTAACTGATGTTCCAGGACATAAATGAAAAGCAAGGGTTTTTTGGTGATATCTTTTATTGGACCAGCTGTATAGTTGGGGAAAATATTAGTGTCATTCTTCAGGTCTGTTGGTTGTAGCCATGTTGGTCTAAGGACATAGGCAAACAAAGTTCTTTGGGTAGATGTGATATCTTTTTTTACACCAACTAAATAGTTGGAAAAATTGTTTGGAGAGAGATTGGAGAGAGAGTGGTTGTCTTGTGAAAAGTGTGCACCCATAGGTAATTGGGTATTTTTGTGGTTCTTGAAAGATCTCTTTAAGAATTGTGGAAACAGATCTTTCCAGAACCACCCATCCTAGCCTTTAAACAAGCACTGTACCCTTGCAACCTCATCACCAGAAGCAAACTTCCTATGGCCCAAAGCACGCTGAATGGATCCAGACCATGCTAGGACAAAAAATGTAAAACCTGCCAACACCTCTCCACCACTCCCACAATTACTAGACCCCACAACAGTACCATCATCATTCCTAAATCTTACACCTGCACCTCCAGAAATGTAATATATCTCATCCAGTGCACCAAAATGCCCTGATGGAAAATACGTAGGAGAAACCAAACAATAACTGCATAACAGAATGAACGCACACCAAAAATCTGTCAAAGACAAAAATATCCAATTACCTGTGGGTGCACACTTCTCACAAGACAACCACTCTGTCTCCAATCTCCCAGTTCTAATCCTCAAATGGAATTTACAACACACCTTTCATAGATGAGCCTACAAACTTCACTTTATAGATCTACTGGATACAAAAAATCATGAATAAAAAATATAGACATTCAATTTATGGCATATTATAACCTGCCTGCCATCTGATAACCCCAGATAACTTGTCTGCATTTCATCAGCTACATTCTTCTATGACCAATTCAACATTCCCCCTTCCCCTACAACCTATCTCATACCTGTTGACTCCCATCACTCTGATCCTCACTGCCATTCATTTGCTTTTTCACAGCCCTGCATTTTGCATATTGGCTTCTATCCTACCTAGGAGAGCACACAGTTCACCATCAGACTCCCCCTATGCTTGAACAAGGGTGTTTGTGCCCGAAACTTGCAAAGAACAATTTTTCCAACTATTTTAGTTGGTCTGATAAAAGATATTGTATTTACCCAAAGAAACTTGTCTGCCTCTTATACTCCTCCCTAGTAATTTGTCCAAGTTTCCACTTCTTGTAAGTTTCTTTTTAGTGTTTCAGTTCACTGAAGAATCCCCTGCTAAGTCAAGCTGGTCTTCTGCCATACTTAGTCATTTTGCTGCACTTTGGGATGGTTCATTCCTGTGCCTTCAACAAGGTTTCTTTAAAGTAAAACCAGCTCTTCTAAAGTAAAAACAGGCCTCCTGTTCCCCTCAGACTGGCCTCCCAGGGGACTGTGTCCATCGATTCGCTGGGTGAATCAAAGCTTGCTTTTTTGAAGTCCAGGATCCTTACTCTGCTGCTCTCCTTCCTTTCTTCCCTCAGGATCCTGATGAACTCAATCATCTCATAGTCACTGCTGCCCAAGTTGCTATCCACTTCTATGTTTCCCATCAGTTCTTCCCTGTTTGTCAGCAGCAGTTCAAGAAGAGCATGGCTCCTAGTTGGTCTCTCCAACACTTGCACAGGAAGATGTCTCCAATGCTGTCCAAATCTTCCTGGATTGCCTGCATGCTGCTATATTGCCCTTGTGGCAGATGTCAGGGTGATTGAAGTTAGTGGCAACATGTAGAGGGTGCACATTGTATCCCCTAAGAGTGCTGATGCACCCCCTGACAGGCAGCACTCCCCACTTAGGCGACAGGCAGGGGGGCAGGCAGGAGTGCCAGTGCCCCCCACCGCAAGCCCTGGCCGGGGAGTGGAGGTGCCAGGAGCGCTGTTCATGCTTCCTGGTTGGCGGGATCAGCCACAGGGGGAACCGTTTCCCTCCCACCGGTAAGCAAGATTGGCCCTGGGGGACCCCCACCCCCAGGTCACTGACTGACAGCTGGGGGAGCAGGCCTCCCCCCCCACCCCGACTCAGGTGGCACCAGCCACCCATGACTGAAGTCCCCCATGAGAACCAGGGCCTATGATCTGGACACTTCCACTAGCTGTTTGAAGAAAGCCTTATCCATGTCATCCATCTTGTCTGAAAGCTTGCCTAACATCTTTCAAGGTTATACAGCTGGTCCAGTAAAAGATATCACGAAAAAACACTTGCTTCAGATACATATAGTGCAGCACTTTAGGAAGAACTGAACCTAAATTTTATTTCCCTCTGTGCACTACCTATATTTTTGGCACTTGATAAAAAGAAACACAGCATGATTCACAAATGTATTGAGAAATAAGAGTCTTTTAGAGGCCTACTGAGCTCTGACAATAACTTAAATCAGGGGTTAGCAACATTATCTGGTTGGGCTGTGGGGCAGAATGGCCTAGATCAAGTCAGAGGTTAAGATCCCCTCCACCACCAAAGTCTATGTTGCCTGACTCCAATACTGCATGGCCATAGTTTCACCCCACCAGAGGCCCAGGTGGCTGACTATTGCACAGAGAGCACCCTCTCTTCCAGAGGCCCAGGCCCCTGGCCTCAGCACAGCATAGGTTGAACCATCCTGTTATCAAATGTCACTGAACGCACAGCTCTTTGGGTTGGATCCAGCCCACAGGTACTAAGCTGTTGACATGTGACTTAATCACATATTTTTATACTGAATTCTGATATTGGCATAGAGGGAGGTAATCCCTGCCTTCCATACCTTTTCAGAATACAAAGGAAAGTTTCTGGTATGGAAATTAAGTACTACTATCATCACTACTAGAGACATCCTTTTTCTATGATTGTCCTAACTCTGGATGGAAAGCAAGAGTATCTTAAAAGAGGTTTCCATATGAATTTCTGTACCAGCATGCAGGTACACATTAATATTGTTTTACTTTAGTTTAGGGACTGTCAACCAAGGGTACACATACCCCTAGGGGTATTTGGAAGGGTCCTAGGGGGTACACATGAGTGAGTGGGGACAGAGCACCACCGCATATTGCCGCCACCACCTCCTAGGAGCAGGGCTGCTAGGGACAAAGGCAGTGGTACCCCTTTGAGAGCCACATAGGCACTGCCTGGCCAGCGGGATGTGGAGGGGGGAGTTTGCACGCAGTGGCCGCCACTGCCATCCACCACCCTGCACTGATTTCACAAGGCCAGTCACACATGTGGCTCCACAAGCTGCTGACAAGCAGTGTGTGATTGGCCAGGTGTGAGGCCTGTCAGCAGCCTACGAAGCAGTATGTGCAACCAGCCGTGGGAAAGCAGGGTGTGGCGGTGGCATAGGGCAGTAGGTAGTTACAATAGCCACCGCATGCAACCTCCCCTCCTCCCCCACTACACATCCAGCCACCACCACCAGAAGGGGTACACTTGTTAAAAAAGGTTGAAAACCCTTGCTTTAGTTAAGTCTTTGCAGTTCCACTATACAATTTTAAGAAGAGTATCTTTCAGTATGAAGATAGTTGCTGAACCAACTTAGCGCTTAGTGTGAGCTTTGTTATTCAGGGGTAATTTCTGTCAAAATAGACAAATAATCTTTGTGCCACTTCTCAAAGAATTAAAGGAATATTTTTTGGCTTGAAATCATTTGCTTAGTTTCAATAATGCATGGCATGTGGCAGTTGGACTTTATTCTCTGCACTTAACACAATCCTTCATGATACGATTCCATTTGGGCTTCCATACCATAAGGGTTAAACCAGGGGTGGGCAAAATGAGGCCCAGGGGCCAGATTCGACCTGCCAGGCCATTCTGTTTGGCCCATGGGGCCCCTAAAAAACTTAGAAAATTAGTATTTATCTGCCCTGGGCTGCCTGTCATGCAGCCCTCGATGGCTTGCCAAAACTCAGTAAGCGGCCCGCTGCCCAAAATAATTGCCAGTCCCTGAGTTAAAAGGTATCCTTAGCAGGTGCCTGTGTACCTGTTTGACAAAATAAAAGCTTCCACAGCTTTGAATATTCAGGTCAGGAAAAACAGTCATAATTTAGGCATTACATAAAAAGCTAAGTGTTGCAGAAGTAAGCAACTAGGACATTCCCAAGAGAAAGGCTAAATGTGGCAGCCTCTCTGCAGAAATATTTTAGGCCCCGCGTCTGTACATTAGTATGTTTAAAGTGAAGAAAGCCAACACTGCACAAAAGAGAGTAAGATGTGAATGTGTCTGTTTCGGGAGTACAATCAGCTTGTTTCTGTATGGTGTAGTTTTGCTTCTCTTTCCAAAAGGCACGTATATTTGAAAGTGAAAAACAAGATAGGCATTAGAACAGGAAAGGGATGTAATGCAGTGATTATGCAAAGAATGTATCTATCTAACTGCTATACTTTGAGTGGTGGTGACTTCATACAAATAACAGAATGGAAAGCGAGGTGTGGACACCATATGTTATCTTCAGCCTAGAAGTAGAGCAGACTGTCTCTGTCCTCAGTTCAGCCCTTTGACTTACCCTCTTCATTGTCTAAAATGTGGTATACTGTTTCTTTCCTTGTTTTAATCTGCAAGTAGGGGAAAAAAAGATTACTGCAGTGTTAGTCACATAGTAGGCTTGGGCCTGAATCCAACCTACTTCCATGGTTTTCAGCCTGTACTGGGTGCATCTACACCAGGCGCTTCATTGCTCATTAGACTGGCACGTAATGCACAGTAAAGCATAACTGTCTACACATGTACACTGATTACTGTGCAGTGTATTAGTCTAATGTGCCACTTTCTAGTACCTGTAGATACAAATACAAGAAAGTGTCACACATACTAATGTGCCATACCGCGCATGTAGACACTGCAAATTGCTTCCAGTCAGCTGAAGCAGCAGGGAACCACAGAGCTGGCAGGCAGCATCCTGGCTCAGTGGGATGCTGCCTGCCAGCTCTGTGGAGAGATCGGAACCCACCCCAATCTCCACGTGGCTCAGAGAGAGCTGTCCCAGCTGCTGGGGTGCTCTCTCCCAGCTACATGGTCCATGTGACTGGGAGGCAGCTGCCCACTCTACCAGGACAGCTCTTCCCCCCCCCCCCTTTGGGGCCAGCCCAATATCCCCACAACTGGGACAGATCTGCCTGCAAATCTGGGACAGCTCCCCCCAACCCTCTGGAGCTAAGCCCCTGTCCCCCCTACCAACCTGGGCCTGGTAGCCAGGGGAGCCTGGACCTTACTCTGGCTGCTGCAGGAGGGGTGGGGGGAAGAGCAGGGCAACAGCAATTTGCTCCTAATGGGGGCACATGAGTAAAACTGTACCAGGGAGCACCTTAGTTACATGTCTAGATGTGCCAACTGTGTAAGTCACCTTGCCCTTCTGGGTCCACCTAGTCACTTCTGCTCTGTTGTGGTCCTATTCCACCTGGGCAAGTGCATAACATTTTGTAAATCTGAAAAATATTAGTTGCAGGAAAACCACAATAAGCATTTATAATAGCATTCAACCTAATACCCAAGGGCATCTTTACACATGCTTTGGGGGGCGGGGAGCCTCCAAGAGCCACTCTAATTAAAGCTCTGACAGCACCCCGCCACCATTATGAAGCAAGGGAATACTAAACAGGTGAGATGCAGAGGCTGCTGAAGTGCGCTAATTAGCATGCTCCAGCAGACTCGATTCATTACAGCACATCAGAGCAACATCCCTACACATCTACAGGCACCCCTAGTGGTTCGAGTAATTGCAGATTCTAACCTAGAGGAGGTTTAGATCTCTCTTTTACTTCCCAGCAAAGTGTGTTAACTGCTTGGCTATGATCTAAGATCATATTTCAGTCACCTTCAAATAAGCTGGCTCTTATTGGACAGCCGAGGGGAAGTAGGAAGAGAGTAATCTAGAGGAAACCTGGCTCTTAGATACAGTCAGATGGATACTGTCCTGAAAAGCAAAGGGGATCTGGTGTTTCTGAGTTTTGCATTTAATAGTCATTGGATAAAATGCATTGACAGCAGTATGGGAAGAAGCAGGGGACAGAGCCCATGTTCCCCCTTCTAATTCAATGTACAGCTCACTGAGCCATAGGGCCAGCCTCTCCAGGGCTTTTCACACATCCCCCAACCCTCCCTGACTGGCTGTTTAGTGAGTTGGATTGAACAGCAGTGGAGGGTATTTTCAGCCCAGCTTAGCCTGGTTGTTAGGTCACTTTGCTGGAAAATGAAACCCTATTTTCAAACTCCATCTGAGTAAGTGGAGCCAGGAACCTGTGTCTTTCATTCTCTGATCAGGTATCCTATCCTCTAGGACAGGAGTGGGCGATTATTTGGGCTGGAGGGCCACTTAAGGAGCTTTGGTGAGCTGTTGCTGGGGGGAATGCTGACTCAGCCAAGTGCAGCTGTGGGGAATGCTGACCCAACTTAGCACAGTGTCCTGTCTGCCTCACACTACCTCTGGAGGCGTCAGATGAAGCAGACCGGCAGGTACAGTATCCATGCAGATTGGTCTGGGACCCCCATGGGCAGAGCGCACACAGCCAGGTATATGGAATGGGGCTGCAGGCAGGTGTAGTAGTGTCCCGGAGCAGGACAAATGGGTGGGCTGGGCCAGGATTGTGGGGTGGTGATGGCACAGGGCTGGGGCCCAAACCAGAGGCACGATCTGTTCCTCATATATCCCTGCAATGGGCACCAGTTCTGTGGGTAGAGACAGACAGGTTGGGGTGCCCAGACAGTGGGGCTGGGTCCAGCAGCAGAGACACTGGCAGTTGGGAAGAATGAGCTGCTGCCACAGGGGCTGCCAGAAAGCACAATCCAGCTGCTGTGCCACTCCGAGTCCGCTGCATGCCCAGCAGCAGTAGGACTGGACACACAGGCCAGAGCCCAGACTGCCCTCCCATGCCTGGGCCAGATAGGGCCAATGGACCCACTGCAAGCTGAACAGAATTTCTTGGTGGGCAGGATCTGGCCCATAGGCCATATTTTGCCTATGCCTATGCTAAAAGGATAATCCTCCTCTAGTTTTCTTTAGCACCATCCCAGGAGAATAGGATCTAAAGTTCATGAGTGAATTTTCACATAGCAATGTAAATACTACTTACCTGTGGATAGGTGGAGTTGATTTTGGCAGTGGTATCTAGATAACAAGTTGATGCAAAAGCTGACTAGAGACGGCATTGCTCAATGACTTTTTAAAGCAGGAATGAAGGTAGATGACCTGGGTTTTATGGATTTCTTAAGCATAGGGTACAGAAGATCATTTTATTAGCACTGAAATAAGAAAAATATTTATTGAAATAAAAGCTTATCACTCTCTAAAGTTGTATAGGAGGACAGGTAGGAGCAGTGTGTAGAAAGCAAACTAAAGCAGATGGGGAATGGTATACCAGAAGTCTTTAGGCATGGACTTCCTCTTTGCTTTAAGCTAGCACAAGGAAGTGAGAGAGATACAGCAGCCATGGCTTTGCCCCCTGATGCTGGTAAAGGAATGACTGGCCATTGAGAAGACTACATGGGGCAGTCCCAAATCAGTTGGAGAGGGAAGCATGTTCCCACTGTATGCTTGAGAAACTCCAAGAGATGAGCCTTACTGAATTAGTCTCCTGTACAGGATAGTGCCTTAATTGAACCCTTGGATAAATCTGTTTCCCATCTCTTGTATCATGTGTGGCGGAGCTGGCTAATGGCAACTGCAGACCACTCTTGAGTGACGTGGTACTTCTGTGTATGGGGCTTGATCTTACAAGCTATTGAGCTTTCTGTTGAGGAAGTGAACAGTGAACATCCTCAGTTCTTACTGATGTCAGAGTGGGATGATGGAATTTCACATCTTTGAGTGTTGAGGCCTTTAAATGCTTTTAAAATCCATTCCAATGTGAAGAGCTTTCTTTGCCACATATAGTAAATTCAGCCCCACTGGGGTTTCAAAAATGGTTCTAGCTTTGGCCATGTTACTAGCTGCTTAGGGATCACCGAAGCTTGTAATTTATTCATAAAAGATGTGGTTTGCCTATAAGCATTGCTTTAAATAATGTACATTGATTTTATGACTCAAAACCTTTATGGCCACATTACAAACTTACATTAAGTCCTGAAACAACATTTTAGTTAACTTCAGTGTCAGCGTTTTCTATTTTTTTGCTCTTTTCTTTTGGATTTTTGGCCTTACTTCAGAATTATCTTAAAATCACTTTCTTCACCAAATCTGGTACTAGAGGGAAAGTACTAATATTTAAGAGGTATGTCTGCAACTTGTTTTAGAGAAGTGGCTTAGCATTTAGTTAAACAAAAAACTTAGCGGTTGTCATGTTCATCCTGGTGAGATTTAACAGGCTCTAACAAGTGAAAGAAGCTAGGAGACTGCAATTTCTGGCAAACCAATATAATTTATGCTATTAACTATAAAAAGCATGAGCCTGATGAAATACCAGGTGGGGAGATTCCATTAAGTTTTTCCCTTTCTCCTCTCCACCCCGCCCCCCCAAGTATCTTGATAAAATGTGAACATGCCTAATTTATTATTCTTTTTTGATTGATTCTCCTGCTGCTAGTCTAATTCTAAATATCCCGATCTAAATTCTACTATTATATGATTGCTTCCCCATGCACTGTCACTTAAGATATATGCTTGTAAAAAGACCAAATTTTAGCTTGGGGACATTCTGTTGTCTGTCCTTATTGAAATATGAAATGTCTTGCACTCACTGCTAAGAGCCATCCTTCAGCAGTCACAGTGCCGGATATGATGGCAGGTGCCTCATGATTGAAGTGTAATCTCTACATCTTTTTAAGTAATAACTTTTTTAAAAATCTAAAGATGACCTTTCTGCATGTCATGCCCCTGCTACTTCTAGTGGAGTTGAAGAAACCAACTAGTATATTTCCACCCAGAGCCCTAGAGAAGCAGATATCCTAGTTGCTCTTTTAAGACGAAGCTTTTAAAAGTTTGTGCATGCCCAAATGGCTATTTGAGTCCTTATTTGAGCCAGTGGAACAGGCACGCGTATTCTGGGGGCGCAGTCAGTATTTTCAAAATGGCACGTGGATATTCCCAGAGTGTTCCAGCTGCTCAAAAGTTAGTTTTTCAGAGGTGTGAATAAGCAGGAAAAAGAGGGATAGAGACTCAAGCAGCAACCTCTCATAAACTGCCCAGAACTCTGCGTACGGTGAGAGCAGTCAGCACACAGAACAAAAGAAAAACCCTGCACTTCTTCGGCACACAGCAGAGACACAGCATGCAGGAACCACCATAACGATATGTGTTCATGGATGTCATGTATCTCCATCACTTGCAGGCCTGTAGGACACCGCCCACCGGCTGACTCGAGTGAAACGGTTTCTAATTGGAATTCTACACACCCACGCTTTTGTCTGCAATGACTTAAAGGAGTTTAAAGGAGTTGGTTCAGTACCTGGATGTGTAGTTCCATTAGTGGCCCCATTGTCATCCCGCAAAGGTCCTGCGTTCCTGAGGGCTCCGCCACCCCTACACCCTCACCTGTTCCACCGGTCTCTGATCGGCCGCTTGGTCCTTCCATGTGACCTCCATCCCCAGAAGAAAAAAACCAAAAAGCAAAACCAAACACTCCTGGCCTGGGTTATTGTTCCAGCTCCTTTTTAGCAGAACGCAAACAAAATTGATGGTCGTGAGGTCAGTCCCTCTTTTCTTCCACTAGTGGCTCTCCACATTGCTCTCAAGGTTCCCGGCAGCATAGCTTGGCTCAATCCTCCTCCTTCCGGTTCCATGCTCCCCGTTCTTGCCTGTTCCGGGCTCTTCTTTATACCAGCGTTGGAGTTCCCAGCCCCTCCCCTCCAGAAACACCTGGGTAAGGAGGGTTTCTGCCAGGCTCTTTGAGGCTGTGGGTCTGGGGCCACTGACCCTTTGTTTAGCCCTTGTGCTTTTGAGCCCTGTAACTCTCTCTCTTTCTCACACTGGACAGCAGCTTTGCAAATCAACTAAATGTACAACTCCCACTTGAGGCCCTAGGTGACTATTGCCATCTTGAACCTGAAGTAATATAATGGCATTTGAAAATGTTGGGTGTTGTACACAGAGGCTTTCTCTTGTTTCCTTCATATTATCTGCCTGCCATAACAAGCACGGAATATGAAAAGTTCTGACCACTTCTTTCTTGCTTGTGGCTTTTATAATTAGCTCTCTCTGCTGGTGAACTCAGGTCCTGTCTTAGCAGGCAAAAAATAGCCAGGAAAACTTAGCCATTACCCTGGACCCTGAAATACAAAAGATTGTCTGATTGCTGTATGTTTTGACGTCACTCACAAAAGAGAGTGGGAATAAGCTTGGTAACGTGATCTGACTTTACTCCTGCTGTATATACATGACTATTACTTTACACTTGTTTGGTGCTTCTTCTATGTCCTGTGGTTTTCAGCATGCATGAGTGATACAGCTGTTCAGTACCTGTCTAGAGACTGGTCTGTTCCTTCATTGTTGTCCTGTGTGTGCAACTGTGTGCACTTTCTTATTTAACTCTTTTTACTGTTTTGGATCTGTTGCTAGTGGGCTTTTGTGGAGCAACTCTGCTGCTGTGTCTCTGTTGCCTGGCCTACATTCCGTTGTACCCACCCCATTATTCACTTGCTTCTTCCCAAAATGCTAGAAATGCTTTTTTACAAACACACACTTTATTTGGAGTGGCATGCAGCACATCCAATCCATTTGACGACAGGTATGGACAAAGCTGAAGACTACATTTGAGTATGTTAG
>NW_017729004.1:44771845-44773930 GCF_001723915.1 Gavialis gangeticus | reverse complement strand
CTAGTGGGCTTTTGTGGAGCAACTCTGCTGCTGTGTCTCTGTTGCCTGGCCTACATTCCGTTGTACCCACCCCATTATTCACTTGCTTCTTCCCAAAATGCTAGAAATGCTTTTTTACAAACACACACTTTATTTGGAGTGGCATGCAGCACATCCAATCCATTTGACGACAGGTATGGACAAAGCTGAAGACTACATTTGAGTATGTTAGTTTTGGGACACACAATCTGGACCAGAGGTAAAGCTGTGGCAGGGGGGGGCCTCCATTGTGTAGCATCAGTACGAACATCCAGAAGAATACCAAATTATGCTCATAGATAGTTTCAGAAGCTCATATACTGCACATGATTCGATATGATAGTAACTCCTCTCTCCCATTTCAGGATTCATGACCTCAAAGAACAGAATTCCAGTGTGCTGGTGGCATAGTAAAGACATTCTGTTCATAAACCTACTTGGCTTTTTCATAGTTATTAAATTACATTTTCAAGGATTCCTTAAAAAAAAGTTGAACATGAAAAGCTGTCACTCCACAGTTCGCATTTCAGTCTCACACAAATCTGGCCTTTTCACACTTTTCTACATTTTGATTTTAACAATTAGTGTTATCTGGTAATTTTTTTCTATTTTTCTATTAATTTGTAGGTTTGCAGAATCACTCAAAAGGAAATGGAAAAATCATGTGAAAAAATTGTGATTGTTTTTTCACAGCTTCTTGGGAAGAAGTTGCATATTGGATACTATGTAGAGCACAAATACATATCACCACATGGTGGAAGAATGCCTTAGCTTTCCATTAGAGCTGTCAGCAGAGTTATGTCCATTTATGACTTTCTACATTTAGAGTATTCTTCTGGTTATCCTGACACAAGCTTTGTCTCTTTGGATGTGTGTAATAGCTATAGTTAAGCTTCACTAGTCCCTAATGTTATAGGGAACAAGTATATTTTCTTTGCTGTAAAGTGAAATAGCTTTTCCTTGGCAAATATGATATAACCGCATGTGATGATTACACTTGGTACGTCCAAGAGTAATTATGTTGTAACCTGCACTCAGGCTGAGGAGGCAAGAAAAACTGTTCATATACCCTGTAATTACATGGTACTTACCATGTGCCATAGATACCCTGCTGCTAGTTGTAACTTACCATATGATTAAATGACCGACATTTATCATCTGAATAAAGTATCTTGCATGACATTTGTACCCCGTAAAATAAAACATATTATAACTTCACTCATAAACCCTTCCAAAGTGAACTGTTCCTGAAGTTCACTATAAAGGTAGACCTCAAGGGGAAATTATTTTACAGTCTTTTTGTTTTAGACTTTGAACTGTTCATTTCTAAATCTATCAAATTATTGTCAGATTAATCTAAAATGTTTCTCATGTACTACTGCTCACCTACAATTTTCTTCATATTCTATAACATGGCAACTGAACTCTGAAAAGTGACCATTCCAGGCAGTTTCAAGTGCCTTGAAGAGTTGTTTAACAACTTGTATTTCCATATGTTCTTATCAGACTGAGGCACAGAGATACAAATCCAGTTTCATGCTTGCTTAAGCACACAGTCCCTTGTGCTTTAAGGCATTTGGATGATATTTATTCATCAAAGAAGTCTGACTAGCAGGGCTAATGCTAGCATGCACTAAAACATCAAGGGACCCACAAACAGGTAGCTCACCCCATTGTGTAAATACCAGTAGTGAGGCTGTGCTTAAATCTCTTTAAAATGTATTAATGAATAGAGCTTTTTGAGTCTTACAGAGTCAGAGTCACGAAGTGAACCCTGTTGTTTGGCTTGCAGGGATTAGAAGTGAATCGGCTTCTTTAAAGTAGGCTTTCAGAGTCTTTTTTAAGTGAACTAAAAAAATCTCCAGAAAGCTGCCTTGTATCTCCTACCCATCTGCAGCCCCACTTCCTAACTTTGACTTTGTTATAAGGGTGAGTTTGTAGGGCTTATTGAGATGAGGGAAAGAATGTCCTTCCTTACAAGAGTAGCGGAGCTCAGTTGTGGAGAAGGTAAATTCTCTAGGCTCATATACTTTTGCCAACACAGCCTCAGCTCATGCTCACCAAACT
>NW_017729004.1:44706847-44766845 GCF_001723915.1 Gavialis gangeticus | reverse complement strand
GTAAATTCTCTAGGCTCATATACTTTTGCCAACACAGCCTCAGCTCATGCTCACAAAACTTTAGGAGTTCAGGCAGAATTGAATTTTAACCAGAAATGAGTGTTTGCCTTTTCTCTAGCATTTTTTTGTGGCTGAAGCAAATAATTTCACATGTCTGTGTTAAGGAGCTCATTGGTTTTCACTGTACTCTAGCCAAGGACTACTTACCCCAGTCTTCGGGTTAAAAGTTCAGTTGTTAAATTCCCCCTGATTGAAATCTATCCTGAGCTAATGTATTATGTCTTGGCACCATTTTTTTCTGTTTAGTAGTTATAAAAATGTGGGGTTTGATGGACTAGAACATCACACATTTAGGACAAAATGGGAAGATGATTATTTTCTCTAAATAGTGCTTGTGAAGGAATTAATGTAAAACAGATCATAACAACCCAGTTTTTCAGCCGAGTGCCTCTTACCACTACTTTGAAAACTGTGTTCAGGACTGCTGTAGTGAAAATAGTACTATTTACTGAATCACCACATACTATTCAGCACCCCTGAGCTTAAGTGCCACTTCCAGTGTGGCTTGTAGCATTTAACAAATATGCTGGATTTTTCCACTGCTTGCTTCAGGCATTTACAAGAATATCAACAATTTCCCACTATATATCATACATAATGCAAAACAAAATAAAAATAAAGAGGGTAACTAAATACATTGGCAAATACTTTATGCCTGTCTGCCCATACATTCACAGATATTATATGTGTTCAGAGGGGCAATAGTATACAGTATTTATTATGACGAAATGCAGCAAAGTAACAGAAAGAAAGAAAGCAAAATGAGAAACAATTCTGATTGCTGATGATACCACTGCTAGGCTTATTTCAGTCTGCCTGCCAAATTCCAATTCCTGAATATTGAAGATAGTAGATTTTCTTTGTCTCTCTCAGGTATGCACATGCACAGACATGCATACATTTTCTCTCTCTTACTGTCTCTCTGTCAGTGGTTGTCTACTGCCTTAACTTACTGCAGCCACATATTTTTCAGGAGAAACACAACTATTCGCTGTAATGGTTCACAAATTAAAAAGGGAGTTATTTATTCAATTTATTTTTATAAGTTATTCCCCCAACTCTAGTCACGGTACAAAAAGTTCTTTAAAAAAAGTATGTGGGGAGGGAAAGAGTGAGTGGTCATGCCATTAAGAACGTTTCTTTAAGACAGGGGTTTTCAGCCTTTTTGGGTAAGTGTACCCCTGGCAGCCAGTTGACGAGCGGTGGGGGGCATCCCAGTGACAAAGTGGGGGCAGAGGGGAGTCCCCCATGGCCAACTGGCGAGCATGCTGGCAGCAGCAGAAGTGCTGGCAGCACGGCAGCAGAAGTGGTGGTGGTGCCTGCTGCCAAGTACTCCTTGAGGCCATCCCAAGTACCCCCAGTTGAAAACCCCTGGTTTAAAGGGATGCTTTCATTTCCTCCAATGTGGTTGTAGATGGAGCACTTTAATTGGGGGAAGTCAGCATGGATTGAGGAACAGGAGGTTAGGATTCCATTCCTGTGGCTCCTAGCCCTTGATAAAAAAAAAAAAGAAAATAAAGGTTTATGAAGAAATGAAGAAAGCTGTTTAGCAGAATTCAACAATGTAGAATAATATGTGCTGAAAGAAAAAATTGTACATGGACTTTCTTATAAAGAAGAATACAACATCTTCTGTTCATCTCCATGTTCACCACCAACTCACTAATGATGGTCTTCACTTAGGAGGTCCAATGTCTGCAGTCATGGGTGACTGGTGCCTCCTGAGTCCAGGGGTGCACTTGCCCCCCCCAGTGGCCTGTCAGCAAGCAGGGGGTGGTCCACCCTGTAGCAGATCTCACTGACCCGCAAGTAGCAGAATCACACCACTGGCACTTCTGGGTAAGCGCGATGAGCTGTGGGGGAACCACAGGGATCACTGCTCCTGGCACCCCACTCCCCGGCCAGCGCTTTCAGGATGGGCACCAGTGCTCTTGCCTGCCTCCCCTGCCTGGGAACACTGGGTATCAGGGGATGCACCAATGCTTTCAGCGGGTGCACATGTACCTCCTATGCATTGCCACTGTCTACAGAAAAACCTTACTATCTGCTGTGGTTGGATTCTGAATCCTGTCTGAACAAACACAGTCATCAAATAGCTATGTAGTTGATCATAGTATTGTAGTCCTTATGCTGTATATAAAGAGCAGGAAGTGTAAGGAAATAACAATACAAATATATGTGTTTATGGAGGAGTACTTCACTGCTGGCATAAAAAATCTAATTTTGTGTTATTCCAATTTCTAAATCAGATGTATGTTTTGAATTTTCAATTTAATCTGCTGTTCTTCCTCAGCTATCTATAAAACATCACATTATTTAGTGTTTGTCCCTTTTACTAACTTTCCTTAGTATTTTTTTTCTTTTTGTTATGTTTGCCCATAGTATTTCTAATATGTAATGTGTAGAGGTGTAGTAGTAGCATGCATAGGATACTAGCAGTATAATGTCTTATAGATTGAATTGCTTAATGATCTGATTTGAGGCTGATCGTTGCCAGTTCTAACATGCTAAATTAAATGTTAGTTGATCCTCTGCATCTGAAGTCTTTAGTCCAGTGATTCTCAGCCAGGGATCCATGAGATCCTTTTAAGAGTGCCATGGGGTTCTAGGGAATATCAGCACTGTTAGGAGTGTTGCTTAATTAAAAAAAAATACGCATTTTGAAGAAGCAAAAAAAGAAACCACAAAAAATTTTTTGTTTGCTTTTACTGTATGGAATGCAATAAAACCAAATCATCAAACAAAGATGTCTACATGCTCATGGTGTTGTAGTCCCCATTCTGTATATGTAGCAGAAAAGGGAGACTGGGGAACTAGAGAGTTGTTGTTCTTGGCAGCAGGGAGAGGGGTGGGGGTTGTTTTAATGGTATCTGTTTTTCCCATTGCAAATCTGCAAAATTAGTGAGACAGAGTTACATTTTCTTTTCATTTCACTTTTCCTTTTGCCACTCTTTAGAGGTAATATGTACGCAGAGTGGGAAAAGGAAATGCAAGGAAAAATTTGGACACTAAATGCCCGCCTTGGCACTGTAAGGTCTATTAAACTCAGTGACAAAAGAGAGAATGAAAGACAGAGATACTAGTACTCTAAATTCTCAAAAAAATATTCATTTTTAAAAAATAAAAGCATTTTAATGCAGGATGAACAAAAACAGTTCTATTTTTGTTTTAACATTTAAGTGTTAAAACAAAAATCTCACTTTCCGTCTCTATAGTTGTTTCTGATGAAACCCCATATTTTGTAATGAATTTTTTTTGCTAACTACATAGACCAAATAGAGATTTTACAATGCATCAGAGAAAGCATGTAACACTACATTTACCTTTAAAGATTAATTTAGACCTCAACTTTACCTTTATTATGCTCAAGGATAGCCACAGTAGCGCAACTGCCAAGATACTCTGCCTGAGTAACCTAATCCTCCTCTCCCCAGCATCCTTTTGTCTAATTCCAAGCCGTCTAGAAATCAAAATAGTCTTGTTTGGCTGGAGGTGTGAGGTATTTGCGAACTATCAAATGTCAGTCATGTTTCACTAAGTAGATACTATATATTGTAGGGGTCTTTATGGCTTTGTCCCAATACTTTCTCTAGGGGAATAAGTGCCTGATCAGAAAGGAATGATCAAGTCATTAGAATCTAAATAGCAGTATGCCTTGATTTTCAGTGAACTCAAAAGAATTTACAATTAAATATATATAAGCCAATTAGGAACATACACATCTATTAGAGTCAATGCCCATTTGCAACAATAGCAAGGGAAAAAGCCATGTATGAGCATTTATTTCTCTGGGAACATTTTTCCTACCATGGGTTCAGATTACATTCCCTATAACAGCAACAGCTAATTAATATCAATACAGCTCCAATATATTGCTATTAACACGTGTCAACTGTACAATTAAAATTAAACTTGGTTATAGCCTATCCTTGCCTCTTCCCATTCCCTCACCATTCCTAATGATGTCAAGTATATCTTTTCACAAGGGATGTCTTTTGGCATTTTGGAAAAAGATGATCCACTCATACACCCCCAAATTTTTAGCTGAATTAAATGGGATAGTCAACATAATGTGTTACAGCACACCAAGTCAAATACCGTTTTACAGCAGCTATAAAAACCAAGCGGGAAAACACACTGCCATAACTCACTACTATTATCGCATTATTTATTTTCAACTTTTCCACACAACACTTTTAATATTAAAAGAAGAGAAGAAAAAACATCCAGAGAAGCATATTCCCTTATCTTTTAAACATTTAAGTGTGCATGTGCAAAAATGTGTTTAGGAGAACTAAGATTCACGTCTAATAGTTGCCTATTAGACAAGATTATGAATTTAAAAAATGTGCTGTATTTATACGTTCTGGGGTTTCTGTTTCAGATATCCTAATGCTCAAGTGGAGAGAAGATTATGGCTTTGCACTCCAAGTCAACCTGGTATTATAAAAATGACTCTTTCATTTTCCCCATGGGCTACAAGAATAATGTAGTGTAAAAGGGCATGGGAAACTGATTCATTGCTACACTAATCTTGAATGAGCACTAAGTTCTGTATTCAGTTATTTAAAACTTTTTATTGTCTTAGGGATCTGGGAGTTGCTGCTGTATTTTTGGTTACCTATACACTAATATTAGTGTAACCAGAATTGGGATGACACTTTTCTGCAGCCGCCTTATCAAACAGCAATTAGTCACTTCGCGTAAAGGCTGTTATCACATTTTTTCACATATAACATGGCCCTGAATACAAAGCTTACCCTGTTTCTGAAAGGCAGCAGAAATAAAAATAAGGACTTAACATAGGTAAGTAATTGCATAGTAGCAGCCAGAGGAAAAAGGGAGGGGGATTTTCCCAACAGCATCTGATTCTGCACAGCTGGAAAAGGCAGCCACTTCTGAAGGCAGCCTGCTTGTCTCTTAACACCCCTTTCCTATGATGTGCAAACAGACCCAGCCTGCAGCCAGGGGGGGATCCAGGGCAGAGACACTCACTTTGCCCAGAAATCTGGGGCTGCAAGCTGCTCTGTCTGCCACCATCTTTCTGTCTGTGGAGGTGTGGGACCTAGGGGAGGCAGGGAGCATCGGCTGTGGCTCGGCTTCAGGCACCATTCCTGCAAACCTTCCGCTTCTGCCAACACAAGGATGGAGCAGGTCCAGCCACAGATTAACACCAGAGCCACAGCTAGGTCCAAGGCTGCATGCCAGGCCTGAGGCCATATGCTGGGTTTGACTTGTCATTCCTAGAGCCATATGTAGGTCCAACCCAACTCACAGCACCAGACCCAGTATGGCACATACCACTTGACTTAGTACATTGGGTCCAGCTGTGACCAAACCTGTGCTCTGGCCTGATTCAGCACATGGGGTTGTGTCATCCAGCTGGGGGAACTCCTCCCAGGTCCAGAAATTTGGCAGCAGCAGAACAATGGCATTGCTAGTTACCATGCCTTCTACAGGTGTGGCAATTAATGCTGACACTGTTTCCCACTGCCAAATTTCCAGACCCATAAGAAGCCGCATTTCTCACAAATATTGCATGCCCCCATTCCCATAATATCTGGTTTTCTGGAAAAGGGTGAGAGTTATATGGAAGAGTGTGAAGTACTTCAAATTGAGTTTCTTTGGTGAAACAACAAAGAAATGTAAGGATAGTTGTCTAGCTCTGAACATACAAATCAATTATATTAACTCTTGATAGAATTCCACATTCTGAAATACTTTGGGGATTTAATGACAATGATTTTGCTTCAAAATGTCTTAAATGATTTTTTTTAAACGCCTGAAAAATACAAAGGAGGAAAATATAGCAGTTAACCAATACCATTTTTGGCGAGAAGTTCTATAAACTATGTTTTAAGCCACTGAACTTGGGTAAAATATGTGTCAGCTAATCAAATTATTATGTAAGCAACACTATTCCTAATGTGTTTTATTCCCACATCTTGCCATCTATTTATCAAAATTAGATGTTAGGCAGAGCCCTCTGTGGTCTAATTGATAGCTAGACAAGACTAGATTTGGCAGGTTACTAGTAGAGCTTCTAAGAAAAAGAAAGGAATTAAAGACAAAAAGCAGTAGCATTTTAGAGCTTGCCAAATGGGGAGTCCAATGAGCTGCCTGAAAATGAAAAATAAATATGAAGAGATTTAAAGTTCAAAAAGTCTGAGCTACCCTCAGTAGTTCCAATTAAAATAATTATAAAAAGAACATCCCACTGGGTTTTTAATCAAACTAAAAGCTTGCAGCTCTGCTCTTTCTCCAAGTGAACTATCAGATGTGATTTCAAATGCTTGAAATAAAAATCCATTGGTGATATACACAGTAGGCCTCATTTTCAGCTAGTGCAATCAGAAGACTTCCTCTAAAGGCAATAAACTCTAATAACTTATGGCAGCTAAGGAGCTGGTCCAATAAGTTTAAATCATTTTTCCTATTCTGTGGAAATTCTAAGAATGAATGGACTTAAACCAATTTACCAAAATATGTCTGCAGTCATTCTTATCTTTACTCAAAACATAGTTCTTTGACCCATTGAAGAAACGCATCTGAAGTTGTAAATATTTTTTTTCACCCAGCAGTAACTAGTTGTAGCAAATCTGTCTTTTTTTTTTTGCCACAAGAACAAAGTATGTCCCTTGTTCTGAAGAATTATAGTAATACCTAGGAAGGTGATAAGTAGGTCATGGGCTAAATTCTCATGGAAAAAATACTCCACGAGTGGAAGATGGCAGAATACATCTTTGCCTACACCTCATTACATATTGGAACAGAATAATTACTTGCTTACTTGTATTTTCACTTGTCTGTGCAGTTTAGAAAATGTTTCTGGAAATCAGTTATCGCTGATAGAGTTTCAAACGGAGTTAATTTATAGAAGCAATGTGACAGGGGTTCTTTAGGTCCTAACTTAGAAGAGAATGTTTTACAAAGAACTTTTGAATAGAGAAAATGTCAGTGTCTGTGAATGTCTGCAGGAGAACTAATTCCGTAAAAAGTAGCATGTTCAGATGGTAGAATAAATGTGGCCATTTATTCTGCTACATTATTTTGCAGCAGTAAATTCTCTTATTTTTCAACTTCTTAAGGTGACATTTTTCAAGACTTGAAGCCTTTATACCAGAGAGTTTAATTTAAGAGGACCCTGTTTTACTATGTCAGCTTTTAACCTTAGACATTTCGAAGAGGATTAAGCTTCACTGCCTTTTTAAAACCAGTAAAACTACATTTCTGTGCCAGATGCATCTGTGTATGTATGTGAGAGAGATATGGTGCTACTTTGCTGAATTTAAGTGTTTTCATATTAAAATAACCACCATGAAATCCCAGCCGAGCAATTATTTGAACTTCTATTCCCTCCAATCTTTTAAAAGTAAATAATGTTTTATTTGAAATATATTTCCCTTTCATTTCCTTTTAAAAACATAGACAATAGTCTTTCAGTTCTCTTCAGCATGCTCCATTTGGAAAGCTAATAATATCACAAATTTACTTGTCCAAATACTCTAAATTCCTACTGCACATATAAAATGTATATAAAGACTCAGTTGAGTTCCTTTATGTGAAACAGAACATGTATTTAAATGTTCAGATAACACTGAAATGCTTTAAACATATTTTCTTCCCTATTGAATGCAGAAAATATTATACACACTTTACTGAGTACTTGCTATGTATTTCACCTACAGTAGTACTGCCTATGCACACAATACATTTCATTAAATGTACAGTCAATTTGTGGCTTATGAATGGGCATAGTATTCACATAGGACTCACAAAACAGATGCAGTTAATTGTATTAATCACCACCTGGATTCTGTGAGCCAGTAGAAGGGATAATCCGTATATGTATGTCTGTTGATGGGGCAGTAATTTTTCAGTAGCTACAGATTTACCTACATGTCTACCCTAACCCTCCAGCTACATTAAAGCACACAGAAGTGGAAAAAAAAGCTTTTATAAAAGTTCAACTTTGGGACATAAGCAATAATTGCTTAATACCTAGTTCAAATAAGCAGTGCTTTTTATCAGCAGATTGCAAAGCATTCTACAAAGGAGTCCTGTATGGTTATTAAACAGAACAGGTATAGTACCAGAGAAATCTGACTGTAATAGAGATCTGTATTGCTGACAGATCTGTCAGCATGTCAGCTCATACACCCTGTATCCTGTTGTGGAAGGCGCAGTCTTATTATCCTTGTGATTTATTTCCTACCTCTCCGGGTCAAAGAAAAAGTCCCATGCTACAAGGAGAATCCCTGCATGGAGAATCCCTGCATGTGTGTTGTATGGCACCACAGATGTGTCCGCGGCACCATGTACCACAAGTCTGAGCTCATCTGAACATGGCCTTAGTGAGCAATGGTGATAAATTTTAAGAAAAAAGTAGTGTAGGCAAGGCCTAACGCTTTTAAACAACAGCATCATCTTCTTCAGTGATATCATATAAAACAAACACCAGCAGTCTCTCTCTTTTTCCTGAAGAAGGCTGTTTGTGCCTGAAAGCTTGCAAAGAACAATTTTTCCAACTATGTAGTTGGTCTAATAAAAAATATCACATTTACCTAGAGATCCTTGTCATCAAATAAAACAGTGATTTTAAACATACTTATATTTGTGGTGGAATAAATTATGCAGGTTTTGTGGGCATAAATCATCCATGTACTTGGCATGCCAAAGTCAACTTAGATAGGGTTCCAATCTGTTCCATACTCAGTTTGGCATGAGTCCCTGCCAACTTTACAAAGACTGCAGATTGGGTTTACCAAGTATTTTCCAACTACCTAAAACTGGGGTGCAGTGTCTAACTGCAACAGTAAACTATACTCTGTTTTCTCTGTATAATTCATTTGTTTCTTCCTAATTATGTGTGAATGTCTAGAAATTGCTCCAAAAAGTTCTTAAATGTATAGGTAAGGTTGTTTTGACATACATTTTCTAAAATTTTGTTTTGTAGAATTAATCCCAGAGTGCACTGGTCTCTGAATTTTCAAAGTCTGAATTTTATTTTTACTTTTTTAGCCAGGAGATTCCTGCAGACTGTAAGAGGAGATGTTTATAAAGCCCCATGGTCAGTTTTCCAATATTTAACTTATTTTTTCTCCTATGAAGGAACAGTAATTTACTGAGAGAGTGCACTTTTCATTTATATCAATAGTAATGACTAATGGTATTTCTTTTCTTAATGACAAAAGTACAGGCGCACAATGTACATACTAATCTGCCAACAGCAAATAGAAGATAAATTCTCAGAAAGCCTTAATTTTACAAAACTGTATGAGTTATAACAACTACTGGTCTTAGTCTACTCACAGTTATTTTCAGTAACAAAAGAGCTATTTAAGTTGCCAAAAGATATCAGGATGGTCTCTTACCCAGCTTTGTTTTCCTTTCCATTACAATTATGATCACATTTCTATATCTTAATCTGAGCCATACAAATGTTTATCAAAAGCAGTTGTCAAAATATTGGACCCAGTGACCACTTTGAATAAGGGGGCTCAATTTGTAGCCTACTGAAGTTGAGAGGAATCATGCAATTGATTTCAATGGGTTTTTTTTCTGAGTGGGAACATTACAGGTTTCCTCTTGTGGGGGAAATTGCCAGGTCTGGTAAAACAGCTCCATACCAATTCTGTGCTAAACTAAAAGGCTAAAGGAGGGGTCTGGCCAGATACTTCTACACAATTCAAGTTAGTGCAACCTTGATATTGGCTAAGATTTGCATCATGAGCTATTTTATGGGATTAGGAATATTTAAGAAAAAATAATCCCTCCCACGAAAAAAAATACCACAAAGGATCAGGTAAGAGCTGACCATTCAGAGCACTCCAGAATGCTCTGCATGACAGAAATTGCCTAAGTAACAGAGCTGAGGCAGTTTCTTTGCAGCTCCCCATCTTGCCATCATGCAGCAGTTTTAGAAATGTTCTAGCCTCTACTTAACGTTTTCATCTGTGTACTCTCCCTCTAAAAAAAATAAAAGGTAGAAATGAAAAAATAATAATTTCAGTAGCACAGTAGAAAGTAGCAAAACAATACAGTGAGAATGAGTAATGGGTGAGCTGCTTATTTGAATATGAAATCACATCACTGACTCCGGGGCTTCGTATCTGGTGATTTAGCCTGAAATGTATCTCAGGCCCTTAGGAGGACAGTTTTTCCTCCAATTGTATTTTTTTCCCCTAAACTCCTTTGGGTTTTCTCTTCTAGTTTAGATGCTGCAAGAAAATAACCAATAAACCCATAGTGCACTATATGCTTGACTGGCAACTCAGTCTTTGCCCAGTGGAGGTCTCTTTCATGTAAACTTTTCATTGTTCAGCCACTGCCGGCAGACAGCTACTTTTCCAGCTATGTAACCACAGGTCTTTATATCAGTAAGACTTTGAACATACGGTTTTGCTCAACACTGGCTAAATGATAACATTGAAAAAAAATATTTTTTATGTCTGATTTCTGTACATATAAAAGCTATGTGTTTAGTTTGATTTTTATTTTCCAATATATATCAATGTGCCTGTGGCACTGTTTTTAAATATATCCATTTCTAGTTACCCAATAATCCAATTAGCAGTTCTCCTCACATTAATGCCTCCTTCTCAAGGTTGCCAACTGTCCATACATTTTAGACCAACCATAAAAAATAAGCCTAAAAAGTCCATAATAAAATTGAGCCATCTTTAAAATCACTAAACAGCCAGAGCTTGATTGAAGATCCTTCATCAGAGGCAAGTGTTGAAGGACAGAAAGAGAAGAGCAGCACCACCCAGTATCAAAGCTGCAGTGAACCACCCTGCAGGAAGCATTCTCTCAAGGATTCATAACCTGTAGCACCTTCTTTCCAGTCATCATCTGCTGCTGTTGCTGCTGCTGCATTCCTGCCTGTAACACTGCACCAAGAGCCCTTCTTTGAGGGTCTGTGCCAGTACTGAAGGGTGCACCAATGGGGGTAAGGCTGGGGGGGACAGGCTTAGGGAACTGCACAGTGCAAACTGTAGTTGAGGGCATCAGGATATGGGGGTGAGTAGAGGACCCATGGAGTGGGGGCAGCACAATGTTAAACCATTGCTGCAGTCAAGTGGGGTTGCCAGACCAAGAATATATATATATATATATTTTTACTGATAATCTGTTAAATTTTTACTGACCAAACTTTTTTACTATGTTTGGTGTTAAGCCCTAAATTTCAACCCACCAAGGCCTGGAAGGAAGGTTACATATGTTAGTAAAACATTTGGTCACCAGTAAAAAAAAATGCAGATTGTCTTGAAAAAAATTGTCTTGGGTTGGCAATCCTGCTCCTTCTTGATCCACTGGTCTTTGTTCAACCTGAGAAGAAGAAATTAACCTAGTCACACATCTTAGAATTCAACAAATATGGGCACGCTCAGACTAGAACACAAGGAGAATTCCAAGGAATGTCTGAACTTCCTGTTTCTAATCCTATCACACTTCAGCTGATAGTGAAAGAAACAGAAACAGACTTATACTATTGAGAGCTTGACAGGTCAAAGTAATATATGTCACTGCGACCATAAATACACACATACAAAGGTGCACAATCTTAAAAGAACATCAGATAGAGACATTTGACATGCTATATACATTACTTTGAGATGTAATTTTTGAACTTCATCTGATGTTCCAATGAGGCTCTTGTTTTTAGAGGTACAAAATCAAAAGAAACACAATTACAGTCTGTTTTAGTGTATTTCAAAGAAATGTCATGGTTTCTCACCTTTCCATGCAAATTCCTCTCAAATGTAATCCTTGGTATTTGCAATAGAAAGCGTTACCTATGTGTTTATTTTTTAACAATGGTAGTTTTGGTGAACTGACAAATGTAAAACACTGTCTTCTAAAAGTGATGATGAGTATTTCAGAAAGGAATTCTACATTAATTAGCTATGCTGCTGTCACTTGGAGCCATTAAAGCTTTTAGTCTTGGGGAAAAAATTATAAAATGACCAGGTTGCCAACTCTGTACAGCTGACTAGCATTTTAGTTTTGCATTTTCACCCAATGATAATTAAACAATATAGTGAATGCAATGGAAGTGACAAGATTTGTAGATACTGAAAATTGCCATGTGCAGTATTGTAATTTTAAAAAGTATTAAATATGCTAGTTCAAATGTTAGATTATACCTTTTCCCAGCAAAAACAAATTGTTTAAGTTTCAAGTTACGGGAAATATCAGTTATTCAAATAAATTACATGAAACTTTACAAATAACACAGGTAGAAAGATAAAACACTTATGAACCTATATCTTGCAATAACTTCAAATGAACCCTACACTGTGATGCCTGAACTTCTAAAATAAATATATGCTGCCTGAAGAGAATGCATGCACTTCTACGTGCATGTGCGTGCCCTTCTCCTCACATGCATGTAGAAGTGCTGCAGGTTTTTTCAGAATTCTGCATTGTTACTTCTCCTGAATTCTTTATTCTGTCTGATTTGTGACTGCTTTTTAGATGCTAATTGGTGTTTGAGCCTTCAGCATTCAGGAAATTACAACCAAATTTTGTTTTGTTCCTGATGTAAAAGGGTACTTAGGACATGCATCATAATTTAAATATGAACCTGTGGGTAGTCCTGTTGAAGTCAGTTCATGAATTCACATACATAGTTAAGCTTATGTTTTAAATACCTTGTTGAACCAGGGCCAACTGAAGAAAAGAGAACGGTTCAGCATTCTTTTATTTAATCTGCCTGCCATATGCGTTGGCACATCTTCAAAGAAACAAAGGATGCTAAAAATTGTGCACACCACCTAAAGCTTGCATTTTCTTATTCCAATGATTATAATGAATAACGGAGAACACTTGTTTGGTGACAGTGATGCCCTCAGATAATGAACCAAAGAGGAGGGCCAAATGTGGAAGTCCAGCACTGAGCCAAGTCCTGCAATCTTTTCAAAGCTAAAACTACCCTGATGTTTGAGGATCAATACAAGGTGTCATTCTGCTCTTGAATCAGGTGGTGCAAATCTAAAAGAACTCTATTAAGATCACTGAACTGTGAATGTAGATTAACTAATGGAACAGAGCACATTTTGTTTTGTTCCCAGATGTAATTGAAATGTTGAAATCTATCAACTCAAACAGTGCTTCCCCTTTAAAATGCTGTACGTCTTTTTTATCTTTGCAATGTTTCATAAGGTAAATATTTACCTATCTATGGATTGCTGCTGAATATGTAGAAATGTACGGAGTATAGTATATAACATCCTTTGGGATGGAAGGAATTAGATGCAATGTATGTTCTAGAAATTGCGCTAAGTAGAAATTAGTTTTAATATATCCTTGGGTGCTGTTTTAAGAATGATTTCCTCTTTCTTTTTCTGCTAACTTTTACACACACCCACAATATTTTTCCTTTCTAATTTTTCTTAATTATTACTATGTAGTTTTTGTTTATATTTGTTCTTGTTTAAAAGAGACCGTTTTTAATAAAACATGATGGCTTCATAAATTTCATATGGTCATGTTTGGGATGAATAGCATCATGTGTTCCCAGCTTCTTTAGTCAGTTTGGAAAGAAGCTCTGCAAACTCCTCCCACAAAAGAAAGATTAAATGGTTCAGGAAATTGTGGGTCTGGAGAATTCTTCCCTGACTAAATGATCAAGAGTAAGTTGCTACCACTAACAAACAGGGTCAAGGACAGGGTAGCCACTGCTTGCCAAATTTCTGTGAAAGCCCATACAGTAGTAATTTTACATTTTCTACTTATTTAAAGTATTAATGGCAAGGATAAAACATCTACATTCAACAGTGGTTCAGCTTTTGAATTTCTGGGATGCTTTGAAATGATTTTGTGCATCTTCCCAAGCTGTTGTGAAGCATGACTGGAGTCCTCATTACAATGATATTCATGCAAAGCCTGCCTTGTTTCCCACTATTCTCCTGCTTTCTGCTTTTGTCTACAGTAAAAATGTATTTGGCAAACAATTGAAAACACAACACATTAGGATTACTAATTACCTGGATTGATTTATTTATGCAAGGCCTCCAACAGAATTTAATCCTTCCTGAGTACTATTGTGATGGTAACATTTTCAAGTGTAAATTGGGAAGAAAGAGTGAAAACAAAATGTATATAAGGATCCTGGATTGATTCTAGTGATGAATTTCATCCAAGTTGTTAAAGGAAATTATGAGACATGAATGTGACCTTAAAGTTTTTATATATACTGGAGAATGGATTCAGAATATTGGAGGTGTAGTTGCAAGGCTGGATAGGAATATGACAATAGCCGTGTACCTCAGGCTCTACCAGTGAAGAACTACTGCATGAAAAAAAGCTATTTTAATTGTCTGACCATACAGGGCTGTCTAACTTCAAAAAAGCCAGAGTCACTTCTGGCTGCATGCTCCATACCTCCTCCCCCTCCCCCTACAATGTATGCAGTGACATCTCGTTTGGCACACCTCAGCATCTCCTCAGCACACCACATATCTGGTTGTCCTCCCACTGTACCACAGACCCAGGGAGTCCCCATTGCCCACATGCCCTGTTGCATCCTCAGCTCTCCAGCTGCAGGCTCCTCCAACTCTGTGAGTTGCATTACTGCACTGCTCCACCCCCTGGGGTGGGGCAGGAATCAAAAGCTGGAGGGGTGGGGATTGGGGCCCCGCAAATGCTGCTACATCCAGAGCAATGGGGGGAGTAGCAGCTAGTTACAATCCTGGAAGGCTCAGTTTAAACCCTTGTGGGGTGCAAGTGGGCCGTGGGCCACTAGTTGGATAGCCCTGACTTAAGGGAAAGGCATTTAAGAAGCAGACATCAGTGACTAAGAAGTAATGAAAATGCATCAGGGACTCTTGACTGGTAGGATGGCTACATAGTTTAAGGGACATGTAATCAAATGAAACTCTGGAAACTCCAATAACAACACAATATTTTAGAAGTTCAGGTTTTTTAATCACTCAAAAGTAGGTACAGAATGAAAAAAAACCTGTTTTGTTTTTGTTAAATAGGTAGAATATATTTATTTTTTTCTATCAGTTAGTAAACTGATCATTGACATTTGACCTACATCTCAGAAAACCAAGCCGATCATTACTTCTAAATGGTAACTTAGGAGCTGAACTGTAGGCATTCATATTTCAAAATACTCTATGTCTTCTTTTGCCCCCTTAAAACTGAAAGCTGTTGTTTAAATTAAAACAAAGGTAAGAAGGTCCTGTAATCTATATTTCCTGTCAATGTCAGATATTTCCTAGAATATGTTTTCTAGAATTTTGCTCAGCTTAGGTTTATACTTCTAAATTAATGGGTCTTCTGTCTTTTCCATTTGAAATTACCGCCTGGTATTTGGTGGTAACTGCTTCTAACCAGATCAGTTGTCCTTTTCAAATAGCCAGTCATCTCTAATCACTGCACAGTTCAACACGTTAAACTGAATATCAGAAATTGTTTATTCTGTTAACAAGCAGTTAACAAAATTTTGATGGAAAAAATGGCAGTGAATGTAGACAAAACCTCCCTCTATTAGAAGAAAAGTGGGGAGAGATTTACCACCTTTCTTTCTGTTGAAACTTTACTCTAAGTCAGTGTGCTCCTATGGAACAGTTGGATTTCAAGGAGACAGCATTTTTTAGAGGAAAACTGTTTTGTGGGATATTGTTTGACCAGCTCAAACATTGTTTTCAGTTCATTTTTTGTTTTTTGAAATTTCACAGTTGGGATTAATTTAATAGGAAGATGGAAATTATGCAGAAGGGAGCAATAACTTAAGCTTCACTTAAGTCTTAAAAAGAGTTGTTAAGAGACATTACCCAAAATACTAGCCGTGTCAATTCTAGCTTCTGGTTCCTGTCAGCTAGCAGACTAGTTTTGACATGGAGGGTCAGAGCCAAGAATTGACAAGAGCAAAGGTCTATAACAGTTCAGAAAGTGATTTCCATTGTTCAAGGAAAGCAGACTGAGTATGATAGCTAAGGATATCTGAGGAAGCTAGGCTTGCTTGGGCTACAGTCAGGGTTGGTAAACCTTAGATGTGTTATACAGTAGATATATGCATCAGTTATATGTTGTTCTAGTGACCTGTTTCTCTAATTGCCCTTCCTAGCATTACAATAAATGACACTTTTGTTCTCAAAACAAGAGTCCTGTAGACAAGAAGCACAGATGCCAAATCCACTCACCTATTCTAATATTATAAAAGCCTTAATCTGTCTGCCTGGCCATAACGCCTTATTCGTGCTCTGATTGGTTGACTGAAATAGCCAGTCAGAGTGCGAATACAGTATTTGGCCAGGAGGTTGTAGCCCATAGACCACTGCTGTGATGGCGGGGACACAGGGGATGGAGTGAGGAGGGGGGGCATGATGGCCTCACCTCCCCCCCCCCGCCCTGCTCTGTAGAGGCAGCAGCAATGGAGCGGACAAAACAGGGGGCCTCGCCCCCACTGCCCTGCTCCCTGCAGGTAGTGACAATGGAGCAGGGGGAGCAAGGCCACCAGAGCTGGCCTTGCCCCCCACCCTTGCTCCTTGGAGGTGGTGGCAGCAGTGCGGGGTGGGAGAAGTGTCGGGACTCCATGGGGGGGCAAGGCCAGTGGTGCTGGCCTGGGCCCACCCTACCCTGCTTCTGTCATTGCTGCCGCAGGGCTGACATGAGCCAATGCAGCGGGGCTGGGGAAGAGTAAGCCTGACGCACGGCTGTGATGATACAAAAGAGTGGACCCAGGCTGACATGGCAGTGGTGGTGGTGGTGGGGGGAGGAGAGGGGAGGAGTGGGCCCAGGCCTGACGTTGGGGGGAGAAGTTGGCTTGGCCCAGCCCAACACAGCAGCAATGGGGGGAAGGGGGGAGTGGGTCTTTTCCCCACCTCTTGGGCTCTGACTCACTCTTCCCCCTCCCCCGTGTTGGCCCTGAGCCTGCTCCTCCTGTCCCCCCACCACCACTGGGTAGGCCTGGGCCTGCTGTTCCCCCCCACCCCCACCACAGCACGCTGGCTTCTCCTCACCCTTGGGCCCAGTCCTCCCCCACATCAGGTCTGGGCCTGCTCCTGCCCTCCCCTCCCTCCACTACTGTGGTGTGGGGGGGAGTAGGCCTGGACCCCAAGCAGCAGGAGGGAAGTGGGGAGTGGTCCTGGATGGGGAAGCACGGGTCTCCCCCCCGCCCACTCCCCTCCCCCCCATCATTCTTGACAGGCAACTGGCTAGTAGCCTAAATAAGCACAATGCAGATTGGATATTGCAGCCTTGAGTGAATCTAAAATAGGGATTATTGCAGAATTCCATCCCAGAAAGATAAAGCAACAGGGCCAAACCCTGCAGAGAGTGAATGAAAAAAGACCAGGATAGGTCAGAGGTGTAGCTAGCCCTGCAGCCATGGGAAATTCATCCTCTCTTATGCCCTTCATCTGTCTTGTTTTTCTCAAAATTGGAAACCGGATCCTGCTGAAAAGATTAATTTTCACGTTTATAAACATATAAAGAAAAGCAGAATTTCTTCCGTGAAGAGCTAACAATTGGAAAGGGAAACAAGCACAGTGATGAAGAGGAGAGAAACAATATGCAAAGAAAATGGTGAAGGTGGTAACTGGGACCTTTAGAGAATAGCTCACTTTTTGCAGCTTTTCTGATTTGGCCCATAAGTGAAAAAACCCTAATGGAATAGTGAGTTTAATCTGTTTTTTCTTCCGGTATGGAAGCCTACTTTTTAAAATGGTTTCTCCTATGTTCATCTCAAATCTTATTTTCTAGCTGCCCTCAGAAATTTTTTGTGCAATTTTTGTTGTTTTTTAATTTATTGCGAAACCTTGGTGTTGGGATTAATTTATCCTGATGACTGTCTAAAACTCTCTTGATACCTAATTAAATCTGACTTTTTATTACATATTGTCAGAAGTTGCTGAAACAGTTTCAATATTTTTTATTGTAGGTTTTATATATACTGGAGAAGTTGTTCATCGAATGCTCACAGCCACACAATACATTGCACCTCTAATGGCAAATTTTGATCCCAGTGTATCAAGAAATTCAACAGTCAGGTACTTTGATAATGGTATGTAATAGTTCTTCATAAATTAATCTGTCTTTGTCCCTTGGCTATTTTTATTTTCCTAAATTATCCTCATTTGAAGGGAAAACTACTTAAACTATTATTTTATATATATAACATTAATTGAACATGTTTAGACATTGGTGAATGTTTATTGTTAAACAACTGAAGAAAAAAACCATGTGCTAAAAGCATGTGATCCCATTTCCAGACTTGAAATATACTTTATTAATTTAAAAAAGAAAATTTTCTCCTGAAAATGTACAAGGCCCTCTTGCTTCAGTTCATGCAGTAAGTCCTGTCCACCTAGTAGCTCTAATAAAATTGTTTTGTGAGATGTGATATTAAGCATATACCTAAACAGGGCATGTACAAGATTAATAAACCTGTCAATGATTAAACATGCAGACTAGGGACCTAATAAATTCAACAATACCAAAAGTTTAGCAGTTCTTGGTAAGACAATTTTAAAGGATAAAAATGCAGCATTATACTTAGAGCTGTTCTTTAGGGGACAGTTCTAAACCCATAAATGTGGAGATATTAGTCATATGATGGTGTTAAAACAAACATTTTGCAAGTTTGACCTGTGCAATGAAATGACAGCTGCTGCCTTGCCCTGGGCTTCTAATAGTAAATCTAGTGATGACACAAAAGAGGCACACACGATTTCATACTTAAAGCTTTATGGTAAACTTTTCAAATATGAGTGCCTGAACTTTGGCAGCTAAGGCCAAGATTTTTATAAATAGGAGCGTAAATTTAGAAGCTATTATTTATATTTATGTTTATACTAGTAGGGTCTATGTTTTATTTTTGAGAGGAGAGGCTGGATAGGGCTGGAAGAGTCCAGTATGCAACACATTCTTTTTGTATTTCCTTCCCATGAATATACTAGCCAATGATTATATTGGAAGGAATATTTCCTCTGAGTGATTTTTATCACACATGTTTACAAACATAGCATGCATTAGCTATTAGCCATCATAAGTATTAACAAGAAGTCTCATTCTTGAAGTCCAATCAGTGGTCAGAAATATAGAACCTAAAGTATGAGTCCAGTTAAAACTGTTTCAAATATTTCAAATATATCTGAGAAAATTGTACTCCCTATCCAGATAATTTGCAAAAGGAGAAATCAGTGACATTCATCCAGTATTTAATGTGAAGGTCTACAACCTGTGGTCCTTACTGAAGGGATCTGAGGATCTTTAGAGTGGACCGTTTAATGGTCAGTACCTCCCTCAAATACAGTCTTCATGTTGGGTCAAGCAGACTCTGTTAAATTGCTTTTAAAGGTGGGGTCGGGCAGTTGTTTCAAGTTGTGGACAGAAAATCAGTGTAAAAAAGTAGCAGACCGATCATGGTAGCCCCTAAACCCAATCCAGTATATAATTCCTCTGAAAAATCAAGGGTGAAACTCTACCAGTGTTGGTGTGATCTCTTGGGACACATCCCCACAAGTGTTCAGGTGTGGTTTGTGGTACCTCAGACCTATTTGAGGCACCACAAACTGCACGTGGTACATGTGGACTCATTCACCATGCTGCTAATTAGCAGTGTGCCGGGAGGGCGTTATACCAGGATATCCCAGTGTCAAAAAAAAATGCTAAAAAAACCCACGTGGCATACATAGCAGCAGCAGGCACCGCCAGAAACTAGAGCCTGGCCAGCCAGAGCTACGCTGGCTGCCAATCGCTTTCCGAGCAGCCAGATTGCCGCCAGTGCTGCCCCAGGAGAGCTACAGGACTCCTGGTAGGTTGCTGGGCCCAACACAGGTGCTGGCTCCAGCCTCTGCTACCCCACCCAGGACAGTTTGACCCCTGCCAACCCTGCATGCAGGGGTATGCACAGTGGCAAAAAGCAGTAACACTCCCTGCGTATGGAGATGCATCCTCTGTGTGCATCACTGACTAGCTGTTTGATAGTAGCAGTCAGGTGATTATCTTCTTCTTTGCCCTATACTGGCAAGATGCAGTAGTAGTCACTGACTGCATGCAGCTGCACCAGGTTACCTGTTTGTCTGTCCCGTCTCAATCCTGGTGTAATTTACCTTAAGATACAAAATCAAGGTAAAGACAATTTGATTCTGTCCAAGTCTTTAAAGCACACGTTTCTCCTCAGGAGAAGCCAACTGTAAGCAGGTCACTAACCAACTTTATGAAGGCCACTCACCTAGCTCTTTCCTTGTTCAGGAATTTCCAACATTCGGCAATCTTATCCCTGCAGTAAACAAAATATACAACAAAAGAAGCGACCATGCACACCAACAAACAACGCTTCACCAAACCTGTTCTCTCTGTTCAGATCTTGAGAGGGGCAACCCAGGCTCTGTGCTTCTCCCTTAGCACCACAGACTTATCTCCTCCACTGCACTGTGCTCCTGGAGATATTAACCCTCTTTGGTGTTTAAGCCCTCTGCCTTCATTTAGTAGCCATCAGTTGCAGCTTGTTCCCAGCCTTCCAGCCAGGCAGACTATTTACTGCCGATCACTTGCTACTGGGCTTCAGCCCCCTGAAGGCTGAGAACTTCCTTACATCAGCACTTCTCTGAGTGTGAAGTTCTGTCAACTGCCATATTCATTTTGACTGTGGATATGATCCTTTACTCTAAATGAAAAGAAGCGAAACAAGTTGCACATCATTAGCTGCCTCCTCCTGTTTTGTCCTTTGTTGTACTCTGAAAATAAATTAATAATTTTCAAAACAGCTCTGTACTTGATATAGGCAGAATTTAATGATTTATCTAAGTATCACTGCTGCTGCTACTTCATATGGAACTTAGCCTTGCAAAGAGCTCTCCAATGGGTCCTGAGAAAGCAGGGAAATGCCACAGAGGCTGCAAACATCCTGGTACCAGAAGTCTGGGATGAATGTGCATCAGGAGATGCACCATCTCACTGATTATAGAGTGTTTTTGCTTGTGTTTATCAGGGTGAAAATGACTCCTGAAAGGGGAAAAATACTTTTAAAATTAAAATTATAAATACATCATTGTTACAATTCAAAGCAATCTGGTTAATAACTTAAAAGTATCTTATGTGCATGCATACTCATTACAGTCTGTGAGGAATATTGTTGCATAAGTATGCTACTGAAAATGCACTTGGAAATGGTAGGGTGGACTTATTTCAGTAAACTGCATCAAAGATGTGCATGTTCATAGTTTCCTAACTCCCACCACTAAAAAACTGGAATGTAAGCTTTCACACTGAAGATTGATGACCAGGATACTTGAAGGATTCATCAAAATATATCCAGATGGAAGCACATTGACCCACCCTGAGGCATCCTCAGAGTAGTCCCATAAGAGATGGAAATCAAGCATTGTGAATCAAAGCACACAATTCCCATTTATGTTAGAGAAAGATGTACACTGGAAGAAGGATATAGTCCCAAATATGAGAGATATTTTCAGTAAATACTGTTTTGATTATGACTTTCTCAGCCTAGCTCCCTGAATGGGTTTTCTAACATTCAGTATCAAACATATTTTAAAGCATGCAGCTCACTTGGGGGTATGTTTTTAGTGTGGTGGATGGGGATTGAGCGAAAAGCTTCAATGAATATTAATAAGCCTCTTGCAGCTAACGCTGTACCCACTAGGCTTAACATTTACCCTGTCTGTAGCTTTAATTGAGACTATGTAGTTAATATTTATTGCCAACACCTTATATTTTTCAGTCTTTGGAATCTCAGTGAAAGCTTATATTAGGTAGAAAATATAATTATAGATATATTATATTTATGTAAAAGGAATGGGGGAGACAGAATGCCCCAAGTAATCACTTTTAGAAGACCAGTAATTCTATTAACACGCCAGTGTTCAGAGGCATTGTTCTAAAACAAATGAATAGTCTTACAGTGTAGATGAAAGAGCAAGATTTGACTTGGAACACTGGTTTCTGTTCTTGACAATTGTTACAAACTTACTGTACAGCTTGAGATAAGCCACTAACCTCTCTTGCCTCAGTTTATCTATATGTGAAATTAAGGTAGTTAATTACAGACCTGTGATATTTACCTTGAAAGACAGTATGTTGCTCAGCTAGTGTTTATTGTAGTTGTGGTGCTTTAAGATTTTGGGTTCAAAGATGCTCTATAGAGGCCAAGTATTTTTATTTAATATAAACTTATGAATTGACTTCTGGATAACAACTAGTTATTATTTTTCTCATGTTTTTCTTTCTCTTGCCTCTCTGTTCCCACTCTGGGATTCACAGGGACAGCACTGGTTGTCCAGTGGGATCATGTACATCTCCAGGATAATTACAGCATGGGCAGTTTCACTTTTCAGGCTACACTTCTCAATGATGGACGAATCATTTTTGGATATAAAGAAGTAAGTTACATCTAACAACTATCATTTAAATAGTTGAATCACTTCATAATCCCATAGTTGCTGTATGTCAGGAACCACTGTATAATAGTTACTTTGGTTACTTGAAAGTTCAAATGTATAAATTTACTTTCACAGTTCATTACTCCTAAGATCTGCTTGCTGAAATTTACATCCCTTTGAAAGGCTGGTATTCATGTATGTGGCTTGACTATCAGTCTGTGAATTTCTTTTGATACTTTTTGGATGTTGTTATAAGTATTGACTATTTATGAATTGCTAGTAGAGGTTGGGAGATGGGGTCTACTTTTTTGGATTTGTTTGTCCAAAGACATTTCTTATGCTTCAAAAGTAGGAAATAACTATAGTATCTTGCTCTTAGCTCTGTGAGCAGTTTTCAGTTTATTTGCAGGTAAGATTAGTCAGATTGCAATCAAATTGTGTACCCCCATAGAAGAGTGGTATCAGAGTCATTCTTCTTCATTTTGTCTAGCTGTATTCTTTGAGCCTCCCAGAAGTGTCAGGTCTTTAGAGTTATGACTGCCACTTTGACTTTCTTACTGGCAAAAACCAGCCATTTTAAGCCAGTTTCACTCAGATAAGCTTTCCTACTTTGTTAGTAATTGACAGTGACCAATATGGTTCCGTTTTTTTCATAAAACTTAACATGAAGGTTACAATCTTTCCTTCTGAATGTGATTTTTTTCCCTATTCTCTGATAGAAGAAGTATAGCCCAGTGGTAGAATCCAGAGCCAAAGTTTCAAGAGATTTGAGTTCAATTTTATGCCTGTCACAGGTACCCTGAGCAACTTGAGAGAAGCTCCTGATTTCTCTAAAACAACAGTAATCTCCTACATTACGTAAGAATGTGCAGGGGACTTCAATACTGTGTTTATGGGTACCAAATTTACCTAAGACAGATAAATGCCCTTGAACCTGAAGACCAGATTACTACAACACATTAATAAACTATATTTTAAGATTACTGAATCCTCAGGAGGTGCAGAATATGCATGCATGCTTACTTAGCCATGTTTCTCACAGAGAACATGCTGGATGTATTATCTGCTCTGGCTTTCAGTTAACTTCTGCATGTCACTGAAGATCCAGGCTTTGACCTATAAAAATGTAGATTGTTGACTTTAGGTTTGGAGCAGACTTTCCCATGGTGATACAATAGGGCTAAGTTTGATTTTGATGCTACAAACTTGGTTGTTGAGGTCTGCAGGAAGATTAAAGCCTTCAGAGGCTGGATAAGTGGAGAGAACAGCAGCCACATTTGGAATTTTAAGATGTATTTTACTAAACTGCAGTTTATATTTATACTTTGAATTTGAGAGAGGCATTTCATAAAGTAAAATAGTGACTTTTTAAGGGCAATGATTGTAGTGTTGGTGTTTTGATCTTTTTATTATTTACAACACCTGCATAAAGTGTATTTGGAACAGGGAACATTTTACATCCATTTTGCACAAATATAAGTGATATGCAAGGTCTCAGGCAACAGAGAATTATGTTGACGTGTGGTTACTTAGAGTCACTTAGGACTGAAAGGAACCTCCTATTTAATAGAGTCCAGACCCTTGCTTTTGCAAGCAATCATGGCATGTAATCCTATCTGTACACTTATCAAGTTCCATTTTACAACTAGTTAAGTTGCTTGCTTTTCTAGTTCTACTGGAAAGCTGTTCCAGAACCTTGCTGATTGTGGTTAGAAACCTAATTAAAGTTCTTTTTAAGAGACTTAAGCTGTGGAAGTGTCATTTATTTAAGTGTGATGGATTTGTGTTTTCCACAGTATCCAGCACTGCTGTACTAATAAATTCCACTACAAAGTCTAACTATGCTAAGCTGTTAGCTACAGTTTCTGGAATGATTAAATACCCAGTTGACAGGTACTTTAGAAATCTTGCAAAAAGAGTATTTTAAAAAAGAGTTTTAAAAGAATGCAAAGATAGTAACATAAATATGATCTATAAATGGTTAACCAGACACCTTTTGAAATGCTTCCAAATGCCTGAACTATAGTATGTCACCTTGAATTGTCAGGAGCAAAATTTGGCAGATCCTATAATATTGTTGCATAGGCTCTAGTCTTTAACTACAGTATGCCTTACTTCATTAAAAATGATGCAATCCCTTATATTTTACATTGAACTGATAAGCATTAAAAAAATGTCCAATCATTGACAAGAAACATTCTGCCTGAGAAGACTCAAAAACTTATAAATTAACACTTGACAATCTGGTGCTTGTGCATATGTCTAGGAATTAAATTATTTGTCAATGGTGTACCAACTTCATTGCTTTCTGAAGATCCTCTTATGGAACCTTCATTCATGTTGTTGAGTCATCTTGTAAATAGTCTCATTAACTTCTATGAGACTACTTGTGTAAGAAAACAGTTGCACAAACAGATCCCAGATCTTCTACCTTATCTTCTTAGTGCCATTTCATATTAATATTGCAAAAGAGACAATGTATAGCAAGGCCCAGTGTTTTTCATCATGCTGTCCTTGAAATTTCTCAAACTGAAGTACTAATGTTATATACGTGGCAAACAAGTTTCCATATAATACTAGGAAACATCCCACAGTAGCTATTTGTTAGAGACTGAGAGTTGACTTCTACTGGAATCCAGCTTTAAATCAACTCTGCACACATCAAGCAGAGAGAGGTAGTTAGCTGTGTTAGTTTGAATTCAGGCAGAAGGCAGGATAAAGGTACCTTATAAACAAATTGAATCAGAAATGCATAAACTTTCATGAGCCTGGACTCATTTCATCAGATGCTGTGAAAGGACATGCACAGAACAGTTTATCGAATAATCTATTTGAGTGGTACAGAGTCAATAGCATACAGGCTGTTTGATCAACTACTCTGTGCATGTCCAATACCAGCATCTGATGAAGTGATGGGCCCTTGGGCTCATGAAAACTTATGGATCTCTGATTTAGTTAATCTGTAAGGTGCATCTCCACCCTGCCTTCAACACACATAGGCCATATCCAAGTGAGCGTGGTCATGGGATGTGTGGCATCACAGACACACCTGTGGCGCCACATACCACACATTCAATTGTTCTCCGCAGTGCCAGGGAGAAATGCGGAGGGTTTTTTGACCCCTGGATATCAAAAAAGTGGAGTGACGCATGTGGTAGCAGCGTGTGCTGCCCAAAGCCAGAGCCTGGCCGACCAGAGACTCACTCCACTGTGGGCCAGACTCTGCATGGCAGGATTGCCACTGCTGCAGCCCCAGGAGGCCCCAGGACCCCAAGTAAGGCTGCTGGGGCCAGTCCAGTGCTGGTCCCAGTCTGCCCAACCCCACCCAGGATAACTTGCCACACGCCAGAGCGTGTGTGCCACAGGCATTTCCGGGGACAACTAGCAGCGGCACAAGGTGCGCCACCACTAGTTGTCCCCAGGGAACCAAACATCCACACATGTCTGGACGTGGCCCTGAAGGCAGTTTTCATCTCTAGTTTTCATATTTTATTTCAGGACTTTTCACCTCATGTCCATTTATTCAAACAATTTCAGTTTCCATTTTCATTGCTTTCCTTATGTCACCCTGGCCCCAAGAAGGCCCACCAACCCCATAAATACTGTGAAGTTTTATTGGGGCCAAATCCTGGTCTGGCTTAGCCAGGCTCCAGAGAACTGCTGTATATCAGTCTTACGTATTCCATTTGTTTGGTTAAAGATAGTCTAGAACAGGGGATCTCAATCCCCGGGTTGCAGCCTGGCCAATCCTTTGGCCACTGTGGGTCAGATGCCGGTCTGCAGCATGGTTGGCTGCCAGACTGGAAGTGGCTATGGACCAGCAAACCCCATCCCCCCAGGGCTGGGTGGAGAGGTGGCAGCTCCTTCCACAGGGCCCATGGCAGTGCAGGGTTTTCCCCCACACCCCCCAGGCAGTGGGGGTATCCTTACCTGTCTTCCAGCAGGAAATTTCAGCTGCAGTTGGCTGTGACTGCTGGGCTGTAGTATGCCACTTTCGGGCTGCAGCTTTTTAGGAACCCCTGGTCTAGAATGTATGGCTTTCCTTCAAAATCCAAAGGAAGTTCTCAACTCAAAAAAGTTAAAAGCAGTACTTAGTCCAGAAGAGAAAGGTAGATTTGCATGAAACTCCCCGAGGTCTAGCTCCTTTTTCATTTTTATGTACCTCAGTGACATTTATACAGAGTTTGGATTTTGTTTGCACTTGCATAGCTGTAGTACTTCTGTGTTTCTCTTTTGAAAAAGCTCCAAACCTCCAGGGCAGATAGAATTGACCAGACATGTATGTAATCCCAGGTAACACATCTACTACATTTTAGCCTGGTGATTAGGGTACTTGAACAGGGTGCAGGAAGCCCTCTCTCACCAAAGGGATTTTGAATCTTCATCTCCCACTTTTCCAGTAAAATGCTCTAACCACCACATCATAGGTTGGGCATTGCTCAGAGTGCCCTACAACTCTTTTCATGAAGCTAGTCCCCTGGGCAGCCAGGACTAGATGATATGTGGGGCCAGGAAAAGGAGATCAAGCCCATGTGAGGGTGGCTTAGTGAGACTGATACTGCCTTAGAGAAGAGGGAGCCTTGGGATCTGATCACTAAACACTTAATGGCTTTAGTGCACCTAGCATCTAACGTTCACTGGACACCAACAACAGTGACATAATATCTGCCCTGTGTGGGTAGAGGCGGGGAACAAAGTAGAAGGGTGGCAGGGTTTGAGGCCTTGTAGCAGAGTTTTTCAAACTTAATAGCTGTTTTAAATTGACTATATGATTTGGGCTCATGTTTGGTCCAGTTTTTCCAATTTTAATAGATACTTTGACTATCATCACGGCTTATCTATCATTTTGATACTCCTTTTAATTGTTATATCAGCACTGATTTACAGAAAAATATAAACGAACCTTTTGTAAGCCAGTTACAGGCTCCTGTGTATTACCTATTCTTTTGAGGAGAGAAAGTAGCAAAGTTTTAAAGTAAGCTCTCAATATATTAGTTTGTTTACAGTGTACACCTTTTCCTGTTAACACCACTTTCCTAGCACTTAATCTTATTCAAAACCATATTGAAGGTATATTATGTTACAGAACTAATTCATATTTCACTAATGAATGTTTAAGCAATGGCCTAATACTCAGGAAATACTGTAGTAATAATTGCATTTTACCAATGAAAGGTAGTAATAGAGGCTGTTATCTGTAGGCGTATGTTCTCAGGCATCTTTTAAAAATGAATGCCTTCTTCTATAGTGAATCTCATAGGAGGTCAGCTCTCAAAGCTGTTTATTAAAGAAAACAACTTTTATCTACATTTCTTTTATAAGTGCCTAAAATTAATGTCCCTTCAGTGTTTATGTTTCTCTGTTTAATTAATACATGGCCAGTGCAGATGGGCCAAGGGTACCATTGGCCCTTTTAATGGTTTAAACCGTTTCTCTAAATTTAATTGACTTAGTCTGTCTCTACTCATTTAAATAGTCATAGCTTCAATCATGGCTTTGTTCATGTTGTCATCACCCAAAAACTATTATAAAAGTTGAAACATTTGCTGAAATTGCAAAATTTCTGAAATTTGAAAATAATTTTAAAAGAGAGAAAGATTCGGATTCAGTTCAGATTTTCACTTTTGTTGAAAATAACTTAACTGCAAATAAAATTCATGCCTATGTTTCTCAACTGTATTAGAATAATATACAAATATAAGTAATTCAAATAGTAATTAAGACAAATAGAGCCATTGGAGAAAAATGTACTCTTCACAGGAAATTTTATATTGTTTGGCATACCTTCTTTGAGCTCACAAAAACCTTCAACTGTCAACCAAGAAGCACTGTGTGGATCCTTCTGAAGTATGGATGCCCACCAAAATTTGTCACCTTTCTTTCCCTGCTCCATGACAGTATGGCAAGCAGTGGTTCTCAGTAATGTATCTCTTTGAGGTTAAGATGGGAGTTAAGCAAGTCTGCGTCATTGCTCCATCACTTTTTGATTTTTCATACCACAACACTACCTCTGACCACTAACAAGCTTCCAGTTGGAATAGATCTAAACTACCAAATGGATGGAAAGCTGTTTAGTATCAGCAGACTCTGAGCCAAAACCAAAATCACCCTGTTATGATGCTGTAGTGTGTGGTCATTTGAAGTAGACCTTCAGACAATTTTTGAGCCAAAACCAAAAACACCCTGAACTCAATCATTGAGCTCCAGTATACTTATGATGCTATAGTGTGTGCACATTCGAAGTAGACCTTCAGACAATTTTTGAGGTCTTTATCGAGACACACAAGAAAATGGGACTGACACATAACATTCAGAAGACTAAGGTCCTGCATCAACAAGCTCCTTAATGAGCAGACCCCAGCTCAGGTAATTCAGATTCATGGTGAGAATCCTGTTAAATATCTCCCTTACCTCAGAAGCCATCTCTCACAGAAGGCTGACATCAATGAAGAAATCCAACATTGCCTCAAATGTGCATGTGCAGCTTTCTGATGCCTGAAAAAATGGGTGTTCAAAAATTGCAATATCACATCTGAAACGAGGTTTATGGTTTATCAATAGGGCTGTGCAAAGCTTTGGTCCCTGATTCAGTTTGGTAGAGATTTGGCTGGATTCAGTGACCAAATCTCCAGATCTGAATTGAATCAAAGAACCCTTTAATCTCTCTGAATTGAATTGGAACCCTCCAAATCAATTTGGAGAGTTTCAGAAAGATTTGGTGATTCAGACATAAATACAGCTTTAAATGTTTTTTTCTACATGCCTCTAGGTGCAGGCAGCTCATGAATGCTGAGATGCTGGGGTGGATGAAGCATCCCACAGAAGCATGGGGGTGCTTCCCAGCATGCTCAGCAGCAGACATGAAGCACTTCCGGTCCACTTCCGGGTCTGCCAGAGAGTACGCAGGTGGGCCCCTGTGCTCTCCTGGCTTGGTGACTGGTGCCTCCCGGGCCTAGGGGGGCACCCAGGATCCCCCCCACAGCCAGTCACCAAGCTGGAGGGGTATGGGGGGCCCTCCAGCATGCTCCCCAGTGGACCTGAAAGTACTTCCGGTCCACTTCCAGGTTCACCACTGAGCACATGGGGTGGGGGGGGGTACGCTTCTGTGGGATGCTCCATCTGCCCCAGTATCGTAGTGTTCATGAGCCATGCCTGGTACCTCGAGGTACATAGAAAAAACATTGAAAGCTGTGTCGATGGCCAAATCACTGATTCTCCAAAACAGCATTGAATCTTCCGATTCAGATTCGGCCAAATCGAATCAGGGACAGTGATCTGTCAAATCACTGTCTCTGATTTGGGCTGTATCTGAATTGAATAGGGCCCGTTTTGCACAGCCCTATTTATCAAGCCATTGTGATCCCTAATTTACTGTAGAAAGCTGAGATGTGGACAATGTACAGAAGACACCTCAAGTCACTGGCATGAATGCCATGTGCCCCTGGAGGCTGGCGGGGCACAGCGAGCTCCCGCAGGTGGTGGCAGCGCTGTCAGCTGTGGAACAATGATGGCGGTGAGCAGTGAGCTCCTACAGGCAGCAACAGCAGTGGCAGCCAGCAGCAATTGGAGACTGTCCGCAGATGCTGTCAGTGGTGTCAGCAGCAGAGGTGTGGGGCGGGGGTGAGCAGCAACTGCCTGCAGGCACCACCGGCAGTGTCGGTGGTGCCTTTATGCAGGGGGTGCATTCCCAAGGTCAGAGGGTGTGTGTGCACCCATGTGCACCCCCTACGCATTGTCAGTGGTCATTGGACAAGTACCAACAATGCTGCCTGCAGAATATTTTTGAAATCCAGTGGGAAGACAGATGCATCACCATTAGTGTCTTCTCACAGGCAAGTACCATGAACATTGAGGCATTGATCATCCAACATCAATTTTGCTGGGCTGGCCACATCATCTAGATGTCCAACTCCAGGCTTCCAAGGCAAGTTTTATTCTCCAAGCTCAGTCAAGGATGGGATTCAACACCGATAAGTGCAAAGTGACGCACCTGGGGAGGAACAACCGGCACCATACCTACAGGTTGGGGAACTCCCTTCTTGTCAGTGCAGAGGCAGAAAAGGATCTTGGAGTCATCATTGATGCCAAGATGAACATGGGCCAGCAGTGTGGGGGTGCAGTTAGGAAGGCCAACCATACCTTGTCATGCATCCACAGATGCATCTCGAGCAAGTCCAAGGAGGTGATCCTCCCCCTCTATGCGGCACTGGTCAGGCCGCAGCTGGAGTACTGCATCCAGTTCTGGGTGCCGCACTTCAAGAGGGATGTGGACAACATGGAGAGGGTCCAGAGGAAGGCCACTCGCATGATCAGGGGGCAGCAGGGCAGGCCCTATGAGGAGAGGCTATGGGACCTGAACCTGTTCAGCCTCCAGAAGAGAAGGCCGAGGGGGGATCTAGTGGCCTGTTACAAACTAGTCAGGGGGGATCAGCAGGCACTGGGGAAGCCCCTGTTCCCCCGAGCACTGCCAGGAATGGCCAGGAATAACGGTCACAAGCTGGTAGAGGGTAGATTTAGGCTAGATATCAGAAGGCGCTACTTCACGGTCAGGGCGGCTAGGATCTGGAACCAACTTCCAAGAGAAGTGGTGCTGGCTCCTACCCTGGGGGTCTTTAAGAGGAGGTTAGATGAACACCTTGCTGGGGGTCGTTTGACCCCAGTAATCTTTTCTGCCATGGCAAGGGGTCGGACTAGATGATTTACTCAGGTCCCTTCCAACCCTAGAAACTATGAAACTAAGGTATATGCTGAAGAGGAGGACAGAGAAAATGCTTGAAGGGTATTTTCAAAGCCAACTTGAAAAAATGCAACATCAGTATCAACCTGTGGGAGACTGTCGCCCAGGACTGCCCCAAATGGAGGAAGAGTCTGCTGAAAGGATCTCCGTACTTTGAAGCCTTATGATGAGAACAGGAAATGGAAAAGCAGGAGCAGCAGAAACAGTGTGTTATGGACTGAATCAAGAATCGAGAGCCAATCACCCCACATGGAAACACATGCCTAAGTTGCAGCAGGGTCTGTTGACCCTGAGATAGCCTCGTCAGTCATCTTTGCACCCACGTATAAGACAATGTAATGGGCTGCATGCTGGCAGCCAGGATCAGTTAGCTAGCTGACAACAAGCCACCCATGTAAGGGGCCTCAGCTGGCAGGCAATCAACAGTAATGTGGGAAAGTTGACTGGCAGACTAGATATAAAAGGACAGGGAGAGGAAGTGAGAGGAAAGGATGAAGAGGTGGAAATGTTTGCTTGAAGTAGAAGGACTCCTTAAAGAAAGACTACAGGGTGAGAACTAACCTATGCTGGGGAATGTTTATTTTGGATTGTTTTATATTTGCAACTGAGCCCAGTGCTGCAGATTAACTCAGGGCTTTGAATCGTGTATTGCAAATGGCATGTTTTCTAGATCTCATTCTTCATTCTTCAACATTGTCTTCATTAGTCATTATGGCATATAAATGTCCTAAGGATAATGTACTTTTTAGAAAATTAATTCACAATCCGGCCACTTATAAAACAGATTGTTTTAGATTAGCTGAGATGAAGGATAAAATAGCTTTTAGGGGTTTTTTTCTTTAATTGTCCTACAAATATTGTCCCACAATGCTCCTGTCACTCCTTGTTGACAACAGTTATGTCAAAGTCACTAACTGTAATTGAATACTCAGACTGTCTTGGCTATAAAGTACCTATGCTAACTTTCCAAAAGAGAAATGCAATGCAATAGAAAGTGGTTACTATTGCCTATATATGACTGTAGTCATCAATGTCCCATTTCACTTTTTTATTGTAAATGAAAGCTTTTGTGATCTGGTTTTTGCTATTATACAGAGGGCATCCTGGAAGCTTGCTAAGAAAATGTTTAATCTATAAAATGTAATTCATACTAATAGATTCCTAAATACCAAAATATTGTGTTCTTTAAAATAAGTACTTCCCACACAGGAAATATACAATGCGAATATGCATATTTAATAATGCCAGTAGTTTTCCAAAGAAGAAAAGAGGCTTTCCTTTGATTATTCTTTCATATGTACAGCATTTTTAGTTCAACTGCAGCATGCTTTTGTAAGGATAACTGTTTGATTTTGGCCAGGGCTGTCCAACTGATGAACTTGATCTGAGAACATTATTAGAAAAATGTAATTTTATTTAAGCCAGCTTCTTGGCTCTGTGTTTTAGGAGGTTGGCTTCTTTGTCCTTGTAATGCTTTAGTCTCATTATGATGATAAGCACAGGAAAGCAAACATCTGCAGAAAATTTGGTAAAATCTGTGGAAATATTTGTGCTCCAAAGCTTTGTACTTTTTTGCAGAAGGTTTTATTTGTATTTTCCATTCTACTTGGAACCAGTCTTCTATTTTAGTATCAGATAACAGTATATGACACAAAATGAGTCATTCATGTTGTTTATTATATTATGAAACTGAAAGTGCCTTTAAAGCTCTGAACCTTGTTATTTTAAAACAAAAGAAAAACAAGTTGGGAAAATCATACACAAAAGGCCATCACTCCTTGCTAAAAGATGTGAATGTAATCTTGTCCTAATTTCCAAGAAAAGAAACAAATGACTCAAGTTATTCATGTATTCAAAAGAACAAATGATAAGATATTAGACTGAAAATCAAAGAGCCTGATTTTGAAAGAGACCTTGGTTCCATCTTCCTGTTTTGTACTTACCAGTAAAGGTAAGTATTATTTTATGTGTAACCTGACATCACTTATTCTTGAAGCAAATTGTCTCTCTGGTTGCCATTTGACATGCACAAACATAAATAATATCAGTTGAGCCAAGTGAATAAGTTTCTTTTAGACTGGGTGCTGTTTTTGTCTGAGAGAAGAATATCTGTATAACAAAGTTGCTCCAGTTTAGCTAAATTGTTGTAACATTAGGCAAATTATATATGTAACAAGGTCTAAATTAACTCAGTTAAACAAGTGCAAGTTCGCCTGATTATGGAGAGCACATATATTTGAAATCTATTCCTAATTTCTCAAAATTCACATTTTCCCCAGCTTTATGGAATTCCTATTTCCCCAAGTAAACTGGAAAAAATCATATAGCTGAAATCTCATTTTGGCAAAAGGGAAAACTGGGGGGAGGGGAGGGGCAGTAGGCAGTCAAATACTGCAGGTCCTGGATATACTACAAGAGCATTGGTCAGTAGACAGACTGACAGGCAGACAGTGATGTAACAAGCTGGAATTCTCCCTGGCAGGGTACAGACATAACAACTGCATCCCTGTTCAACGATACAGATATAAGCTGTTATGATTCCACCTGAGCCAGCATGGCTGGCAGGGGGGGGCTTCACCCCTACACTGCCTGGCCTGGCTGGCCAGTATACCCCTCAGCCCTACCGCCTGCCAGCAGCCATCTGTCTGGGAATGGGGAGAGCAGAGTCCCCTACCATGCAGGGCTCCCAGCTATGCTGACTCAGGTCTGGACGTGCCAGGTCCATGTAGTGGCAGCCTAGTTCAGAAGTTCAGTAGACCAATCTAATCTAAATCACTTCAGTGTGATATTACATTCATTCAAGTCTGTCTTAGACCAGGTTCTTCCAATTTAAACCAGTCTATGCATGCTAACCTTCTGTACTGTTACAGGTTTAGACTGGTTTTCAGCCACTTATACTGGATTATGTGTAATGTCTGTACCTGGCCTAGATGCCTGGTATTTTCTTTCAGTGACAATACTTTAATTCTATAGTCAAGTAATCTCTTAGTCTTCTGTCTCATAACCTATGTGAATCAAGGCCCTTAGGTCTCTCATAAGCTATTTTCTCCAGCCACTGAATATTCTTTGTGGTTCCTTTTGGTATCCTCCTCACATTTTTAAAAGGTGTTGAAATTTTGGACACCAGAACTGTAAACTGTATGAAATATTGTGGTATTCATCTGATTCATGCTGTATACAGAAGTATAGCAATCCTTTGCTCTTTACTGTCTTGTTGATACCTCCAAAGGTCACGGATGACTACTTTTTGAGATCAGTCACTTAGCTAGTTGTTATCTATTCAGTGTGCGCTTTAGCATACAGATGCTCATAGATTTGGAGTTATTTCAAAAGAGGAATGTTTCAAAAGGGCAGCAAACATAACATTTCATTGGCTACATGTGGACAAGCTGCTACTGTTAAAAAATGTAGGAAGCCTGCACCAACTCAAGTTATAGAGGTTTTGCTACATTTGCATTGTTCCCAGTTTGTCCATATGAAACAATTAAAATGTAATAGCCATTGTTCTTTTGAAATGGCTTCAAATGTATGTGTGTCTGTAACCTTATAGTAGTATAACTAAGGATGCGCAAGCAGGACACTTCTCTTGGTATCAACAGAAGGGGCACAATATTGGTGGCTGCCACCACTGTTAGCCTGATTGCTGCCACTGTGCTGACTACCAAGGCACAAAAACTGCTTGTTACACCTCTGTTGCTTTAATGACACTGTATATTGTATATCTCAGAATATCCCATGGTACTAAGTCACACAACTTACAAAAGTCTAAAACGACTACATTTATACAGTGCCTGCTATTAGCTAAATTTGCAGTCTCTTAAAAAAATGAAATCAGGTTTTCTCAACAAGATCTTTTTAGTATATATTATATCAACTGGTTTTAATTATAATCCTATCCTGTACTTTATCAGTTGTATCCAATTGAACCAGCTTCTTAATTATTTTGCCCAGGACTGATGTTAACCTAATTGTCCTATAGTTGTCTGAGTCTTCCTTCTTATCCTTTTGGGTATTGGTAATTATCTACTTACACCAAGGTTGCAGGTTTGATCCCTCTATGGGGCACAGGACCTTTCCTGCCTCAGGCAGGGGGTTGGACAAGATGACCTCTTGAGGTCCCTTCCAGCCCTACTTCTCTATGATTTCTCTGATTAGCACTCTTTCAGGCATCTGGAATTTCCTCATTATTTCAAGATGAACATCAGCAAGCTAGAGAGCTCCTCAGATATCTCTTTACTCACTCCTCGGTGCCAGTTATCTGGACCTGCTGATTTAAAATAATAAAATTTCGCTTGATAGAGAATTGAATACTGATGGATTGGGAAGGTACTCTGTCGTCCTTCTCATATGGTACAAGCCTATCATTCTATTTCTTTCCAAATAAAGAACAGACACATTTATTGAATACTCTTGCCTCTTCTGTATCATTATTTTTACCATACCCAGGTGATAATATAAATGTTGATAGAGAAGAGGCAAATCATACTGGGATAAAATAAAACTAAAAGCAATTTTTTTCAGGCTGCATTGAAACTTTTTCAGTCATTTTGTATCCTTCTTACAACATGTTTCATTAGAATTTCTGATTTATGTGTTGAGGACCACTATTACATTAATTCAGGTTGTTCTGTTATTTTTAGATGAATTTGTTGATGTAAATTTTACGATTAAATTTGCATCAATCTATTTTGTCTTCCAGATTCCTGTCTCAGTGACACAGATAAGTTCAGCCAACCACCCAGTGAAAGTGGGACTCTCGGATGCGTTTGTGGTGGTGCATAGGATTCAGCAAATTCCCAGTATGTAGAATGTAGTGGTGTGTGTCACTATGGAGGTGGGGAAACCGATTTAAGGAGTTTGCATACAGAGTGATTTAAAAGAACAAGAAATCATTTAGCTAATTCTAGCTTGTTAATTCAAATGTAATTGTATTTGGTTTATAGCTCCTACTCTGGTTTTCTGTTTCATAGTTTCTTGTAAGCTTAAGTAAACTTAAGTAAATAAAATTAAATGGTTAGGCAAATGAAGTAAAATTAAACCATTAACCAATATAATTTTGTTTTTGATAAGATATTCCAATTTAGTTGCTGGAATAAATTTTTTAGTAAAACTGAAGAAGTAACAGAGGATCCCTCTGCACCCAAGTGAAAAAGAGAAAAGTTGTCTAAATGGACAGTCCTTCTTAATGTACACCATATTCTAAATGTCAAATACCTAATACCTTTCAGTGTGGGTGAAAAAAAAGGATTTAGGAATTAACAAGTGTCTTGAGTTCACATAATCTTGTCACCATAACACAGTTAGAATTTTTATTTTCTCTGAGGTTTTATACATTATAAATGGATTTACATAAAATTAAAAATAGTCATCCCCTGTTACTTTATTATGGCTGTTTACATACATGGTCCTTGCTCTTTCAGTTCTAGAGTTGCCTCCTTATGGATTCCAATGCACACTCAGTTTTCCAACTCCTTAGGAAAGTACACGTGTATGTGTGTGTTTGCATCTGCACTTCGAGGCAAATTGCTAGGTTCACCATATGGAAGTCCCATGATAGCAGGCAGTGTTTGGGAGGGAACTGCTTGGCAACCTAAAACTTTCTCTTGTCCTGTGGTCTCACCACAAAGTTCCCACAGTGGGTGCTGCAGAGAGGTGTAAGCCACAGTGAAAACTGTTGTAGACTGAGCTGATTCAACTCATCCCCAAGGCAACCTGTGGAGTAGGCTCATGTGGAAATTAAGGCTGCCTTCATCAGTCAGAATATCCTGTCTATTCCTGCACTTGCAGGGGCAATTGTGAACTAAATCTATCACAATTAAATCTATCACAATGAAAAATGATATCATAAGGAATTGGGCAGAATGTTTTATCAAAACATTTTGATATGTTTTACAAAGATGATTATGTGTTTTTATTCACACTGTACTTTTTATGGTGCAGAGTAGTTAATAACCTCCCAGTTGGAGTAAATAAGGACTACAAGTGCTCCCTGCTTCTTGGGATAAGCCCTAAAGGCTTTATCCAATATCTTTCATGTTGGCTGAACCAGTTCAGTTTATCTGGCTCCAGACTAACAGTGTAAGGGCCAAATTCAATTTGATTTGTTAAGTACCTCAATAGCACCTTAGTGTTTAGTCACTGAAGTTCCAAAGACAGATTTAAATCAGCCCTGCTCCACCACCCACAAAAATCATTAGACACCTTTATTTTCCCTTCAGCTCCCAACATGCTTATATTAAAGCTTCTATGAATGTTTGAAAGTATTGCAGATGGTACTGCCAGATGTACCATGATCCCTAATGTCCCTAATGCTTGTCTGAGCTCTTTTGGAATTCATACTGTTGCTAAACCTTTGGAGAGATGTCTGCCAGTGGATAAAGCTTGAATACGCTTAACTTGCATTGACAGCAGCGAATGCTGCTCAAAAATCACAACAGTGAATAGTTATTCACCTTTGTCCAATATCTTAGTGGTTAGAGCCTTGTCCAGGAAACGGGAGACTTATATTTCCCATGTCCCAGGAGAATGTCCTAACTTTGCCATACTATCAAAGAGGCTCTGTGCCTCTTATTGATGCTAGACCAGTGGACAGCAAAGAGTACCAGGACCAAGGGGTGAGAAAAAAGAAAGCAAAAACCATGATTGTAACTCTAAATTATAGTGTCCCTGCTGCCAGGATTAGTTGCATGTTATAACCAATGACTTTGTATGCTAAAATGCCCCTGGAAGCAGGGATCAGAACCCTAGACTTCCCTCTCCAAAGGGAGTTCTCTTATCACTGGGAGATAACACACACCCTTTTGCTCACTCTCTTTCTGGTACCATGAATCTTGCCTTATTGGCTGCTCAGTTTCAACCCCATCCAGCCTAATTCATCTCCCAGGAAGGGTAAGATGTGGCAAGCCTAAAGAATCATAGAAAATTAGGGTTGGAAGGGACCTCAGGAGGTCATCTAGTCCAACTGCCTGCTCAAAGCAGCACCATCCCCAAGTAGATCATTCCAGCCAGGGCTTTATCGAACCAGGCCTTAAAAACTTCCAAGGATGGAGGTTCAATCACCTTTCTAGGTAACCCACTCCAGTGCTTCACCAGCTTCCTAGTGAGAAAATGTTTATTAACATCCAGCCTAAACTACTGTTGCTGCAACTTGAGACCATTGCTCCTTATTCTGTCATCTACCACAACTGATAACAGCCTAGTTCCATCCTCTTTGGAACCACCCTTCAGATAGTTAAAGGCTGCTATCAAATCAAATCTTCTCTTCTGAAGACTAAATAAGCCCAGTTCTCTCAGCCTGTCCTCAGAAGTCATGTGCCCCATCCCTGAACCACTTTCATTGCTCTATGCTAGACTGTCTCCAACTTGTTTACTACAGCTGTGTGAACCTTCAGTCACTGATTCAATTCAGCAGAGATTTGGCTTGCTTTGGTGGCCAAATCTCTGAATCTGAATTGAATCAGGAGACTCTTTAATCTCTCCACATCGAATTGGAACCCTCCAAATCAATTTGGAAAGAGTTGGCGATTCAGACGAAGGCACAGCTTTAAATGTTTTTTCTGCATACCTCTAGATAGCAGGCAGCTCATGAATGTTGTGATGCTGGGGCAGATGGAGCATCCCACAAAAGCATGGGGGGGTCATAAACATGCTCAGCAGCAGACCTGGAATTGAACCAGAAGTACTTCCAATCCACTTCCGGGTCTGCCAGGGAGTGCACTGGGGAGCCCCTCTGCACTCCGCCTAGCTTGGCAACTGGTGCCTCTGGGGTCTGGGGGGGCACCTGGGGTCCTCCCCTGGCTGATCACCAAGCTGGGGGGTACACGGGGGGGCGGGGCCAGTGTGCTTCCCAGCAGACCTGGAAGTTCTTCCGGTCCACTTCTGAGTTCACCACCAAGCATGCAGGGCGGGGGGAAGGGAGGAGCACACTTCTGTGGGATGCTCCATCCGCCCCAGTATCGCAGCATTCATGAGCCATGCCTGGTACCTGCAGGTATGTAGACAAACATTTAAGGCTGTGTCTGTGGCTGAATCACTGATTCTCCAAATCAGCATCTTCTAGCTAAAGGGGAGGCGTACACCCAATGGAAGGGAGGGGCCATCACCAAGGAGGACTATACTGCAATTGCTCCGAGATGCAGGGGGGCAGTCAGGAAGGCCAAGGCGGAGACGGAACTGGGACTAGCTACCCGGATCAAGGACAACAAGAAGACCTTTTTTAAATACATAGGGAGCACAAAGAAGGTACCGGGTAATGTGGGGCCCCTGCAACACACGCTAGAAAATTTGGTCGTCACACCAGATGACAAAGCTAACCTATTTAACGACTTCTTTGCCTCCATTTTCCTAAGCAGGGACCAAATCAGCCCCCCCACTGGACCCCCCTCAGGCCCCAGGGAAGACGCACCTAGGCCAAGGGTCAATGAGGATCTAATCAGGGAACTTCTGGAGGGACTGGACATATTTAAATCAACTGGTCCGGACGATCTCTACCCCAGAGTGCTGAGGGAATTAGCTGAGGTCATTGCGGGACCCCTGGCACGGCTTTACGAGCACTCATGGTGCTCTGGTGTGGTACCAGAGGACTGGAAGAGAACCAATGTGGTTCCCATCTTCAAAAAAGGGAGGAAGGAGGACCCAGGAAACTATAGGCCAATTAGTCTTACCTCAATCCTGGGTAAGCTTTTTGAGAGAATTATTCTGGCACATGTCCACGAGGGGCCAGCAGGGGAGATTATGCTTAGGGGCAACCAACACGGGTTCATTAGAGGCAGGTCCTGTCAGACCAACCTGGTGGCCTTCTACGACCAGGTCACCAAATCCTTAGATGCAGGGGTAGCAGTGGACATAGTCTTTCTGGACTTTCGGAAGGCCTTCGACACTGTCTCTCACCCTGTTCTCATTAAGAAACTGGGGGACTGTGGTGTCGACACCCACACAGTCAAATGGGTCACCAACTGGCTGGAGGGCCGCACCCAGAGAGTGGTGGTGGATGGGTCATTTTCGACCTGGAGGGATGTGGGCAGTGGGGTCCCCCAGGGCTCGGTCCTCGGGCCCGCACTGTTCAACATCTTCATCAGTGACTTGGACGAGGGGGTAAAAAGCACCCTGTTCAAATTTGCTGATGACACTAAGATGTGGGGGGATGTGGGCACGCTAGAAGGGAGGAATAGGCTGCAATCGGACCTAGACAGGTTACAGGGGTGGGCGGATGAGAATAGGATGGGATTCAACACCGACAAGTGCAAGGTGATGCACCTGGGGAGGAAGAACCAGCAGCATACCTACAGGCTGGGGAACTCCCTTCTTATCAGTACAGAGGCAGAAAAGGATCTTGGAGTCATCATTGATGCCAAGATGAACATGGGCCAGCAGTGTGGGGATGCAGTCAGGAAGGCCAACCGCACCTTGTCATGCATCCACAGATGCATCTCGAGCAGGTCCAAGGAGGTGATCCTCCCCCTCTATGCGGCACTGGTCAGGCCACAGCTGGAGTACTGCGTCCAGTTCTGGGCACCGCACTTCAAGAGGGATGTGGACAACATGGAGAGGGTCCAGAGGAGGGCCACTCGCATGATCAGGGGGCAGCAGGGCAGACCCTACGAGGAGAGGCTACGGGACCTGAACCTGTTCAGCCTCCACAAGAGAAGGCTGAGGGGGGATCTAGTGGCCTGTTACAAACTAGTCAGGGGGGATCAGCAGGCACTGGGGAAGCCCCTGTTTCCCCGAGCACTGCCAGGAGTGACCAGGAATAACGGTCACAAGCTGGTAGAGGGTAGATTTAGGCTAGATATCAGGAGGCGCTACTTCACGGTCAGGGCAGCTAGGATCTGGAACCAACTTCCAAGCGAAGTGGTGCTGGCTTCTACCCTGGGGGTCTTTAAGACAAGGCTAGATAATCACATTGCTTGGGTCGTTTGTCCCCAGTACTCTTTCCTGCCATGACAGGGGGTCGGACTTGATTTGCTTAGGTCCCTTTCGACCCTACTAACTATGAAACTATCAAATCTTCAGTTTCGGATTCAGCTGAATTGAATTGGGGACAGTGATCCGAATCAATGAATCGAATCACTGTTCCTGATTCACGCCAAATTTGAATAGAATAGGGTCCATTTCACACACCCCTTCTGTCCACATCCTTTCTGTAGTGGGGTGTCCCAAAACTGGACACAGTGTTCCAGATGTGGTCTCACCAGTGCAGAATAGAGGGGAGTAATTGCTTCTGTCAATCTGCTGGGAACACTCCTACTAATGCAGCCCAGTATGCTATTAGCCTTCTTGGCAACAAGGACACTGCTGACTTGGATCCATTGTATTGTCCACTGTAACTCACAGGTCCTTTTTTGCACAGCTGCTGCTTAGTCAGTTAGGCTCAAACCTGTATCGGTGCATGGGGTTTTTCCATCTTAAGTGCAGGACTTTGCACTTGTCCTTACTGAACCTCATGCGATTTCTTTTGGCCCAGTCTTCCAATTTGTAGAGGTCACTGTGAATCGTAGCCCTACCCGCCAGTGTATCTGTTACACCCCCCCAGCTTGGTGTCATCCCCAAATTTGCTGAGGGTATACTCCATCCCATCTTCCAGATCATTAAAGAAGATATTGAACAAAACCACCCCCTGGGGCACTCCACTTGATTCTGGCTACCAACTAGATATTGAGCCACTGATCACTACCTGGGGAGCCTGATGATCCAGCCAGCTTTCAGTCTACCTTACAGTCTGTTCATCCAACCCATACTTCCTTACCTTGCTTGCAACAATGCTGTGGGAAATGGTATCAAAAGCCTTGCTAAACTCAAGGTATATCACATCCAATTCTTTCCCCACATCCACATAGGCAGTAATCTCATCATAGAAGGCAATCAATTTGGTCAGGCCTGATTTGCTCTTGGTGAATCCACACTAACTGTTTCTGATCACTTTCTTTTCCTCCAAGTGCTTAGAAATGAATTCTTTGATGACCTGCATCATGATTTTTCTAGATTCCATTTTGATAGCTTCCTTTCCACACCATTTTAGGAAGTACTGCTTTAATTTATTCACTTTCATGAGAATCCTATTTTGTAAAGAGTAAGAACCTTGGTAACTTGTTTCCTCTCAATTTGCAATTTATATCATAGGTAGTATCATTCAAAGGAATAGCCAATTTGCAGTCAAAATTTCCTGAAGCCAAATAATTCTTCTGACAAAACAAATTTATATTAGTATGTGCAGGCAATATGATACTATCCTGACAGCAGTGTTAAATAATCTTAGTCCATAGAGCGCCAATGTTAGCTGCTCTTTAAATATGCATATTCATGCATTCTTGTCTTTCAGAGGTGTTAAATCAACCATAGCTCCAGTCAATTACTGCAAAAGTGAAATGAAAGGGTAGTTGTTTTACTGTATTTGTTGATTTTTGAAGACACAGAAGGAATCTAAATTGCTGCTTCTTTTGTCCCTGAAGAAGATGCAGATATTCTCACATGAGTGCGTTAGTTCTCATCTGATACTGTCCCTAAGACTATGCAATCAACTTAAGATAAAAGCCTTTCTCTATAGCTATATTGTCCTGAGGAGCTATTCAACAAAACCCGTTATATATCAATTGAGATCTGCTGTATATTTTATACAATGTATATTTTATATTTAAAAGAAAGCATATTTTTAATTGTTACAGGGTGTAGGTTGTAGCCGTGTTGCTCTAAGAACACGGGCAGACAAGGTTCTTTGGGTGAATTTGAAATCCTTTATTAGACCAACTTAAATAGTTGGAAAAAGAAATGTTGGCAAGCTTTCGGGTTAAAAAAACCCTTCATCAGGCTGAGGAAGTCTCTGCAGTTGATGTGTGCTCTTCCTGTGTGGAATGAATAGTAAAGAAGCCAGAGGCTGGGCTGGTATGCATGTGAGACAGGCAGTCAGTGAAGATGTAAACTGAGGAGTCAGTAGGTGAGACAGCCTTCACTGATTGCCTTCACTCACTTTACATCTTCACTGACTGCCTGTCTCACATGCATACCAAGCTAGCCTCTGGCTTTTTTTACTATTCATTCCACCCAGGAAGAGCACACACCAAGTGCAGAGACTTCCTCAGCCTGATGAAGGGTTTTTAACCCAAAAGCTTGCCAAAAAAATTTTTTTGAACTATTTAAGTTGGTCTAATAAAAGATATCAGGTTCACCCAAAGAACCTCACCTGTCTATTTTTAATTGTAGTATTTTTTGTGAAACCATATTTCTCATTCATATTTTATAGTCGTACTACACAGGGATCTAAGCTGGGTTTTTGTCCTTAATCAGGTATTCTACATTATATTCTCTTGGAATTCCTCTGGAGATTCCTCATCCAGTACTTCAAGGATAGGTCTTCAGACCAATCTTGTTTACAAAATGCATTAGTGGCTTAAGCAGTTAAAGGAGGAGTATACTAACTGAATTTGCAGGTGACATAAGGGTGGGAAGCATGTCAAGTACAGAGGAAGAACAGGGTATCATATGGGATGAACTGGATGCCCAAGGTCTGAAGTCATAGCTATAGGATGAAATTAAGCAGTACAAGTTACAATATTATGTTCTGCGAATATCAAGAATTTATGCTAAGTTGGAAAGAGACCAGTTGGAAGTGACAGAGGAAAAGAAAGACTGGAGTGTATTTATTAACAGGATAACTATGAGCCAGGAATGCAATGAGTCCATGAAAAATGCACATACAATCCTAGACTGTATGAGGTGAGATTTCCAGTAGAAATAAGGAAACATTAACGTAAAGATCAGATCTCACCTGTACAATTCTGCAACCTATATTGAAGAAATCATTCAAACTGCATTGGCAGGGAAGAGCCAGGGGGGTGTGGTGGGGGAGATGTGTATGTATGTGTGTGATGGATGTGTATGGTGGGGTCTGGGATGTGTTGGTGTGTGTGTGGTAGGGTGTGGGGAGCTGTGGGGGGATCTGGGGGGGTGTGGCCATTTGTGGAGCAGCATAGTGTATGTTGGCGGGTTGTGTATATGTGGGGGGGATGTGGGGACAGGGTGTGGCTATGTGGGGTGTGAGGGAGAGTGGGGGTGAGTGTGAGGACCCCACACACATTTCCCCCATGGTATAGCAGGAGATGGGGCACTCAGGGCACAGGCCCCCAGTGGGGTGTGGCTCTGGCCAGTGCTGCACATTGCAGCAAGGAGTGCAGCCTCCCCTGAACAGTCATTATTGCCAGTGCTCACTGCCACTCATTCACAGCTCCTGCACTCACACAGCATGAGAAGGAAGCCCTGCATGCTAGAGCCAGCTGCTTTCCCTGGTGGGGCTGCTCAGCAGGAAAGAGAAGCCCCAGGTAACTTCCCCTGGGGGGCGGGGAAGGCAGCTGGGTTTACCAGCTGAGGTTTCTCTCCACTTCTGCACAGCTCTAGTAGGAAAGGCAGCTGGCTCCAGCATGCAGGGCTTCCTTCCCGTGCCCCTGTGTGTGAGTGGCAGGAAGCACAGGCAATACATACTGCCTAGTGGAGGCTGCACCCCTCACTGCAATGTGCAGTGATGGCTGGAGCTGTGCCCTGCCGGGCACCTGTGCCCCAAGCACCCCACCTGCTGCTGCCCCTTCCTGCCAGGGCTGCGTGCCATGGAAGGAGTGTATGGAGGGTCCCCATAAACCCCATCCTCCCTCACACTCACACACTGCCCACCCAAGCTCCACACTGCCATCACCTCCCCTGGGCACAGGCTCTATGCTGCCATCAGCCCCAGCCCCTTGCTCAGTGCTCCTGCCCAGCTGCAGCCCTGCCCCTGCCTCTTCCCTATGTGCTGTGTGGAGACAGCAGTAGACCAGGGAAGCAGAGCAGGCCCCTGGGGCTGCAGCAGCCCCACGCGGAAGCTGCCTGCTGTCTGGGCTTTCCTCCCATGAGCATGGGAGCAAGGCAATAGAGTATGTTTGGGGCTGTGTGTACATGTGGGTGCCTCACTCCCATCCTCATGGGTGGAAAGACTGGGTGGGACACAATTTGTTGGTGGGTGCTGCAGCCTGGATGAAAGTGCGTGGTGGGCCAGATCCAGCCCACAGGCCATATTTTGCCCACCCCTGGTCTAGGGTCAAGTCTTTAAGAAATGTGAGGTGACCTTCACTTAACGAAGATGTGTACTCAGGTATATAATAAAAACCATTCCAGATGTTGTCTCATCAGTGGATGCTAATTCAAAAGTGAAATTCCCTTGACTACAAGCTGAATATTTTATTTGGTTCATGTCACCTCCTCTTTCATAAAAGAGTTAATTCTTTGGTGGCTCCTAAACCATAGGCAACTGCTAATCTACATTTGATATTATCCACTTGGGTCACATGTTTTGTCTTGAACAACTATCTTTGGTATGTTGGCTATTTTTGGCATAATTTTTTGATAATAATCTATTTTGGGCTAATAAGACTATTTTTTTTTAAAACTAATTGGAAAGTCAACTGGAAAAAACAGACACACTGGCACACGGCTACACTTTGTGAGTCACTGTGAATATTTCTCTATACCAGGCATTTTACAGAACTACATCTGGTTCACATGTTTGTTTTTCATTTCCTGCTCCCTGAAATAAAATGAAAATCAAAAGTATTTTCAGAGTCTTAGTGAGACTAGCAATCAGGACTCACAGTAGAGATGATATCTTTTATTAGACCAACAAGATATTTGGGGAAAAAATTCTTTAATTGAAAGCTTTTGGGCACAAAAACCCTTCATCAGGCATTGGCAAAAAGATTGTAAAAGTTCTCCTGGGTAGAAATGAAAGTTCATATTTCATAGGATTTCTCAGAGAAGTCAACAGAGGAAAACTCCTCTGGGTAGTCAGTTTGTAGCTGCTATGGAGTCTCTCACCTCTTGTGAGGTTCTGTGGTGATGCAGATTACTTTGAAACATGGCAGGAGCAGTGTCTTTCTGCTTGGGAAAATATGAAGATTTCATTTTAAAAATTGGCTAAAATTCAATATCTTCCATGTGTCAGGTATCCAGGTCGTAGCCGTATTTGTCTAGAGGAAAAAGCAATCAGGATGCTTAGTAGAGTTGATATTTTTTATTAGACCAACAAGATTTTTGCAAAAAAATTCTTTAATTGCAAGCTTTCGGACACAAATACCCTTCATCAAGCATTGGAGAAAAGATTGTAAAAGTGAGACAATATCTTTTTTTAAAGTTCATAGCTGTATGTTCATTGACTAAAGTATGCAATGCAGGATTCCAGAGGGGCCTGATGGTAAAATAGTTATCTTCCATTTGCCTCTACGATTGCCCAGCTAGTGAACATGACCTTAAAGGCATGTTTTTCAGACGTTCCGAATAGCTGAAGCTCCCATTCACTTTAATTAGAATTGTGCGTACTCAGCACTTCTGAAAATCTGGCTCAAGCATAGGGCCCTCCTTCTTACCAGAGTCAGCTTAGAACTAGTTCTTGGATCCTTTAACCACTGGTTAACAGGGGAAAACAGCTGAATTTTGTAAATACTTTACAAAATAATTTAACTACAAAGCCAGGCATAAACTGTTTAATTAATTTTGATAAAGAAGAAATGAATGAAACATGCCTCTGACAATCTGATTTGGAGACATTTCATTTTTGTTATGGGTGGTTATTTCACTAAAAATGTATTTGATCAATATAAAATAGGGATGGTTTATAAGAACTGGAAGCAAACCCAAATAACTGTTTTTCTCCATAGAGAATTCTTAGAATGGCTGAGGTAAACTCTCAAACACTAAGACAGAATTGAGGTCAATCATTATCTAAAGGGTATATCATTGATATGTTTTAGTTTGCCTGTTAAATATGAGTTAAAGCCATACACAGTTATGTATATATTTTATATATTTTAGGCCTCATTGACAGAAAATTCAACAGGGGAAACAGGCAGTTGAGTTGCTTAGCTTTAATTCACTTGTTTTTTCTTATGTAACCCTTCTGCCAAGAACCAGCTGGCAGCAGCAAGGGCCAGGTTCAATTTTGGGATATAAATTTATTTTACCTTGGCTCAAGCCCCCACCCAAAGAACCTGGGAAACACTGAATAAATTACTAGGGTATCCCGCATAAACAAAACACCGTCCTCGCAAGCAGTGTAAACACAGAGGATAAATGTATTGCTGAAAACAAAGGCAAACAAAACAAAGAAAGCACTAAATACAATTTAAAACACTACCAACTACAGCACTGTCTTGGGGAGGCTTCACCGATGCCTGGGCAGTCTGGGACTTGGGGCTCACCCAAAAGGCAATTCCAGGGTTTTGTACCCTTGTACCTGCCCTTCAGCAATGGGCTGGAGAGGGGGCTTCACTGGAGAGTCCTTTGAGCTGCTCCTTGTATTCGCTGGGCTGTGGGAAGCTGCTACAGAGCGTGGGTCCTTCTGTGTTGCAAGGGGACCCTCATTGCTTCCTGCCACCCTGTAGGGCAATCCCCACTTCCATGTGGTGGCCTTGAGGCTTTCATCCATATGCTGCACCCCTAGTCCTAGTCCCAATCCCAGCTCTGCTGGGCAAAAACTGCAAAAAGAAAACTTTGAAGAAGAGGTCAGGCCTACATCACTGGGCCTGAACTGGGCAGCAAAAGTCGGCCAGGCCTGAAACACCAAATCTGCAGAGACAGCACAGGGAAAAAAGGCTCAGGCCTATGACTGCAGCCCAGACAACCAGTCTCAGCACTACCCCATGCTCAGACAATACAATTACAAAACAGAGGGGGCCAGACGCCTTTAGCCAGTAACTGCCAGGACCCATTCCTGGGCAGCTGCTTCAGTGATTAACATGCCCATGGTGTTAACCCCACTTTAAAAAAAGAAAAGGGGGGGGGGAGGGAGGAGGAAATGGGACACTCAAACTCCAAAACAGACTTTCTCTCCATCTACCTGAAGTTTTCCCTTCAAATAGTGTTTGCTTGCCTCTCTAGTGAAGAGGGGGGGAGATCAGAGACCAGGGGGAGACCTCCCCCATACGGAGTAGGCTTTCTGGCTCGCAATATTGCTGTGCAGCTCTCAGCAGGCCAATGAATAAGAGCCCCAGAACTTTAGTGAGTTGTTCTTATATACCCAGTGTGACCTCACTCAAGTCTTGTCCAATCAAGGAGGGGTACATTTTAGTTTTTCCCCCCACCAATTTGCCTGAATAATCCCCTGCTTCCTTTGGCTAATGAGGCCAGAGGATTTAACATATTTTCCCCAGAAAGAGGCTCTAGCTTGCCATGTGCTGAGCACATGGCAGAACAACAGGGGCCCATATCAAAACACACAAAACACAGTATACAATCCAGAGTGTGTGAGGGGAGGGGTGTTACATTTATAAAACAAAACATTAAAAAGTGATGCATTTATTGATAGGTCAAGCTTGGAAAGCAATTCCAATAATGCCAACACTTTGAATACGTCTATGACTTCTGCAGGCACTATATTGTTATTAATATGCATTTCTTACTCTTTTCCACAAAGTAGTTCCACTTTGCTCTCTTCCTACAGAAGAATGTATCTATTAGAACTGTCTTAGGATTTTCCCCATTACTACTGGAAGGAAGAGTAAATAGGAAGATGTGTGATTTGGGTAGGTGGGCTTTTTGTTTAACTGCTTTTTTTTGTGAGGTGTTTATATTGTTCCATTATTATTGGTTTAATATTAAAAATAAACTTTTAGTACCCTGCCAAATGCTGTGCAGTATGGTTGCTGCATTCTACCACACGCATGCTTGCAATTCAAGCATGACTCTATATGCATATGTTCGTAGTCTGGGAGCACTTTGGCAATATTTAAACCTAAGAACATTATTATTTATTATAACGAAGTTACTTACCTACTTCGGCAAGTTTTCTATCTGTTTTCCTTTATCGTCTTCACTATGCTAACTATTAGCTCACTGCTCTTTACTGCCACTGACTTTTCAAAGGTTCTTATTTTTCTCTTCTTTGTAAAACCAGCCCTTCCTCTCCATTCCTAAACCTTCCTCAGTTCTTCAAACTTTACTACCTCCATTCTTCTGACTCTCAAGCTCCAACACTCTGCTCCTAAATTCCCTCTAACTTCTCCTTTCTCTTCCCCCCCATACCTTCCTATTCCTCTTTTAGTTATATTAATTTGCTCCTGATTAAAATGAAAAAACGTCATGTTCAGCAATAGAAAACTTAGCAAATCTCAACCCTGCTTATAGGCAGTATTTCATAGGTCCCCTGGCAGACATCGCTTTTTTCATGCAGTATATGTGAGTATGATGCAACGAATGGTCCATACATTAAACCAGGGGGTTGCTGGATGAAAGTGGTAGATCAGCTGTATAATAGTTGCTGGATGAAACAGCAACTTCCTTGTGGCATGGAAGTACCTTGCAATAATTTTAAAGTATGTTCTGGAATGTTAACAATTTGTCGTGCAATACTTGTCTCATGTAAAATGTAACAAATGCAAAGTTTGCCAGGGGCCTAAGAGAACAAATTTCAGTGGTAAAATGATGTTAAATGTTGATTTTTTTCACACAACATACTGCTGGGTTCCTAGACTTCCTATTGCAACTCTCTGTGATGAAGTATCATAGTATTTTCAGACTAGACTCTTGTTATAGCAGGTACAGCTATTTTAGGAAATGTATACTTTGGCAACCTAAGGTTTAATAACACTCTAATTACTCTATGTGTGCAAATCAGAATTGCAGCTTAGTTATTTATTAGTAACATTCCAGTTTCAGCGCAATTAGTGACACTCAATATATAATGTAATTCAAGCACCTATAATTAAGGGATACTTCTGCATGCTAAAACTGGTGAAGATTTTGTTCTGGTTTGTTTACATCAACGAGAGCCTTGAAAGAATTGCATTCCTGAAGTCTCCAGGAAGCATGTCTGCTGTTTGTGTTTTCATGTTCATCAAGCTAAAACACAGCAGCCTTGGTGAAAATGAAGAAACTAATTTCCTACTGCTTTTGCAAGTTTTAATGCCATTTACACCCACATGATTATACAAAGGTTCAAATTCTCAGCACTAACACACTCTAAAGCAGCTCAAACTTTTCCCAGGGGCTTTACTGGCCCCAGCCAGTTTCCAGATTACCAATATGGTCTACTGGTAGTACAAAATATCTTTGTTTCCTGTGCCCAAACCCTAGCTAAGTATAGCTGAGCTGGGCTCACAAATACAAGTAAAGCTTCAAGGAAGTAGAGAATACTGTCTAGTAAATATTTTCCTGGTCAGTTCAACTGTGTCCAGTTTGGGGTGCTGCACTTCAAGAGAAACACAGAGAATCTGGAGAGGGTTTAGAGGAGGGCCACTCACATGATTAGTGGTCTCTGTGAAAGACCCTACGAAGCGAAGTTGAGAGATCTGGATCACTTCAGCCTTTACAAAAGATGGCTGAGGGGTGACCTTGTAGCTGCCTATAAGTTTAGCAGGGGAGGACAGCAGGGAATTGGGGATGCGCTGTTTACCAGAGCGCCCCAGGAAGTAACTAGGAATAATGGGTGCAAACTAATGGAGAGTAGATTTAGGTTAGACATTAGGAAGAATTTTTTTACAGTAAGGGTGGCCAGAATCTGGAACGGGCTGCCAAGACAGGTGATCACCTAACTTGGAGGTCTTCAAGAGGAGGCTTGACAGTCACCTGGGTCGGGTTGTCTGACTTTGGTCCTCTTTCCTGCCAGGGGCAGGGTCTGTTGGGTCCCTTCTGAATCTATAATCTGTGAATCTATAACAGAGCATGTTCTGTTATTGGACATTTTTTCTACGTTACTCATAAAAACATTATTTAGAGTTTAATTTGTTGGTTCAACAATATATGAGTTTAGTGTTTGATCTGCATGTTCTCAACTGATACTCTTCTTTTTGATCATTATGTAAATTTTAAGTGGGATGCAAATTCTTTGAGTGATTTATGACTTTGCAGTGTTGAATAATTTTCAGAGTGATAAAAAAATAAGTTTTGTACAAAACAAATGGGGGTTTTGTTCTTAGTTATAGATCTTCACTTGGGTGTATAGTAGACCAAGGTGGAAATACTCTCTGAAATGGTAGTAGGTTGTAGGGAGCAGCACTTACTGTACTACTAACAGTACCCTGTGGATTTAGTAGTATTGTAGGAAGGTTGTAACCATGATGGACCAGGGAATCTATGAGAAGCAAGATTTGTTTGGTAATATCTTTTTCTGAACTAACTTTGTAATTGAGGGAACTGTAAGACAAGCTTTTACACACAAAATGTCATTCTCCAGGTCTGGGAAAGAAGCAGATACAGCCTAAACTAAACACCAGTTAAAAGAATTACTTTTGTTTAACCCTATTATGCAAATTAAAGTGATCACATTAAACAGGGAAGTGGGTAGTAAACCTATGGTTATCAGAAGTAGTTACAGACCAAGTAAGCAGCAGTTGAAATAAGTAAACCTAATTATGTAATTAGGTTCAAAATGGAGAGAGCCATTATCACCTGTGGAGCTAAATGAGGGTAGGCAAAGGAGAAGTCAGATTATAATGAACCATAACACCATTATCTGTGTTAAGTCGGTGGTTCTTGGAATCCAGTAAAGTTATAGATTTTTGTTCACAAGCTTGTCTTCTGGGGGTATAGTATGCATTTCATGTCTGTTTGTTAATGTTAGTAGGTAACAGCACTAAATTCGGACTCCTTCACATTCTGTAGTAGATGGCTGTCCACCATGGAAGTTAAAAATATGACTGATCCTAAAGCTATACTTGGAGATTGTACTTTGTCACTTAAAGTGAAACTTTGATCGATCTACCAGTTCTACAGAGTGAGATGCTAGTGATGGAAAACTAATTGCTAGATTTAATTGAAGTTTCCCACTGTCGTCTTTATCATTTATCTAATTCACAAACTGTTGGCAATGCGTAATATTTTAAATTTACCTGTCATTCACATAACATGTACCTGATTTTGCTGTTTGTAAACAGGCTATTGTTTTTTCTCCATTACAGTTAAAAACAGATGAAATAGGCATTTTTACAAATGCAAGAACTGCAGTGTCTGGCACTTTGAAAAGCATCTGGTGCTATGTCGCTTGCAGTTGTATAAGCAGTGAAATGCACATCAGCATGCAGAAAATGACAGCGGTCCACTTTTGAATTAAAACGCATAGAAAGTGTTTTAGTTCAAAAGCTCATTGCCTCCATTTTCTTCAAACGGACATGCATTTCGCTGCTTATACAACTACAAGCGATGCAGCGTGGTACACATCAGCTCACATGTGGAGCAGACTTGATTAATCGTATCTGCTCCACTGTGCTGGATCTCCAGCGCATCCAAGCACGAAAATATGTGTATAAATGCCCATGTGAAACACCCATAAGGGTGTTTTTTTCCTTATTTCCCAGCTAGTGATTCTTGCTGATCTGATTCTCTAGGAATCCTCAGTTGAGGAAACCTTTTTATTTCATGAAGATAAATCTAGAAAATGTAAATGAGTGCTTTATCCATGTCTAAGCATGCATGCCAGGAAATATCATTTACTAAATGGTGCATTCTAGTTTGGAAATCCTATGCAAAAAAGATAATTTATATAACAGAAGAAATGCAATCAGATTTTACATCTGTCAGATATGTACATTAAAAACATTTCAGTACCAGTTACGGACCTGACCTTTTAGATATTTTGTAGATGCTTCTGCTACTCTGTTATTACTGCAGTGTCTTTTGAACCCCTTATATTCTTTAGGTAATTTAGTGAATTCTGGCAGTTTTCATTCATGTAATGTTTACATGTCATTATTTCATTTGAAACGACTGTGATAATACTATGGAGAAAATGTGCTATCTAGTATCTTAGACATCTATAATTTACAGATATGCTGCTTAATCCCTTGAAATAACTATTTCAATTGGCCTTGTGACACCACGTTATCTTTCTAGAGATTGGCAACAATGCTGAGAAATATAGTTACCTCAAGAGGTTAATTTTCTCTTCAGCTCTTTAAGCTCAGAATGTATCTGTAGTTTTGTATTCAAAGACAATGCGTTGATATTTTTGAGAGTAACCATTATAAATCAAATAACCATTTGGACCATGTTGTAATGAAACCAGTGAAATGAAGTAGGAACTGTTATTGAAGAATGATAAATTTGGTGGGGGGGTTCAACTTAATATTAGAACAGATAACAAAGATGAAAAGAAAAGTAAAATGTTTCAATAAACATGTTCATGGAAATACTACATGTAGAATTTATCTAATGCACACAAGTACTCAAAAGCTAGGATTTCTTATACTAAGCACTGCCATAGAACATTACATTTTGTGGGTATAAATTGCACCTGTAAAAGGAAAGGTCAAGCCTTGCTCCACCTGCAAAATTACTCCTAAATGGAATGTCCTCTTACCCTGATGAGAAATCAACTAGCATAACATTATCAAATAAAATATTAGTAATTTTTAATAATTATCTACATGTGTCCAAATCTGTTTCACTGGAACTTTGGAAAACTGTGAATGCTAATGTTTTATAAGTCCCACTGGGCATTTAACAGGGTGGACGTGGAATTATTAGAATTATGGTGAATGAATCTGAACTGTTAACCTTTAATAATGAGAGATTGAAGCAGGGTTCATTTAAAGTGCCAATGCCATCATTTGTATTTATGTATTCCTCTACATATTTTTGGACAGAAGGATCAAGATTTCTTTGGAAAAAAATTAAACCCTCCAGCTTTGGCAGGAGTTCATTTCCAACACATTTCCTGATTACTTTGATTTGGCGGGTGCTTCTGTTGAACTAAACATTCTGGGAGAATAAATCTTCCACTGTTGGCAGGAGATCTACTCAACCCCTGCCCAAATTAGCTTCCTCTTGGCAGGTATTCTAGTCCAATGCATTTGGAAGTCTGGACAGGAATCACATTTTCCAGGGTAGATGTCTTGCTTAACCAAGATCTGCCTTATCTCCAATCAAAATGGCTCTGCGGTAATATGCAACTATAATATATAATTTATATATTAGAATATATATAATATGTGTATGACATTAGAATGTATAAATGTACCAATCTAAAAGTCATTAGTGCATGAAAGATAAAATTATAGTAGAAGTCAGTCTCAACTAAACAACTAATTGAGTTAATTAGCATTTTTAAACCTCACAGGGAGTTATATAAAAGTAGCATTGTCTGCTGCCTATGTGTGCTTAAAAGTTTCTGTAGTGAGGGAGAACAGAGAAGCTGTGTGGTGCAGTCATTTTACAAGGAGTCTTGTCAGTAAAGGGCAAAATATCACATGATCTCTCTATACAGCCCCATCTTGGAGCTTGCTTTGCTGCTTTCAGCAGGCATCAACAGATTGCTGTTGACCGCCTGCACTTGGTACTGATAGTAGCACATGCACTTGTCCTTTCGAGGGCTAGCCATACCACTTATCCCAGCAGACTTATTCCATCCAGGCCAATATAGGCTCTCCAGAATAAAAAACAGGCGTCTCTTCTAGTATATCATGTAGAAATTAGTATTTATTGATAAATTACATTTATTTAGAATCATGGAAAATTAGGGCTGGAAGGGACCTCAGGAGTCATCTAGTCCAACCCCCTGCGCAAGGCAGGACCACCCTCAATTATGTCATCCTAACCAAGGCTTTGTATGTATGTCTCCAAGGATGGAGATTCTACAAACTCTCTGGGTAACCTGTATCAGTGCTTTCTTTACTAATCATCGTGATAGGGCTTTTCCTAATATCTAAACTGAAGTTCCCTTGCTTGAGGCCATTGTCCCTTGCTCTGTCGTCTGTCATCACTGAGACCAGTCTAACTTCATCTTCTTTTTAATCACCCTTCAGGTAGCTGAAGGCTGCTATTAAGTCCCACCTTGGCCTTCTCTTCTCCAGACTAAATTGTCCAGTTCTGCCAGCCTGTCTTTGTTACTTTTAATGTAATTTTTTTTCTCTGCATCTAAAAGAAAGTCCTGCAACATCCTGTGCAGAAGTGATGAAAAAAACCTGCTGTATAACTGTGCAGCAGCTAGGGAATCAAACAATATTCCCTAGATTCCTTTTAAGGGTTGACAATAAAAACATGTCCCTCTGATCAGTGAGAGAGATGTCCCATCATACAATGCGGAATGAGTAACACAAACTGCGGAGGAAGCTGCTTAAGTTTGTAACTATCCATATTCCTTTTCCTCTTTTTTTCATCAGCTCAGAAAATCAAATAGACCGAGAAAATCTTTCATCCTTTGCAATCACTCATTTCCCTTCTGGCTTGATCCTTGGAAGTCAAGAAAGGTGCTTGCATTGATTTCAGTGGAAATTTGATCAGCCTTCTGAAAAGGAAATCATCTTGACTTCAAGGCACTTGGAAACAGCCATTATTATTTCAGACCAGAAGTATACTTGAAACCTCTAATTGGCAAATGTTCTGGCCTGCCAATGTGTCTTGAAGTCATGCACTTAATATCTAGAATATTAAGTTCGACCAGAATAAATAATAGGCTATTCAATAGGAAATCAACAATTAATGGTATTTTTCATGTTTCACTTCTGCTTTGGGGTTACCATCATCTAGTGTTTTCAGTCTGTCAAAACAGAACATGTATGGCTTTACAGTGAATTTTCTACCTTGAAATGCTTATGTAGAACCAACCTGTACAAAAATTATACAATCAGCTGCCTTTGGAAAACTATTTGTCTTGGCCCCCTTTACATTTTTATTATTTTGTGATATTAAAAAATATATATTTTAATGCAGTGCAAATACCTCAGTATTAATATGTGAGCTAACCCCCAGCTAACAACATAAATCAAGTGATGAAACCATTTTTGTTTGATGAAACCATTCCTGATACACATGCCTGTTTTGGCAACAAATGAGGTTCCAGGGAGTTCTATAAACCATTAAGCTTGAGAAATATCTGAATTACACTGTAAATATCTTTGCACATAAGCTATAGAAATTCTGCTTAAACAAGTTAATGAGATATGTGAGAACTCAGTCAGCATTTTCAAAGTCTTTATTAGTGAAAAACTCCTGAGCTGTCAGCTCTGATGGTGTTTCAAATGAATCTCTCATTTTTAAGCTAAATTTTCATCCTGGGGAAAAATTGTATGTGTGTTAATACACACACCATTTATTTACAGTAATCAATTATTAAGCATATTGTTTTCTCATGGAGTACAACTTGCAAAATAATAAGTGAAAATGCAGGTTTGTTTTTTCCTCCCTGGCAGATGTCCGTAGAAGAACAATTTATGAGTACCACAGGGTTGAGCTACAGATGTCAAAGATTACCAATCTGTCAGCTGTTGAGATGATACCTCTACCCAGTAAGTAAAATTAAATATAAACAGATGCCAGGTTTGAAAAATGTAGCATTCTTAAATATTTCCCTATAATCTGAGTTTGAAAAACTTCCTTACAGATGAATTGGAGACCACATGTTCTCTTGTATCTCAAATGAGTTTGCAGGTCAGGGTCCTACAATTTTCAGTAGATCATGAATGATAGCTGTATAGCATTGTTTCCCAAAATCATCATGTCTCTTGTAAGTTTTTGTTCATGAAAAAGAAGTAATTTTCATGCTCGAGAGTCAAACACAGAAACTTGTATATGTAGCACATCCCATCTCAAAGGAACATCTACAAAAACATCTTGCAATTCATCAACCTTCTTTGTCCAGTGTTAAACAACGTTGTTCAGAAATCTTAGAATCTAAATTGTGAGCTCTAGTACTGTGAGAAATTGAAATGGCTTGCATCCTTTCTCCAATCGAATTACATTACTTGTATGCTTTCCTGTCAGTCTTACTGTCTACATATTATCTAAAGTGAGTCTACCAGAAATGTTAGACCAGAAAGAGAAAACATTTAAGGAAAGCCTTAATACATAACAGTATGCTAAAAATTTTGTAGCTATACTGAAAAGAGGTTTGTGGAAATGGGATTAAATTTACAAATGCAATACAAATTAAATCCTAAAGGTCAAATGTATTTTCTGTGCTTGCATTTGTATAGTATGAGTTGGTAGTCTGTCTTTAATGGGTAACGCTAATAATCTCTGGGCCTTAAATATGCTTTTGGAAAGGATTTATTTTTGATTTGTAAATGTAGTAAGAATTGTTTATAAGATTAATGTGTGTATTGATTTTTATTTATTTATCTGTCTCCCAGCCTGTCTCCAATTTAACAGCTGTGGTCCATGTGTCACTGCCCAGATTGGCTTCAACTGCAGCTGGTGTAATAAACTCCAAAGGTAAGCCATAAGTTTTGAGCAAACCAGTGTTCAGATTTCAATCCAAATAATGTTTGACCTGATATGATGCAGTGCACAGGAGGGGTTTTTATTAGCAAATCTTACTGGCAGAAGAAAATCCAGGGGAATATTTTTGGCATTTTAATTCATGGAATCTGAAGCATGGGCTTACAATGGAGTTCAGTGGCTCCAGTCATCAGCTACACATCAGTATCTCATTTAAGTTAATAAAAGAACACTAGGAAAGCAGGGTCAAAACCAACTGTTTTTAATGAGGTACAGTTAAAGCCATTATTTCCATAACCTTGTCTACATTTTTAATTTGTTTGGTTTAAATTGTAGAAGAAATGATTTTTTTTTCTCTTTCAAAAGTGTCTCCTATTGTCACACTTGACTTCATCAACATGCATTTCCCTCCATACAGACACTAAGTAGAAATAAATTTAGCTATAAACACCTGCTTGGTCCCTAAACAGGAGTGAGAATGACACAATGAGGAGATAAAATAAGGAGGTCTTTGAACCTCCAATCATTTAGTGAGTATTTTGATTTTCCTCTACCCTCTAGTTGTTACATTAACTCTGACAGTCAAGTTAGCTGCAAGAACAATTTGAAAGTTATGGAATAGCTGGAGTGTAAAGAACAAAATAATAAGTTTGCAATCTTGGCTTCTGAAAAGTTCTTCAGTTACTGACCTTGAAGGCCTGAATGTACTTAACAACAATTTGGTTATGTAAAATACAGAATAGTTACGAATATTTATTATTCTTGTTCTGTTTTTCAAGTCTAGAAATTGGTTTCAGGAATGTTATCTATAAAGCTGATGAATAATGAAAACAGAAATGGTTATTAGCATTATAAAACTTTGCTGTGATAGCAGGTGATGAAAAACTGACAAATAGTTGCCAAAGGTGGTATGGAATTAAATAGTTGTGATTATTTATATTTGCATTTTCTTGAGCTTTGGAGATTTGCAGCATCGCTTATTGCTCTTGGTTAATTTTGCATGAAAGCCCTTGTGATATTGATATCTAAATTATCTTGTGTATCAGGAAGGAAGGCAGAGAGAATAAAAAGAGGAACACCTGTAGTAGACTGTTTCAGGGAGAGCCTAGCTGGTGAGAAGACTCTGCAGGCTTTTCCATGTTGCTTGGCTTCACATTTAGGAATATTTGGGGGAAATATGCAAAATGCTAAACTCTGTTGCTTCAAAGACAGCGCACATGGGAATCAAATAGGGTGAGTGCAAGTTAGCCAGGTCATTGCCAGTAGAAAATAGTCCTAAAATAATTACTGCATTCTCTCCCTTTGTATTTTGGTGAGTACCAAATACTTCAACATATTTAGGTTTCCAGAGACTTTGTATACAGTCCTAGTTGGGTAGAAATTGCGTATCAGATCCTCAGCTGGGTTAGTCAGAATCGCTTCACTAAAACTCGTGAAATGGAGCTTCCTTGATGGCTCCATTAAATACCTCAATGGAGCTCTGTTGATTTATACCAGATGATCTGCTTCAATTTTTAATGTGATTGATTTACTCTAATTAATTTGGTTTGGATTTTATTAATTTCTCATTAGTCTTGTGAACTTGCATTATTTTTATTGCTGATGTTGGATAGAGTTTTCTTCCCGTATATGATACAATAGTTTAACCACAAGGAAGGGAAAAAATACCATCCTACTGGCATAAGGAATTCATAAGTTTTCCTTCCTTAGCCCAGTTTTATTGATCATTTAAGTCCCAAACCTGGGCTTCAGTGTCACTTAAGTGATGTACAGAGCTATTTGCAAGGGGGTTGGTTACCTTTATTTTAAAGAGACCTCTTTCTAACTGAAAGAACAAGAGAACTGCATTCTGCTCAGTCCTGTAGGTCTTTCTGTTGATTGTAACAGGAAATTAAAATGGGCCACTGTTAAACTTATTACTCCATTTGAGTCACATGGTCTAGGTACAGACATTCAAAAAGCCCGAGGTAGAATCCATCTAAGTGATGCAGTTTTCTATAAGCAGCATACTTTATGTCGGTAGTGAACAGAACACACATTTGCTGGGGGAAAAGTGGAGCAAATCATAGGCTGGGCTCTGCCATTTTTAAACCAATTTATGTGGCTGCTGACAGATTTAGGGAAAAAAAAACAAAAAACAGTTGTTTACTGGAAGTGTCATCACATTAGTGTGACCTAGCTTTCCCAGCATCTGTATAGACTGCGCGCTTCAGCAGGACTTTTTGGTCCTTTTATCTAATAGCTGATTCCTCTAACCTAGGATTAGAGTATCAAAAGTGGTACTTAAATAAGCACTGGAGATGAGCTAACGTCAAACCTCATCGTTTTGTAACAAAGTTCTTTGTGTGCCCAGAGTTAGATTTCTGTACATGCCCAGAGCCATGTCAGCTGGAATTCAGCCCTAATCTCTCAAATATGACTGAGGCCAATGAACTAGATGCCCCCTGGTGCCTGATTTAGTAACCATTCTTAAAGCATGCCTAACACACACCAACATGGATCAGACAGTTTTTTTTTAAACGGAGAATGGTGAGATCTTATGTACTATTCTAACAAAACCAGAAAATAGAAAAACCAGAGTAGAGATTCAAACCCACACTTTCCACCTCCCACATCGGAAGTATTTCACCATGGAATGAAGAATGTGTTTAAGCATATGTCTGTTGCCTTAGTTCAGAATGAG
>NW_017729004.1:44704982-44706837 GCF_001723915.1 Gavialis gangeticus | reverse complement strand
TCCAAGAAAATAGAAAAACCAGAGTAGAGATTCAAACCCACACTTTCCACCTCCCACATCGGAAGTATTTCACCATGGAATGAAGAATGTGTTTAAGCATATGTCTGTTGCCTTAGTTCAGAATGAGGCTAATGACAAGAACATTTTGTTCCTAGAAGAACGGCACTTATTTGTAAAGGGAAATCATTATTCTCTGTCATAATTCTTTTAGGCTTACAGGTAATACTATCCAGGCAGTTCTGAATAGCTGTGTAGTTATATATCTAGACTATCAGGTAGTTCTGAGTAGCTACACAGAAAAAAGGCCCAATGGTATGGAGCATACAAGGTATCTGAATGGTAGCAGAAAAGTAATGCAGTAAGTTGCATTAAGTGCTCTTACGCTTGATTTTTTTCTCAATTTGCAAAATCTTTTTTCCACCAACCTTAGATGCTTCATGTGCCATTCTGGCTCAGTACTATTCTTATGTTACCTTGCCACACTTCAAAACTGTGAGAACTTCTTCACCACATTTTCCAAGGGATGTTTAGTTTAAAAGCAGGAGTGTCAAACATCCATTCTGTGGGTCAGATCCATCCCATGGAGCTGCTCTGGCAAGCCAGGAAATATGGACATGTGATTAGTAGTGGCCGTGTTCTTCCACAGAATCAGGAGTCCTGGGGTCCTAGTGGACATGGGTGTCAGCAGCAGAAGGGCGAGCAAAGGCTGTGTGACATAGCCCTCGGTTACCCTGCAGCCACTTGGCCTGACCCCACTTGTGCACTTCTGTCACAGCAAGCATTTGCCTTGCCTTGCCTTGCCTTGCCTTGCCTTGCCTTGCCTTGCTGCACAGCCCTGTGGTGGCTGCCACTGCATTGGCCAACATTGCTGATAGAGCATAAGGTGAGTTTAACACTCTGGATCTAAAGTATGCCAGTCAGTATCACTCCATACCTTAATGAATTCATTTATTCATAAGCAAAGTGGATCCATTTTCAGAGTCAAGTTTTCCTTACTGAATGGAAGTTTAGCACAGTACAAATAAACAATTCCCCACCACACACACGAATGAGATCCTTTTGGGAGATTCACTGCTTTGTTTTATTTCCCACTTCATTTTGTGCATCTTGACAGCATTAGACTCCTCAGAATCATGCACATGCCGTTTCAGCATATATTTTTCGTTCCTAAGAGCAAAAATTAGCTTTGGAAAAGTGTTTCACTGCTATTTCTTGTATGATACAGAATTTCTCATTAGACTAGGGTAGCTGACTGTTCTGGTTAGAAATTGCTCAGAGTAGAGCGTTGTGTGTCCCCACTTTTTTTTTTTACATGTTACTGCTTTTTATTGTAATTTCTGTAAAATAATACCTCTGCAGTGGAAGAGATGCCATTTGGAAAATATCACATGAAGTATTAACCTGGACATTTTAAAAGTGCTAAGGAGTATGGTGAAAATTAATATTTACAGTTCATTTTGGACTGAGAACTCAAATGATCTTTTTTTTCCCAAGTAGTGTCTAAAGGAGGCTCTAAGAATACTACAAGACAGAGCAGCCACAATAATCAGCATAAGAACAATTGCAGTGAGTGATGATTGTGAGCTGCAAAGTGGATAATAATTCCATAGCCTATCTGAACTGACTGATCCATTAGAAATGGGATACCAGAAAACAGAATGCTATGCCTTGTGCTCAAGGCCCATAGTTAAGAGGTAATGAGGATTTAGAGTGATCTCTCAAATGTATCATTGAAGTTGGTCATTAGAAAGACCTGCCATTAAGTCCATACTCACTCTTTTAGCTCTCTCATTCTGTAAGTGAGGAAGAAAGATGTAGGATATTCATTTGCCAGTGATCACAAAGCTTCAATGTC
>NW_017729004.1:44686084-44704943 GCF_001723915.1 Gavialis gangeticus | reverse complement strand
ATTACAACCAATCACCAGCAGTAAAGCAGAACAGCTGGGTGAAGCAGTTAGCTGCTATTTTAAAATAAGATTTCTTAGTGCAGTTAAGCATATAACACCAAACATCTTTTCAATATAAATTAACAATTCCATTCCCACAATCCTTTTCTCTTGTAGTTTTAATATAGCATTTATGAAAAGCTGCCACTACTAAACATTGTTACTAACTAACATAGTATTTTATCTTGGATACAATTAAAAAAATTGTATTGTGTCATTCATACAACAAAGTACAGTTGCTACAAATATAGCACCTTTATCTGAAGGTTTGCTGTTTATGGGGGAAAAATCTATCCTAGCATAAGTGTTCTGGGATGTTTTAGTTATATTCCCTATGTGGGCACTCTGTTGAAATAAAAATGACTTTATTCTGGCATAGAGTACCATATACATGAAATAGTTCTGGTATTCTGGTAAGCAAATTTGCTCCTGGTCATCCAGGCAGCAGGGAGCGGGAGACTGCTCCCTGCCCCTGGGAGCTGCCTGCTGCCAGGGTGGGCTCAAACACTGGAACCCAGGCAGAGACAGTATCCCCTTGCCTGAGCAGCAGGGAGCTCCCAGACCCAGCTTCACAATCACAGAGCTGGGAACAATCATCTCCCAGTCCCCACAGCAATCATGGAGCTCCCAACCCCTCCCCTGCAGGCAGCTCCCAGGGGCAGGGAGCAATTTCCAAGACCCTGTCAGGAGACAGATGTCTCCTGGTCCTGTGCTCCCTGCCATCTCCTAGGCTAGCATCCAGGGGGAGCCTAGAAGGGGCAGACTGCTGCCACGAGAAGCAGATCTGTTCCCGCTTCCCCACACATGTAGCGGCCTGCCCGGGGTGGGTTTACTCTATAGTAAATTACTCCAGAGTAAATCCACCCTGGAGCATGTGAACATGTAGATGTGCCCAGTAAGTGGTACATTAGTAGTAAGAGACCTTCGTCCGAAAGAGGTGATCAGAGAAGTGAGAGGTGAAGAATAGTACTAGTCCTGTTTTTCGATGAAATTTACATCCGCCGTATAATAATTTATACTGAGCACTTATATTGCCTTTCATCCTTAAATCTTTGTATCTTCTACTACAAAGACATCATGTTGATTATACACTTACTACAGGTTAGGAATTGGGAGTATCAGAACAGTTAACTTTATTTTACAAAAATTTTGAAAAATAACTTTACTGACTTTGTGAGCCTCAGCTTTGTGTGCTCAGTCTGAGATTCCCAAAATCCAGTGAAGGACAACCCACAAAACCGTTGCCTAATTATGTGGGCAAATTAGACTTTAATGCTAAGTATTGTCAACTGACATTGATCTCAACAGAAGTTAAAGATGTCAAACACCTCAGCAAAAGCACTCCTTTAAATATTCCAAGGCCAGCCTCTAAACTTCATTTTTTGCCAGACCTAATAGAGATCCCCCTCTTCCTCTGCCCCCCGCCACTTGCCCTTGGCACTGCTACATCTGCCATCTGTTTATATTTGCTGTGGTCTCCTTATTCAGTCTCATATATTTCCTGTTTAGCTGCCTTGCAAAAGCTTTGCCTTGGCAACATGCATGTGCTCTAATTTTCTTCTTAGCCTTAGGAAAATATTATAGAAAAATAGGCAGATGTGTTACACATTTTGGATAGTCTTCTTGTGTTCTGTTATTTTTTTAAAAATTATTTAGTATCTCTCCTGGCATAATTGGCAGGCCATTCTAATTTTGTTATAGTATAAATGTGATGATTTCACTATATTCTTGTGACTATGCAGTCAGACAGCCAACCTACAGTAATTATGTATTTTATGTGCTGCCCTTCCCATGAAATACCGAGGGCAGGATATAATAAAGAGCAAAATAACTTATACAGAACAAAATAAAATATTAAAATAAGATGGTATAACAAAAAAAACACCCCACACACACAAATTCAGAGAAAATCCACCTCCCCCCACCCATTCCTGTTATCCTGTCCTTCACCTATGAAATAATCCACTTCCTGCTCAACTTTGGCTACTCAGACCCATTCACTAGTGTCTTAAATTATTTTTTTCTTCCCATAATTCCTCCCATCCTACCTGCTCTCTGTCCTCTGTCTTACAACCAAGGGACTCCCCTCCTCACTCTTAATACCCCCCAACCCCAAAATTGATATGCCTCCCTCTCTCACAGGAGGGCAGTGGCACCTTTCCGATATTTAAAGGAACCATCAAATGATCTAGTCTAATGCCTGTATAACCCAAGCCACTGAATTTCATTTTGACTAAAACATATCTTCCAGAGAGGCATGTAATTTAAATCTTTAGAATTAATGGCTAGGAACAGATGTTGCATTTGTCCCTGGATGAGTTGTCTGTGTTTATCCTAGAAAAGAAATATCCTGGAATTGGTGTGTACACACATCACCCTTCCAGGGTGATCAGGGTCTAGTGAGTGACTAGATGCACTGTCACTTTTCTGCTATTGATTGAATGATGTAATCCCAAAATATCTGTTCAGATGCACTTGGCAGTGTCCCGGAATGAACTGTTAATGCTTCTTCTCTCATGATCCTTTTTAGGATATTTCTCCAAATAAGGGACATTTTGTCCTAGAATAACACTGCACTTTGTCCTTGGGACAAATATGATGTTTGTTTGTAGCCTAAGAGATGGAGAATTCATCCCAAATTTAAGAGGCAACACTATTTTAACAATGTATAAGAGTGAAAGCTGTTCATTAAGAATGCAAAATGACCCACAAAGTGTTCCACTCTTTTGGTATTTAGGGGTGTAAAGCTGTGCAGAAACAGAAGCCCTTAGTGTTTGCACAAGTATGGTGGCATGTACCTTAACGTAGACTGCTTCAAATTAGCTCTGATTTCCCAGTCTGTGGGAATGGGTGGAATTAAGTAGCATCACAGCTGTTTATATTACCTTTTTCTGCTTAACCAATGTTTCTAAAAATGTCTTGATACACTCTACACCTGTACAGCCTGGGTGTCAGAGATGTCATTTTTGAGGAAGTTTTGAGAGGTTCCCCCCCTCGTGGAACTTTGCCATTAAATTATCTGTTCAGTTTCTACAGCTTGTTCACACTAATGAAATAATGAGTTCCCCTGAAAATAATTAACTTTAATTGCCCAGGAAAGAAGTTGTGTTTGTTAAGTTTAAAAACGGTAAGCACCAAATTAGTATGGAAAATATAAAGCTCAAAAGACCAAGGAATAAGAAATAGCTGTGTTAAAAAAAATCAGTATAGATTTATATTCAAATATTGTCTGTGGTGTCATTTGTAATGGATTTTAAGTAAGCCTCAGATGTCAGCAGTGGAAAGGAACTTTTGAATTTTAGTTGTCTTCAAAATAAATTAGACCACACAGGACTCAAGTTTCCATTCCTTATCCACCCTAAAATCAGATTCTACCTACCTTAATTACTGATGCACCTCCCTTTCAACTATAGAGTCAGAGCACCTCATGAACCTCACAGTTCTAATGTGATCCTACCCCCTGTGAACAGTCAAGTACTATATTGTTCCCACTTTAGAGATTGGGAAGTAAAGTGCTGAGGAAGTAAGGGCTAGGTCTGCACAAGAACTCATACACTTAATTTTCACTTTGGCATTTAAATTCAAAATTGATACCCTCAAAACCCACATTCAGAGACTGCCTTATATAGTAGGCACTTGGGCTAGGGACAGACATTACACATAAACTGGCTTAAATGATCAGAAACTGGTTCAAACCTGTAACAGAACAGGTGTTCAGTGCACATACACCAGTTTGCAAATGTTTGAAACCAGTTTGAGATAAACTTGATTGATCCGACTAAACTGATTTGGGTCAAACTGGTTTATGCAATGTCTGTCCCAGACCCCTTCCTGGTTTAACTTAAATCAGAGTCCCCCCGCATCCCAGAAGCTTTGCAGCCCTGGGCGGGTTGCTCTGCTTCAGAGAGCTGGGCTGGCCCCTCCCCTCTGCTGCCTGGCTGCAGCTCCAGCAGAGATGGCAGACACAGCAGTGTCTGCCTGGCTTTCCCATGCTGCCTCCCCTCTCCCACATGGACCGTAGCCAAAACATGGTATGCTAGCTAGTGCTGAGAGGTGTCTATGTAAGGCAGACAGGACAAAGGCAGACAAGACAGTGTCTGCTTAGAGCTTTTTGAAGCTGAAACAAGAGCTTGAACTAATGAGAGAGGCTTTTGTTTTCTTGATGGGCTGACAAACACTGTGTTAGTCCCTGTGTAACACTCTGCTGTGTAAGTAAATGCTGTGTAACTCCCTGCTGGCTCCCTTCCAGGTCAAGAGCAGTGAGAGGGGAGGGAGGAAACCCCTCCCTGATCAGATGTAATCAGAGCCTCCTGCTGGGGCCTGGCCACGCTCCACCTCAGCTCAGCACTGTGTAAGGGAAGGAAGGGCTGCTCTAGCGCCCCCCAGCTTCTAGCCTGAGCCACTGCAGGCATGTGCCTGAATTTCTTCAGTCCAGAAGGGATGTCTGTCATTTACAAACTGGTTCAGCCTAGCCAGGTTAGACTAACCTGAAGAGACTGAATCAACTCAGGCTCAGGCTTTTTGAATGTCTGTCCCTAGTCGTAATGTCTGTAGGTGTCTAAATTTCCATCTGTAAAGTTCCCTAGGTGCCAAAAAACCTGCTTTAAGCATACATATATCTGTCTCCACAGCCAGATGTCCATAACCCATCCGGATCCACAAGCTAGGCATTCCTCTTCCTATCTTTCAGAGATCTACCAGGCCCTGAAAAAGAAGTTGCCCCATCTTCTCTTTAAATTAGCAGGCTATTTAGGCTGTTGGAGACCTGGGTTCAATTACCTCCTATTCCTGCAAGGATTTGAGCCTGAACCTCCCACTTCTTCGGAGAGTGCCCTGCCTACCACAACGTAGTGTAAGATATTCCCAAATATAGAAAGGGAACATCTCATTTCCTCCTCTTAAAAATCTTTCAGTTCACATGGAATGACATTCAACAATCCAGAGAGAGAGAGAGAGAAAGATTCTTCAGTGTAATGACTGGGGCACTCACTTGAGAGCGTAGAGAACTAGGTTCCAGTTTCTGATCCAAGGAACTTTATATAAAATATCCCACTTGGCTTTTTTTTACACTTGATATACCAGAAGAGAATTCAGGGTTGTGGTTTCTGAATGGAGGAAGGGAGCAGGTGCCCAAATCTAGGATTTGGAAAGGGGGGAGGGGTGCAGGACCAACCACCCATGCAGCATGATTCTCTTGTAGAGCAAGAAACTGAACCTGGGAGTATTGAACCTGGGTCTCAGAACTCCCAAATTAGCACCTAAGCCTTCAGATCATCTTTCAGTAGAGTCTGGTGTGTCCACAAAGAATGTTAAATTTAAGCCGTTGGGTCTCAGTTTAGGAAAGCACCAGTTTTCATTTTGGGTGCTTATCTATTCACTTAATATTAAGCATTTCTTTAATATTAAGGACATGCTTAATTGTTTCTGGAGTTTGAATGAACTTAAGCATGTGCCTCAAGTGCTTTTATAAATCTGGGCCATAGAGATAAGAAATGATGAAACAAATTATGCAGTTTTGGCTAGAATTCTCTCTCATTTAATCATGCATATCAGTAATGGCACAGTTATGTACGCAATAAAGTTGTTGTTATGTTTTATGTAAGACATTCAGTTGCCAAGTTAAAAGTGGGAAAGGTTTCTGATAAGGGCAGTAGTGATTTCACTGAAGTTCTGATATTTTCAAGTTTTCTTCCTTGCAATCATTGCATCTCCCTAAACCATTAATGAAAAAACGCATTATTTTGTGATAGAGACATTGTGAAAATGGGGAAAACCATGTTTTGGAACTTGCTGATCACAGGAAAAGGTATTTAACCTGAAATGCTGTTTGATATTTTTGTGGTGTTCCCCATACAATATCTCCAGGTCTATACAGAAAACAGTTCTTTATTCTTCTATATCTAGACCTTCTTGTTTGTTTGCTCTTCTTTTCAATAGGCATTTGAAAGAGAGATTCATGGCAACAGCAGGGTAAGCCATGGCAGTCACAGGGATTAATGCAGCCATTGCTCACCCCCTTTCCCCTCTCCTCCCCCACTGCTGACCCCTAGCCCCAATGGGGCTCTGTGGTCCCGATTTTGACAGCAGGCCCCATGGCTGCATGCCCTACCCCATGAAGTAGAAGACCTAAAATACATTTAGACTAAAGTTTCTCACCTTCAGAGCAGTGGGGTTCCCTTTCAGTAGGTAAAACAACGGCAAAAAATATCACTGGTCTTAAGACAGAATTTAGGAAATTCGTGAAAAGGATAACATGAAGTGGCAGGTAACCCAGAAAGCCCAATCCTATGTCTTCATATTCCTAACTATTCCTATTAACATGGCTCTCTTTTAATCACTTACATTTGGGTAACTTGTTGGGGCTTTCTCTTTCTGTTTACTTTTCTTGTGCATCTAATCATTTCAATATGGAATTGGAGGCAAGGCAAGAATGTGCCCATTTATACTAAGAATATGTGTATCCTAGCCCAGCTTGCTGGTTAGCAAAATGCTGCCATTACAAAATCAGGTGCAGTATCTTAACAACTGAATTACAAAAGAAAAAAAATGAAGAAATGGTATGGACTCAGTAAACCACTAAATGGGAACAAACCTAATCTAATAAATGATTTTACTTCTCATTTGCATATGAATCTAATCTTAAATATCTTTATAAGGAGTAGAGATTTCAAAGAGTATTTCATAAAATGCAGTAAGTACTATCTCTATACAGCAGTTTATGAAAACCACATTAAATTTGCTGATCATTTTACTAAATGAGACAACATGGAAAAAATTGTCCTTGTTCTCTAAAACTAGCATTACAGTTGTATTGGGTGCATCTATACATGCGCTTTACTGCAGAGTAGACTAATTGTCTCTGCAGTAAAGTGTGACAGTCTACACATGTGCTGGTATTAGGGTGCAGCAAATTAACTCTGCTGTAAAATAGCATTGTCAGGGACTACTATCTTATGGTGGAGTAATTACATGCAATCAAACACATGTAGACTGTGACAGGCTGGCTGGGACATGAGACTTCTAAAGTGTGGGGGCTGCTTACCACCTAGCCCCTGAATCATCCTCACGCCCCAGCCCGACCCTGGGCTACCTGATGCTGCCACCCAGGGCTAATCCCCCAGGTCTCCTGACAGCCCGGGGCTGCTCCATCCTGTCTCAAAGTGCCACAGTCCCAGGCACACATGCAGATGCTGTGCCTGGGAGCCACTGACTAGGGCGCAAACTTTACCGGAATTTATTTCTGCACATTAATTGCACACATAGATGCACCCATTGAGAGTTAGTACATGATGCAAAAGTGGTTTGAAGTAAAAACCCAACAGAGTTCTCATATCTGTTCCAAACATGCCAAACTGTTAGACCAGGTAAAACTCACTCTATGATAAACTGAAAATAATATTAGTGTTTTGTTTTTTTTAATGTGGGGCTAATTTCTGTCCTATTATGCAATAATCCTATTGAAGTTAACGAGGCCTTCATATAAGTAAATTATGGTCCTTCATCAAAGTGTTTTTTTTAAGTTCAGTGCCTTGCTTACTTATGTTTTTAATATTGTCTTGACATGGAGATAGGTCCTCTTAATGGAGTGCAACAAATTTAGTCAGGAATGTGTGAGGAAATTTGGCAGTCCATGATATGCTGCTGATAAAAAAGATAACTAGATCCATATTTTATGGAGTAGAAAATTGCTCTACACCCAACATCTTTAAATCCTTTCCAAGCAGCCTTTTTTTTTTCTAGTATGACAAGCTAATTTGAACACATGAAGTGAACAAAACTGGAAGGAAATTAGCATTCAATAATTGAGAAATGTTTATGCGTGACAAACCTGATGGGAGTAAAACAAGAAAAGAAAGCAGCATAGTACTGCTTAATGAACAGAGTATTTTGCCAAACTGAAGTGAACCTAGTGTTCTTTCATTTGAAATGTGATGAAAGAGGTCTTGTGAGACATTAGAAATAGATCTTAAAAATTGGGATTGTACCTTGAAGTCTATGTAGCTTGAGTGAAATTCTCTCATTTATCAATCCACATGATCATAATTACTAAAAGTTTATATTGAAAGTTAGCTTCAGCAGATGAGCTAAGTTTTCATTGGGATATACACTTTGATAATGGTAGATCAATAAAGCAGGTCTTCTGCTAAATGGAAATTGTGCAGCTTTTAATATTAGATGGATTCTGTGGAACCATTGAAACTTGCTGTGAATTCCACTGGATGTGGATTGTCTGGTCAAAAGCTTATTTGTCAAATTATACTATATGCATAGCTCAGAGATGGTCCACACACAATTATTTTCTCAGGTTAAACAGCATTTTTCTGCACTGTTGGCTTTTTCTTCCTTGTGAGTTCCATTCTTCAAGCCTTATATATTCTTCTCCAATCTTTTTGTGTTCTGATCACTGATAATCCTCTATTTCCACCTGCTGGGAATAGGTATCTAAATAGATTGCACTGCTTTGTTTACAGTTTGTTCTCATCTCATTTAATTAGTGGATAGATTCATGACTAATAGTCTAAGCTAGGATCCTGCCCATCACATTGTAAGGTAATATCACTGAGGAGGCTTTTAGAAATATTATTAACAGACTCCAGTATTTTCTTCAAGTAAGAACTCTGCTCAACACTGAACAGTTGTCTAAGAAATGAGAACTCGAGTCCCAAAGCCCTCTGTGCTTTAGTTTTGTACTTGTCTCGAGAAAATTGGTGGAAAAAATGGCCAAAGTCCCCGCCCCCCGCTCTAAAAACTTAATCTTGTCATAGTGTTGCTGTTAAGAATAATTTTCTGTAAAAGGATAATGATAACTACACACACCTGGAAATAAGACAACACCAATATTTTTGTATTAAATTGGTGACATTCTAAGATTATATTATTATTGCTATTTTCACTTTCTATTTTCCTATCACTTTTTTCTCATAGTTAGTAGAGGTTTGGGGGATTTTTAGTCTTTGCTTACATTATCTTCCCGGTGATGTTGCTTTTGAGGCCTTAGAGGCTTGGATTCTTAGAAAGTACCTTACTATTTTCCTCACAATTTATCTGAACATTTGTGTACTGTGTATTTCTGCCAAGTAGCTGTGCCAAGACTATGGAATGATCATTAACTTTACTGTTTTCAGAACTAAATGTAAAATCTATCTCATTGACTGTTTTCTCTAAATAGGCCTCTCAAATGCATCATATTTTTTATGTTTTATAATATATGTATGAGCAGATTTTCAAATAGCAATTCAGTGCTTAAATCACATTGACAGACATTTAGCCAAATGGGCTCCTGTCTCTGATTTGTATCTTTGAAAATGTTTATCTTTCTTGGCTGGTTTACAAGAAAGATTAAAGTTTTGCGAATACTTTTCATGGAAAGCCATTAATTAAAATGGTGATGTACACTGTTGGTGCGCCACTGGATACAGCTGCAGCCCTCAGCGGGCAGGTGCCTTGTGGGTATCCAGTGAGGAGGTTGGACTCACCTGATCCAAGTGCTTGCCTGGATTGCCTGCTTCTTTCCTGCCACGTCTTGATGTTGAATGTCACTTAGTCAGGAGGTGGCCTGCCAGCGAAGCACTCATCCTCTGGGTCCATCAGGCCAGTCATTTTTGTGGAGCTCCTACCTCCCCTTACACCCCATCCACACAACAACGAGATGGAACCATGGTGGTTGAATCTAGTGTCCAGGTCTGAGGGCAACAAATGTGCTGGCTTCAAGGCCACTAAGCCAAGGGTTATCTCTGGATTGGGTCCAACAGGCAATACTGCTCACTCAAGGCAAGGCCAACTGTCTACTGGTGTTCACTAAAACTTCTAGAAATTAAATCAGGTGAATGTCCCAGCCTTGGGGGCCATTAAGACCAAGGATCCCGGGCTTCTAAAGTAAATGAAGGCTGTAATTGAGTGAATGTTCTCTATTGTCCGAACCACTTACCCAATCAAAAAAAAAAAATTAAATAAGAAATCTTCAGCTGAGTCAGTTGATCTCATAACTTTTTAGGAGTCACTCAACTAAACAAATAAAGTTCCCTGGATCTCTTGCAGATTCCATAGACCCTCTACTTTAGGGCAGATCTTTGGCTGTGCCGGTAGTTGATCAGCCCTGGTTCACACTCATGAAGCTTCCCAAGAGTGTTTCATGAGCCTTACTCGGTAATCATGATTCAAGTCCATCTGGGGAAGACTGTTTGCTCCCCCCGAATAGGGATTGTTGAGGCTGGCCATGCCTGTGCTTCCTGCTGAGAGGCAGAAAGAAAAAGGAAGTTCCTCCAGAGCCTCTGAAGGCAACAGCCTTCAATGGGTGGTGAGTGGGATTACCAGGGGCTCCTTCAACCTCCTAGATTTGGAACCAGCCCCTTTCCCTGTCCTCAAGGGGTCTGGCTGCCAGGCCAGGCTGCGTTGCCTGGCCCAGCGCGTTTGCTTCACAGTCCCACCCAGCTTCTGGTTGTGCCACTGCACTGAAACTACCCCTGTGGCCATGGTGGGGCCCAATCCAGAGGGGGCAGGAGCTGACAAAGTGATGCTTTTGCTGCCAGTGTGAGCCCGCCACTGCCTCCAACCCCATGACCTGGGGTAAGTTTCTCTTAGCCCTTACCAAGCTTTCCTCAGGGCCCCTTCCCTCTCCCTCACATACACCAAGGTAAGTATGTAGTTAGTACAGTTCTTTTTAACAGAAACATCATTATTACATCATTGTTATGATTATGTTACACACGAGTACATTTTTTATCGCTAACTTATTACAATAGAGAAATAATACAAAATACCTAGTCTTTGATAATCCATTTATATCTGGAACAGCAATTTCCACATTAGACAAATATCTCTGAAGTCTCAGTAGGTTAGAGCTAGGACTTAGTTCTTCATTGTTTGCTTATCCAGGGTGTGCAAAAGGCAAAACCATAAATGTGCCCTGGCTCTATTAACCTGGCATACTCTGATCAAATAATCATTTGCTGACAGAATTACAACTTGCTCAGTCATAGAGCAAATTGTACCATCAAACTCTTTTAAGCATGTTCATTACCATGGCTGGCTTGAACAACAGCAAAGTTTGAATTGAGGCATGTTGCTTCTTAAGAGGTTGACAGGTTCACTCACATTCTATATAAAAGGGTTACAGAATGTAGGGTATAACCATGGTAGTTTTGACAAAGTTAACCCAGAGGGCTATTAGTAGTGCTGTCCATTATTATAAATTTGATTTTTAGCAGAAATATTCTATTCCTACAGCTGGTTGATTAAGATAGGTGTCACAAGGACAGTCCAATTCATTCTTGAGTGGATGGTGATTGTCCCACAATGATGCCCCCACCTCCAAAATACTGAAAAATAACAAGTATCAGACTTTGAAATAATGTCCAGGGACATTTGAGCAGAGTGATGATGAATAATCAGGAGTTTTTATTTTGGAGATTAATAATATGGAAGTGGAGGAATGTGGAGGGAAAGTATAATTGTTTATATAAATAAGAACTGCTTTTAAGTAAAAAAATAACTGTTCTGCAGAAGCAGCTCTTCTAAGACATACAGCTAAATATGTAACCAAAATATTTCTAATTAAGTTAGTTTCTTCCTGTAACATCAGCAACAATGACAGAAAAGTAACCATTTAGCTTAGATGGCATCATTTTCCTATTGCTGTATCTCCATTATTCATATTCAGTAACTCACAAAACAATTTGGCTAGCATTTCAGTATGTACATTCCATTCTGCTTAGATGGACTGAAATAAAAGAGTCCACATAACTGCCATAAGAACTACAGGTATCTTTATGGTTGCAGTTTTGGCCATCTCAAAACTGTAGACAAATATAGGTCAATTGTTTGATACTTTCAGTTTGAAAAATGAAATTTCAAGATCAGATTCACAAGTTCTAAGCACAGGCAGTCAGAAAACCTGAGGCTGAATCAATTCAATCTTTGGAAGTTAGTCTAAGCTGCCTAGATTGAACTGATAAGCAAGTGAACAGATATTCACTTTTGATTCTGGAAATGAAGCCACTTGCCTGCAGTGGCCCAGGCCAGAAGCCAGTGGGCACTAGAACATGCTTCCCTGCTCAGTTGGAGCAGACATCTTGGGCCAGGGCTAGCCTGCCTACCTTGTGAGAAGAGGTTTGCAGGGGAGGTACAAAGCATCCTGGGATGCTGGGGGACTAAGAGTTGACTTGAATGTGGAGGGGATCTGGACTAGAACCGATTCAGTAAAGTCTGATACTACATTTGTCCAGGTTTATCTTAAACCTGTTTTCAGCCATTTTGAAAGTGGTTTATGTGAACTGAACTTCTGTTGTGTTACAGATTTGAACTGGTTTCCAATAACTTATGCTGGTTTATACGTAACTTCTATCCCTAGCCTGCTTGGACAGAGTAGTAGTGGTTCCCTTTTATCCGGTCGCCCATTAGGTAGAAAATCCAGCCATGAAATGAAGGACCAAGGTTCAGTGCTGCTGTCTGCCTGCAGGGAGTTGCACACACATCTTCTGTCTGTTAGGAAAGTATTTTATATAAGATTAAATGGTATTGACAGGAAATACTGATAGCTTGTTTATCCCCATGGTACTTAAGGGCAGACAGGTTTAAATGTCCTTAGGCAAGGGAAAGACTTCTAGGTCAGTGTTCTAATAAGTGGGCTTTGGGGTAAAAATATGGAACCTCTTCAGATTTGTGGATCTAGTCTTTTGTTACATTTGCACAAAAAAAGAAGAAAATATTCAATTTCATGACAAATGGAATATTTAATTTCACCAAGATGCCATTTTCAGGTTGGTGGGCTGTTTCTGTTTCATGAAGAAAATAAGCAATTACGTTGCATTAATTCAAAACATTTTTTGTTAATGGTCAGTTCAGTAGACAAGAAAAAACCCAAGTATTTGTACAGTCCTACTTTCCACATTTCCCATCATCACAAAATCTGTTTTTCTTACGGTTGAGTTGAGTGGCCAACATATTTCTAACTTTTCTTGAAGACTGACACATTAAAATTGTGCTTCTGAAAAGGACTTTAAGTTCATATTGGTCCAGTAGTTCTCCAAAAATTCCTCTTTAAAAAAGAGAAAATAAATGGAGACATTTCTTGGCAATCCACACTACTTCATATATATGTTGATTAAATAAAATATCCATTCCATCTTAGATTCTATGATTAGTTGATTTTAGGTAAACCTGAAGCCTGTACAACAGTACATTGATTCAGAAAAAAATCAGAGAAGACAATCTTCTAATTTACATAGTTCATTCTTCTCTAAACGTGTGCATTTAGAATTATTTGTCCAATATAGTTTTGGATTTTCAAGAAATGGGGATTCTATAAGCATTTCTCTTTAGAAGCAAATCTAGTTTTAGAAAATTTATCTCTATTCACTTATTTTTCTTCTATAGGTTCCTAACCCCCCAAAATCCATTTCTACTAAACCCTTACAATATATGTATTATCATATAGAAATGATAAAACCATTTTCTTTCCACCTTCTATGTACCACAATGAATATTAGTCTGTGTGACTAATGAAGAAACTGATAAGCCCCAACTGTTCTATAATTCTTCAGTAATCCATTCTGACTGTCCTTGCCAAGTGTTGTTCTATAGTTTGTCTGTGCTCGCTTTAAGATTAAGTGTGAGATGGGTGAGAGGAGAAACAAACACCTTTCTCAAATTTAAGTCAGCATCTAAACAGTGCTTTTCAGTCCCTTTTGTTTCATTAGTCCACAGTGGGTGCGTCTACATGTGCTCTTGACTGTGCAGTTGTTACTGCATTGTTCTGGCACCACACAGGTCATTTCTGGCACCAGACAGTGCCACATGGGTTGCTCTCGGCACCACAAGTCTTATTGCTACTTCACACTAGTGGCAGTGTTATGGTTCATGCCTGCCGACACTACATCACCATAGCTCATGGCTACTGAGACATAGCATCTCATGTAGACACACCCTAGGTTGAGTAATTCATTGAATCTTGCTAGCAGTCTTCTATGCTTTCCTGTCTAATTTATCCATGCTCTTCCATATATACAGCAGCATGAATACCATCACAATGGTATGTATGCCTAGCAAGAAAATGTTTCCTATTTCAGGTGAGTGCCTAACACACCTCTTAAAATTGGGTTGATGAATGATGAGAATATTATATATATTGTACTTCTCCCTTGCAGCTCCCATATTTTCACTCATCTAATAAAAATTCTTATTATTCCTGCAGTCTTTTTCTTGTTATAGCTAAAATATCTGTTTTATGTTTTAATGTTTTAGGATTTAAGTGGGTAGAATAATCCTGCAGTGGGAGACTGTTTCAGTGATTCACCTTTGAAGCTTGTGCTGTTGGTCTTTCTTCCTTGGGGAAGGATAGGTCAGTTGTCTGGGGGTTAGGGTGTGTGAAAGCACCTTGAAGGGCTCTGTGTCATAATGCACCAAGAATATCAGTGGCTTTGAGATAGGAAGTTTATGGCTACAGATATAGTAGGTTTTATACAAAAAGCCAGGTTTAGATGGTTTACAATATCCCAATAGAATCTGTGGCCATGTCCAGATGAGTGTGGACGTGTGGTATGTGGTGCTGAAAACCCATTTGTGATGCCACACACTGTGTATGCTGGTGTTCCCTGTCCTGCTACTTTGCAGTGCTGGGGGGAGGGGGGAAGTTTGACCCTGGTAAATCCTCGGAGCAAAAAAACCCACACCAAAGAAAAGTGGGGCAACACAAAGGGAGCTGTGTGTGTCACCCAAAACCAGACCCTGGACCTAGGGAGCCATGCTCCAGCTACTTGCCAGGCTCCCTTGTAAGGCTGCTGGGGCCAGCACAGTTGCTGGCCCAACCCCCACCCCTCCCCTTATGCTACACAAGGTCACCTGCAATGCACCAGAGCGTGCATGGCATGGGTGTTCCCCGGGGACAACTGCTGCTACTTGTTCTTGGGGAAATGCATGTTCTTGCTTGTCTGGACATAGCGTGTGAGAGCAAAACACCTAAGTTTTAAAATGGAGCCTGATTAATTTGTGAACAGAAGTATGTGATATGGCCGGATATCACCGTAAAGGTACTTTCCAAGTTTATTGTCTATTCTGTCTTCTGAATCCTCAATGCCTTTACTCTAACCACAGATGGACTAATTTTTCAGAAGTTTTGTAGTTGATTCCTTTTGTCTTGGGCAACTTAATTAGGGCAGATTTGATGAAAGAAGTTGGGTGCTGAATTGCCTGATGTTCAGGTTCTTGCCCCACAGTGTGGAATCCAAATCACCGAGTTAGATTTGCTAGGACAATACATAGGGTGAATCAGGTATGCTAGAATGGGATTAACAACACCTAGAATGCTGGGAAGGAAGCAGCCTAGAGCTAGCCAATAGGAAATATTAAGCACAAAGTATGTCTGATTTCATAACCCTCTCTAAAGCTTAGACAACTGAGGGCTTTTGGGAGGCACCTGCACACTTTTATAATAAAAATCAAGAATCCTGTGCCTGTGCCTACAGCTATTGTTTTGGGTAATTGAAGAAGGCTTGCCTGATCCTTTAAAAACTTGGCTGGAGGATAAGGTCATCTTTCCAAGTCACTAGACCACTTGCCCAAGAAGTGAGAGATCTGGGTCCTAAACCATCCTCAGCCAGAGGGATTCTAATCCACATTTCCCACCCAAACTTTTGAAGCTATACCCCCAACCAGAAAGGAAAGCCAGATTCATGGCACCAGAAACATAGCACAGGAGGAACTGTGAGTCTTCAGTTTAATGGTTAGGGCACTCAGCTAGTAGTGGGAAGTCCTTGGGTTCTAGTCCTTGTTTCCAAATATTTTTTTTTCTTTTTTTTCCCCTGTAATCTTCTGACTGCTTAATATATAATGCATAAATAGTCTTGGAAGCAGGGACAGGAAGAAGAGTGAAAAATGTAAGTCCCTCATCTCAGCCTGGTAGTGAAGGCAGTCTCCTAAACTGTAGGTTTGAATCCTCTAAGCCTAAGGAGGCCACTGGAACTCAGTCTGCCATCTCCTGTGCAAGAGCACTCATCACTGAGCTATTATAATGAAGCAGACACCAATTTCTCCTCCTCTCTGGCTGTGATTTTAAATATAAATTGTTCTAAGTGCATTTCGTGAGACGCGTAATCCTCTCACTACATAACAGATATGCTCAAAGCATGCCTACACGATTGACTTCCTGAGGGCACTCAGATCTGGCACCTAGATGCTCTCTATGGTGCTCTCAGAGAAGGATGCTCCCAAGGTCACACTACCTATCTGCTTCTGTTTGCACAGGTCAAAGCTGGAAATAAACTGGTGAACCAGCTCCAGAAGCAGCCCTGCTAGCCACTCTTAAGCACATTAGAGACAGATATGGAGAATGAATACAAGGAGATGCCCCTGGGGTAGCTTTACCACTACATTTCCACATTTGGTGTGTGAATAGGATCAGGTGGGCAGGGCATGCTTGCAAGAACCCTTCCCCGAGAGCTTTGTAGAAACAATTTAGATGCTGCTCAGATTGTGGGGCAACTAAAGATGCACAAAAACAGAACTGCCTGTATATTGGGGAACTTTCAGTTCAAACACAATGTGCCTCCTGAGTTTAGGCAACTTCAGGATGAAGTGCCTGCTGAGTAGGGAGTTTTTAGTTTACAATTTTGTCTGGGATAGTTTAGATACTGAAGATCCTGACTTTATCAGGGCACTGGACTAGATGACCTATTAAAGTTCCTTAAAGCCCTGATTTTTTTTTTCTGATACTGCAACTTAAGTGCCAAAAGTCCACCAAAGGATTTTTTGCATCTGGTGCTTTATCTGCTCCATGCTTCATTTCCTCATCTATAAAGTGCCAATAAAAATTCTTTCTTCCCATTCCTGTGCCTTACCTACTTAAAGGCACTGTGATTAAAGTGCGAGTAAAGCAGGTCAAGATTTTTAAATACATTCCTTTAATTAGAAACTACAGATTCATCACAAATGTTTTGTGAATTGCATGAGTTTCAACAATTTATTCTTTTAGAAAAATATTCTGAAAAAAGAAAAACTCCCTTTGTTGTAGTGTTCCAAAAAGAAACATTGGTTTGACCAATGCATTGTTTGTTTGTTTGTTTGTTTGTTGCAGAATTATCAGCATGCTGTTGTGTGCCCTACACTGATACTGAGTTTTTTGTAAAAGGTTAACCCTTGTCCCAGTGTCTACGAAAAAGAATAAAGTACAACAGGGCAATTTCTGCTGAAGCCTGAAAATAATAAATCTAGTGACAAGCTAATTAACTCTAGACCAGTAACAATTAATTGTGAGGAATGGTTTGAAAGCTCTTAAAAGGTTACCATGTTTTAAAAAAGTAAGCATAGCACAGGGTGGTTGTGATCAGCCAGCACTGATGCCGGCTCAAGGGGTTCCAACAGCAATACATTAGGGAATGGTTTGATGAAAGAAGAGGGGAGCGGTGCTGTTGGCTGGAAACTGTGCTCTCCTGTAGTCTCCCTGCAGATCTGCATCCCCATCTGTCTGCCTCTAATCCTTAACAAGCAGCTTTTGCATCTCCAGCTGAGATGTACACGTTCTACTTCTCTCACTGGTTCCAGCCTTGAAAATGACATTTCAGCACTTCCTTTACCCTGTTACCAAGGGACAGACAAGAACATGTTCCATTCTAGTATCCATGGAAGTTTGTTACAGTTTACTGAGCTTGATGGCATTCAGTGCTATCATGACTGTTTGCTCTCCAGCCTTGTTGAACCCAGCAGTAACACTTAGCTATACTTTTCCACCAGCCCTGACCAGTCCCCTCTGATCAGTTATTCCATTCAAGTGAGAGAATTCCAGCAGGTGCTCCATGCTACTGTGCGCCTTGGAGAACGGGGGGTGAAGATACTTGGTCTTCTCTTGCTGTTGTTGGTGTTGCTGTTCCTACTGGAAGCAACAGTCTATGCTACATCAGTCTTTGTTACCTCTTGGGCACTTGCTTGTATTAGAAATCTGCCTGTATATGGGGAAAGAAGAGAGGGAAAGCATTCAAAGTGGGCTCAGATAAATAAACTGGGATGGGTGACATGCTCACAGCAACTGCCATTTTTCTATTTAAAAAATGTAAGTACATGCACTCAGCTACACTTCAGATGAAGGAAGAGTAAAACTTTATAACAGAGCTTTGAAATAAAGCTTGTCACTTGTGAAGAGGTGTATGCATCACCAGACAGTTGGACAGTTGGCGTGGGAGCTGTCACTGAAGGAGGTATATGAACTGTAAAAGAAATAAAATAATTTTTAATTCTGACATAAACAAAACAATTTTTTTTGTATTTATTTCAGAGGCCAAATCCTAATAGTGATACCTGAATTTGGGGCCCACTGCCTTGAACCCTTGCTAGTCATTTACATCTGTGCCAAACCAAATAGACGTGAGGCAGTGTATTTCCAGTCTCATTCCTTTCTGTGTCCCTCTTATTTCATGTTTTCCTTGTAGTTATCCAAGGCAGAGTCACTGTGAGAGAAGACTAGCCTTTTAATACTATGACTTTTCTATTCACATGTTGCTATTACTGCCAACTAGTAAATACTGGATCTGAGTACTTGCTTCAGTCTGGATTTGGGTCATTTGCTTTAGTTTTTGCTCTTGTAAAACAACACCTTTCTTAGCACCTCTTCATTTCTCCAAAGACAGTGGAGATTCCTGCCCCTCTACCCCCCAACTCCCCCCCCCAACTTCATACAATATTGCGGGAAAATGTGTATCTGTATTTTTACATCAAACACTATGCCTTATGAAGTTTAAGATACATCTAAAATGGATATATGTATTCTGCATTGTAGACATGGATGTGATTCATCAAGTATTAATTTATGCCTTAGTAATTATACTTATTTTAA
>NW_017729004.1:44677191-44681084 GCF_001723915.1 Gavialis gangeticus | reverse complement strand
TTACATGCTCCAACTACCCCCCCCCAACTTCATACAATATTGCGGGAAAATGTGTATCTGTATTTTTACATCAAACACTATGCCTTATGAAGTTTAAGATACATCTAAAATGGATATATGTATTCTGCATTGTAGACATGGATGTGATTCATCAAGTATTAATTTATGCCTTAGTAATTATACTTATTTTAATATGTATGAAAATGTATACACACTATTTCGAGTACTGCAGGTTTTAAAACATTGTGTAGTAGTGCTCTATGGTACTGTGTAGTACAGTTCCACTCAGCAAGGCACATACAAATAGAGGGAGAGCAAATTTGAATTCTGTCATTCCTGTCTCACTACCATGCAGAGCATCAGTTGCAGAGATGCCTGATTGGACTTCAGGAAAATGGTCTAATTAAGCAAGATGTTTAAAGCTTGTCATTTGGTAAGTTAGTACTTTGAATCTGGGCATTAGAGCAGACTTTCATCCCACGGTCACTACTCTTGTGTCAAGGAAGCACAGAAAATAACAAACAGCAGGAAGTACAAGCTCTTTGCACCCTTTATAATTTTGAAGACAGTGATATCTGGAGAGGGGGAGAACTGAGATGGAGCCTGTCCTGAAGGGAAGGGGAAATGAAATCAGGGTGGAGCATTACAGATAATGTTTAATGCATGGTCTTTTCACTCTCCAAATATTTCCTTGTCATGTTTCACAGGGTGAAAAGAGACTGAGAACAAAACTAAATAATTTCACTGAAAGTCTTAATTTCTTGTCGAGTCTCAGATTGCATTTTAGAGTGTTCTGATATGTTTCTTAATATTGTTCATGGAAAATGCAATAGTGTGCAGCTTTCAGTCTGCCTAGACATCTTTTCAGTTCCCCTTGTTAAACACTTTTTCAAAGGAATAGGTACATGATTTAGCTAAGAAAAATAATTTTTATAGTAGAATTATGAAATAAATTGAAACCTTTTGCTATTCTTGTGTATGTTGTCTATGTCCAGGGCCTGCCTGTATGATGCTACAGGTTATCATTGTAAAAATAACTAGGGCAACTACTGATGTGGAGTGCAAGTGCCATAGAAGAGGTGAATGATCAGATTGTTTCACTCTTGGGCTAGGGACAGACATTACACATAAACCAGTTTAAGTGATCAGAAACTGGTTTAAACCTATAACAGAACAAATGTTCAGTGCACATAAACCAGTTTGAAAATGGCTGAAACCAGTTTGATATAAGTCTGGTTGAATGTAATATCAGACTTGATCGATTTGGGTCAAACCGGTTTATGCAATGTCTGTCTCAGAGGCTTTGCTGGTTTAAGTTAAATCAGAATCCTCCAGCATCCCAGGTGCTTTGCAACTCAGGGTGGGGCTCTGCAGTCTGCTCCAACCCAGCAGGCCTGGCCCTTCCCGTCTGCTCCCTGATTGCAGCTCTGGCTGAGACTGCAGGTACAGGACATCTGCCTGGCTTCCTCCTCCTCTCCCCTTCCCCCTCACCACTCCCTGCTCAAGCAGGGATCCCCACTCCCCTATGCCTTACACAGACATATCAGCATTAGCTAGAAGACCACATGCTGGTCTTCTAGCATGCTGTAGGAGACAAGGCAGACAGTACAGTGCCACTTAGGGCTTTTTGGAGCTAATCAACAGGTAGCTGGTAATGTCCCTCTGTTCCTTCTTTGGAACAAGTTGTTTAAAAAGAGTTTGAACTAATGAGAGATCCTTTTGTTTTACTGATAGGGTGATAAATGCCCCCTGCTGTGTAACTAAATCCCTGCTGGCTCCCTCATTGACCAGTGGGGGTGAGGCAGGAATCAGAGCCACCTGCTAGGGCCTGGCCATGCCCCCCACCCCCCACCCCACCCCATCCCAGCTCTGTGAAAAGGAAGGGAAGGCTGCTCTAGTGCCCCCTGGCTTCTAACCTGACCCACTCCAGGCATGCAGCTGCATTCCCTCAGTCCAGAGGGGATCTCTGTACAGTTACAAATGAATTCAGCCTAGTCAGGTTAGACTAACTTGCAAAGATTGAATCAATTCAGGCTCAGTCTTTTTTAATGTCTCTCTCTAGCCCAGCTCTGTAATACAGTTAGATTTTTTACTGGAGTTCTGCCCTCTGCTTTTCAGTGACTTTGGGGGCATTTTTTTTTATGTTATGCTCAGTCTTATGTAGAGGAGAACTAGAAGGGGATGCCTTAGCTTTTGCTAGCAGTGGACATTTTTAATAGAGAAAAAAAAGCATAGATGTTCAGCTTGTGTAGTAAATTGGCACCCCCTTCATTTCCCTCTGCTTTCTACCAAACAGAGGGTGAGTGGATTCTGGTAAGTCTCCTGTAGGCTATGGTTCCTTTCTGTCTCATGCAAGTCTGGAAGGATTCAGATCCCATTTTTATGTCATAATGACAGATGCATTAGCTGTGCAAAACCACTTCCATCAGACATGTAAATACTTAAAAATTTCCCCTTTGCTTATAGACATTGTACTTCAGTGTTCCCTGTTAACAGCAGAGTCTGGGATTCCCTGCTTCTCAAAAATCTCCTCGTTTTCATTTCCTAGAGCATCTTTGTTAATTGCTTTGCTAGGAGCAGATTTAGGTCATCACTTGAAAATGAAGTTGTTATAAAATGGCCATGTTGACAGATGGCACAAATGGCTAACTAATCAAATCTACTCCAGTGTTATAACAGCAAAAGGGAATTATCTCTAGGCCACTAAGTGAAAGTTCTGTAAATGCTTTATGCAGAGCAGGCAGGGGCTATGCTGATAGTTCCCATAGTTCTAACTCAGTGATGCAGTAGTGATTGCATCCTCTAAGGCTGGTATTTCCTTGACACGTGCCTCAAGTATTTTGTTGGGAGGTTGACTTGGCACCAAAACTATCAAATTTCTGATACATTTGCTTTCTGATAATAATTTTATCTTTGCTGTTACATCAGCAGAAAGTGCAAAATAATCAGCGTTTTGCTTTTTAAATTCTTTTTAGGGCACAGTGATCTCAGGAACATGCATTTCATGTGTTTACAATCAGAGCTTTTTCAAGTCTTTATACATGATTTGGTCATGTTGCTAATTATAAAAATGTGTCATGTTGCTTACTGACATTTTTCATCACTTTCCCAAAACGAAATTTCAAAACTGTAAATGTATAACTTTGGGGGAAGCTTTCGTTCATTCAGTCTACTGTACGTTACATTTGATGCCATCTAGAAACAAAATAAAAAATTACACTCCCTGCTTCAGCTAAACAATGCTGGAGTTAAGTAAATGTGGGTGTTCAATTTTGTAGTAATTATCTGTATATTATTACTGGGGGATTGGGTATAGGTTACAAATGTGAAGCCTGATTCTTCAGAAGTGCTGAGCACCTGCATCAGTCAGTGAAATCAAAAGGCAGCACAGGCATTCATCACCTCTAAAAAAATCAGCCAGACTTTCTGAGCACTGGGTAAACATTATTAATGAAACTGTTCAAACATCTTTGAAAATTAGGGACAGAACAAGCCCCATGAGAATAGCATTCTGTTAGTAAATTGAAATTCCCCAGTTTCTTTCTGTGCAGAAAGGTCCCTTATCCTCCTAGCCATGCAGTGAGACAAAAGAGTGATTTGGAATACTCGTGGTAGAATTAAAGGAAATTTGACCTTCATGTGGAAGGTGTCTGGTAAAGAGACTTCTACTGGTCACTTATGACTCATATTATTATCCTACGAGATTGCCCATCAAGAATGATGGTGGCAGGGGTGGGGGAAGCGGGCGGGGACAGAGCCCTGTGTCCATGCCCCCTTGTTTGGGCCCGTTCCCCTCTTCCCCCTTTCTTCCCCCACCACTTGGTGTTCTGCCCCGCTCCCCACCTCCCCTGCTGCATCGGGCCTGGGCCCACTCCTTCCCTCCCCACCCCCCC
>NW_017729004.1:44670831-44676826 GCF_001723915.1 Gavialis gangeticus | reverse complement strand
CCCATGTCAGGCCCAAGCCTGCTCCTCCTTTCCCCCGCCCACTGCATCGGGCCCAGGGCCATTCTCCCCTCCCTCCCACTGCCCCTCCCTCCAAGCTGGCCTCGCCCACCCTCTCTGTCCGCACCATCAGGGTGGTAGTCCACCCCTACCTCCTGTCTGGAACACTCTTGGAGCACTCTGATTGATTGTTTCAGACAACCAATCAGAGTGTGAATAAAGTGTTATGGACAGACAGACTAAGGCTTTTATAATATTAGAATGGTCACTTTATCACAGCATCTGATGACAATAAGCCCTCTGCCTAAAAAAGCTTATGATATACATCTCTGCTTTAGTTAGTCTATAACATGCAAATCTACCCTTTCTGCCTCACTTATAGGTGCCAGGGAGAATCTTCCTCTGCGGGTACTTTATTGCCCTTTTTCCCCCCTACTGTCCTCTGAAACTTTGGTCATTGACCAAAGTTAAAGGTTAAGTTTGGCTGGATTTGCTCATATTCCTGCTGTTAATTAAAAAACTTTTGAGTGCTTAGATGAAGGGTCTCACTTATGTGCTAAGGAAGGGTCAAACCAATTGCTGGACTAGGGTGCAGGAAGGAATATTTTCTCTATCAGATTGGTAAGTGCCAGAACTGGCTTTTTGGCATTCCTTTGTAGCATATATTAACTGTGGCAGAGGCAAGCTTCCAAGCCCCATCTCCAAATAGGCCCACTTCCTGTCTATGGGCAAACTGCCCACCTTCCTCCCTGCCATGCCTTTTTGCAATTTAATTCAGGTGTTAATTAGGTGGGAGACTGCCCTTCCAGCACCCACTGTTAAAGGGTGATACATACATGCTCTGACCTCCCCTTTTATGTGTCCCATGCCTCACAGATAATACACTCAGTCTGGTAATACTTTGGCTTGAGGCTGGGCTAAATTCAGTACAAACTTAGGTCTCTGTCTTACCGCCCTGTTCTGGGCCACACTCACACCACCCCTCTTTCACTGGGGGCCTCTTCCACTCTGCCTGCTCTCACCAGGCCTCTTCCACTCTGCCCTTGCTCCTTTGAGTGACCCTGTATGGCCTTCCAGCTTAACTCTTCTCCCCTCAGCCAGTCCTGGCATAGCCTTTTGGGACTCTCCCATGACCCTCATCTAAGCAGTGGCTGGGTGATTATCAAACTCTTGGCTGACTTCACTCCTAGCCCCTCACCGGGCATCACACTATTCTTGCCCCCTCCTTGGGGCTCACTCTCTGTCCTCTCACTGGGGCTTGGGGTCCTTCACCCTTGCAGACGCAGGTGCCTTCCCATGGCATGCCTGGCTTACCTCACCAGGGCCCTCCATCCCTTCAGGACTCAGGTGCTTCTCAAGCATACCTGCCCCCCCCCCCATTTGCTTACATCCTGCCCACCAGGTGGTAGGGGCTAGGGTTATTAAGGCACCCTGACCCACCTTTCACTGGGGAGGTTCATGTTCCTGGTATTTAGATGGCACTGTCCCACCAGGCCTCCCTACCCCATCAGGGTGCCATTTTAGTTCATGCCCAGGACCAGGGGCCTCAAGCCATCTTCATAGATTCCCTTACTTCCAGGATGTTCCTGGAGCAGTAGCTCAGCTAGGTGATGCTTGTCCCTTTCTGGCTATCAGAAAACTGCTGTCCCAGCCTTGAGAGCTGAGCATTAAAATGGCCACCCTAATCAGCCACCTGCTGGCTGCCAGCTCCAGCCCTTAAAGTGATGGAGCACCGCAGCTGCTCCATCATAATAACCTAACAAAGTATCTGCTCTTGCAGTTGCGTAACACTGGATGTTCCCTCGTCACCCCTGCTGTTTATTAGCAGCATGTGGAAAGGGGTTATTCATCAGCAGTTTATGGTTTATTCATCATGGTTTATTTATCCATGGAGACTGGTCTATGAAGGTAGGGGTAGTGGTCAGAGTAGACAAGCTTGTGGATACTTTGGACAAATAGCTGGATATGAATGTAGAGGACATCAGGGCTATGCAAAGCTTTGGTAGCTGCTGTGATTCAGAGGAGATTTGGCCTGATTCGGAGACCAAATCTCTGAATCTGAATTAAATCAGGAGACCAATTAAAATCTCTGAATCAATTCAAAACATCTGAATCAATTAGGAAAAGATTCGGCCACTTTGGAGATTTGGCCATAGACTAAGGCAGCTGACACAACTGCCTCCAGCTGATAAATCTGTTGGGGTTGAGTGAGGAGGGAGGGAAGGGGTTGGGACAAGCTGCGCAGCTGGTGCATGGGGGTGCAGGATACGGGCACGGCAGTGCTGGGACCGGGGACTCTGTCCTGCTGCTGCTTGACCAGCTGGGCCAGCGGTGGGTGGGGCAGAATGCAGCTGCGGCTTGCTCCAGGCAGAAGGGGGAAAGCAGCAGCAGAGCATAGCCCCACTCCCAGTGCCACCATGCCTGCATCCCATGCCCCCTGCACCAGCTGGCAAGTGGCAGCAGGGCAGAGCCCCCACTCCCAGTGCTAATGTAGGTGCAGTAGACTGGAAGCAGGGGCTATACCCTGCTGCCGCCCAGAACGAGCCATGCCTGCATCATGCCCCGCCCCCCACCATGCTGGCTGTGCAAGCGGCAGCAGGGCATAGCACCCACAGCTCCACCCACCAGGGTAGAGGCAGACACAGTGGGAGGAGCCGCAGGAGAAGCCCCCCAACCTCCTGGCACTTTAAAAAAAAAAAAAAAAAAGCAAGTCGCACTTACCGGCTGCAGCAGTGGGGATCAGGGCCTCTGAGGGCTCGTGGCAGAGCCCCCCCTCCCCAGTGCAGCACGGGGCAGTGGGGGTTGCCACACCCCCCACTTGGCACTCATGTGGCACCTGCCCTAAGGTGTGGGTGCAGCATGGCTCAGCCTGGGAGCTGGGGTGGCTCCAGCCTGGTATGACTTAGCCCCAGTGACCCCAGCACCCAGACAGCATGCAGCACCCTGCCAAGCCACACTGCATCCATGCAATTCAACAGCTGCTGCTCAGGTGCCAAGTCGAGGAAGCAATCCCCGCTGCCCCCCACTCCCCACGCTGCATGGGGGGCTCTGCCATGAGCACCCAGAGGGCCTGATTGTCAGTGATGCAGCCAGTTAGGTGGGGTGCTTTTTTTTGTTTGTTTTCTTACAGCTGTGCACTCACCAGATCTGGGCACTCATGGCAGAGCCCCCTTGTGCAGTGCGGGGCAGCAAGGATTGTCCACCCTGCTTGGCACCTGCTGTGCAGCAGTTGTTGCATCACACAGGTGCAGCACAGCTCAGCAGGGTGCTGCATACTCTCTGGGAACTGAGGCGGCTCCACATGTCAGCGGGAGCCCAGCACTGCTCAGCCCCAGTGGCCCCAGTTCCCAGGCAGCGCACGGTGTCCTGCTGGGCCACACTACACCTGCACCAGCACCAGCAATCCCCGCTGCCCCCAACTCCCTCATGCTGTGTGTGTGGGGGGGGGAGGGGGGTCTCCCATTAGTGCCCAGAGGCCCCAGTCACCTCTCCTGCCACCAGTGAGTGTGGGTCTTTTTTTTTCCTTTTTTTTTTTTAAAGTGGCAGGACTAGGCTGGGGCAGGGCAGGGCAGCCCTGGGTCTTCTCCTGCGCCCTTCCCCCACCCAGAGAGAGGCAGGCACAGCTGGAGGAGCCACAAGAGAACTTACAGCCTCCCGGCTGTGCTTGCCTATCCTTGGCTGATCCAAATCACTGAATCTCTCCAAATCAGTGCCGAATCTTTCAAAGGTGATTTGACCAAATAGATTCTGGACAGTGATCCAAATCTCCAAATCAAATCACTGTCCTCTGAATCAGCCGAATCTGAATTGAATACATCCCTGTTTGCACAGGCCTAGAGGATGTGACTTGATGTCAAGAGTCTCATGTTCAGTGTTCCTTAAAGTTGGGGAAGAAGAAACCAAAGTCTTCGTGAAGAAACCAAAGTGTTCGAATGAACACTTGGTGTTCATTCACTGTTTCTCAGAGGAAGAGAGAAAAGAAATACCTCACAGCAGGCTCCATCAGAGTTGTGTGTGGAGAAGTTTATAAGCATCAAAATACCCAGCTATCAAAAAATTTAAGAATCGCAACATTTCTTTTAAAAAAGAAGTGTTGCAGAGGCTCCCCAAACTGTGACTGGCAAGGTAGTCAATTAACCCTAATTGTGTTGATTTTAGACAGAAGCTTTGCACCTTTTAATGATTAAGAATCAAATAATACCACCTAAATAGAGCTAATTGAGTAATTCAGATTACCTATGTTGTTACATAGTCTAAAAAAAGAGAACAAAACACATCACTAACCTCTTATTCTTAGACTGCCTTCAGCACATATTGCAGATGCCAAATAGATCAGAGTTTCACCTCTTGTAGTCTTTGCCTTGAATTATAGCACTTCTAATTTTGTCCTTTTTTACTGACATTTCTGTGTTCCGTTGCACTCAGCCTGTGCTCATTCATACCATGGCACATCATCATGAAGTGCAACAAAGTGCAACGTAGATCTATTATGAGTCAACTGGGAGCAATTTTTTTCTAAGCAGTATGTGGAGATTTAGCCATTTGCTTGCTGTTTAAATAATACTTTGCATTTCTGTATCACCTTCTGTCTAGGACTCTCCAAGTGCTTTACAGATATTAAATGAACACTCCTGTGAGGTACGGCGGTCCAGGGGAATCATTAAATTAAAATATTACAAGCTGCTTTGAAAATGTCCTCATTATATATTGCAAATTAGAAAGAATTTTTTTAAGCAGGTTATTAACCTAAGTTAATTTCGTAAGAAATGTGTGTAACCTAACTTTTTTGCAGCTAGTAAAGAGACTGGAGCAGCTATGCTGTATTTGCATATTGCACATTGAGGCTGTCAGAGAGGTTATCATCTAAATCCAGGTACATTGTCAGTGTGTCTCATCTTACCAAGCCTGATGAAAGGAGAGCAGTAATGATGGATTTGTGTCCTTTGTGCTGGGTTGTTTGTTTGGTGGGTTTTTTTGTGGGGGGGAGGTATTTTTTTCTACAAATTAAGAAGGAAGCTGGACAGAACAAATTACAATAATTTAAGTCTATATACTTGAGATCAAATTTAAGCCCATGCTATATGATGCAGCAAAGAATCAAAAGGGATGGACACACTGATATTCATGAAATGCCTAATCAAAAAACACCCTTAATTGAAACGCGTGAAGAGATTTAATCCTATTTTAATCAACAAGTCTTTTTGAATAAAGTTAAAACTGTGCAAATATTTTACATTTTAAAGTAAATGACTTCATTAATGATTCTCTCTTCCGCTTCCCTCTCTGCCCTCCCCCCTTTCTGTTTCCATGTGGACGGCTTCTATTTCGTTCCTCATTTTAAGATGTTCCAGCGGATTTGATCGTCACCGGCAAGACTGGGTAGACAGTGGTTGCCCTGAAGAGGTATGTAACTTCTTTGCAACCTCAGCCTTATCACTAGAAGCTGCTGATATAATTATGATGCCTTTGATTACAATCTCCAGTTTATTAAGAAGGGTTTCTCAAGCCTAAATTTATGCTATAATCATCCATATATATCAATTAAAATTGTGAGTAGGTTTATATTAAAAAAGCTCACTGAGCAATCGCATTATTTGTTTGAAGGTAAAAATGGGCATCACGTGAATTTCTTATTGCCGGGGAAGTACACTAATTCCAAAAATGAATGCAGTGAAAAGACATTACTCTGATTAATCTGGGACTAAGAATCTGATCAGGGATGGCCACAGTCCTTGTAAGAGGCTGCCTTTGAGTCAGCTCTGCCTTTCCTCTTCCCCATTTCAGCCACATGAAAAGAGACTCATGGGAGTATATTTTAAAGAATAGCACCATCAAGAAACACAAGCCCTGGAGTCCTTGATGCTAGGATTCTTCATGAATTGGACGGTCATTCATTAAATAGAAATATTAATCCTTGTCAGCTGAACCCAGGTCTTTCCCTTCTTGGGGGTGGGGGGGAGGGGAGGGACCTCCTTACTGGGCTGGAGTCAGGCTCCCT
>NW_017729004.1:44662201-44665831 GCF_001723915.1 Gavialis gangeticus | reverse complement strand
CCTTGTCAGCTGAACCCAGGTCTTTCCCTTCTTGGGGGTGGGGGGGAGGGGAGGGACCTCCTTACTGGGCTGGATTCAGGCTCCCTCTTGCATTTTCTCTTTCAAGTGCCAAGAATTGTACACATTTGACAGCTCTGTGGGCCAGCCTCACTTGCCCCTGCTCAGATTAGCCTCCATCCTGAGGCACTCTCCTAGGAAGCAAAAGGTGTACGTTTGAACTTTGTGAATTCTCTAAATACTAAGCTATTGGCTCAGTATTCTTTAAATACTAAGCATGGGCACCACCATGACATTTCCCTGAAGCTCAAGAATGACTTTGAGCTTAAGGTGTTGCCCGTATGTTGCCAATGTATATCAGACATTAGACATCTTTTGTGAATGTATACAAATTAGCGAATTCAGCAAAGTTTATCAAAATTATGATCCGGCACCACTGTGGATCATAATGGAGCCATGACTTATGTATATGGGTGCTTGGTCTGGATTCTTTGAGTAGGCACAGAAGCCTAAGTTAAATCAAAATGGATGATATGCCTGAATAATTTTGGAACCGCTGGACTTGGTCGGTATGTCTTGTTTTTTGTGACCTAAATTCCACCCTAAGCCCATTTAGGCAAGTACAAAAAAACTATTTGGATCTGGCATTGGCTATTGTTTTTTTAAAAAACTATTAGATGGCCAGTTCTTCTTTGGAAAGGAACAGGCTTTGAAAAAATTAAAAAGAAGGCAGGAGGCTTGTATTATGTGGGACCACTGCCTTCTGGAGAAGAGGCAGCCACAAAGTGAGCCCAACAGTTCATTTTGAAATCAGATCTATTAATATATTAAGTTGTTGTTGCCCCTTTCCCAGTGGCCTTATTTTAGGGGGTTCCTTCATATGTGGATTTAATGCCTGTGAGCTGCAGCTACTTTTCCTTTTTGGTTGTAAGGACCAAATTTTGTCTCTAGCTACAACAACAATGTACAGTGGCAGCAAGCTGTTCCTCATGGCAAGATGGAGCCCCAAATGTCTGTTTAGAAAAGTACATTTGACTTTCTTCTCAGTAGCACATACCAGATGCATTGACATTGGTCCAAAGTGGTAGAAGTGTTTTTAAAATGGAGTTTTCTGTATAGTTCTAACTGTAGCGTAATTCCTATGAACTATTAGCTTGATATATAGACCTGAAATTTTCAAGCTGCCTACCTGGCCAGAGTAGTGTTCTACAGCTTATTATCTTTTCAAGAAGATAAAAAGGCAGCTTCCTCTTGGTGCTCAGCAAAGGATTAATGATTAAACATAAATATATAATGTAATCTTAAACATACATAAAAGGATGAAGCATGAAGTTTGTTCTTGTAAAACTACCTTCCTGCGTTGCTTATCCTGAGTCAAATTCTGCCTATAATTGCATGAGTTAAAATTGGCTCTCAAGTCACAAATGGAACCAGGCCCACTAGGACTGGACTACAGTATTTAGCAAGTCTCAGACCTGTGCAGGGAATAGCAAAATACCTCCACACTGCATGGGGAAGTCAAAGACTTCATTTGCTTTTCTGAATTCAGGGATTGTTTAGCTGCTTCATTTCCAGACAGGATGCAACTAATCCCCCTTGCATGCCTATCCAGTCCTGCTAGTTAGGGACCTCTCCCTCTTTGCAGAGATTTGGGCTAGCTATATGGAACCTTTGCTGTCTTCGAAGCAAGGACTCTGTTAGTATCTTAATCCCCTTCCTTTAGATGCTTATGTCCTTCCCTTCCCTTGGGCAGCCATAGACGATGTACTCTTTTTGTCACCATGTGTTCAAATCAGCATGTGTCAAGGATACAACTGGGATGTAGGCAGTTGGGGTTTGACCTCTGGAGCTAACTGGGATGTATGCAGTTGGGGCTTGACCTCTGGAGGGTCCCAATCCAGGGGATCAGGAACAGACAAGGTCAGAGAAGCAAGGATCCCAATGAGAGACAGGGGAGCACGTGGCCAATATCTGAAAAGGACCAGGACATAAGCTATCACCTTGGGAAGAACCACACGCTTTGTGAGGGGCTGCTGTCAGGGACAGGGAGGCAGGGATCCAACCCAGAGTCGCCAGCCAGGGAGCCCAGAGCAGACATGCTTTAGCCTGCTTGCTGCCCTAAGAGCATGTACCATTATTAAAAATGCCTAAGAGCATGTAACATTATCAAAAACATTACTTAGGTTTGAATTTAAGTGGTTTATTCTGTTTTCTGAGTGTCTCTTCATACTGATTCTTTCCATTTAAATGTCTACTCTTAAAGTAAGGAAGCTGGGATTTGAAGGGAAAGGGTGGATAAAATAGTTTTTGAGCAGTTGGCTTTGGGGGGTTTAGCTTATATTTTCCTATGTGTTTTCTAATTTGTTTTCTATAATAAAAGGGGAAGAGGGGCCAGTGGCATAATTGTGCATGGTAAAATATGTCCCCAGCCATGAGATGTAGACTTCCAAATCCAATATACACATGTACATACAGCATCATCTTTTTTGGTTGTTTCACAAACAAAATGTAGTGAATTTAAAACAGGCATGCTTTATCTTGTGTATAAAACTATGGTCTATAGACAGATATGAGTTTGACATATTTCATGATACCCCAAAAACAAACTATGGATGTGTGTATTTCAATTAAAATTGCAATAATGCAGCACCCTCCTACTGATGAACTGAGAAGTTTAAACACAGGTGTCAGTAAGAATGTACATTTGGATTCCGGAGCCTTTGCAGACTGGTTATTAAGAACTTAAGCATTGTGAAATATGTGTTCAGTGAAATATATTATTCTACCAAACCCTCTGAAAAATACTTCACTAAAAAAATTCTCCTCAAATTCCGTGATTTAAGTTTTCCGTTTTCTTCCTACAGTGACAGTTTCTCCATACTCTGCCTCTAAGCTATGACAAATAGTTCCTCCTGAAGACTCATTTTCTTCTTTCTTGGTGTTTCTCAATAGGCAAAAGATAAGATTTGTGAAAAGAACATAGGCACAACTGAGATACCACCTCACACTACCACTGCCATGCAACAAACCACTACGAAGTTCAGAGTTTTAACCACCACCAGAGGATCCACAGCATCCCATCTACCAACAAGCCTGCCCACAGAAGGTAGCTTATCATACAGTGCTTTAGTCTTATCATGGAGAATTGTATTATTTGCATCTTTAAGGAGAAAACACAACTTCTTTACAACACATAAGTTCTAATTTCTGGGTTGGTGTTTTTGTTTTTGCTCAGCGCGGGAAGACTTTGAAAGAAAGTGACATCTTAGCTTGTCTCCAAAAACCAAGTTTTAATAGCAATAAGAACCAATGCCCCAACTTTTTTTGAAAGACCAGGAACAAACTCTTCACCAAAGAGTTCTCCAGAGAACTCTGCCCTTCATGTTCTGGCTGCCACTTCATAAACCAGATGGGCTTTTTCCAAGTGAAGAAATTCTGCCTCCAATGTCCTCCTTTGGAATGCAGACGGAAGTATGTTTCAAATGCCTTTTAAATGTTTCAGAGGGCCAGCTGTACAGATGTTCATGCCCTTGAAATGTTCCAAAACCAGCTGAAGCCCTCCAGAGCTGTACCCATTTGATTTGTTTTGAAGTACTTCACTGCTCCATGTGCATGTAGATTGTAGAAGACATG
>NW_017729004.1:44656334-44657201 GCF_001723915.1 Gavialis gangeticus | reverse complement strand
GAACAAACTCTTCACCAAAGAGTTCTCCAGAGAACTCTGCCCTTCATGTTCTGGCTGCCACTTCATAAACCAGATGGGCTTTTTCCAAGTGAAGAAATTCTGCCTCCAATGTCCTCATTTGGAATGCAGACAGAAGTATGTTTCAAATGCCTTTTAAATGTTTCAGAGGGCCAGCTGTACAGATGTTCATGCCCTTGAAATGTTCCAAAACCAGCTGAAGCCCTCCAGAGCTGTACCCATTTGATTTGTTTTGAAGTACTTCACTGCTCCATGTGCATGTAGATTGTAGAAGACATGACACAGAACCCCAGGGAACCTCTGGGTCTTCCAACACCGCAAAGTGCTCCCTTCTTCCCTTCCCTTCACCCCCAATGCACATACATACTTGTCGGGAGCTGGATAAACTCCTTCCCTCTTCCCCCATGATACCACCAGAATGAAAAAAGAGGCACATGATCTTCCTCTCTGCCCCACATTCCCCTGGCCACTGCTGTGCCCTTCATTCCCAGTCCAAGGAGCAGTTCTCTAACTTTCTAGCACTAAACCAGAGCCAGAGCTTGGATTCCAGCTCTCCAGCCCTCAGTCCCCGAGTCCTTTCCTTTTCCAGCTCTGAGTGCAGAGGTGGGAGGAGGGGAGGCGTTTAGGTTGAGTATTTTGGTTCTGACAGGTGAAGTGCTCTCAGAAAAAATCTTTTCAGAAGTTACTTCTGCCCACACCCTTGGGAGTCCCTCACATCTGCAAAAAGGTAGGCAGGCATGCTATATTACAGAATCATAGAAACAATGAGTCGGACGGGACCTAGACGGATCATCGAATCCAACCCCCTGCTATGGGCAGGAAGGAGCACTGGGGATGGCAGGGGTCATA
>NW_017729004.1:44649490-44656323 GCF_001723915.1 Gavialis gangeticus | reverse complement strand
TGTGGATCCCCGTCCCCCGACGAACTTAGTTTAAAGCCCTCTAGGTACTGTTTAGATATACGATCTGTCTCGGACAACTTCTGTTATAAAGCTTGGAGACTTGAAGTGCTCAGTTTAGCTGAAAAAATTCAAGCCATATGAACCTGGATCAATGAAGAAACTTCTATTATTGTGGGTCAGGCACCCAGGGTCTAATGTTGGCCGTCTGAAAACAACCAACACAACATTAAAATTCTTTTTAAAGTTTCACCCTGGCCTTTTGTCCCAATGAGTTCATACTCTTGTTTTCCATTAATATGCACTCTCCACAAATATTTTCTTCAATATTTCACACCAAAGTGACTGAGTCAGTGACAGTGAAGGGACCCTCATCTTAGAATTGAGTACTAGTCTGTAGGGGAGGCAGCTGTTGTGGCTTGGGCTCCAAGGTTGGGGTCATAGCTACAGCCACTGCTTGCGACCTCCCCACACCTGTGCACCCCTCCATCTCCTCCCTGCAGCCACCCCCCTCTCCAAATGCAGCCTTTGTTTTCCCTGCCCCCTTTCATACCCTTGCTCCATGGCAAGCTTCATGCACACTGCAGCCTGGAGCACTGAGTAGAGCCTCAGCCCAACCCTGACAGTGGTGCACAGTTGCTATGGAGGTTGGGTTAGGATCATCCTTAGTGCCCCAGGCTAAGATGAGGATGGAGCTTGACAGTGCAGAGCAAGGGTAAGGGAGGAGGGAGGGAACAGCAGGGGTGGGGGAGGGCGTGGAGGGGGATCAAAGGCTCCTGGAAGGCAGGCAGGAGACAGAGGTGGCAGTGGGCAGGTACAAGCAGCAGGCAAACTACTTGAACTCCCCACAACACCTGCCACCCCACAGCAGCAGGGGGTGAATTAAAGATGACCAATAATTAGATTATGTACATGGGAGATGAAAACAAATTTGTAAGTTTTCCTTCTATAGAATCTAATAATTTGGGGGCAGGTCACCTTATATTCAGGATCATCATAGATTCAAGTAAATACAGTAGTTTGTATTGATATCCTTTAACATGGAATCATAGAATTATGGAAAATTAGGGTTGGAAAGGACCTCAGGTTGTTACAACTGCCTGTACCTACTATGACTAATACTATCTCAGATTGATCCTGCTGAGTATATACCAAATCGTGTTCTCTTAATGTAGAAGATTATTCTTAAGGATATTTAAGACCTAAATAAATTTGCCTGCTTTACTGACTCTGAATTTCCTTTCTAGATGATACCAAGATAGCTTTGCACCTAAAGGATAATGGAGGTAAGCATGTTTGTGTATAAAAACGGCGTCAGTAGGTTACATAACTACAGCTTGCTGAACTTCATTAATGTAATTCAGCAAGTAGAAATATCTTGTACCAGGCCCCCAAAAGACTTTAATTATCCACATCTCTGTGGCAGCACCAAGGGAAACAGGCTATGTAACTACTTAGCAAATAAACTGCTTACAACTGTCTGTTATAGCTCATTAGTGAATCATAGGCAAAAATAAATTTAACATCTAAAAACTGATGCCTTCAATTCAAAGGTCTTTATCTTTATGCCAAACAGGGGATGGTAGATTTAAATAATAATATTTGTATAAGTTGTGGCATGATATATTATATATAAAGTACAGTATCTGTATCTCTGAAGTCCCCTGTGGTTCAGTGGTAGAATCCTTGTCTACCACACAAGAAACCTGGGTTTAATTCTGGGACACATGCAGCTACAGCCATGACTAGACATTTGGACTCCTCCTGGTCTTTGGATTCTGTTTCAATGACCTAAAGGAAGGATGGAAGGTCTGTGCAGCCTCCATTCCTCCAAAAATTCCTGCCCACGTATATGCATTGAAGGTCTGGGTGGCCCTCATGCCTATACCACGATTCAGGAGGATCAACAGTTGCCATGATCTGTATCTGCATGAACATGGATTACTGTATTTATCCATATAATATTTGTATTATAAAAATAATATCATACTGTATTACTGACAAAGATCCCTGTTCTCTGAAGTTGTGTAGGAAACGATCCTTCCTCCTGTTCTATAGAATCAAGTCCCTAGGTTCTATTTCTTCTCCCTTTGAAGTTGTTGAGAGTGTCGCCATTGACTTCAGTAGAATAACCATTAAACTAATAAATACAGATTGAATGTACATTTATGTCTGATTGGCAGTCACTGAAGTCAATGGAATGTCACACATTGTCTTCAGTAGCCCATGCAGTGTAGGTACAAAGCATTTGAAATTACAGGACAAATTATATTCCAGGCTGAGGGATTGGTGCATGGTATGCACCAATCCCTGAATCTGGAATATAATTTGCCCTGTAATTTCAAATGCTTTGTACCTACACTAATACCAAGGGAAGCTGTACTAGTCCTGATTAACTTATCATTAGAATGTGCATTGTTCTTGTGCCATTTGGTTTGCTTTCTTTGCACCTGTGATTATTCCTTGAATGGATTTCCTAGGTTGTCCCCCATTCCCGTTCTCCTTCAATTAAATATCGCCTCCCTAAATTGAAAAAGTGATGGTATATGGCTTCCCATCTATTGTTTTTTCTGGAGAATATCATAGTTATCATCATTACCATAGTGCTTAGGGTGAGAAGGAACCTAAACAGATCATCAGGTCTGACCCTCTGCCCTGGGCAGGAACTGGTTCAGGGGTTATATCACCCCAGCCAAATATCTGTCCAGCCTCCTCTTGAAGACCCCCAAGGAAGGGGAGAGTACCACTTCAGTTGGAAGCCCATTCCAGAACCTGGCAGCCCCAACGGTAAAGTAATGTCTCCTGATGTCCAGCCTGAACCTTCTCTCTAACAAATTGTGGCCATTATTCCTAGTAACCCCAGGTGGTGCCCGGGGGAATCAGAACTTCCCCCAATTCTCACTGGTCCCCCCTGGTTAGTTTGTAAATGGCCACCATATCCCCTCTCAGCCTTCTCTTGTGGAGGCTGAATAGGTTCACGTGCTTTAGCGTCTCTTCGTAGGGCCTGCCCTGCTGCCCCTTGACGATGTGAGTGGCCCTCCTCTGGACCTTCTCAGTGCTAGCCACATCCCTCTTGAAGTGCGGCACCCAGAACTGGATGCAGTACTCCAACTGTGGCCTGATCAATGCCGCCTAGAGGGGAATGATCACCTCCCTGGACCTGCTTGTGATGCATGTGTACATTCACAACAAGGTACGGTTAGCCTTATTGACCGCTTCCTCGCATTGGCGGCTTATGTTCATTCTGGAGTCAACAATGACTCCAAGATCCCTTTCTGCCACTGTGTTGACAAGAAACTCTTTACCACCCTACAAATAAGGGCACTTCCAAATTGTGTGTTTGTGTGTGTGTGTGTGTGTGTGTGTGTGTGTGTGTGTAATCTCTAAACTAAAGTTTGGTTGGTGGGGTGGGCAGGTTAAATAAATGGAAGCTTTCTCCCACTTTGTTAGACAGCCATCAATGCCATATTGTCTTGTCTCCCCTTGCTTAAGATCTGGGAATCAAATCTCAACCAAACAAAACATTAGGAAAGGGAACTGTACTTTCACATTCTGACCTATTTGGTGCAGTGTCCCAGGAAGATTCATTGTACAGTTTTCCTTAAGTTTACAAAGGTAGTTTTCATGCATAAAGCTGCTATATTTTAGACATTAGAAACCAACAAGTGACCTGATTATAGATTCACTTTCCTTGGGCTGTTTCTTTATACTTGAAATAAAAAAAAGAAGAAAAAACAGGCTTCAAACAGCATGGAAGCAATTCTACTCAATAGAATCTTTCGTTCACATAGTAAACCTAGCTTTTAATCTGGGAAGTTTGTCTTAATGAATCTTCAATTATGCATTGAGTTTTACAATAACCCTTAGATTAGACTCAGGTAAAACCTTGGTAGCTGCAGGCCTGTTCTTTGATTCACTGTGATTTTGTCAAGCTTTCATAAAGAGCAGTCTATTCCAGGTCAGATGAATGTGGAGTCTTTAACTTTCCTGGACTAGATTCTGTAAAATTCTAGTCAAAAGAAACTTTTTAATGGAAAACTAAACTATATTTAATCACTGGTGGTCTCTAGTTTGAGGTGTCCTTGGATGAAGCAGTCAATACCTGCTTAGGTGCAACAAAAGGATTGTATACAAGTTTTGCATTTCTGCTCTGACAAACTTTTGAAACTAAATTTTATCAGTCAATAATTAAATTACAGTTTTAAATTAGACTGTAGTTACAGATCAAACTTCTCTGACTTTTTAGTTAAATGAGGAAGTAATTTGTAATTTAGGACAATAACCAACAACATAGAAATCTGTGTGGTACATTTTATCATAAATTCCACTTTACCTTCCACCCATTTCTTCTTTAATTCCTATTCCATCTCTACCAGTTATCCAGATATGCAGCTGAGGAGTTTTTGTATATTTAATACAGCCAGCTTTACCATCATCATTTTGGTAACAATTAAATTGGCTTAAGTTTCCAAAATTGAAAATGCTTCTTAAAGGCTTACAAAAAGTTAAAGTTGTTAAATACAAGTCACTTTTACATACAAGCTATATATTTTTAATTATAAAAACTGGTAGAGCTGTTGTTGCTCTTGTTTTCCTTTATCTTTGAGTGTATAACAACTAGCTAATTATTTCAAAAGACACTAGCTATTTTTTTACAAAATAAGAAAACAGTTGGCAGTGATAATAAACTGTAAATGCTTTCATGGAACTCTTGGGTGGGTGATTTAGTATCATTCATTCAGGAAAGCTGACTAAGGGAAGTGAATAGCTTGGTATTTCATCTAATTAAATCAAACTGGATTCCACTCTACCAAACCAAATAATAGACAATTGGCTCAAGTTTGTTTTGACCTTTTTATCTGCTTGTTGTGAGGTGTTCGCTGTCTTGATGCTCGCTGTTCACTCTAAAGGAAGGAATGCATATAGGACAGTGGGTTTATGAGCAATTGTTGTCATTTTTCATTAGCTAAAGTATCTTCTCAAAGAAGGAACTTCCTTTTGAGAACTGTGGAGCTTCACAGATTCATGCCTCTCAGGGAGAACTGTACTTTGTTCATTCCTACGTAGTTCTCTGGTGCAGAGAGTCAGAAAAAAGCTGTTATGCTACATGAGTCCTACTGCAGTTCTCAATATAAGATTAAAACTAAAACTTGCTTGTAAATAAATCTTCTACTGGCCATCTCTACACCCCAAAGGAACAGAGTGGCCAATGCACACAATCCAGACTTGAATAAGACTTTCTGTATAATTTGTTGCAGATTAAAAAATACTATAAGGTTGGGCTTTTTCAAAGAAGCCTAAGGGACTTTGGAACCCAACTCCTATTTGAATTGCATATCTGACTATATTAAATCCTTTGAAAATCCCAGGCTAAAGGCCTGCAATCAATAATAAGCACTTGGGGAGAAGGGGACACAGTGTAAATGCATCTCCCAGAAGTTTGAGCCTCGCTCCAGACTAGTACCCCAGTGACAACTCTAAATGGTCACCTGATCACTCTATCTGGGGAGCTGCAGGTGGCTAGACTGGATGTCACCTCAGTCCCCTCTGTTCCATTGGCTACAGATCCTGGTATGCCTTAACCACTGTAGCCTGATGGGTTAATAAGCTCAGGCGGACCTTTTGATGTTTTTGATCTGGTCCCTACTTTCACCAGCTGCTGCTGCAATACCAAACTGAGGCTGCTTTTGCTGCCAGGGTACAGAATATGTAGAAGTGTGGGATGATTTTGGCATCCCTCCTAAATTGTGCCCACCCTTCATTATACTACTGCCAAGATGCACAGGGCATGGACCTGTATATATTATTCAGATCTTGGCATACCTGCAAGAAGTATTTCCTTCATCCACTGACTAACCTCTTGAATACTAAGGCTACCTGGAGACCCAGGAGTCAAGATCAATTCTTCCGTGATTTTTCATAAAAGAATGGTATAATTTTAGACTTAGTTCATCCTTTGGCAAAATTCTCAATGAGAAAAATAATTCTCAATTATTTTGCATATTTTTTACAAATCTAATTCTATATTATTTAACTGTTTAAAGGGGTGTGGGTTGTAGCCATGTTGGTCTAAGGACATAGGCAGACAAGGTTCTTTGGGTGAATCTGATATCTTTTATTAGACCAACTTAAATAGTTGGAAAACAATTTTAAAGCAAGCTTTCAGGTTCAAAAACCCTTAGGCTAAGGAAGTTTCAGCAGTTGGTGTGTGCTCTTCCTGGATGGAATGAAAAGTAAAGAAGCCAGGGGCTGGGCTGGTATGCATATAAGACAGGTAGTCAGTGAAGATGTAGATTGAGGAGTCAATGGGTGAGAGACAGGCTGGGTTGAGGGGAGAGAAGAGGGATGAATAGTAGAGAAGTACCTGAGGAGTCAGATCTCAGGCAGGTTATAATGTGTCATAAATCCAATGTCTATATTTAGTCCATGATCTTTAGTATCCAAGAGGTTGATGAACTGGAGTTCATAGGCTTGTCTCTGGGAAGTGTTTTGTAAGTTTGTTTTGAGGATCAGGACTGAGAGATTGGAGAGAAGGTGGTTTTCTTGTGAGAAATGTGCCCCCACAGGTCATTGGGTATTCCTGTCTTTGGTAGATTTCCGTGCGCATTCATTCTGGTGTGCAGTTGTTGTTTGGTCTGTCCTACGTATTTTCCATCAGGGCATTTGGTGCATTGGATGAGATATATTACATTTCTGGAGGTGTAGCTGTAAAATCTGGGAATGCTGATGGCTCTGTTGTGGGGTGTAGTAATTGTGAAGACTTCCTCAAGAACTGCACCATCAAACCCCTGCTATACTTAAGATATATGAATGATATCTTCATCATTTGGACTGAA
>NW_017729004.1:44637523-44644490 GCF_001723915.1 Gavialis gangeticus | reverse complement strand
AAGAACTTCCCTGGAGGAAAGCTGACAGAGTATTCCACTGTTCTTTATTTTGTTGATGTTTTCTGCTGTATACTTTGTTTAAGAAACATTCTTATCCAGAAACAGCTTTAGGAAGATATCATTAGTGATGTAAATAACAAAAAGAAAAAAATAAAGAGAAACGATTAGAACTCACAGATAACAGAAACAGTTGGTTGGGAGGTTGAAATGCATTAAAAGGTTAAAAATGGGAAGGTGTGGCTTTGTAAACACAAATTTGTCATCTTAACTGTCAAATAGAAAGATGGGGTTGGGGTGGGGTGGGGTGGGGAGCTCAAAAAATGAACAAATCAAAAAAAGCTTAAGTCAGTCTTAAAATCGACCTGGTTTCCAAATCACAAATTGCAGTCTAACAAATGCTACGTCACTTTCCTAATTCTCTGTCAACTCAAACAATTCCCAAGCTATTTCTACTCTATCTACTGTACTTTGTTCTATACAATGAGTTTGTATTCAAGATCAAACTATTTGAATTAAATTTGGATTAGTGTCTTCAAAGATAATCCCAGAGCAGTTTAGTTTTCTTCAACCATTCATGAAATGTGGTCAGAGTTGAGCTATCAACCACAAGTGTTTTGTTAACTGCACTCTATTGGCTTCCACAGTTTCAGACTTTGTGCTCAGAAAGTGAAGCCACATTCTAGACAAGAAATAATGGAATCTATAAAACAACATTAAATTAACGTTGTCCATGTGTGCTTTTAAAAATGTTCTTCTTTTTCAGAAGGGCCTATGAATCAAAAATATTGAAAGGGAAACACGTATAGCGTATTATTAAGACACTTCTCTTGCTGCTGTTCGATGTGTAGATAAGAATGTGATGACAGCCATTCTAGCAAACACAGTTGCATTGGATACTTCCAAAGCCCAAGCCTTTACAGCATGAGATTAAGAGCCACCCTCTGTGATTATGGGCTATAACAGAATCAAAACATTTGTGTATCAGATACAGAGGGAGGAATTTACATCCTCTTTGTGTGACTTATGCAAAGCCTCTGCTAAAGGAATTGCAAACAATGAGGAATGGTCACTGACTATATTGTAGACATTACAGGGCAGCACCATCCTCGTCAGAGTTCCAGGAGATATTTCCTCTAGATAAAAAGTAGTTATCTGGGCTAGGGATAGATATTCAAAAAGCCTGAGCCTGAATTGATTCAATCTTTGCTGGTTAGTCTAACCTGGCTAGACTGAACTAGTTTAAAACCAAACAGACATTCTCTCAGGACTGAGGAAATTCAGGCACATGCCTGCAGTGGTTCAGGCTAGAAGCTGGGGGGTGCTAGAGCAGCCCTCCCTTCCCTTCTACAGGGCTGAGCTGAGGAGGGCGTGGCCAGGCCCCAGCAGAATTAGGGAGGGGCTCCCCCCCTCCTTGACAACAGAGCATTTATCAAGTCTGTCATCATCACTTAACTTCCCATTAAAAAACAAAGCCTCTCTCATTAGTTCAAGCTCTTCTTAAACAAAGAAGGAACAGAGGGACATTACTAGCTGAGCTATTGATTAGCTTCAAAAAGCCCTAAGCTGACAGTGTTGTGTGCCACACCATGTACTGTAGGCAGTATGTGGTCTGTTAGCTAATGCTGAGGTGTCTGTGTAAGGCAGAGGGGACAGAGGATGCCTACTTATCAGGGAGGGGGAAGGGAAAGCAGGGATCAGGAGGAAGCCAGGCAGATGCTGCTGGCCTGCTGGTCTTTGCCAGAGCTGCAGCCAGGGAGTAGAGGGGAGGGACCAGCCCAGCTCTCTGGAGCAGAGAGCCCTTCCGAGCCCAGAGAGCATGCACTGAACATCTGTTCTGTTACAGGTTTAAACCAGATTCTGATCACTTAAACCAGTTTATGTATAAAACCTGTTATACTTGTATGTGTAATAAGGTTGTGTGCAAAACCTGTCCCTAGCCCTGAAGTCCTTATGACTACAGCCACTGGGTTTTGTTATCCCATCCAGTCCTTCATGTAAGGAATTAGATGTGATCAGTACTTATAAAAGTCTTCTCCCTATTTTAACCCTTACTCCATCCAAGGGCCCTCCTTCATTCTTTGTCATTTGCTCAAGAATAGACTAGACTAGACTAAAAAAGAAACACTGCAGAAGACTTATACTCTGCGAAGTTGTGTCAGACATATATGGGCAAATTGAGAACCTCAGATTCAATTTCTACTGCTAGGTTCCTGGTAACATCAGCAGCCAGTGGTTCTCTGACCAAAGAAGTGTTCAAGGAAAAGTGAAACAAATAGCCATGATGCCCATCTGCCACACTGGAAAAATTCCCCCAGTCTTTAAAGCCAAGAGGTAACACATACATGGATATGACAGTGTGCTACTTCAGAACTCTTGCCTCAATCCAAACTGATCGACCTAATTCTTAAAATATAAGGGGTATCTTTTATCCTTATAGCTTTTATCTATCACATTTTATAAAATTTGTCTAATTTTTCCAATTATGTTTTCTGAGACAAGGTATAGGCTGCTGGCCTTTTAAAAAATACTTTCTTAATACTAGACCACGGTTTCTAAATAATTTTAAAATTATAAATATCCCGTGCAGTGAGGAACAGGAGCTAACTGCATTCCCACCAACAGGTCACATGTAAGTAATGGGGGCTACTGAAGCCAGTTTATTATTTTACAATGTAAACAATGACTTGTCAAACAGATCCAGCTTAAGATCTTTTAACAAGATAGTAATTAACTTGTGTCACCATTGAAAGTTATGCAAAAAAAATGGATTTATATATTTTCAGCTACTTTTTTATTGTTTCAATCTTTGTTCATTATAAGGCTCTTTGGCATGCAGTGCTGTCTGTCTCAGTGAGTGCAAGCTGTACATTTTAAAATTCTGCTTGTTTTTGCAAAGACTAGTTTAAATTCTCAGCCAAAAGAAAAGAAGTGCTGAACTCATTCATCCTGGGAAAACAGTAGAACAGATTAATAATCTTTAGTTACAGGAAATTTAATCTGGTAGCCCTGATAAATTGCTTTTGCTTTGGTTTGTTTCATGGTGCTTTGGATTGTACCCAGAAGAGCCTTTGACTAAAGTATTTGGGCTTTCTCCAGAATTTTCACATCTCATCCACTGTACACCAACTTTGCTGTCATCATCATTTTACTGCAGATATTACCATAGTAAATGTGGAAAACAAGGAGTAAGCGGCTCAGAGAGTATATAAAGGCTTCTAAAAGTAATATCACTTCCATTTTCTACTTAGAGACGGATTATCAGATTCTGGCTTTAATCCAATGGACTTGTCTACACACATAAATTTGCATGGTTTAAGTAAAGGTGTAATGTTAAAGCAAATTAGCTAAACCAAGACAACTCTGTGGTCACATGTGTGGGTATCTTGCATCCATTTAATCCATTTCACACCCGTGTAGCTTGTCTCTGCTAGATTAAAAAAGATGTTAAAGAGAGAGTTGCAGTGGTATGACATGTGTCAACAGGCATGTGTAGACAAAACAGGGGCCCTAAATTGAAGCAGTGAGTTTTAAAAAACACTGTTTCAATTTAGGGCCGATTAAACTCCCATGTGGTGCACACACCCCACTGACTTACCTGCCTGTCCAGTGGAGATGGGAGGGCAAGCTGCCGGCAGGCAGAGTCCCTGGGCTGCAGAGGGGGCTGATGCTTCTCTCCCTGGCAGTGGCACCCCTCCCCCCCAGGTAGCCCCTGCCCACAGGCACCTGGCTCGGGCAGTTTTGGGGGGCACCACATCCGCAAAGGGAAGCATTGGCCCCCACAAAGCTCAGGCAGGCAGGCAGGCTTCAGGGGAAAAAAAGGAAAAAAGATCAGGCTCACCACTTTCCTTGGGCAGAGCCTGCTTTCCCGGGCTGCTGCCAAGCTGCCTGCAGAGCCGTGGAGCTGCACAGAGCCCAGTGCTTCACTCTATGGCTGTAGGGGCAGCAAACTAAAACTCCTCAAAGGAGTTTTAGTTTGAGGTACCCCAAGTCATTGAAGGCACAGTACGCCACTGAATTTCATATAGCAGCTAGAATTAATGTGCAATACACCACCGAGGCATGTAAACACCGACACCATTTAAGTCGTGGAAAAGAATTTAGCCAACTTTAAAGTGTTGTGCACACATGCCTCTCATTTCATCTATACACAGCCAACAGCTCCAGTCCATTTAATTCTGGGATAGGCATGTCCCATGGTGTTCTACCTGGGGCTTTCTCTATAGTTATCATTGCTACAACTGGTGAGTTGTTCAGGTGGTTATAAAGGAAAGAATATTTTGAAGTGGTGGTGGGTGACAAGTGAGACTACAACTTCCACCTGAGTAAGTGTCCTAAAGCTCCTACTTCTACAGAGAGAAAGCACAAGTAATACCTCCAGGAACACCAGAGACCATTTTAAAAAGGAGTAGCTTGCTCTACCCAACTCCTATTGCTTAACTTCAAGTGCAAAAAAGAAATAATGCCTTCGCCAGGGTCCTAACCCGACTAGTCTACCTCCTATCAGGAGTAAGAGCACAGCCAAGTACCTCACCAGGTCTAATATCACAGCGTACAATTGAGCATTGTAATGTCCCAATTAGACACTCCAAGTTTCAGTACAATTTTATTTCAGTAGAATGTAGTCATTTGTACCACTGGCTTATGTCAGTAAAGTGCTGGCAGTAGAGTCACTAGTGAGCCTATTTCAGAATCTTTTTTGAGATTACTGTGTCTGAGCCTTGTTGAGTCCAGCCCCCTCTCCATAGGCAGGGAGTCAGCTGGGATCAAGTGATCCCAGCAAGAAAAATATCCAGATGTTTTTTGAAAGAGTCCAGAGTAGGTACTTGCACCACCTCTGGGGAGAGTCTGTTCCAAACCCTGGACACTCGCACCATAAAGAACTGTTTTCTTATGTCTAGTTTAAATCGGCGTTCCTGGAGGTTATGGCTGTTAGACCTTGTTATCCCTTGGAGACCTCTGGTGAACAGCTGTTCTCCCACGTCCTGATGTACCCCTCTGTCACAGGATGGGGTCCCTAAGGAAGGCTGTGTTACCCCTAAGGCCCCTTGACCATGCCAGTTCAGCCCGATGGGCACCCTCTACTCTCACCAGCCACGTCTTGATGTATTTTTCTAAAATAGGGAGGCTGCCTTTACATCCTGTTGGACACAGTCTTGATGGATTTCCCTGAACCCCATGGGTCCCATTTCAGAATAGGTGCCCTGAGACACCCCAGCCTTATGGGCTATATGCGTGGCTCCAACCATCCTTTTATCATGCCCCAAGCCTCACAGATGGTACCAATGTTGTCCGGTCTAGGCCTTGTTGTAATTTGGCCCCCTTGTCCTCCCTGAGCTTGCCGCAGGCCTGGTCACGCTCTGCGCCTCACTGGCGCCTGGCCTCTCCACAGCCCTGGTCGCACTCTGCACCTCACTGGCGCCAGGGCCTCCACACTGCAGTGAGCCCCCAGCGAAGCCTTCTCCTTCCCCAAATAGCCTCACCCAAACCACCGGTATTATAAACAGAAATCAACCTGCAAGCCCCAAGGCTATAACATAACTCAAGCTGCCCAGCTATAACATAATTTGAGCTACACAGGGCATGCTTTGTCCCTCAACAGTACTGGAAGCTGCACCTGAAGTCAGGCCTGTCCCCTTTGCTCCTCTGAGAGAGCTCCTTCCCCCTTGACTGCTGGCAGAGAACTGCCTTCCTGGCTTCAGCCCTGGGGTTTATGTATGAGCCAGGCCCTGCCCCTTCTGGTCAGCTGACCACTGGCAGGTGTGGGCCAACTAGCTCATCCTGGCTGCCCTGGTAACCGGCAACTGGGGCTCCCAACTGACTGTAGTTCCAGCCCTTAAAAGGAGCAGGACACCCTAGTGCCCTGTGACACTCTCTTATATAATTGTAGGGTGCTACCAAGTTCCCCCTGAGACTTCTCTTTTCCAGACTGAAGAGTCCCAAATGCCTCAACCTCTCCTTGTACGGCCTGCCCTCCAGGCCTCGGATCATATGAGTGGCTCTCCTCTGGACTCTCTCAAACTTTTCCACATCCCTCCTGAAGTGGGGGGCCCAAAACTGGATGCAGTACCCCAGCTGTGGCCTCAACAAGACCGAGTGAAGTGAAAGGATGACATCCTTGGCTTTGCTTGAGATGCATCGGTAGATGCATGCCAGATTGTGGTTTGTTTTGCCAGCTATAGCATCACAATGGTGACTCGTATTCATCATGTGCTCAGTCAGGACCCCAAGTCTCTTTTGGTCATGGCGCTAGCAAGCGTAGCACTGCTAAACTGTAAGTGTGCTGAGGGTTCTTCCTACTGAGGTGCTGAACCTTACACTTCTCAACACTGAAGTTCACTTGGTTTAGGTCAGCCTACCTTGAGAGCTTGTCCAAGTCAGCCTGTATCCTCAGCCTGTCCTGTGGTGTGACTGGCCTCCCCCATAATTTGGTGTCATCCACAAACCTTGCCAGTTCACATCTGACTCCCGACTCCAGATCATTAATGAAGATGTTAAAGAGTACCGTCCCAAGTACTGAGCCCTGAGGGACTCCACTGGTCACTCTGTGCCACATTGATTTGCTCCAGTCATTTAGTACTCTTTGGGTCTGACCCCATAGTCAGTTACCTAGCCATCAGACCATAAGATGATCAAGGCCACAGTTCCCCAGCTTCACCATGAGGACAACATGGGGAACTAGGTCAAAGACTTTCTTGAAATCCAGATATATGACATCCATGTCATCTCCCTTGTTCAGGGCTAATGTCACCTGGTCATAGAAGGAGATGAGGCTGATCAGGCAAGACCTGCCAGCCACACAGCTGTGTTGGCTGGCCTTTGTGGCAGAAAGCCACCTTGGTTTCTCCCCAAAAAAATCTCTGCCCTGTGACTGTGATTTAAATCTCTGTGCTGTGACCATTCAATTAGGATGGGCCCAGCACACAGGGGACCACACCCTCAGCCTGTCTCTTTAGGGAACTTGAGCTGG
>NW_017729004.1:44633018-44637117 GCF_001723915.1 Gavialis gangeticus | reverse complement strand
GCACGTTACCCCCAGACTAGCGAGTGTGCTCCGGGAGAGGGGTCGGCCGGACATAAGGCGCCCCTGGGGAGGCTTTCGGAGCCTGGAAGGTGGTCGGGCGCAGGGAGGTGGGTGGCTCAATGCAGGAGCACCCCCTACTGGCCCACCTCACGTGGAGGAAACAGCGGAGGGATACGAATACCCAGCTGTGTTCCTGAGGTGGGATCTCTGCACCCGCCACAGCCTTCAGAAGCTTGCCTTCGATTAGTCTGGTGTTGATGGATCCCTTGACAATTTTCTCCAGGATTTTTCCAGGGACGAATGTCAGACTGATTTGTCTATAATTCCCTGGGTCATCCCTCCTCCCTTTCTTGAAGACAGGGACAACATTGGCTCTTTTCCAGTCTTCCAGGATCTCACCCAAGTGTCACAAATTTTCAAATATCTTTACCAAGGGGGGTGCAATGATGTCTGCCAGCTCCTTCAAGACTCTTGGGTGCATTCCGTCTGGGCCCAAGAACTTGTGACTTGTGAATGTCCAGTTTCTCAGGGTGTACCTTCACCTGATCCACATCAATTTTGTGCCTGCCACGCACTCCCAGCCTGGTTCATGCCCTTTCTGACAGTGTGATCCCCTTGGGAGGGTGAAAAACTGATACAAAAAAGTCATTTAGGAGATTGGCCTTTTCTTGGGTATCAGATATCAGCTGCCCCGTTTGATCCCGCAGGAGGCAAGTGCTATCTTTGTTCTTTTTCACTTTCCCACATATCTGAAGAAGGACTTTTTGTTGTCCTTGATCCCCAAAGCTAGCCTGAGTTTAGTTTGTGCCTTGGCTTTTCTGAACCTACAGGTGTGGGGGAGTGCTGAGTAGTCCTCTTTGGTGATGCTTCCCATTTTCCAACTGGAGTAGGATTCTCTTTTGAGTTTAATGAGGTGCAAAAGTTCCTTGTTCAGCCAAGGAGGCTTCCTTGCCTGTTGATTACATTTCTTGCGAGATGGAATGGGGAGGTCTATAGTAGACTCCTACAAGTATGTCACCCTTCCCATGTTCTCCCCGTATTTTGACCCAGAGGGTCTCAAGATGCCTTTCCTGGTTAGAAAACTAATTTGCAGGGAAGTTAACTGATTCTTGATGTAGAGAGCAACGCCCCCACCCCTCTTCCCAAGACAGTCCCTCCTGTACAAGGTATAACCCTCCAAAGCAACAGACCAAGCATAGGTAAAGTATCACCAGGTCTCCGTTACCCCTACAAGGTCATGGTCATTTTCACATAAGAGAAGGGCCAGTTCCTCTTGCTTGTTTCCCAAGCTCCTGGCGTTCATGCATAAGCAGCTGAATCTGCCGTGAGAAGCCCCATGCTTCCCTATGGGGTAAGGTGGGACCATTCCTTGGGCTGTCATCAGAGCAGGTTCCCTTTACTTTCCCAAGTTAATAGTAATGTGGTTGACATGACCTCGGCTAGAACTGTTACTAGATCGCCTGTCTCTCAGCAGTCGTAGTTTAAAGTGTGTGGCAGAGCCAAAAATTGAACCTACATGTCGCTGTTCATAGTTCAAAGTGCTTTAACTGCAAAATGATCTCTTCTCCCTTCTGTATAGTGGAAAATGTATTTTAAAACTGCGCCATAACAGCATTAGCTATTATGCAGCCAAGCAAGGTACAGTGGTGCATAGAGTGCAAAAATCTTAACAAATGTTATGGGAATTATTCCATGCACAAAAGCAAGGAAGTCTCACTCTCTCACAGTGAAGAAGCAGAAAAATCCAGAGCATTCAATTCCTGCAAGAGGCAGTGAATGCATTATTATCAAGAACTGCTTGATTTTTGAGATCCCTCTCTGCCTTCCCACCTTTGCTGCAGGTAAGATGATAAATTCTCTGTTTGGAAATCTGTGCTGTATACAGAGGTCAAACTTAGAGAATAATATATCTTCCCTGTGAAACAACTAGCTCCCTGTAATTCTCCCGCATAAGTAAATGGGGCCCCAGAAGCAGTTGTTTCTTATAGGGCATCAAAAGCAAAGTAGCCCTGCTAACAGTGCTTAGCTGATTGTAGGTAGTCTACCATAATCACTGAGGGATACAGCTGTCTTGCAGCTTTTTAAAGAATAACCTGTAAATTATGCAGTGAGAGGAAAGTGTCCTGTTCTTTGACTGCCTGAAGAGAAGAGGGAAACATGTGAAAAGAGACCTTGCTTAATGCCTCCTAGGAGACAATGTTGTGGCAAAGCACTACTTAACAAGTATTTGAGATTTTTCTGAAGATCACTAGGGAGAGGGAGCAATTGGAGCAGCAGAGAGCTGGAGTCACCAACTGGGGGCAATAGACATGATGTTCACCTAGGTACACCATGGTATTAGATTGGAATTGTAGGAAAGAGAAACAGGCTCAACTGGAGAATGTTTCAGGGCCATTGGTGGCAGTGAATTTTATTACCCTAGAAAAGACCCTGAAGGGAAATCATGGAAGTGATTGTTGCTTGGATCACTTAAAACATATTTGTCAAGTACTAGAAGAGAGATGTATTAATGTTATTAATTTGGATTTGGGCAATGCATTAAAGGGCCCATTCTGAGCTCTAGATCTCCTTGTGCTAATATTAAGACCAGCCCAGAAGCATTCCAAAAGCAGATGTTAATCATCTTAAAACTCAGCCTTTCTCCCAAGGGGCCCAGGATTGGCATATTAGGGTGCTTTGCACAAACAGGAGTGACTTCCAAAGCTTGTCAAAAATGTTCCTACAGCGCTAGTCTCATGAAACAAGAGAATTCTTTGGGTACAATCATGCAGTGGTAGAGGGAGGTGTTAAATAACCTAAGAACTGTATGCCTTTTAGAATCTTCCAATTCCATAATAGTTGTGTAATTGAGGGCCGTGTCACATGGGACACATAGCACATGTTTTATTTAAATCATAGTAAACCTTACTTTTCCATGTTAAAGTTAGAATGTGTCTGAGAAGTTGCATGATAATGTTTATTATGATTTCTTAAGTGTAACATGACACGGTGCATGACTGCACCAGAGCCCATTCAAGACACATGTGGTGTGGTGTGGTGGCTGGGACTAAGAACCAGCAAGCTGTGTTGCTATTATCTCCATGAAGCATTCATATGATAACTGAACACATATTCAAAGGTATTTCTTCACTGGCAAGTTCTAATTTTTCCATGATACAACTGCTCTTTACATGATAAAATCACATTTAACATGTTTTACTGCTTGAACATGTGGCTGTCGTGGTTTAAATGCAGCTAACGTGTCCTAAGTGCAACAAGGCAGGGATACCTTGTAAAAAGTGGGCCCATTTAAAAATTCTACATATCAGCAATTATCTTGCAAAGTGCAATTCTACTCTGAAACAAGGACTATAAAAATAGGATACTTTCCCGCTGGACAGGTTTGCTCTTTTGCTTTGCCCACTGTCACTTCTGTTTAGTTTGCTATTTGGCTTTGGGATTGGAACTCCAGATAGAAAGCTCTTTGGAAAACTTACCTATAATGTTGCATGATTATAAAGCTATTCACAAGCATTCTGATGTTACATGCACATAATAATAATGTTTAATATTTCTAAGGCAACATTGGAGAGACATCATGCTTGTTTAAGACATTAAATTAATATTATTCTTAAATTAGTATAAATAATTCATTATAAAATTATTGCATTTTTTATAAAGCTGCTGTCCATGCTTCAGAATCAATCAGAAAATATTCATTTAAATAGTCCTTACCCAGTTGTGCCAATCAGCTTTTTATCACCATCTTCAGTGAGCTCATAGTAACACAGGGCTTGAAAAGAGCCTCCTGGGATCTTGAGTCCAGTCCCCTCCATTCACAGCCATTCACTCAAGTGAAAGTTCAAGCAAGCGCAAGGTTAGTAAAATAATTCCAGAGAAATGGCCTATTCACATGAAGGCCTCCCTGTCCCCCAAATGCATTATATGGTCTATTTCTGTAACATCTAAATTTTAATAGTGCACTGACTACTGATCCTAAAGAACCTGTTCAGCCTCCACAAGAGAAGGCTGAGGGGGGATCTAGTGGCCTGTTACAAACTAGTCAGAGGGGACCAGCAGGTACTGGGGGAGTCCCTGTTCCCCTGAGCACTACCAGGAG
>NW_017729004.1:44620888-44628018 GCF_001723915.1 Gavialis gangeticus | reverse complement strand
GGGTTGGGGCTGGCAGAGGGTAGATTCAGGCTAGAAATCAGGAGGCGCTACTTCACTATCAGGTCGGCTAGGATCTGGAACCAACTTCCAAGCAAAGTGGTGCTGGCTCCTACCTTGGGGGTCTTTTAAGACAAGGCTAGACAATCACCTTGCTGGGGTCGTTTGACCCCAGTACTCTTTCCTGCCACAGCAGGGGGTCGGACTTGATGATCTGCTCAGGTCCCTTCCGACCCTAGAAACTATGAAACAGTGTAAGTAAGAAAAATGCTTTATCATCCTTAGGGGCTAGAAAGTAGGAACAAGAATACAAGGCTGCACAAGGTCATCTAATCCAAATCCCTGCTCAAGGCAGGATCATCCCTTCCTAAATCACCCCAGCCAAGCATTTGTCCAACCTGCTCTTTAAAATTTCTAGGGATAGAGATTTCACAACTTTTCTAGGTAACCTGTTCCAAGGATTGACATCTCTCATAGTCAGAAAGTTTGTCTTAATCTCCAACCTAAATTTTGTCTGCTGCAGATTGAGTCCATTGCTCATTGTCCTGTGCCCTAAAGCCATATAGATAGGAGAGAATACCCCTTGAGGTATTTGAAGACTGTTTTCAACTCTCTCCTCCCTCCCACCCCAATCTTCTTTTTGTCAGACTGAATAAACCTAGCTAGCTCTTTCAGGCTTTCTCCATACATCTTGGCATGAAGGTCCCTAAGCATTTTATTGCTCTGAATTTGACTCTTTCCAAACTTTTTATAGCCTTCTTGAAGCTTCAGGCCTGAAACTAGACACAGTTCACCAGAGCTTAATAGAGCAGAAGAAACACTTTCCTTGATTTGCAAGTGATACTCCTGTTAATATGCTTTTGCCTTGTGTTCATTTTATATAGTCTACTGTAATCCCCAGGTTTCTGCAGTACTGCAGCCTAGCCAGTTATTCTTTAGTATGTATTCATGCATACAGTTATTCCATCCCATGTGTAGGACTTTGCATGTGTCCTTGTTCAATCTCACCTGATTGAATGCGGACCATTTCTCCAATCCCTAGGTCATCCTGGATCCTTTACTTAGTGGCATACTATACTCTGTGCCTCGGTCTATAGTACACACTTCTGCCAGCATTGCTGTGTTGGTAAAGGATTTGAAGACATGTAATCCTTGATCAATGTAGCTAGACTAGTAGAAGCAAACATCATAGAACAGTTATGCCAGCAGAATGGTGCAATAACCTGCATATTATATACTGCTTATGGAGATTTTACAGTACTAGTAAAGAGGGCAGCTTTGCTAGCATAACTCCATCCACACTAGGAGTTCTTTGCCATTATAATATACCAGTATTTCTATACTACAGCAACTGAGGCACTGAATGTCTGGACTCTGTCTGGCCTTTGGATACTGTCTTAATGGTCAAAAGTGGAGGATGGAAGTTCTGGGCAGCCTCCAGTTCTCCATACTCCTGCCTAGGCCCACACGTCAAAGGTCCTGGTCACCTCTCACACATACACCATGTTCCAAAAGGATTAACAGTGGCCTACTACATTTCTATAATAATAAAGTGCTCCAGGGTAGATGTAGCCTTACTCATGTAACCAGTCTTTAAGTCATCTGAATAGCCCCATAAAATCATTCTTTTTCAATCACGATTAAAAATACATCATAATGCCGCCACATGGCCTAACAGCAAATGCATTTTTAATGAAGTATTCACAAGAGAATATTTTTAATGCCTTTCCTGTATTCCTTTGTTACCAAATTATGGCCATATCCTGAAAACCTATTCATCTTGTACAGATAGGGAAGTAAATTAGACAGCTGGGGGTCCTCTTGGCAAATGAGTGTTTTGTCACATTTAGGGCTTGAAGCTGTTATATTTAGGCAATGTACATACCACAGACTTCTACTCTAACACACAGGTGTGTGAAATAAAATGCTGTATCATTTTGTTTTAAATGACACAGCATTACAGTGAGAGTGTACAATTACAGTGAGAGTTGGGAGCAGGTTATTTTACAACCTGATCTAAAAAATAAGAACACAAGCAGTAAAAAGAGATTACTTGTTTCAGTTGAAGGAAAAAGGTAATCTTGCCATCTCTTGCAAATTGTGGAATTCTTTAGTGTAGCTCTTTAATTCTTCCTTGCTTCCTCATCTGGGTTTGGGGCTTACCCAACTCTGTTTCTGCAGGGGAGAGATGGTTCCCATCTAAGAAGTAGCAGCAAACCCTTTAAGATTTTCCCTCAACCTTCCTTTGTCTCCTCTTTACAGCTGTGCTTTAACTTAATGTGTTCCCTTCTTACCTTATCAAAAGGCAGATTCCTTTGCATTCTCTTTCTATCGCTTACTAATAACATAATAGTAATGAAGCATAATGAGAACATGGCATCAGCCTTAACTGTGAAGTAAAAACTTTTATGTAGAAAATCCTCTGAATAATTAGTTGCTATGTGATACAAATGTTTTACAGGGGTATACATTATTTCTTACCAAGATCTTCACATTACTATGTCGATTTGGATATTTTCTGTTAAAAACATTACTCCCACTGAATCATGGATTTCATAGATTTCATAGACATTAGGGCTGGAAGGGTCCTCATAAGATCATTGAGTCCAGCCCCCTGCACATAGGGCAGGAAATCAGCTAGGGTCAAAGGTTACCAGCAAGATAAGCATCCAAATGTTTCTTAAAAGAGTCCAGAGTAGGTACTTGCACCACCTCTGGGGGGAGTCTATTCCAGGCCTTGGGGGTTTGGGCAGTAAAGTTTTTCCTTATGTCCAGCCTAAAAAGGTCTTGGAGGAGTGTGTGACCGTTGGACCTTGTCATCCCTTGGGGTGCTCTGGTGAACAGACGTTCCCCCAGATCCTGTTACATACCCTTTATATACTTATAGACTGCCACCAAGTCACCCCTGAGCCTGCGGGCTCTCTTGGAACCTCTCTCTATTTCTAATATTTCACTGAATATTTTTACGTATTTATGCACTGAGAAACTCAAAGGAGTTTGTCTGAACCCAAGGAGAGCAGAAGGTAAAATTAAAAAATATTGAATTTGAAAAACCAGTCTTTTTTAAAGGTAAAATAATCAGATATGAGGACATTATAACAGAACTAAATGAAAACATTGTTTTCATTCTTCAGCTTTTTCTTGAAAAAAATTCCAAGAAGAGAGCACTGGCAAGAATTAATATTTTAGTCATATTTTAATATTTTTAAGAGCATATAATTATCTGCTGTTTCCTACCTGCTATTCAGTAGGTGTATCTGCACATGTATTTGATCCGGAATCAGTTTATTCGTGAGTAAGCTACTTGCAAGTAAACACCCCCAGGCAGGCATTTACATATGCAGGGAAGCAGGAGCAGATTTGCTGCTAATGGCAGCAAACTGCTTCTGTTTTCTGAGGCTCTGCAGTGGGTCCTTGCCACCATCAGGGGGAGCACTAGTCCCCCCTTCTGTAGCCGAGCAGGGAATGAGCTCCCCAGCCTGTCCCCCACCCAGCTCCATAATCCGAGAGCTGGGTGGAGAACAAACTTCCCAGCCCCCAGCATTGGGGAGCTCCCAGTACCAGCTTCATGACCTCAGGGCCAGTGTTGGGAGACCCTTATCTCCCACCACCAGCTCTGTGTTGCAGGGCCAGCACTGGGAGACCCTTATCTCTCAGCGCTGGCCCCACAGCCACAGAGCTGGTGCTGAGAGATAAGGGTCTCCCAGCACTGGCCCCATTGTCATGGACCTGGCACTGGAAGATAAGGGTCTCCCAGCCTCCCATTTCCCAATCGTGATCTTGGAGTGGGGGACTTGGTGCTCCCTGCTGCTGAAGCAAGGGAACATAGTTCCTGTCTGGGCTCCGGTGGCAGAGCCCACCCTGGCAGCGAGCAGCTCCTGGGGGCAGGAAACAATCTCCTGCCCCCGGTGGCTGGCTGACCGGGAGCAAATCTACACAAGTGCTACTTCACTGTTACTAATTCAAAGTAAATTTGCTACTTGCACTTGCAGGTAGAAAATTTACTTATCATTAGTGAGGTTGACTGTGCAGTAAGGTTTACTGCTCAGTAAAGATCTTGTGTAGACATGCCCAACATGCAATAAAAAGCAGACTGACCTGCAGATGTGAACACACTTTTCATTTACAGGAGTTGTAAATAAAAGCATTTGTAGTTATAAATAAGACTCACAGGTCTGCAACAAACATACATAAAGTAAAAGAAAAGGAAATTTAGGAGGAAATTCCTTTTGTGAAAGCTGCCACCAGAAAAGGATTGGTCATCAAGACAAATATCTTCCCTAAAGGTTTAGTTGTGCCTGGAGCAGCAGATGTGCTGTGATAAGCTTAATAAGGTTTTGCACCTGAAAAAGTTCTCAAGTTTTCCTTCACCCATTTTCCTCTGTGGCTTTTTAAAGAACTGTCAGTTGATTTATGTCGGAGGAAATTTTCAAAGTTGACAACATTGTTTATTGTCTCTGGGAAAGCAGAGTGCAATCATTTTCTCAAGTATTCTAACCTTGAGGTCAATGAACTGAATTTTGATTGTGGAAATGACTAGTTACTTACATTTGTTACCATCATTTAGAAAACCATTTACTTATATTTTATGATTTTTAGTATTTGATCATTATTTCACTGCACGTGGAATGCTTTGCACTATGGGCAAGTAGAAATACACACAGGCTGTTGTCATCAATATCATCTAGTAGTGACAGTGTGCTCATTTACAAACCTTGATGCTAAGCACTGAAAGAATACAAATCAAAGCAGATAAGTTTGATGGCTCCTACAGACTGTTTTGGGCCTTTGTTGACATGCAGCATTCTTAATATGCATGTGGAATATGATAATCCCCATTCAGCCATGATAGACTCAACAAGTAATCTGTATTATTACTAAATTGGACAGAAAATGGGTATAAGTCGTAAAGTAGTTTTATTTGTGCAGATCTGGAAAAAGTATAAGACAGATATAAAAGGCAAAGCAACTACTAAGAAGCCAGACATCTTTTTGTCAGATCACTACATTGGGGCACCTCATGCAAGTAACTGCTCATGACGGGAAAGAAGGGGTTTGCATTTTGGCACAGGGCATGTAACATAAAGTAGGTCTCTCCCACTGGCTTCTATATTTGCATAGTGCTTTGAGAATGTAAAGTATGTGCAAGTACTAAGTGTTGTCTTCCTTATTACTGTACATGCATTTCAGTACATAAACTGAAAATTACGGCTGAAACTTGTATACATTCATTTAATCTCCTTTTCATAAATCATTTAAGGTTTAATCCAACGAAGGACTTGCATGTCTAAGTTTCACGTGCCTGCCCCCACACCTAAACTGTGTTGGTTATCGAGTCTCCCTATATGGTGCATGGAGAGACCTAGCTGCTTCAAGATGGGCTCCAAAACCCTGTATACTGAGCAGGAAGGTGCCTAAAGTGACCAGTTAAGATCTATAACATATAATCTTCTCTGGGTTAGGTACTTACAACCTTTCAGTCAAAAAACTGAGCAAGGTTCATATTTTTCTTTTTAAAAATGGCTGTTAGTGGAAGAAGTGGTGATGCCTCACTTATGTAACTGTGTAACATGAAAGATTTGGTTCTGACAAAACAAGGTTCCTGGCCTGTCTTGCCACCAGGCTCTGACCTCCTCGCCCTTATTTCTGGGCTCTCTGGGTCCTGCCCCCTCATTGGTCCTGCCACCTTACAAACCGGCCACGACTTGATGTTATAGGGTGCTTGTACACATGATAGAGGTTTAGTCCTTAGGGCTGCATTCTGCACCCCCTAAATTGAAACGGTGGGTTTCTCATTGAAATGGTAGGGTTTTACTTTTCTGCCACTGTTGTGGCAAGGGGCCCAATCCTTTTTTTTTCTGACGGAAACTGTCCACAGCCATTGGGGGTGAGCTGCTGGTGGACCAAGCATCCCCTGAACTGCGGGGGGCCCTGGTCCTTCCATCCATGGAAGCAGGGACCTCTGGGGATGCCAGCGTGGGGTGCTAGCATGCCAGGTGCTGCCCCAGCTCAGAGGCAGCACACAGCCTGATCCAACTCTTCCCTGACTCCAAGCTGAGACAGCACCCAGCCTGCTAGCGGCCTGCCTGGGCAGTGCCAAGGGGTGCAACCACCTTGGAGGGAAGGACCAGGAGCCCCCACAGCTCAGGGGCCACTTGGTCTACTGGCAGCTCACCCTCCAACCTTGGGAGAGGCAAGCAGCTCTGCTGGAAAAAAAAAAAAAGGCTCATGCCCTTTTTCACTTCTGCTGAAGACAGAAGTGGCAAAGGGCTCAAGCCTTTTTTTCTGTGTAGCCTGCCTGCCTCTCCCGTGGCAGGGGAAGGCAGCTAACTAATAACTAACTAATGTTCAGCCCCCAAAACTCTTGCATATATATAGTGTGATGCCATTAAGCCATATAGAGTGACATTTTCATCACATGTACATGGTAATGGCATAACATGCACAAGCTCCCAAAAGTTCATAGGGAGGCTGCCCCAGGAAGCAGATGCTGGTTTTGAGTTAAGTCCTTGTCTAAACTCAGGTGTTTTTAGACTTAGAATCACTTTTAATCTGGCTGGGTCCCACAACCCAGGGTGTACTACACTAGGACCTTAGATGGTCAGGCCTCAGATCCAGCTTAGCTCTCTGTAGGCTCTGGGCCACTCAGCCCCTAGGTACACCCCCTTTACACTCCTTTCCCAAGTCTTTGCTGCCACATACCCAGTCCTCTGACATGCCACAGTCCTCCCTTTTGAAACATATTTGGGATACTGCCCCACATACCGCCCAAGATCTCCAGCTTCTCAGAGCGCTCTAAACTGCGTACCTGTGCTGCATGCCAGGGACCTCCAATTCATCTCTTACAGCTACATCGGTCCTTCACTTCAAAACACAGATCAAAAGTATGAGCATTCACTCCCAAGCATAAGGCTTGCCAAGCACAACTCCCCTGTCAGGATTAACTCTTACCCCAGGGCAGGGGTAAATGGTGCCTCCTGAGTCTGGGGAGGCACAATTTGTGAGTGGGCCTGGGGGTGGGCCAAAAACCCCATATCCACTCCTAATCTTGTGTGCCACAGCTTAGTGCCCTCTCCCCCAACATGCCACCAGCCTGAGCACATGGAAGAGAGGAGCAAATTTGAAAACACTGG
>NW_017729004.1:44597881-44615888 GCF_001723915.1 Gavialis gangeticus | reverse complement strand
ACCAGCCTGCACAGGAAAAAAAACTGCAGCAAAAAAACTGCCCCACCTTTGGGGGACTGTCTCAAGGGGGGCACATGCCCCACTGTGCCCTCCCTATCAGTCGCCTGTGCCTCAGGGTACCACAAATGCAAAAGGTTTAAAGTACTTATCTTGTGTCACTCACAGCACAGGGTCTTTTCCACCCTTCTGTGGGCAGTTCTTTCCTCCAGGTAGTCCAGACTGGCTTCCCCCTGGGACTCCTTCTTTGGCAGCTCCTGTATCCAGACTGCCTCTCCTGGGCTAAGCCTTGGGCTTTTGAGCCTCTCTGTCAGTCACGTGACCCCCTAATTCCATCCTAGTCCTGCCAGTCACTGCTTACACTTGTGCCAGGTGGCCATCTTATTTAGGTCTCTTTTTACTGTTAAGTCTGTACCCAGGGGCTGGGCTCCCTCCCTCTTTTCAGTAATGGGTCAGGGGCCCCATTACAAAATTGCCTATTGATTGGGGTATAAGGTTTGGGAAGAGAAGACAGTTTCTAGTTCCCTAATAGGAGGAATGTTTCTGTATTTTATCCAATGAACAATCTGTGTAAAACCATAGAAAGCTATCTCAGGAGCAGCAACTAAAACCCAGGTCTCCCCACTTTCAGATGAGGGCAGTAGTCAACAGTCTCCAGAGTCATGCACGCTCTCCCCCTTTTCTCAATAAATCCTGCAGGCTTGGCTGTGCGATAGCCGAGCTTCAGTAAGAGGGATTGAGAGTGCCCCCATCCAAAATTGTCTGCAGCTAGGTAGTTAGGGCTTTCTGGTAGAAGACATGGGTTTGAATCCCTTCCGTGTGATGAGGGAATTGGCCCTTGCCCTTCCATTTCCTGACAAATGTTTTAACCATATTATCTGTATATAACAAGCTGACCTTGTCACCAACAAGTGATAAAAGGAAGCTGTGACTGCCTGTGTATTTTGTGAAAAGTCTGTTACATCCCATTGCAGTCTGTTAGGTATACTCTGAATATACCTACTGGATCAAGGCACTCGGGAGGTATAGGCAAAGATGTGCTTAACTCCTATGTCCTGATCAGTTTGAGAAATTTGCTAGAGCGATTAGCTGCTGAAATGGCTAAAGCAACACCACGTCTCTTTTGCTTCTAAACCAGGGTTGGACAAAATACAGCCCACAGGTCAGATCCAGCCTGCGAAGGGATTCTATCTGGCCTGTGGTGGGTCCCTTGGCCCCACCGAGTCCAGGCATGGAGGGCAGCCCAGGCCATGGCATGTGCGGTGGAGCAGGGGAATCACAGTATCTGGACTCAGCTTCCTGGCAGCCCCTGCAGCGGTGTCTTCTTCCAGCTGCTGCCACCTGTGTTGTCATCACCACTGGACCCAACCCTGCTGCCCAGGCACCCCAGCCCGTCCACCCTGTACCCACTGCCAGGCTGGGACCAGCACTGGGATCATGGGGTAGTGACGGTGAGGGGATGTGGCCTGGGGCAGAGCTGTGATCCACTCCCCACACATCCCTGCCCACTGATTTGGTGCCCATTGCAGGGACATGTGAGGAGCAGATCATGGCTCTGCCGTGTGCCCCAGCACGGCACTTTTCACTGCCTCATGATCCCGGCCATGCCTGCCCATCCTGCGACTGAATGCTACTCCCCACCTGCCCACAGCCCCATTCCATTTCCCTTGTTGAGCACACCCTACCCACAGGGGTCCCAGGCTGGTTTTCATGGAGACCCCACCCATACCCTCCATCCAGTGCCCCCAGTGGTGGGTGCAGGGCTGGATAGGGCCAAGGCCAGATAGGGTAAATTCCCCCACTCCCCACAACTGTGCCAGGGCAGGTCAGCACCCCCGCATTGGGCCAGTTTGCCCCTTCTCCTAACCCTCCAACATCTCACCAAAACTTCTTAAGTGGCCCTCCACCCCAAATATTTGCCCACCTCTGTTCTAGAACCCCCCAATTGTAGTAACCCTCCTACATGTAGTAATCCTCCAGGCCACTATAACCCAGCACGTTTTTCCATCTACTTATTTCATTCTCTCAGAACTCTCTGCCTCTCTTTGACTATCAGATCTTTTGTTCTTGTATTTTTCTGCTCTTTTGCTCTCTCATTTTACTTCCAAGACCAACTTCAAGCCTGTGTGGTATAAGAAGGTCACAGTGGGGTGTGGCTTCGTGTGTTCTTGTGCTCTCTTGAACTTATTGCTATGGAAGTGGAAGAGAGACTTAAGGTGGTAGACTGCAGTTGCTAATCTACTCTTTGACCCTGCAGAATGGAAGTGCCGGCTGCTACAAGAAGTGTAATGGAGAGGCACTGTTAGGTTCACAGTTCTGGGTGCCGCACTTCAAGAGGCATGTGGACAACATGGAGAGGGTCCAAAGGAGAGCCACTTGCATGATCAGGGGGCAGCAGGGCAGGCCCTACTAAGAGAGGCTAAGGGACCTGAACCTGTTCAGCCTCCACAAGAGAAGGCTGAGAGGGGATCTAGTGGCCATCCACAAACTAGTCAGAGGAGACCAGCAGGCATTGGGGGAGTCCCTGTTCCCCCAAGCTCTACCAGGAGTGATTAGAAATAATGGTCACAAGCTGGCAGAGGGTAAATTCAGACTAGACATCATGAGGTGCTACTTCACTGTCAGGGTGGCTAGGATCTGGAACCAACTTCCAAGCGAAGTGGTGCTGGCTCCTACCCTGTGGGGCTTTAAGACAAGGCTAGACAATCATTTTGCTAGGGTCATTTGACCCCAGTACTCTTTCCTGCCACGGCAGGGGGTCGCACTTGATCTGCTCAGGTCCCTTCCAACCCTACCAACTATGAAACTGTGAAACTATGGATAAGTTCAGAAAGTTAAGATCATGCACAGGTTTTATCTAGAAGAAGACACAGAGGTGATTAAAAAACCTGCACTAATATAAGCTTTTGTATGCAAATTAATAGGGTTCCAGTAGTATATGCTACAGTCAGGACTTCAAAATTATTCTCTTGTCTCCCCCTTCTTGTTATTTCTCTTCCATGTACAGTGTTGTATCTGGTAGAGCAATAGTCCTCTTTTTGTGCACTAATAAACTGAACTAACCTATCTTTGATTTCTGTGTTTGAAATTGCCAGAATTTTGTGGGGTACCTAAAAAAGGAATCATACATATGTACAGCCAGTTCCACTGACGATAAATAATTTAATGAGGCTTTTTCATCCAAATAGCAATACAGTTATTCAGATTTTGATTGACTGATTTACTTGTGGGTGGCAGTGTTAGGTTACACATATATGGGTGTACCTAGATGTTCCATGGCAGATAATACCAAAAAAAAATCCTATCAGCATAAAGATTGGAAAAATTATGGTCTTAAGCAGTACTCTGATATGGTATGTGCTAAAGGTATTTCAGGGCCATCTAATGTCCATCTGTTATAATTTTGCAATGTGATTCTGTTGCATAGGGTTTTTGGATACCATTCTCTAAGCGTAAGCAAATGATCAGGCTTTCAGAATGTGTTAATTAGCTAGCCCTCACCAAGGTTTGTGACATCCCTCAACATGGCTTGCATTAAAAAAAGATGACAAAATACAGCTTTCAAAGGGTATTCAATTAATACTTGATGTCTGTAGGGCAACAGTGATTGTATTATGGGAAAATCAAAGTCAGATTCATTACATAGATAATTAGGAACTTTAGAATGTCCAAATTACTTTCAGAAAGCAGGATATTATTTTTTTTAATTGAAATAGAAATAATAAAACATTTGGAAATCTCTTTCATTAATATTATGTAAGTGTGTGGTTGTGTGGAAAAGAAAGATGTAATCTCTTTTAGAAACTTGGGCTGTTGAAAATATTAGGAAAACGTAGTACAGAGAAAGCAAATGTTCAGTTATCAGCTGAATTTATTGTAGATGATTGTGAAATATAATGAATGGGATGAAAAGTCATTATGCTAATAAGTATGGTATTCTTGCAGCCTCTACAGATGATAGCGCTGCAGAAAAGAAAGGTGGAACTCTTCATGCTGGTTTAATTGTTGGAATTCTAATACTGGTCCTCATTGTAGCAGCAGCCATCCTGGTGACTGCCTATATGTACCATCATCCGACATCAGCAGCTAGTCTCTTCTTTATTGAGGTGAGTCAAAGATGTTCTGATACATCACTAATTCTGTCACTTGCCTAATGTCATTAGTCAGTCTACAAGGCTAAGTACAAAGAATCAAAAAGCCCAAGGCTGAATCAATTCAGTCTTCTCAGGTTAGTTTAAGCTACGTAGATTGAACCAATAAACAAGTGACCAGACATTCACTTTTAATTCTAGAAATGCAGCCACATGCTTGCAGTGGCCAATGCCAGAAGCTGAGGGGTGTTAGAGCATGCCTTCCTGCTTGGTTGGAGCAGACAGCTTGGGCCAAGGCTGTCCTGCCCACCTTGTGAGGGGAGGTTTGCAGGGGAGGTATAAAGCATCCTGGGAAGCTGGGGGACTGTGAGTTAACTTGAATGTAGAGGGAGACTGGGACAGAAGTTAAATAAACTGATTTAACCTGAATCAGTTAAGTCTGGTGCTACACTCATCCAGGTTTATCTTAAACCTTTTTTAGCCATTTTGAAAGCAGTTTATACCCACTGAACTTCTGTTGTGTTATAGATTTGAACTGGTTTCTGATCATTTATACCTGTTTAGGTGTAATTTCTGTCTCTAGCCCAGAATAGCACCTTCTAAACTAAAATTATAGACTGTTCCTAGAATCTTGATCAGTGCTGGCTGGAATGATTTGGAGATTGGCAAATTACCTAACCCACAAGGTGCTGCTTTAAATTTAGCCATTTTCTCCTATCTCATCTTAGGTTTTCAACAGATTTCTTTTATTTTCTCATCAGACACAGAGGAGTTTACCATAATTTCACAAATATAATGGGACATGTTTGCAAGATCTCTTGCTACCTTTTATTTTCCTCATTTGAAATAATACATAGTCACAGTAGTGGGAAAATTGCTGTGCAAAGACATTTTATTTATGATCTTCCATTCATTTTTAATCTGCTTGTTTTCCTTTTGCACAAATAAAAAAATGTGTGTGTGATGTGCTGGGGCTGAATGCGGCCAGGGGTACCTTTGTGACACTTCTGGGGTGTTCTCACAACATCCAGGGGTGCTTTTCTGCCCCAAACCCCTCTCTGCTCTCTGCTGCTTAACCAGGGGATGTGCCAGGGGCTAATTCCTTGGCCTGTGGTGCCTCAGCCTTACCCATCTTTCCCAGGTCTTGCCAGCCCCTAGCAGAGGGGATTTTGCCAGCTAAAAGAATCACACCTTTGTCCAGGCATGCATACTCAGGAAATATGGACCCATATCTTCCAGAGAAAAGTCTTGCGTATATGGTCAAATACCTCTGATATCACATTTGACAATAAAAAAATTATAACAAAAAGATAAGAGAAAACATAAGAAGTCAGTAACCATATGTTGAAACAGAGATACACGAACAGTCAAACAAAAGAAAATATCAGAACAAAAACCTGTTCTTACTCTGCATCTTAAAGCCAAGAATGTGATTTGTACTCAGCTCACTAGCTGAGGGACTCCAGTGAGTCCAATGTTTCCCTATGTCCAGGGGGAAAAAAACTAAAGACCTCAATCTGCTCTCTTGGTAATGCTTGAGTATAGTTTTTTATCTGTCCATTTACATCTCATTCATTGGATTTTTGGGAAGCCCACACTATACATATATAACTTCCTGCCCCCCCTCCAAAAGTGTATGTTTACCAGACTAGAAGTCTTTCCTGACCTAATTAAGACCAGGAGAATATATATATATATCCTTTTCAACATGAAGATTACAAAACCAGTGTTCACGTAATTTCCCCACTCTGAAAAATGTTCCCCACCCTTTCTTCCTTGCCCATAGCCTGAATAGCCAGGTTATAGTCATACAGCCTTCTTCTAAAATGTGAATTTGTTATTGTCTATTGTCTAGAAGGGCTGTGTTCAAAGCAAGTCTGTAAGGGTGATAAGTAAACAAATCCACGTCAAATGTTAATTCTCCACAATTACCTCTTCCAAGTGTGAGTAGATGAGGAACGCTTAAGGTAATCACTGCCCCACTAAACAGTCTTGGCTCAAATATAAAGATTTATCAAATTATATGTGTGTCAAATACCACAGTTCATGGAGGCATTATAATGATAATGCTAATTATTGTTTGGCACTACCTATACAAAGAAACTACACATGCCATATCAGTAAAACAGACTCAAAAAAAACCAGAACCATGCAGGGCATCCCATGAACCCCCCTAAGGATTTTAGGTTCATGATATTAATGAATTCTGAAAAACTACATCAAATTTAAGACACTTCAGATAAGACAGAGACTCTGAAAACTTTGCAACATACATATTCACTTGCTGAAATCTTGTAATGCAGTGTCTGCCAGCATAGAGTGAAACAAGATATGAACATTATCCCTCATGAAAGTGTTTGGTGCTACAGGATAGTTAGTGTCTGCATTCCGCTGTGATATGTTTCCTTTTGCTCATCAGTGCCCCCCTGTATGGAATTAAATATTTATATTTACTTTTTTTTTTGTACGACTATACATTTACTGAACAAAAAAGAAAACTCTGACTATTCCTGGAATCAACTGGCCATGCCAGCCTACTTTGAAGAACCTGGTCAGTTTCTAACAGGCAATTCAAAAGATACAGAATTTGAAATACCATGAAGGATGTCCCTTGGATTGCTAAAGTAACAGCGTGGACCAAAATATGTCAATCAGTGATAAAATCTTTATTCTTAGTAATAGAAGTATGAATTGAGGTCTGAATTAAACACTGATTCATCTTTAAGAACACTTAATAAACTGGCATGTAAAAGTAAATTAAAATTAATAGTATACCAGCATTCTGAGTTCAGGCAATGTAACTGCACTAACTTATGGATCAGGATCCGAGCAACAAAATCAGGTAGTTTTCTTTCATGTCTATGTAACATACTGGGCACACCTACACGTGCCCCCTATGGGGGAGTTGTTACTACACCATCATTTAGTACTTGCTTTAGGAAGTACTAAATGACAGCTCAGTAATACCCATTACTGCACCATCCCAGCAATGCATGATTATTTTTAGCAGCTACCTCACCATAGCACCTTGCACTATAGTGAGGTAGCTTGTCACTATGGCGACATAGCATCAGTGTCATGGTTTGTGCCTTTCGACGCTATGTTGCCATACCGTGTCACTAAGGAGATGTAGCATCACATGTAGACATGCCCACTGAGATAAATCTCTTCTGGCATAAATGGACACATCTCCATTGAAGTTAGTGGAACTCTATCCATTTATACAAGAGGAGATTGGCCCACTCCTGGGTTTGTTTGTGTTTTTAACTATATTTAATTAGGACTCAACTAGGTCCGGCAAAGGTAGTTTGTTTATCTGCTAATGGAAACTGCCAAAAAGATCTGATTTGTTTGAAAGACAGTGTAAAGGAAAAAAATCAATTTCTGAAGGGAAAGAATGTAATTCTCTTCACACAAAATGTAAGGATGTGTATGCATCATTCTCCTCATTCAGATGAGAATATATCTCTTAAGAGTCACATTTGGAAAGAATAAAAGTATATCTGTGTGAGGAAAAGCCCAGGAAGATGATAAAACAAATGTCACATGCAGATAACTTATATAAAAACAATTCCCCGATTGATCTGAGAAACAATGCCACAAATGTTATCATATAAAGATCCATGACTTGAAATAAGTGATATTTCTAAATAAGCTATGTTGGGTAGCACAGTGATGTCAGGGAAATCTAATTAGAAGAATCTAATTAGAATTACGGAGTAAACCATGTTACCCAAGTTTAGTGTGACAATAACTGATTTATCTAATTTACAAGAGATTAGTAGAATTTCAATCTGATATTTCATGTTAGGAAAAAAACTGAGTAATGTTGCCATATGCTTGACCAATCAATGTAAAAAAACAGCACTCCCTCATCAGCAATATTAGATGGACTAAAATTACTGATTAGAAAAAACATTTTTTTTAAATGTTGGTGCTTATTTAAGAAAATAACACTGTTTAAACCAACACAGGAAGGACAGACAGACAGGCAGTTCCCTCACATACTCTATTTTCTTGCATAAAGCACACCTCCAAATAAAATGCACCTTGTTTTTGGAAGGCAGAATATAGGAAAAGCAGATTTGTCCAGAGTTATGACCGTCTGTGTGCCACAGACCTCTACTACCCTTTGCATATATTATGCAATTAACTTTTTAATCCCACAATGAAGTTAAACTGGCCACACATGCAAAAAGTAAAATCAGTCATACACACAAAGTAATTATTGAACCATAAAAAGAACTCTGCAGATATAAAAAGAGACAATCAGCTACACAGTTAGTGTTTAAAAATGAGTAACAACTGTATCGCTTGTTTCTATCCAGCATTGATTAGAACATGTAGCAGGGCCCAAAGAGCAAGTCCTCTTGGGAACATAGGGTTTCTAGAAAGTATGGCATCAGGACCTTCCTGGTGTGGCAGACTACCTTCTGGGATAGACAATCTATTTTCCCAGGAGGACTTTGTAACACATGATTAGGCTTCAGACCCTTGCAAAGTGCAGTAGCAAGACTGTTAATTCTTTACTGTAAATAGTTCTTTACATAAGTTCCTGTAAATACAGTGTTTCCACACCTCAGGCTTCACTAAGATACTACCAACAACTCACTTGTTGTTTTGAGGACAAGCAACAGTATGCAGCCACTACTTAGGGTTGTAAGAAGGATAACACAAGACTCCACCTGTTCGGTTTGCTGAGCAAACACAAGTGGCAGCCATTTTGGTAGCTGCCTGCAATGCACAGTGTCTCCAGGGCTAGGGACATACATTACACATAAACTGGTTTAAGTGATCAGAACCTGGTTTAAACCTGTAACAGAACAGATGTTCAGTGCACATAAACCAGTTTGAAAATGGCTGAAACCAGTTTGACATAAACCTGGTTGAAAGTAGTATCAGACTTAACTGATTTGGCTCAAAACCAGTTTATGCAATGTCTGTCCTAGACCCCTTGCTGGTTTAAATTAAATCAGAGTCCCCCAGCATCCCAGCATGCTCTCTTCTCTGCAGCAAGGGTGGCCCCTCCCCTCTGCTTCCTGGCCAGAGGTCTGGCAGACTTGCAGGCACAGCAGAGTCTGCTGGCTTCCCCATGCCCCCCACCCCCTCACCACTCACTGCTTAAGCAGGGATTCCTTCCTCCTCTCTGCCATGGCATGGACCATAGCCAGTGTGTGGTATGCTAGCTAATGCTGTGTAAGGCTCCAGCAGAGACTGTAGACACAGTAGGGTCTGCCTGGCTTCCCCCTGCCCTACTGCCAACCCTGCTTAAGCAGGAAATCACCACCCCCATCTCCCAAAGCATGGAAATCAGCCCTATGGACCCTAGGCATGTGGTATGCTATCTGATGCCAAGAGGTGTCTGTGCACATGTTTTTATCCAGTTTCACTGGGACAGGCAGACAGGGCAGTGACTGCTTAGGGCTGTTTGGAGTTAATCAACAAGTCAGCAGGTAAAGAAGTTTAAGAAGTTTGAAGTAATGGAGAGAGGCCATTGTGCGAATCAGGTGATAAAGACTGTTATCACTATCAGCTCCAGCTGGCTTGCTTGCCTGTCACTTTTCTGCAGACAATATGATGAAGCAGAGAAGGAGATTGAAAAGTTCTGTATCATCAACAGATGCATGCACTGCACCTCCCCTTCCACCCCCACCGCCTTGCCTCAGAGTGCGAGACTGGAGCTGGGGGCTGGCAGCAATCCTGCCCCTGGAGCAGCCAGCAGGGAAAAGCCTGGGACCATGGAGCTATCTCCCTAATGAGAGAGTCCCGCTGGGGCCTGGCCACACCCCACTCAGCTCAGCTCCCTGCTCCAGCACCCCCTGGGTTCTAGCCTGAGCCACTGCAGGCATGTGCCTGAATTTCCTCAGTCCAGAGAGGATGTGTGCCTGTCCTGTTTCAAGTCAGTTCATCCTAGCAAGGTTAGACTAACCTGCAAAGATTGAATCAATTCAGGCTTAGGCTTTTTTAATGTCTCTGTCCCTAGCACACGAGCACACCTTTTCCAATGAAGAAAACAGCTTCCTCGTTTAAAACACACACACTGATTTGGGGTGGCTGGTTTTTGGGGGAAAGTTGTGTGTTGTATGTGAGAAACTTTGCTAATTTGTCTGAACAGCTAATACTGACCTACAGACCATTCTGCTTTCCCAAACCTGGCATTTCTTGAGAAGAAGCTGTTAATTCACATTGACTTTAGTAGTGGTTGTGTCCACCAAAGTGCAACGTGAATACACAAGTCCAATTTTTATTTGTCAGCCTAAAGAAAAATTTGAATTCAAGACCCCAGAATCAATCATTAACTGATACACAAATAGGGAGAGAAAAGAGAGCTTCCCCTATGCTCACAAAAAGGAATTCCATGTACTCTTATCTCATTGACGTTATAGCATATGTATAACATTTTAACCATGCAGTAGATTTTTGTAACAGAATTGCAGGGACTTCTCTACCATCCTATAGGAAGATTTTTCAACTTCAAATAACATGGATAATTTTCCACTATTTTTCTTTTTGGGATTTCTAGAGTAATACCATGAAAACCCTTGCAGTTGCATCTATATTATATTGTATAGTTTAAGGTGTGAGTGGGAGTTCTGAATATTATACCTGACATAGTATTTTGATTGTCAGTCAGGAACTCAAAGATAAGCCATTGTAGCTTGAGAGAGATTGATTCTAGACAAGCTTGTAGACTGAAAATTGCTGCAGCCGAACCCATGGCTTATTGAGTTTCTTGACTTTTTTGCAAATTATGCACCCAAGATAAGATCTCACTTCCCTTCCATACATTGTAGGAGGTTAAATGTAACCAAATGAGATATGGGCCACTGAACTGAGGAGCAATAAGTGTATGTGTTAGTGGAACCGAACATAACAACTACATGCTTGGAGTTTGCATGTCATCAGGAAAAGTGGCTGGAGAGTGATTCCTTTACAGTGTGAGAAAGAAACACCTATTATCAACTTTTTTAGTAGAGGCATTTTATCTTTTATGGTTCAAGAGAGAAGTGAGTGGCAAATTTTCAGAGCTAGATTGCTGTCAAAATGAAAAGAGGATAGGACAAGTAAAAGAAATGTCTTTGGATTAGCAGACATGTAGCTAGTCAGATAATGACATGTTAGAGCACAGAATGCCTCTTCTGTCATTTTCCTTAAAAAATAATTGCTCATATTTTGACTGGAAACCCCAAGTTCTACAATAATAGATCCAATCCTGTAATTTTTAATAATGTTATTACTAGGTCAGGAAACATTACTGTTGACCACAGTAGCATTTTTTATAGAAAGGAAAGAGTTTGTTTAAAATTATACACTATTGTAGATATACTTTACAATAAATATATTACAGTTAATGACATAGGAATAGTTCTTCCAAGAAAATAGTTTTAATCTGAATTGTTCTAACAGCCAGAAGCAATAAAGTTAAGAAGTAAACAATGGAAAAAGGTAAAGGTCACATGATCAATTCAGTAATACCAAAGTTAAAAGAGCACACACCAGAGGTTGTCATACTATGTTACAGTCAGCAGCTCTGGAGGAGACAATAAGGGAACACATACGGTACTGTTTTCTTCAAAGGAAAAACTCCTATTGCCAACTGTAGAATTGAATCAAATTCTTGAAGAGTACTGTATTTTCTCATGTACAATGATTACCTTTGCCCCGAAAATCAGCCTTGTAAAATTATGGTGCGTATTTTAAATGGGGGAAGCTGTTTTCTTCACTTGAAAAGCACTCCTGGATACAGTGTGCATACAATACATCTTCCAAAATGGCAAAGCCCTGTGTTAATCCTCTAATAGCCATAGCTATTGGCTAAGCACTGTAGCTTGTGGCTGAAGCAGCAAATAAGCTGCTGATTATTTCTTGATGTGCCTTCTGATTTAGAAACAGTGATTTATTTGTAGGAACTTATATAGATGGGAGACAATCTTGATGAGGCAGCTGACATCAGGAACTCCCTTGTGATATACTTCCTGGACACACTATGTTCCCCTGAGCACTCACTGTATGTCACACAGTTGGCCATGACTTCGGATTTTTTTAAATTTTTTTATTTTTACATTCTGCCTTCCTAAAACAAGGTGCCTGTTTTATTTGTGGTAGGGGTGTAGTATGCATGAAAATATGGTATTTCAGAAGATATGAATATGCTAACAATTTAACACAGGGTAAAAAGGGGAAGGATTTTATCACACACAAACTGTTGTAAGTGAAGTTAAACTCCAGTAAATTGCCCTTCTCTCATTAAAGGCTAAGTTACCACAGCTTAACTTTCACTTCTGAGATGAGAGCAAAGTTGTGTGCAGTTACTACAGAGCTGCTGATGTGCAGAAAAGGTCTACCCTCTTCTTAGCCACTGTAAATTCATAGCTGACGTAAACTTACAGAGCAAAGCACTGTCTTTTTTGGCTGTTGACCAGGGGAGAAGGGGAGGGGAGGTGGGGGGACACTTTACTGGAAGAGGTAGCACATTAAGTCAAACCAGCTCCGCACATCTGTATAAAGCACACACATCAGTGGGGCTTTTTGGTGCTTTTATCTAATAGCTGATACAATCAGCTATTAAATAAAAGTGCCTAAAAGCCCCACTGAAGCACCCAATCCATACAGATGTTGGCTGAGCCAGGTCAAACTAATTCAGTGCCTTTTCCGGGCGTGCACTAGGCTCGGCATGGGGGCACACTAGTTAAAAGTAAAGTGCCATTTTGTTTTCTTTTTTGTCTGTAAGGAGCCTTCATGCAAAAACAAAACAACCAAGATAAATCAGAAGCACAGTATTTACTGTTATATCATTGTTTTCCATGTACTATTTCTGTGCATAGATAAAAATACCAAATCAGATTTTTTTCAGTGAAGTTTTGATGTTAATATTTTTAGTGCATTTAACATTTTGGGCCCCTTCATTTCCTTATTTGATTTTCCTCTGGGCTGGTAAAGGTTCAGTACTTTATCTGTAATTACCTACTTACTTTCAATTACCTACTTACTTACTTTCAAGAGAAAAGTTTTTTTTTTCCTAAAATTAAACCTGAAAATATGAGATCAGCTTCTAATCACAGTTGATGTATTTTTTGAACAACAGAGTAAATTCAAAATGAATGATGTTCTTGATATTTTTGTGGGGTTTTTATTTTTCCCTAGAGGAGAAAGAAAATAATTGCTGAAGCAGTCTCTTCAGATTTATTGAGGACAGAAAATGTTAGCAGTTGCATTTCCAACAAAAATGGCTACAGGCAACACCTGCTTAGTGCTCTTAATTGGTTCCTGAATAACCAAGCGTTAAATGAAACTGAAAGTATTTGACAATCCAAGGTGGCAACTTTAATTGGAAAAGAATAGCATCAATGTGGTTTAGTAGTATTTCAGAAACATTTTCCCTTTTTGTTATTAATCATTTGAAACCTGACGTTAAACTCTAATACTGTTCTGTTTCCTCTGCTCCCCATCCCTGGCAATATGCACGTCTTTGTTGTTGGTGGTTCATGACTAAGTGGTATACTACTGATTTAGGGGGTCTGACATTAAGGGACATGTCTACACAAGATGTTACGTTGCCATAGCAATGCAGTACAGCAATGTAGCATCAGTGGATGAAAACCGTGATGCCACAGCTACATCGCCATAGTGACACGCTCCCTCACTATAGCACATTGCTTTGGTGACATAGTGGCTAAAAATAACCATGCGCTGCTGTTATTTAGTACTTCCTAAAAGTGGTACTCATTGCTACTGTGTAGCAGTATCAAAAAAAACCTACAGGGACAGTACTGTGCAGTAATGTCAGTACTTACACAAGTACTAAGTGACTGATTAGTAACTGTGTCATCCGCTGTTCGTGTAGACATAGCCACTGACATTTCAGTAGACTCAGGCCCCAAAGTTTGAACTTAAAAAAATAAGAAATTGTGCCCATTTAATCTTACAGGATTTTATGTCAAAAACTTATAGATCATAAATATTACATAAAACCATATTTCCAATGTAATAGAGAAGATATTGTCTGCTTTAATCTTCTGTTTTTTAATTAGTTTTGAGATCTTTCCCTCTTTACTATACAAATGTTCAATATATTTAGGTGCAAGGAATGGTTCCTTTAGAATCAGATTATGTATTTATCTTTAGAAATTCCTTACAACTATCATTTAAGAACATGACATATTGCAGCAAATATTACTGAGTTTTGAAAGTTACCATTTATGTAAAGACTAATGACCTTCATATTTGTTTTAAATAGACCAGAGCTCACATAATGAGCCTTAAGTGCAGCAAAGTTAATGAACCACAATAATGGCTAGCTATAACACAATTACAAATAATTAATTTATTCACTAATTTATGTAGCATAAAATATACTACACTCAGGATTTAAGATTTGTCTAACAAGAAACATGCATGGTGTGACAGTTATGGTGAATTACGTTTCTATGAATACAAGAATGCATAAAACAGAGATTGAGTAGAATAAGGTGCTGATTAAAAATTAAATATGAGCAAAAGTGATGCAGAAATCTCTAACGTTGAACGTGGATGGAAGCAAATTCTTCCCTTGGGTAACTCAATTGAGCCAAATCAATTTACTGCTGGGACCAATTTGCAGACTTAGTAATATTTTTAAATGTATTTTTAATTTTCCTGTCATACATTTAAGTGAGAACTGTAAGAATGAAAAGGAATTATTTATAAAGGACATAGAAGGTCAGATTAAAAGGTGATGTGTTAGACTGATTTAATCCACATTCCTTTTTCCTATTCATGTTCATTTACCTGTGAACAGGAGAGTCTAAGCTGGGGAAAATGACAGCAAGAAACCAAAACGGGTGTTATGCATAAACTCTTACACCATCCTACATGTTACTTTCTCTGAGAAACAACTTAGACTTCTAGGCCGCGTCCACATGAGCAGGGGCATGCATTTGCTGCAGCACAAATAGTAGCGGCACAAATTTGTGCCACTACTTTGTGGTATAGTGGATGCCCCTGGTCATTACGGTTTGCCGCAGCACACATTGTCCCTCTGCTCCATGTGCTGCAGTGGGGGCTGGCTGAGGCACAGGATGAGGCACGCTGAGGCACCAAGCGCCCCAGCCAGCCACTCCCCAGCTGGCTGGGATGCAGTGTGCCTTGAAATGGGGGAGCAGGCAAACCTGGGCCGGCTGCTCCTGTATCATGCAAGGGCTCTGCTGTGGAGCCCCTGCACTGAGGCTTGCAGAGCCCCCATCTTGGTGCAGTCTGATCCCCAGCCAGCCATGGAGCATCTTCTTGGGGCTCAGGGTGCCTCAGCTTGGGGGCCCCACACAGTACTATCACAAGTACTGTCCTGCAGTGGCTTTATTTAATGGACTGTGACACATGTGTACATGCTGATAGGGCTGGCTGGGGCACAAGGGTGTTTTAGTGCAGGGGCTGCCTGCCGGCTAGCCAGCCCCTCTGCAACACACTGAACCAGGTTGAAGCAACCTCGGGCTGGCAGACTGACCAGCTCCCTGCTCCCTGCCAGCCAGGGCTGCTCTGACCTGACTCAAAGTGCTATGGTCCCCAGCTCATGTGTAAACCTGGTGCCCAGGAGCAATAAAGTCCAGCATGAACTGCACCAGAGTTTATTCAGTCACATTAATACCACGTATAGAGACATCCAGTAAGGAGCAGCTGGTCCAAACTTGCTGACTGCAGGGTGATATGCACCTTTAGGTGCTAGTACAGTCTGGCCAGTAGAAGGCAGGGGAGTTTGTTTGCGTGGCACAAATGGCTACCCTGCAGTAAAATTAACTAGGGAACAGACACACAACTAGTAAACTAGCGTAATTTGCAGAAGTTTAGTTCTCACTTCTTGTGGGGCAAACTTACCCCAGTACCTAGAGTGACTTACAAAAGTGTAAGGCTGTGTGTGGTATGTCCACTCAGTTTTTACAAAGTACATTGACTTTACTGTGGGCACAAACAACTATAACAATTATATCCCTATTAAAGAATACTGGATTCTATAGCAATATAAGTGTAGCAAACCATTCCAGATTTAATCCTGCATCAGTTAGGGTCACTTTTCGAGTGATTCAGCACACTTTTATTACTATCAGCTCATACAGATAAAACAGTCATATTGGGCGCTTGTCCACATTCATCAGCATTTACCCACTAAAAATTGTTCCTGGTTTAATTTTGCTTTCTTAGTTTATGATGGCTACATAAGTACCGTCGACATGATTTACCACGTAATGGCTCATTACGCTGTAACTAGTAAAATGCGCTAGGAAGCACGTCAGAACAATAATACCTTCCTGCCCTTTCAGTACTACTTTACTGCCAGGTGGAGTTTTAGGACAAGAAATGCCTAGGTGAGTCCTCCCAAAGGGGATCGACATGGCTACGGGCACCCAAAGGGGTTCACCCCCTGCCCTAGCCTGGTGCTGCAGCACTTCTGCCCCTCGCTTTTTCTGGGCACTTTTTCTGGGCATCCAGCCTGGTAAGGAGCACCAGCTGGGCTGGGGGTGCAGGGTGCTGCAGGTCAGGAGTGAGGGACACCAGCTGGGCTGGAGGAGCAAGGGGCTGCAGGTAGGGAGTAGGGTGCACCAGCAGGGTTTGGGAGAGAAGGGAGCTGCGGGTCAGGAGTGAGGGATACCAGCTGGGCTGGGGGCTGCAGGTTAGCTAGGAATGAGAGGCACTGGCAGGGCTGGTGGGGCAGGGGGCCTCAGGTTGGAAGTGAGGGACACAGACAGGGCTGCAGGGGGCAGGGGTGCCACCTACACTGGCCCCCAGCCCCCAACACGCTCATGCCACAAGCCCCAGGCCACTGCAGGGAGAGGAAAGCCACATGCTCTCAGAGAGGCTTGGGTCCTGCGATGCACAAAGCTCTGGGTTGTAATGACCCCATATAGCAGTGTATGGTGAGGACTGTGCTAAACTGTTGTATGTGGCCATTGCACCCAGCTCTAGGGTGTATCTCAGCCCTCCCCATACACTGTTCTATGCAGCTGTTACACCCCAGAGATAGAGCCACCCTGGCAGGGCTGGGGGACAGTGGCTTGGCTGTAAAGCATGGTCATGTTTTCTGTGTTATTGTTGTCTATTGTGCCTCCTGTAGGACTGGAGAGGACCATTTCCTATCCCCCCTCAGCCATTGCCTTAAGATTCCTCAGCAGAACCTGTAAAAGCAGATGAGTGACTCTGGCCAAATCGTGGAGTGCCAACCCCCTTTGAATTCCTTGATCTGTATTCCCCGTGTTCCCATGAAGCTGCAGTTTGGCTGGGGCTCTGGATGATGGCACCGGCAGGGCTGGTGGGGCAGGGGTGAGAGGCCCCCCAAAGTGTGACAAGTCAGTGACCACACTCTTTTTGACTGAACTTTATTTTTTTTTCAAACAGAGTTAGACATGGTTTTATCATGTTATGCTGCAGAGTCCAAGAACCCCGGGTCTGCTTTTTGTGGAGAGACTTGAAATCTGACAGTGCATTGTCCTATCAGCGTTTCACAGTAACCATATTTGCCTGTCAAGTCCAGTTTCCCCACAGCTCAGGTTACAGCCCTCTCATCAATCTGTGCCTTGAGGCAGACATTCAAACCTGCCTTCCCAGGAGTTTGAACAGACTCCAGCCCAGTTTGCTAAACCATATAGTTTCCTCTTCCAGAAGCAGACTTCTGTGATGTGACTGTTCTAGGGCCAGCAATATTATTGTTTTCTTGTTGCTTACCTCATTAGGAATGGAGGAAGCCATACAGAGACAAATCCCCATTCCTGCATTACCTTCCAGTATGCCAAAGGCCTATTCCATGATTAATAAATTACCCAGAGCTACCCGACCTATACCACATGTACCCAATGCTACATGTTTCATAGTTTCATAGTTGGTAGGGTCGGAAGGGACCTGAGCAGATTGTCAAGTCCGACCCCCTGCCATGGCAGGAAAGAGTACTGGGGTCA
>NW_017729004.1:44585765-44597871 GCF_001723915.1 Gavialis gangeticus | reverse complement strand
CCTGGGAATAGTTCACTTGCAAAATTCCCTGCCAGTCCCCCATCTGCCTGGGCCAGTGGCTGTGGGGAAACCCCTTGCTTACAGTGAGTGGCCTGCTCTCACCAGCCACTGTTTTGGGGCACCCCAGGCCACATGCTAGGGTTTGCTCTCCAAATTTCAAACTGCCTGCTTCTACTGAAAGTCAAGGAACACCTGAAAGTCAAGGAAAAGTTGTATTTGTCATTAATCTGAACCTTGAATCACCAGTAAAAATTTGCAAAATTAGCCCCTGGGATCTTGTTGCAGCATTGCAATAAAAATTCAGTGTTTTTCCATGGATTACCAAGTGAACCCAAGTGGCACCTGGTGGTGAAATTGTTGCAAAACAGGGAAAATCCTGTTTTCAGGCATAAGTTGGATCCACACTGAAAATTTAAAATGATTTAAAAAAAACCCTCATAGAAGGAATTCAGGAGCTAAAAATAAAACATGTCAGGGTGTTTTAAATTACCACAAAAAAAACCCTAAAATGATAACATCAGATGATAACGTGGATATACAGATGTGATTTAGCTAGCCTAATGGTGATTTTTGTCATGTGGACACAGGAAAAATGTAACGTGGAAACAGGAGCGTTGTAACGTGAACAAGTGCCCATTGTATGAGCTGCTGCTTCCTTTAAAGTGGCTAAAATGTATGTTTGTGTGTGCTCTCTGTAGCAAACATGTCAAGTCTCCGTACTTTTGGACTCACTGAATTTGGTTTGCACATGCTTTCTTTTGATCTCTCCCCTCTTCCATCCCCAACTAACCCCATTTGCTGTGTGTAGGATGTTAATTTAGGGAAGATAAAATAGCAAAGTAATTGCAAATCATTTGTAGTATTCATCCTGGTGTTAGGTTTGAGACTTGTGGACCTGCTGGCCATTTCTGCTTCTATTTTTTAAGGCTTATCATTTTACATCTGTGTAGATAGCAGAACACTGCAGAACAAGAGTGCATACACCATTTCCAACTTGCAGATTTGATTTAATGCATGCAGTTTATCTCTTAAAAGTAATTTAAAAAATAGAAGAGAAATGTGGAGCCAGATTTTCACCAGCCATACATTAGTAGAGCTCCAATGAAGTTGATGAAGGTGCGCTCATTTATATTAGCTGAAGAACTGATTTGTCGTGTTTTGGGGGTTTTTTTCCTACTTTCAGCTTGCAAATGGCAATTTTTCCAACTATTTAGTTGGTCTAATAAAAGATAGCACATTTACCCAAAGAACTTCATCTGCCTGGGTAGCCTTGAGGCCTTAACACTGTCACCAATTTGGGTTTTTTTTCTGAACTGAGAGCTGAGTTATGCACCCTGGAGCTAATGATTAAAAGATAGAGGAACAAGTAAAATGTTTCTGTTCTTTCAAAGTTTTGCAAGGTCTAGGCATTTTAGATATTGTCATCTATCTCATTGTCGTTGCGCTGCACTGATAGTAAAGTTATTTCCTGAAGAGCTTATTCAGCTCAACAGGAACCAGCAGCTCAGCAGGGGAAACCCAAATCATATAAGAAGGAAAAACTATAAAATAAATAATTAGCACTGACAGTAAAAGTCAAGGAGATTGTGGAAAGAGCTGTCCTCTTCTTCAAGGATGAGAAACTAGCTGCTTAGATGCCCAACCTGCTACTTCATAAAACTGTGGAAATGTTAATAGTTGATATAGTTGTAGCAGAAGTATTTTAAATCAAAGAGGTCTGTTTGGGACAGAAATTTCTATTCAGTAAGAAAGAGAGAACTAAATCAGGTTCTTTCACCTGTATAGTTTGAGCTAGTTTGGACTTTGAGGTAATTTTTTCTAAGCATCCAATTAATTCAGTGCCAGGTAAGTCAAGTTACTTTGTTGCTTGTAAAAAGCAGGTAGTTGAGATGTAGTGTTCTCTAAACACTGGATCTGGAATTGCAATAGCTGCTCATCTCTACCTGAGCTTTTGTTAAATGAATTGGGCATTCACTTAAGTTTGACAAGACAATAGGTAAGACTACACTCAAATTGTAAATACTCAAAAATAGGTAACTGTGAGGTCGCAGAGACTCTTCGTAGAGCAGGCCTGTCTAGCTGCTGGCCCATAGGCTGCATACAGCCCTTGCGGAATTGTGCTGCAGCCCCCAGGAGCCCACCTGACCACTGCTCCCCCATCACTCCAGCTCCAACAGCAGCCAGAATGTCCAAGCTGCCCTTCTGTCCTCCAGCTTCTGCTTTCTGCTTCTGCTCCAGGGAGCAGGGCAGTGCAGCACAGCGCAGGGAGCTGAAGGTGAGCCTTGGGTGGCATAATGCAGCAGTGGGGGGAGGAGGAGCAATATGAGCATGCAGTGCAGTGGTTGCGGGGGTGCAAGCACATGGTGCAGCAGGGGAGGAGAGTAAAAGGGGCCTGTGGCACTGTCGGTGGGGGTACCTGTACTATGTGCAGCCTGGGGAGCCATGGCTCACTGTGATGTGACCTGCAGGTGTGTGGTCGCTGCTGGTGCAGCCCACAGGGTGTTTGGCTCACAGGTGCTTAGAGGTTGGACAGTCAGACAGTCATAAAGAAGTCCTTTAGGGCCAAGATCACTGATAAGAGATAAGGTCAGGAGAACAAGAAAATAACAGATACCATAATCCAACTTTTGCAGAATCTTAATGTGGGCTCTTGTTCACAGTGTTAATTTCTCCAGTGAAAACTTCTTCCATGCAAATTATGTTTTTAATTAATGCTGAAGTCTAGAAATCATTGCAGATAATAATTGACCCTTTATTAGTAAGGATGTACACAATTTATTTGTTCCTACTGAGAATGTAATACTGACTAGAGGCCCACATAATAGATCAAATGGGATTTGATTTCTTCCCTTTTCTTAATTTTTCTGAGTAACCTTGCACTGTCAGTTTGAAGCTCGACGCTTTATTCTGAAAATCTGAAGGAGTCGATAATAAATATCTCTGCTTCTGAGTCAGTAATATATGATATTGACAAAGCTCAGTCAAAAGCCCATGAATGGTTGGTGTAAAGTTTAAAATTAATTTATTACGTGCATGTGAGTGCAGGCATGCTAGACTGGATATCACTGAGCAGGTGAATATAGTACTTAGCAGGCAGGATTGGTGGATATAAGATGTCTGCACAATGTGCAGAAGTTACATTAAAAATTAGAAGATGCTGTGTACCCAAACTCCCCGGGAAGTTCATGTGAGGTGAGGATAATGCAGATTTCTGAGGAGCAATCAGAATTTTGTAACATCAGGTTCTTACTGTAATGAAAATTTGAGTTACTCCATTAAGGTCATTAATACTACATAAAACAGGTGTGGGGGGAGAATCAAGTTCTATGAATGCTTATGAGACCACCTGCTCAAATGTATAACTGAACGAGACTGCAGTTCATGGCAAGCAGACTCCGTGGGTTTGATGCTGGTAGGATGATAAAGTGAAAAATGGGAGTTGCTAACAGTTTACATGTACCGCTGTGGAAAAAAACCCAGAAGTGATTGTAGTTGGAGGTTGTTCAAGGGTTTAAATACTTTCTTTGACCTGTTCTTATCATGGAAGTCTGACTTCACCTAAAATTGTACTTTTGCTGTTTCCTTCACTGTTCATGTTGTAAAAGACTGTATGTGCTATTGATCTCTTCACATCCACAGACATTTCAAACTCATTTTCCAGAACTTTGAAGGGAAAATGTAAAATAAGACTGACGAATCTCAGCAAATTAACAGTGAAGCAGAATACTCAAACTGCATCACTGTAGTTGTTGTAAATTAATTCCCATCACAGGTGAAATGTACCATACCACAGGCTGAGCTTTCATGGAGATTATGTGGATCCGTATAAGAGATAGCAATATGTTCCTAAGTTCCTTTGGGAGGCCAAGGAAATCAATCATAAAATGCTATTATTTCCATGTTACAGTGTTTGCACACTATACAAAAATGATATATACCAGTCCTTCCATAACTGAGCCTCTTCAACATTATGTCCTCCTAAATTTTATTTTCCAAGCCATCATCTTTTGGGAGCCAAAAATCTAAGATGCTCCAGAGGTCTGAGCTCTACTGCCTCCCAAGCCAGTCATCAAAGTTGGAACAAGAAACATTATGCTGCAGCCTCACTAGGTCTGTTCTGCATTTGGGCTAATTAACTCTGCTGGGGCTACCTCCTGACCCAGAAGCCATAGAACCATATTCATACAGCATTACACCCAGGCTAATTACCTCTGCCTCTCAACTGATTGCATGCTGACAAGCTGACACTATATGAATACTGAGCAGGGGAGGGGCAGTGAAGCTAATTTGGCTCTAATATTCCAGATCTGTGACAAAATTCACATTTCAAGGACTCTTTGGATAAGGGATCACAGCCCAAAGAGAACCAAGAGCTGCTAATTGTTTTTCTTTTTTCATATGTACACAGTAGGTATTTCCCTTCTGCTTGTGCACATCTGTTACATTTACTCTCCTTTTCCTTCACATATATATTTTTAAAAACATCTAAAAATTCACACATTGATTTTTGTAGCAGTTCCTTTACTAAAAGTCAGACTTGATTATTTCCTTCATTTTCAAGATCATATTGATCATATTGGTTAGAACTCAGCAAAGTCATTTATAAATGTCTCTGAAGCTCTCACCTGAATTGCAGCTCTCTGGTCAGTTCAAAGCTGCAGACCATATTGTTTTATAGTTATGTCATCAATTATCTTGTGCATTAGAATAGTCAGAAAGCCTTGCTGGCAATAGAAACTAAACACATAGAAATTGCACTTTATTTTTTATAGATTAAAAGAGGCTTTCAACATAGAAGGTTCTTTCTTCCCTTTCCCCTCTCATAGAATTATACCAAAGGTGGTAAAGTTTACTAGAACCCTCTGCATGAAACTCAGCCAATCAGATTGCAAATCTTGATTGGACTGTATTATCTTATATGGTAAGCAGCTGTAGTGTTCATCACAGTTCATGTTTGGGGTTGTATTAACCACATTGTTCTGCAACAGAAAATCAGTTTACATAAAGGTAACCTCAAAAAAAATTCATACAGTCCTTCAAATGTGCTAAAAGCCCTTATCTGACAAGCTAATTGGGGCCTATGCTCCAGGGGTCATTCCGTGATTTATGGCAACTCACTTAGCTGAGAATGAATGCTAGGGGGCCTCTACTACTGATTTGCAATTGATAATTCATCCAGCAGTAAAAAAAAAGTACCATGTTGCCTAATACTTGCACAAATGAAAAGGTGATACTTGTTCACTTCAATAAACATGAAGACTTTCCAGTAAAACACCAGGAAAGGGAAGGGTCCCTAGAAGCCCACTCTCTAGCACTTGGAGCTGAGGTATCCCTCATCACATTCTTAAATATAAGAGCTGTAGAACTCACCCGGATTGTGTTCTAGGGTAGGGATGTCCAACCTGCAGGACACATATCACAAGTGGCATGAGCAGCCTCTGTGTGTGACATGTAACAAATTGAGGAAGAAACAGGTAGCATGGCAGTAGATAGGGCAGGGAGAAGGACATAGTGTCAGGTAGGGTAGGGAGCAGAAAGTAGAGCAGCAGATGGGGCAGTGGAAGGGAATAGGATTGGTAGTCAGGGGAAGTGTGGGGCTAATTTGTGGCACACCTACAAAAAAGGTTGGCCCCCAATTACTCTAGGGCATATATAGAAATACCTATTTCCAGGCTTAGAGATACTGACAGATCAGCAGGCTTAATGGCCCTAAGTGGCTGAGTATATAAAGAACGGGGCTGGTGAGAGGGGGAAATAAGGGTACAGTTGTACTGGGCCCTCCTAAATCAGATTTCATGTTTCCAAAAATAGGAGGTCACCTTCCACAAGGATGTACTAGGCCCCCAAATTTGTCTTACAGTGCCTGATGGAGATACAAGCTTTGAAATCTCTTTTCTATGAGCTAGCCTGCTCTAGACCCAGTTCTTTGTTTCCTTTTGGCCATGCACAGGGAGCCAGCCTTTCTCCAGATATGCAAGTCATTCTCCTGCACATGGTGTCTATGGTCTTCTGGGGCTCACAGCACTGCAGGCATTTTCCTCTAACCTATTTGCTTAGAAAGATGTACTTGGGTCCCATTTCTGGTAGCTTTACTCATGTGAGAAAACTCCTATTGAACTGCAATACACTTTATAATATATTCTGTAAGAATAAGCAAGTATTACATTCTACAGGACTGCAGCTCCAAGAATAACCGTAAAGGTTTGAAACTCCAAAGAAAGAAGTAGGTTTTCTTCCTGCTCAAAGGAGATGACAAGAACTAGGGAACAGTCTAAATATTGAGTTTTTTGCGCTTGTATTTTCTAGTCCTTTGTTACTGTGCCTCAGGGACCACAAAATGGAAAGAATTCATTAGGCTTTTCCTGGGCTGCTGCACTGGCTCAAGGAACTTTGAATCCCATGATGCCAATTAAGTTACTTCTGGTTTTATCAATTAAAATGGTAATATTGCTACAGAATTATCTGGGTCAGCAGCCAGGTCTAGTGAATCAGTAGCTTGTCAATGTTGTTTTCAAAACTAGCAACTTCACATACAAACACGCACATGCATATCCCATGCTATACATTATTACCAATGGAAAACCTGACAAGGCAGAATGAAATGCATTTCTTTCCCTTGAGGCATGAAAAGAAACTGCACAGGGCTCTAATTCTGATGTTTGAAGATGACCTTCAGATTTGTTTAATTCTGGGGCTAGAGTTGATGTTTCTGCTACATTTCCTGTTCAGTCAATTGATGCATTTCTATTCAGTTTTTATCACCTGGAAGGACCAGTTAGAAAGAGGTCTTCCATTTGGAGAGAGTGTAGCTGGAAATGGTAGATTGGCACTATAAAGAAGAACCAAGGATTAATCCTAGTTATGTCTTAAAATAACATTAGAGAACATTTGCATAGATTACAGTTTAGTTCATCTGTATGTGTTGTGGTGTCAGGCTGTTTCTAATTATTTTCCATACTAATTTTCACTGGTTTTTCATTTTCTCTTTTCATTAGAGGCATCTCAGGTCAAATTCTTTTTTCATTTACAATAGTGTAAGTGTGGAATAATTTCACTGGGCTCAAATGAATGACTCTAGATTTCCACTAGTGATTCTGAGAACAGAATCTGACCCCTTTTCATTAGCCGTAACCCAGCTGTTCTTTTTCATTTTCAAACTAATCTGAATCTAGTTTAGGGGAAGAAACCTACAAAGTTGGAACAAAGTTTTCTTATTAATAAAAGCACCTCCTTTCAAAAGGCCAGAGCTTCCTGCTTTTTCTGACTTTTCCTGACTAAGTCTTATATGGAGGGAGTGTTTGTGTTTGGGGGGGGGAGGGGAAGTGGGGAAGATTGCGTTGAGAAGCCTTGAGATTTAAATTAACTGTCAAACACAGTTCAGCACTGGACACCTCAGAAGCACATTTAACTCTAGAAGAGAAGAGAAGGAAACCTGCTGCTTTTGTAGTATGTCCTCCTAAGAGTGATCCCCTTGTAAGTCTTTATGTAATGCCCTACCAATGACTTTCCATTCTCACATTTTTTAGATGGAATAGCTATGGCACAAAATATTCTTTAGGTAATCCAGCCCTAAATTAGGTTCACTAATCCCAACATAATATCATAATATAACAACAGTGGTTCCCAGAACAGATTATCTGTATTATATTGACAACATAATAGTAAAACATTGAGTATTTTGAATCTACAAATTACTTATAGATAATGTTTACTTTCAGGATAGAGAGAATAAAAAAAATGGGTTTTGTCAGAACACAGCTTCTCACATTCATATTAAAAGCCATTAAAGTTATAAATCGCTTTTGGCCTCTGCCTTAGTGAAAATGTAAAATGTAACTAATTTTCTTCGTTCATCCTTCTAGTCACCTTAAATGCACTTGGACTATTCACTGTGTGATTCAGCACCCTTTGAAGGTGAACTGCAAATGCATTCAGTATCTTTGGAGAAGAAATGACATATAAAAACATTTATTTACACCCACATTTTCAAAAGTGACTAATCATTTGTGGGGAGGGGTGGTAAGAAAGGGCTCCATTTTGGTGCCCAAGTTGAGACACTGTAAAAGGCAGTAATTTCCAGAAAGTGCTGAGGAGTCTCACCGTCACAAAATGTAGAGTTTATAAATGTCTTTCATTCCAGAGCACATTTCAGATGCACAGGAATCATTTTACTCATCAGTTGGGTTGCCTGTCCACCTCCCAGCTCCATGCTGCAAACCCCCTCCTGGCACCGGCAGCGCCGCACTTGCTCCTAGGCAATACCACCCACTAGAAATCAGGAGGGTGGAAAGTTCATCCACACAGCAGGACTGGTAGGGGAATGGGGGTGGGAAAGGTGCATCCTGGGATGCTGGAGGACTACAGATTGTTTGTTTTACCTTGGTTGAGCAAACTGAAGTTATACTATCACGAGCTGGGTAGCACAGTCTAGAGTTAACCCTTGCCTGAAGTAGCAAATCTTTGAAACCCTCAGAGGGCACTTGGCACAAGGTAACAAGCTTTAACATGTGGACACTTGTTCTGTAATTTCCTTAATATGGTCTGAGTGTAATGTGTAACTTCACCATGTGTCATGTACCCTTTCTCTCCAACTCCCTAAATAACCTACTTTTATTTTTTAGAACCAATTAGAATTTAGCATTAAAGTCTGAAATTACAGGATATTTTAATAAGTTGTTCTTGTTTTATTGTTGTCCCTTGCATATTTTAAAGAGGCTTTTTGTTTTTGTTGCTCTTGTAGCGTCGTCCAAGCAGATGGCCTGCCATGAAGTTTCGAAGAGGCTCTGGACACCCTGCCTATGCTGAAGTGGAACCAGTTGGAGAAAAAGAAGGCTTCATTGTATCAGAGCAATGCTAAAATTTCTAGGACAGAGCACCAGTACTGGCCTACAGGTGTAAGACATTTACATTGCCTCTCTTTAAAGAAAAGGACCACTAGACTTCTCTAGCCTGGTAGAAAGACGTTTTTTGGATAAGCCTTTTCCAAGAAGAAAAAATAATCTATGATACCAGATTCCACTGCACAGAAGGTTCCCATAGTGGAATGAGGTACAGTAGTTCATTCAGAACTTGCTGAGTGGCACCCTTGGTATCAGAACTATGGCACAGCTGCTGTTCTATTGGCTTAGGCATGGGGTTGCATAGGAAACCAGATAATACAATAAAGCTTTTGGTGCACAAGGGTGTGACCCTTTTGTTCAAGTGTTCTTTGGTGTCTCAAAAATAAACTGAGTTACAAATGAGCAGCCCTTTCATACAAAGAGCAATGATTCCTGTTCACAAGGTAGCTGAGAAAAATGAATTCAATGCAGGTTAAAAAAAAGCAATTTTCTATACTTCTACAAGTGAATGTGGAAATACAGTTTTGATTTTTCAGTGCTAAACTAGCATAACCAAGTGCGTGACTGAGTTACAGTACGTTGTATGTTCTTTTCAAGAGTAGTAGAATGTTTCTTGTACTTTGTTGGTTAATATCCTTTAAAAAGTCATGAAAAAGAATCTTAATGTTAACACAAGCTGGTAAGAAACAAAATAACAAGGAGTTTTCACTATGGTGAAATTAGGCTTTCTTATCGGAGTTCACGGTGAAATTGGGCTAATTTTCAGTTTCAATATTCACTAAAAATTAAGCATTGGGTTTGTTTGAAGGGATATTGCTTGCATTTTCATGAAGAGGGTTGAAATGAAGGCAACAGATATTTTGGCTGATGCTGGAGGAAATCAACATGGAATATTTCTCAGGCAATGCGATGAGAAAATGTTGAGATTTTAAACACATAGGTTTTTATCCTTTGCCATTTCATTGCAAGTCTTTCCTGAGAAGCATTGCAAGAGATACAAAATCAAAGTCTTATTACAGAACCCTGCTGATTCATACAGTGATTTTGTTTAATGCACATAGTAGTTGCGTAAATATATATATAAATATATTTTTTTTATAGCTAACACAAGGCAGGCTCTTGTGACTGTTAAGACTGCATTTTTGTCATCCAGACGAAGGAAACGGATTGCATTACTGCATATTTCCACTGAGTTGTAAAATAATTCTTCATATTAGAATATTTTTATGTTGCCTAGGGAAGGTGGTTGGTTTAGTTGCAGTGCTATCACTTTTCTGCCTAGGGAACCATCTTTTCTTTAATATATCAACCCTTTTCTTCCCTGACCAGGGAAAGACAAGGTTATAAATTCCCCAGTGAAAAACAGAGATATCCATTTGGGTGGAAGATCTGAGGCCCAGATCTTCAGGGGAAGTTAGGTACTTAACACCTGGAGGATCTGTGCCTAGCCTACTCAAATTTTAAATTCAGGTATTGTATGTACATTTCATTGTGGTCTTTGACTATCAGATCTTTTACATACTGTACAAACAGTCTCATTTGAATCATTCTTATGCATAGTATTCAACATTTGCAGTTTCAGGTCTCAAGTAGTTTAGACACCTTGTAGGTACCACCTTAAAAATGCAGTTATTTACATTTCCTGTTGATGCTTGTATGGTCTAAATTTGATTACTTATTTCTGTTTTAAAAATAACATGATTTCTACTTGTTATTTTCTTCAGTAAATAATACAATACTGTATTTTCTGTATTCATTCTTTATTCTGTGTAATACATTTTTTGTCTGCTTTACAGCATCCCTTGTGAGATTTGAAATGTTCAAAACATAGCTAGAATTAATTTGAAGCTACTAACCACCATGTCTTGAGGTCTGGTGAAATACCTGCAGCAATCACTCTTCAATTTGTATGGCTCTATCAATCCCTGTTTCTAATAGGGAGGGATTAAATTGCAGGCTGGTAATTCAGATAGCAATAACCAAATGTATGCACATATATATCTGATTACACTTATTTTTAAAAAGATGACGGTGCACAGAATTTAAAAAAAAACTTTGGCAGTCTGAGGCTTGCTATCAGTTTCTCTGGGTTATTCAAGGTAGACTGAAAATTTAGGTTTGATTGCTTTAATAAATAGGATTGATTCGTCTAATAAAACAATTAAAGAATTTTTGCTTGGAATTTTTGAAGCATGGTCTGCTGTCCCTTTGCCAATTAAAATGCATTTTATTCTACAGCACATTCAATCAGTATATAAATAGCATGAATTTTACAGAAAGGAATCTGTATAATATTGCAATATATTTGATTGATATTAATGCTCACACAAGGAAGGGCTACTCATTATGGGTTTGCAAGTTCAGGCCTTGGCTTTGAGAGAGGAAAAAACTGAATCCAATCATACACAATTGATGTAATGCATAGAACCAATTGGTAAGTTAAGTGCTTAAATGAGACATTTGGTAGAATTGAAGAACCTAAGTCATAGAAAGCAATCCAGATCAACTCTACTTCACCTTCTTGGGCACCTCCATTTGACCTTAAAACTTCCCTAGGCACTTAAACTTCAGCTCCTGAACATGCTAAGATACCATCCAGTTCAAAAGACTAAATACTGCATAAGTGCCACTGTGATCCAGGTAGAAGGAACCTAAATTACTAAATGACCAATCCATTAGGCACCCATAAAGTACAGCTAACTCAGGCCAGCAGAACTGAGTCAGTCACTCTTACTAGAAAACACAGTAGCTGTGTTGCCCTTTCCTTTAGTTAAAGGAAGTCAGAGACTTGGGTTATCCCAGTCTCAGGGTTATAAACACATCTCTTGCCTCCTAGGAGGGTACCTTAACCCCCAAGTTATTAGAAACAGTCAGGTGGGAAGCATCCCTCCCCCATTCTTTCTGCTGAAAATAGGCCATTTGACATGCAAGAGTACAAGGGTCATGGGGGCCAGGAGGAGAGGAAACAGGAGGGAACATGCATGACTGCAGCCCAGTGACGAGAGCACTTCGTGGGATGGGGACACCAAGGTTCCAATCCCCGCGCCCAGGACTGCTTATGCTTTTTACTTTAGGCAGTCTTTGGCTTTAAAAACCAAAAATAATCCTAGTAGCCAGCTGGCAGCCTTTATCATGGAACTACAGCCATTCTCCTGCTTCCTCGCTGTCTTTCATGCATCTTGGGCTGGGCTGTAGGCCACGGGGAGTAAAGTGTAGCACACATTCTTTTAGCCTTTGCAACTCTAAATGGGGGGGAGGGGGGGGGG
>NW_017729004.1:44584864-44585632 GCF_001723915.1 Gavialis gangeticus | reverse complement strand
GGGGGAGAGAGAATCTGGATCTGACCCAGAGTTAACAGTGAAGCTGTCAGAATATCTGTCATGTTTGACCACAATAATTTTCATGTGCAACATTTTTTTCTTTGTCCGCGCCCCCCACCAACAAAGCTGGATGAAAAATGTATGTGTTCAGAAATAGTCATTTTGTAACAGTGCTTAAAATCATCAGGAATCAATTTTTCACTCTTTGCCCATCTTTTAGAAATTCATGGCAGTTTTCACTTAATAAAGGACATGTGAGAAATATCTTAATTTACTTGATTTGACCTCCCTATACTATTACATACTTAGGAAATATGCCATGATAAGTTACTGAATTTATTTAACCAACCAATAGGCTTATTTCTGTCTGAAAAGAACTGATGTTGGAAGAGAAAAAAAACTGTGCATACTAACAGAATGTATAGTGTCTCACTGATGTCTACTTTGATATATTCTGTGGTATGTTCTATTTATCCCCGTAGGCAAAAGTTAATTAAGTAATCTGTTACTGTTTTGTGATTCCATCTGTTTTTTTAATTTTTTTCCAAAAAAAAAATTAAAATGACATAAATATGATTCTTTACTCCAGAAGTTATTATGGAATATCAGAATCAAAACAGAAAGAATCCTATTATTATTTTATAAACTGTCAATTTATGAAGGCTTTTATTTTAATAGGTCTCCTACTTCATGATACTCCAAAAGAAATTCTGGTCTGATCACTCAGGAACAGTGTCTTTTTTCTCCGCCCCCCCCCCCCCCCCCCCC
>NW_017729004.1:44582959-44584765 GCF_001723915.1 Gavialis gangeticus | reverse complement strand
CCCCCCCCCCCCCCCCCCGGTTCCCCTCTGGTTCTTAATATATTCAGATTAATTGATTTATTTAAATAAACATTTAAATACTAAGCACTATTCATTATAGCAATTGCAGTAGCTCTCAGCTCATGTTTGCCCAGGAAATGGTATGCAATGATTTGAAGTTTCACAAAATGAGCCCTTGATATTATTCCCAGAGTCAGTGGCAAGTGTTCCTTTAAGCATAATGCCCTCCACAGAATCCTGTATGTAACTCATGGTGCTTCAGCCTTTACACAAAAAAGGCATTTCAAAGAATTGTTGCATTTTACCAAAGGGTAAGGATCTCAGCAAACTGAGTTACTACTTTATATACATATATTGCACTCACAAAGAACACAGTTAAAAGATTACTATTCAGCTAGAAAAGTCAAACACTTTTAAGTTAGGAATTCCAATATTCAGGATGCTGTGCTTGTGTATATGCATTATGATACCATTTTTTATTACAGTTTCTATATTATTTTTTTCCCTAGGATCCCCTGCCTCATTCTAGATGGACACTAGTCATTGAATGAACAGCTATTCAATATTTGTTTTCTCTTCATTGTTCAATGAAAGGGTCGCCCATTCAATTGGGGTTATCCTCCCAACTTATTATTTCCCACATGATAGCTAAGCCCGCTTCTGGCTAAAAATAGATTGTTTACTATTACATGGCGTTTTACTGTGGTTCATCATCATAGTATGTATGTGCTTTATAAACCTTAATTTTCAGTTTCACAACTACCGTTTAAAATGAGGGAGGAGGATATTGTCCTTTTATAGACGTAGAACTGAAACTTAGCGCGACTGAGCTGAAACGTTTCCATTTTGGAAACCTCCACACCCCACCTGCAGGCAGGCTACCTGGCCTCATGCCAAGGGTAAGAGATCTGAGCTGCCACCTGCAGCTCCTAGGGTCTCAGTCCCTTTAAAACCCTCTGTGCCCTGGCTGGGCACCAACACTGCACTACTTCACAGCAGGGTTTGGGGGGGAATACAGATGCTTGTTGCTCCATTTGGCAAAGAGTCTCCAGGGGCAACAGCTGTGCCAGCTCTTCTACACCCTCTCCTCCATCCCTCAACACAGCCCACTGGGAGTGCTGCCCTTTTATTCTCTCCCAGGGACAAAAGGAACCAACGGGAGGGTGAGAGGACTAGGTTCTCTCCCAGGTCCAATTCTTCACCTCACTCCTGGGTGGGGGTGGTCCTCTGCCATCACCTGGTTGGTGGGGAAGGAGAAATTCCCCCACCAACCAGTTTTGAACTTCAAAACCCATGGGCCAGGCTGTCACTGGGATGCCCCCCACTGACAAGCCCGTCACATCAAGTTAGTAACAACTATGCGAAATCTGGAATTCTGTGGCTGAGGAAAGGTTAAAATCCAGTTCTCCAAGGTGGCAGCCAGTTGCCTTCATGTGACATTTCTAGTATTTCAGTCCCTTCCTCAGTCATTCTACACCTTCCAGTGGCAGGTAGGAGCCCCAGTGCAATTCCTGGTTCACAACTTCCAGTATCTGCATCAGGAGGCATGGGGAGAAGGCCCAAAAGAAAATACTCTTCATCGCCATCCAGCCTTGTTTCATTTCCAGAACAAGCCCATCCTGGAATCTTTTAGTGGCTCATACTAAGAAAATATATTCAAGCTAATATATTTAAAGATTGCAGGCTGCACATTTAAGTTGCCTAGATTTCATTGAGTCCTGCCCCCCCCCCCCCAGCTCCTTGGCTTGGCAACGGGGGCTTCCTGGGTTCGGGGCAGGGCCCGGGGCCCCCTCACCCAATCACTGG
>NW_017729004.1:44578448-44582818 GCF_001723915.1 Gavialis gangeticus | reverse complement strand
CCCCCCCCCCCAGCTCCTTGGCTTGGCAACTGGTGCTTCCTGGGTCTCGGGCAGTGCCTGGGGTCCCCTCAGCCAATCACTGAGCTGGAGGTTGCAGGGGCAGTGGTCCCCACACACTTGATGGTCCCCTTCCAGGTTCACCGCTGAGCATGCTCCTGTGGGATGCTCCATCCGCCCCAGCATCGCAGCGGTCACAAGCCACACCTGGTACCTCTAAGTATGTAGAAAAAACATTTAAAGCTGTGTCTATGCCTGAATTGCTGATTCTCTGAATCAGCATTGAATCTTCACATTTGGATTTGGCCAAATCAAATCAGGACAGTGATCCAAATCAATGAATCAAATCACTGTCCCCAATTCAGGCCGAATCTGAATCCAAATCAAATATGGCCTGTTTTGCACACCCCTACTGAAAAGACATTTGCAAACAGGACCAATAACAAAGTCACTACACCCAGCAGAATGGAGAGTGCCTTCCTGCTGAGCCAAGATAGGCCTAAGGACAGAAAAAGAAAAGGTAAGAGGAAGCCTCACTCTGTGGCTTGGGAAAATGAAAACTCTTCTGGTGGGGTGTTAAGCCCTTCCTTCTAAAGCAAATTTTGCATTATAGCTATTGGAGAAAAACTGCATAAACAGCATTGGTGGTAGAGAACAAGCATCTGCATAGGGGCACCATCTGCTTGAAACAGTTGGGTAGCTGGAACAGATGCCCTAACTGCAATGTTGGAAAGGTTTTGTGCGGCATCCCTCATTGCATTAGTGCTTCATGCAGGAAAGAGTGCTTGGAAATCATAACCCAGCATCCATAACAGGAAGGGGATGTGTGCATCTGTGTTTGGAGAGCAGAAAAGCAAGTCTGGCAGATCAATAGGAGAAAACCTCAAGGTCTCTAATTTTCTTTCAGAACAAGAAAGACCATGTGCAATTCTCAGATCCTCTCATCCTCAGATCAGCCAACCCTGCCTCATGGGATGCAGACTAACAGCTTCCACTGTCAAATGTTTCACAAATTGCCATGGCTCCTATGATACCATTCACCATACATCAGGCTAAAACAAAGAGCTTTTCTTTTCAAAGCATCCTGTGCACTGTAGATCTCACTTGTATTGCCTCACTGTGTAGCTGTCAGTCCCAAACTGTGCCCCTCTGCTGGGTGCTGCAGGCAGCTCTTCAGGCCCGGGAGCACAGGGACAGCTAAACAGATGCCCAGAGAGCCAGTGCAGGACCCCTGAGGAGTCATCCTCACCTATACTCATGCCCACCACCCAGGGCCTGAATTGGTCCATGGAGGAGACTGGCAACTTCATGGTGCTGCAGGAAAAAGGTATCTCAATTCAAGTTAACTCAATCCCCCAGCATCTCAGGATGCTTTGTACTACCCCTGCAAACCCTCCCTTTGCAATGTGGGCTCTCTAGCCTTGGCCCAAGCTGTCTGCTCTAGCCCAGCAGGGAGGGTTGCTCTAGTGCCCCCTGGCTTCTGGCCTGGGCCACTGCAGGCATGTGGCTGCATTTCCAGAATCGGAAGTGAACATCTGTTCATTTGCAGCTTACACTAACCTAGAAAGATTGAAACAATTCAGCCTTGGGCTTTTTGACTATCTGTTCTTAGCCATAGAGTGAGCAGCTTCCTTTTGCTGCTTTTCCATGTGTTCCTCACCATGCCTGCTGTCTTGACTGCTCTGTCCTGCTAGGTCTGTGGCCTACTCATTAAGCCAAGGTGCAAAAGTTCAGCATTAAGTCACCTATAGGGTAAGTAAGCCTAGGCCCCGAGTCCTTCAGGTGTCTATCACCTGGTGCTCTATTCATCAAAGTTGCAGGCAGGGTTTCTAGTTGTGTTTTTTGGCAGATTACAATTAAAAGAGTTTATGTCCATCTCTTACACATTGAATTGCACAGACACATAAATACAGGTGACCCTTGCCATTGGCAGGGGGTACAATCTTGTATCCCCCATGAATAGCAAAATCCATGAATAAGGCACTGCGTTCATGAATGCAGTGCCCCCAGCGGCTGTGGGGGACACGGCTCCGATGGCAGGAACGTGGCCTGTCTCTTATTGTACACATCAGGACTTTGCCAGACATTCCACATTAGACATTCAGGGAACTACTATTGACACTAGGTCTGTATGCTACCATTGAAGTCAACAGGCTAAATCTTGATTTTTTATAACCTTTTTACTCGCACAATTTGCTTAGGTGCTTTAGGTGAAGTTTAGCTGGACAAAATTATTTAAAAAAAAAAAAAAAAAACCCCTCAGAATTCAAAAGTTATTCTCAATTACATCTGTTTAGGTGGAGAATTGGCCCAATTAATTCATATGTCTTCTCTGTTTTTGTAATGTTGAGGTATTAACATACCACATAACATGGCTGATATGGCTAATTAGGTTACCATTTATTTATTTATTGGAGTCCTATTTTTTTAAAAACCCAATATGATGTTTTCTTGGTTGCTGACATGAGTTCCAAAGAGAACCCATTTCTTGACTACTGCGGTTACACAATTACTGTTCCGCTGCTCTTATGTTGGTATTGAGAAATGTTATTTGTAACTGTCTAGCTCTGTGTGATCTGGTATTTTCCACATTAAATCCTTTTGCTCCCAATTTCAGTTGGAGTCAGCGTATTTGTTTTGAGGCGGCAGCGATTTATAGTGTAATCTGGTTGTCATGTCTGATTACGCATCTTTTTGCTTTGTCAGTGATTCTCAGTCAGGATACAGTGAAATCCTTTTAAGGGTGCTGCTGTGTGCCACTTAATGGCGGGACTGGTATTGTGAACCATCTACACATGGTTCACTAGATAATAAACCCAGAGAGTTCAAATAGGAATTCATGGTGTCAAAAACATTTCAAACCTGTGGTCTTTGAGTCTTTTGCAACAAAAGGATTGCTCTGTTATTTTTTCATAGTTGAAAAAAGTAAGTGAGCAAAAGCTGGCATTTTCTGAGGGGTGCTTTGAGTCTAGTAAATTTGAGAACCACCATTTTAAGTTTTTAAAACTATGTTTTAGTTTTGACAGTGAAACCTTTAGAAAGCAGACCTTTCCTTTCTTCACACTGTGTATACAAACAGCTTTCCAGAGTGATATCTAGTGTTTTATGAACTCTTTTTTTCAGTATGTTGTAGTTTATCACTACAGAGCTAGAGAGATCTTGCAGTTGCCGTCACTGCAAATTGAGTAAGAGTAACTCCAGTAAACAGATACAATAAACAGATCTCAAAACATAAGTCATGCAGTGCCACTAATCTCTAGTATTAGATGATTTTTACCTTTTGGTTTCATACAGTATAAGGTTAGTGCGCTATGCATGGTGAAACATCCCAAAGGCATGGCCTATGGGCAGGGAGGAAAGGAAAGGCAAAGAAGGGTGAATGGGGATTACAGTTCCTCCTCCCCTCCTCTCTGCTGAAGAGGAAGTGTCTCTGGGGCTTTGGGGGAATCTGCTTCCCAAGAGCTTCCTATTGTCTTGCTTGTTCAGGACTCAGGGACTCCCTGAAGTCCCTAACTACTTCACAGTTAGGGCGGCTAGGAGCTGGAACCAACTTCCAAGGGAAGTGGTGCTGGCCCCTACCCTGGGGGTCTTTAAGAAGAGGCTGGATGCCTACCTGGCTGGACTCATTTGAGTCCCGTTTCTTGTTTTGGGGTTTTGTTGTTCTCCCGCCCTGGCGGGGGGGTTGGGCTAGAAGATCTATTAGGTCCCTTCCGACCCTCAATCTATGTCTCATATAAGTCTCATCACACAAAAGACCTATGAAACTAGATGAGGTGCTGGTGCATGACCAGGGAGTTAATGGGGCTCCAAGCCTTGCCACCAGTAGGTGAAGCAGCACTAGCAGCTGGTGTCTAAGGAACTATGGTACCTGGCTGTCACTTTAGCTGCATCTACTCCTTTCCTTCAACATGGGAAACCCCTGATGTCTCCCATTCTCTGCAGCAGCAGAAAAGGGCGGAGGCTATTTTCTCCAGCTCTCCTTCCCATCCAGAATAAAAGAAACTATCATACACCTTTGTGTAACCAGAAAATAGGAAGTTTCAGTCATTTCCCCCCTCGCTAGCTCTCCACAGTGGGACGGGTGTGTCAGTAATGACCAGGAATCCAGGTTTTCCATTCCCACAGGAAAATGGAGAAAAACAGGGATTTCCCCCTTTATCTGAGGAAAATGTGGATTGCTCATTTTAACAGAGCAACCCACAGATTTTGAAGTTTTGCAAAGAGCTCTCTGCAGGATAACAGAGCAGGGCCTGGGGAGGGAGTGGGAGTGGGAGTGGGAGAAGGGTGGCCAGGGAGAGGACACCATGTACATGTATATGCACATGGCCACCAGGCAGCCTCAAGAGCAGTTCCTGCAGGTAAGCCAGTGGGGG
>NW_017729004.1:44573673-44578343 GCF_001723915.1 Gavialis gangeticus | reverse complement strand
GGGGTGGGGCTGGGGCTGCTGCTGCTCCTGTTGCCCAGTCGGGTGGTGCGTGGGGCTTCGGGCCCAGGGCCAGAATGCACAGCCACAGGGCCACAGTGGGGAGTGGGATGGGGACAAGGGCAGCTCGTCTGGGGGGCAGGAGTAGGCATCCCTGCTGCTGCTTGCAGTCCCAGGGCAATAGGGGGGACCCATGCCCCCCAGATTTGTGTGCAGGGAGAGGGTGGGCACATGTTGGCTGCTGTTGGCTCAGGCTCCCCACCCTGCTGCCCTCCTCCAAGGCCTCTGCAGCCCAGCAGATATGACGCAGCACTTCAGGGCACAGTGGGCCCATACAGGGAAGTTTGTTGTTGCTGTGAGCTCTGCACTGCCCTGGTGAGGCATCCCCTGCCAGCATGGCAGCAGTGGGGGTCACAACCCCATACCTCTGCCTCCGTTGCTCCTGAACAGACAGGGGATGCCTCACCAGGGCAGCATGGAGCTCACAGGAGCAACAAGCTTCCCTGTGTAGCCCCGCTGTGCCCTGCAGTGCCAAGTCACACCTGATGGGCTGCAGAGGCCCTGGGGGAGGGCAGCAGGGGGGGTAGCCCAAGCCCGCGGCAGGCAGCCTGCACCTGCCCCTGCCCTGTGCACAGATCTCGGGGGAATGGGTCCCCATCCTGCCTCCCCAAGAGTGCACACAGCAGCAGGGAACCAGTCTCACCTCTGCCCAAACCCACAGCAAGCAGGCAGCATGAGTGCGGAGCCAGGCTCTGTGAGTGCGGAGCCAGGCTCTGTGCTCCACTCTGCTGCAGCAGCCACTGCTTCCTGTGGGGGCAGAGGACTGCAGACCCAGGTCCCTGGCCCCATAGTCCTGGCAGCTGTGGCCCCGCTCTAGCAGAGCTGGGCGGGCAGGGAGCTGTGGGTGGGGGCGAGGGGCACCAGTAAGGCTAGGGGGCTGTGCAGGGGGGAGTGAGGGGCCAGGGGGCTGTGGGTGAGGAGTGAAGGGCTTCAACCTGCACTCTGTGAGCTAAGGTGATAGGGGAGCTCTGATTTTCCATGAAAAAAACCCAAAATCAAATACCAACATTTATAGGTATTTAGAATTTATTTTATTATTGTGATTGAGGTACTGGTAGGCTTCCAAATTGCTTTAAAATTGTAAATATACCAAGAAAACATTGTGTTCAACTAATACCTATATATATAGTAGCTTTTCATTTTAATCACAGATTTGGGGGGGTTTATCAGAGAATTTGTGATTTTTTTTTTATCAGGGAAAGCCAGGATCCCTAGTAATGACAGATGTGATTACAATAATAGATGTCCCTGTATGTAGCTACCCACTCTGGACTTCTTTCATGATTACATGTGCACTCACTCACACAACACACAGGTCTGTTCATGTTTCATTTCAGATACACTTTTTCTGCCTACCCCATGACATGGCCATATAAGATGATGCTGTGATGCTACACTGTCTGACATCTAAAAGCATGACAACATTCAGGCCATCAGCATTGCTTTATTTCATATTTTGGGCTACTTTAAATTGCCAGGTCTGTTGCTATTTTCTTTCTTCTACTGTCCAAACTATTGCCATTTGAAAATTATAAGCAAGCACTGAATATACCTCCTCTACACAGGTCTCACCTGTTACTCATTGTGGACCTAATCTGAAGGCCATTGCAATAAACAGAAAGCTACAAACCCAGGATTAACCATTTTATCTTTGAACAAAGTACAAACGTTCAGCTGTCCATGTCTATTTTCTAGGATAAATTCTAAAATAGGTTCATGAGAAAGGAAATACTAACAGTTTAGCCTGAGACATTGCAAAGTGCATCTAAATGGTTATCCTGTAACTGCATGGTTGAATCAATAGTAAAAAAAAAGTGGCAGTGCATTCAGGCATTCATTAAATCCTGATCAGAAGGGTGATGTGGGTACACCAATCCCGGGATATATCTGTTCTAGGACAAATGCAATATCTGTTCCCAGCGAGTCTTAGATCTGCCAAAAGATTGAGGCACATAAAGTGAAACTTAGGCAGGATTTAGGCTGTAACTGAGAAAAACAGGATCCAAAAAAAAAAAAAATCCCTGCTCTTAACCCTGCCATTAACCTTGAGAAAGGCTGGGTTTCAGTCCCTGCTTCAAGAATCATTGGTGTATTTTGTGCAATAACAGCTGTGTGTAAAACACACAGACAGCCCTGGGAGTGGGGACTGGAGTTGAGGCCTCCCTGCCCCAAACAAGCACCCTAGCCACACAGCAGGGGGTTATGCACTTGTTTGCTCACTCAGTCTCTGGAACCATGACACTATTTTTTTCTGCAAGACAGAACATCTTCAACAGGAGGAGTTAGGAACACCATGTGCCAAAATGCTCTCTACCCCGGTACTAACACACTCTGTGAAGAGCTGTGAATGTGAATTCCCCACAGCCAGAAACAGGAGTTACATTTAGGTCTTCCACATCTTTGGTAAGTAAATCAATGACTTAGCTACTGGAAAGGAGCAGAATGGGTGCTATTGTGATTAATTTAGAAATAAAAGACTCAGCTGCCTACAATGAGAAAGTTCAGGGCTATATCCTTCTGTCCCTGGTGTTCCCCTGTGTGTGTGAATGTAGTTGGCTCAGTATGCCCCGGGGGGAGGGAGGGGGTCGGTTGTGCCCCAGTCTGATGCACCTATCTTGTCCTATGACCTGTTTAGGGCTGTGGAGCCCACTTCAGGGGTCATCCATCTCAGAGTTAGACATAATGTAAAGAATCACAAAGATCCAGGCTTTTTTAAAATTTCAGTGGCATTTGCCTCCATCAATATATGAGATCAGACACATTAAAATCAATGTAGCAGTTCATGAGGAATGAAAGAATAAGCCATATGTGATATATGTTAGTCATAATGTTTAACGTACAACCAGCAGGCACTAAAATCTTACAGTGATAAGGAAAACACAGAGACCTGTGTCAAATAGAATAAATAGAATATTATGAGCAAGGCAGAACTTAATTCAGTTTGTGTGTAATTCAGGAAAGATCTTAAATCCAACTTTTCAGCCAAGTTAACCTGGGCTAACCCAGAAAACTGGCTGGAGCATCAGGCTCAGAGGGTAGTAATCAATGGCTCAATGTCTAGTTGGCAGCCAGTATCAAGTAGAGTGCCCCAGGGATCGGTCCTGGAACTGGTTTTGTACAATGTCTTCTTCAACGACCTGGAAAATGGCATAGAGTGCACCCTCTGCAAGTTTGCAGAGGATACCAAACTTGGGGGGGGGCGGGGAAGAGGGGAGGTAGTAGATATGCTGGAGGGTAGGGCTAGGGTTCAGTGTGACCTAGTCTAATTGGAGGATTGGGCTAAAAGAAATCTCATGGAGGTTCAACGAGGACAAGTTCAAAGTCCTGCAGTTAGTTTCATAGTTTTTAGGGCTGAATGGGACCTTACAGATTATCAAGGCCAGCCCTCCTGCACTTGGGCAGGAAAGACTGCTGGAGTCAGGTCAGATGACCACAGCAAGATGGGCATCAATTAGGATGGAATAAAATCATGCATCAGGACAGGATGGGGGCTTACTGTCTGGGCAACAGCTCTGCAGAAAAAGGCCTGGGTGTTACAATGGCTAATAAGTTGATTATGAACCAACAGGGTGCCCTTGTTGCCAAAAAGGCTAATGGTATGCTGGGCTGCATTAGTAGGAGTGTTGCCACCTGCCAGCAGGTCAAGGGACTTTGACAAGCTCAGGAGGCTCGTCAGTGAGGCCCTAAGAGACCACAACCTCAGGAGGAGGGGTGTTCAGGAAGAGTGGTTGCTCCTCAAGGGAGCAATCCTCAATGCACAAGCTAAGTCTAGTCCATCTTGGAGAAAAAGCAGCAAGAGGCCACAGCAGTCCCTCTGGCTCTCCAGGGATCTAGCAGACCTCCTGATGCTTAAAAGAAAGGCCTACAAAGGATGGAGGATGGGATTCACCTCCAAGGAAGAATATTCTGCACTGGTCCAGTCCTGCAGGGAGCAAACCAGGAAAGCCAAGGCTGCAATTGAACTCCAACTAGCTTAGAACATCAAAGACAATAAAAAGTCCTTTTTCAGATATGTGGGGAGCCGGAGAAAAAGTAAGGGCAACATTGGACCCCCGCTGAACTAGATGGGACAACTGACAACTAACACCCAGGAAAAAGCCAACCTATTAAATGGGTACTTTGCATTGGTCTTTCATCAGTCCCATTGGACACCCATGCCCACTACGGGACAGGGAGGTCCAGGTGAGGGAGATCCCCTGCCCGCCATCAATGTTGTCCTTGTGAAGGAACACATTCAAGTCAGCTGGCCCTGACAGTCTACACCCCAGGGTACTCAAGGAGCTGGCAAGCATCATAGCCCAGCCTCTGGCCCAGATCTTTGAAAACTCCTGGCACTTTGGTGTAGTGCCCGAAGACTGGAAGAAGGCCAATGTGATGCCTATCTTCAAGAAAGAGAGGAAAGTTGATCTGACAAACTATAGGCCCAACAGCCTGACTTCTATCCTGGGGAAGATCTTATAAAAGCTCATTAAAGAGGCCATCCTTAATGGACTGGCCAACGCCAACATCCTGAGGGATAGCCAGCGCAGGTTTGTTTGCAGGTAGGTCTTGCTTGACCAATCTCATTTCCTTCTATGACCAGGTGACCTATCCCCTGGACAAGGGAGAAGAGA
>NW_017729004.1:44557580-44568673 GCF_001723915.1 Gavialis gangeticus | reverse complement strand
GTGGGTGGGGGGCTGGACTTGATCTTCCAAGGTCCCTTCCAGCCCTAATGTCTATGAAATGTATGAAATTATTCCCCTCCATTTAGCACTGGTGAAACCACATCTGGAGTACGGTGTTCAATTTTGCCCCCCCCCCCACAGAAAGGATGTGAACTAACTGGAGAGAGTCCAGTAGAGGGAAATTAAAATGTTGAGGGGGCCGGGGGACATACTTTCTGAAGAATGAGGAAACTAGACTTATTTAGTCTAGAGAACAGGAGACTGAATGGAAGAACTTTCTATGATTCTATGAACTCTTGAGAGACCTATACTACAAAAGCCATAGAGTTTGTGTGAAGGCTTTTACAGCAACTAATAAGCCTAATGATTGCAGTTCCATTACGGCTCCCCCCAAAAAATGGAGGATACTGGATCATAGGAAAGTGGGGAAGGAAGGGACCTCACAAGACTATCTAGATCAGCCCCATGCTGGATCTTCCGTGACTAAGCCATTCCAGCCAAGTATCTGTCCAAATCTAGGTTTCAAAAAGACCAGGGATAGAGATTCCATAACTTCTCTAGCTAGCCTGTTACCAGGATTGACCACCTTCATACTCAGAAAGTTTGTCCTAATCTCCAACCTAAGTTTCTTCTGCTGTAGCTTGAGGCAATTTCTCCTGGTCCTGTCCCCTGTGGCCACAAAGAAAAGCCCATCTCTCACTGCCTTTAGATATTTGAAGATTGTTGTCAAACACTGCCCCACCTCCTACCCCCAGTCTTCTCTCCTCCAGACTAAATGAGCCTAGTTCTTTCAGTCTTCTCATAAATGTTGCCTCTGAGGCCCGTAATCAGTTTTGTTGCTCTCCACTGGACTCTTTCTAACCTGTTCACATCCTTTGCAAGGGATCAGGCCCAAAACTGGATCTAATACTCCATGTGAGAACTCTCTGCTGCTGAATGGAGAAGAATCATAGAAAATTAGCATTGGTCATCAGGAGTAGAGCTGTACAAAGCTTTGGGTGCTGATTCGATTTGGAGGAGATTGGCCCAATTTGGTGGCTGAATATCTGAATCTGAATTGAATCAGGGGACCAATTAAAAAGGTCCAAATCAATTTGAAGCTCTCCAAATCAATTCAAAAAAGATTTGGAAAGCTTCAGTCATTTGGGCAGTCCCCACCCACTGCAGCAGGGAGCTGGAGCCAGACTTGGAGCTGGTAAGTAGGCAGCGGGGGAGGGGACCATGGAGGGGCCCTACCAGGCCCCAACCCCTGCCTGCTCCCCCGACTCCTCCATGGCTGCCCCACCCACCCCAGCTCCTGGTGCTTTAAAAAAAAGCCCCCACTCACTGTGTGCTGCCCAGAAGGGGCTGATTCCCACTACCCCCCACTGCCTCACACCATATGGTGGGGCTCTGCCACAAGCCCCCCAGCCCCCGCCTTGCTCTCCCAGCCCCACCCCATGGCTGCCCCACCTGCCCCAGCTCCAGTCCTTTAAGAAAAAAAGGCAGCCATTGCCGGGGCCCGGAGAGCAGGCACAGGATGGGGCCTGTGCGATTTGGAGATTCGGCAGCAGCCAAATCTCCAAATCAGATTCAGCCAAATTGACTCAGGACAGTGATTCAAATCACCAAATGGAATCACTGTCCCCCAAATTGGCCGAATCCAAATCCAAAGCTAATACTAGCTGCTTCACACAGGCCTACTCAAGAGGTCATCTCGTCCAGCCCCTTGCTCAGAGCAGTACCATCCCCAACTAGATCATTCCAGCCAGGGCTTTGTCAAGCCAGGCCTTAAAAACTTCCAAGAATGGAGATTCTAACACCTTTTTAGGTAACCTGTCCTGTGCTTCACCACCTCCTAGTGAGAAAGGTTTCCTTAATATCCAACCAAAACCAAAACTTCTACATCCCCCACCAATTCTTCCATGTTTGTGAGCAGAAGATCAAGAAGAGCACAACACTTGATCTTGTTGGACTGATCTCTCCAACACTTGTACCAGGAAGTTGTTTCAAACACTGTCCAGAAACTTCCTGGATCGCCTGTGCACTTCTGTATTGCCCTCTCAAAAGATGTCAGGGTGATTGAAGTCCCCCATGAGAACTAGGGCCTGTGACTGGGGAAACTTCTGCTAGTTATCTGAAGAAAGCCTCATCTACCTCATCCTTCTTGTCTGGTAATCCATAGCAGACACCTATCACAATATCACCCTTGTTGTTCTCCCCTCTAACCTTCACCCAGAGACTTTAATCAGACCTATCTCCAGTTCTGTACTGGAGCTCTGAGCAATCATACAGCTCTTTTACATACAGCGCAACTCCTACTCCTCTTTTCCCCTGCATGCCCTTCATGAACAGTTAGTATCCATCCATGACAGTGCTACAGTCATGTCAGCTCTCCCACCAAGTCTGTTATTCCAATCACATATTTCCTTGATTGTGTGAGGACTTGCAATTCTTTCTGCTCGTTTCCCAGGCTCTGTGCATTCATGTGTAGCAGACTTACCTTTTCAGACCTTGGGTTGAGTTCCAGGTTTAAGGGGCTGCTGTTTGATTGGTGGAACCCACCCACCAATCTGGAGGCAGTACAAGGGAAGCAATGTCCTGCCTTTTTCCAAAGGGAGGAGGCAAGGAGCGGCTGGACCTGAATCAGAACTGCACCAGCCAGGTCTGGAGAGCTTCGGGGGTGGAGCCCCTGACGAGAATAAAAGGGGAGTGGGCTCAGCAGGCTGGGGAGAGATGAGGGACAGCAAGGAGAGAGGAGCTCCAAAGATGGCCATCCTCGAGACCCTTTTTGAGCTTCAGTGGTGTGCAAATCGGCGCACGGGGATCAGACTCTAGGAGCCTGTAACAGGGGGCCTCCTCAGGGCCAATCTACCAATGCTCCACCCCTCTGTTCTGGGACAGCTGCCCACCTTCTCTCCTGCCATGCCTTGATGATAATCAAGTTATTAATTAGGTGGGAGGCTGCTCATTTCTTGCCCCGATGCTAGGGGGTTCTATCTGTGGCTCTGTTCCTCCCCTACACTGCAGCCCAAGCCTTGCAGATAGCATCCACAGATGTTAATCTCACTGACCCCACACTGGGCCCCAGAATCCTCCAATCAGGACCCCTCTAAGATCCCTCTATTCAGGTGGCCTACCCTGCCCTCAGCCAGGGCTGCCTAGCTCACTGAAACACTTTCCCCTCTCAGGCATGGTTTCCATGGGCCTTTGGCCACACAGGCCCTGGCCTCACCTCCAAAGCCAGTCAGAACCCCAGGCCCTCAGCTCTGGGCATCCCTTGGCACCCCAGGCCCTTTTGACCATTCTAATCCAGGCCCCAGCATTGACCAGTCAAGGGTACTCTAAATCAGGCTTCTGAGAGTCTAGCCCCGCTCTCGCTCCTGGGTCCACCTTCTGGTCCCTACTAGGGGGTAACCCACCTGGTTATGGGAGCTGAAGTTATTAAGGTGCCCCAACCCACCTTTCACCAGGGTCGTAACTAGCCTGGTATTTCTTGGGGACTCCCACAACACTGGGAACCTCTCCAGACCACCCACTCCCAGCAGGGTGCAGTTTTAGGTCATGACCAGGACCAGGAGCCTCCAAACCATCCCCTACAGCTTTTTTTTTTTTGAGCAACCATCCCTTACAGCTCCTGCCCTTACCTTCGGGGTTGATGCATGCAGCCTGCAGCCAGGCAATTTCTCTGCCAGCAGCAAAATACTCTGTTTATATAGGCAGCCAAAGATCTAAAATGGCAGCCACAATCAAGCACCTGCTGGCTGCTTGTCTCAGTTCTTAAAGTGGCAGGCACCAACAGTGCCCTGCCCCAGAGCGGCTGAAGGCAGCTTGAGCCTGTGAACCCAGCAAGTGGCTGGGCAGTCGGCATGCAGATTGGCACATAGAGCGCGGGCCCTGGGAGCAAATTGCAGCTGCTCGGGCTTCACCTGGTGCGCAGGTTGGCGCATGGAGAACTGCCTTGGAAGCAGCTTGTGGCTACTCACATTAGCCCTGGCCCTAAGCCAAGTGACCGGAGCCCTTCAGTGAGGCTCCATTTTTAACTAAAAGAGCCCTGATGCCCAGAGCAGGGCCTGAGGAAGAGGAGAACCCCTGTTGTGAGACCAGGGAGTCAGAGCCTGCAAGGGTTTGGCTCCTGCAAGAGAGCCCTGGGTGTCCAGTGCAGGGCGCCAAGCTGTCAAGGAGAGCCAAAAGTGCCCCTGGGGAGAGGCTCTTGTGGGATCAGTGACCAGGGGATGAGCCTTGACTTCTCCAGAGAGGAAGCATGAGTTACTGGGGAAGCAGGCCCTGCAGGGGAGGCTGACACGGGTGAGAAGGGTCTGCCACCTCCACCCTGCATTGCGGGAGGGGCGTTTCTACATCCAGGGCCCTAAAGGGGAGGGGCTTCAGGGAAACCCCTCAGGGAGGTACTGAGTGCACTCCCTATTTTGAGGTTGTCATGTTAAGGGCTATATAGCTAGGGGTATTCTTTAAGGGGGCTTATACGGTTTATGTGTTTTAATGTCTCAATGTGTATATTGGTATTGTAATTTGTGAAGGTTTAAAGAAATATTATGGTTAAGTTACTTGGGTTATATAGGTTAATATCCCTATGTGTTAATTGTGTTCTATAGGTTTTAAGTTATTTGGTTTATATTTGGTATTATATGTGAATTGTGGAATATTATATATAGTATTATATGTTAAGCCTTGTAAATATTCTATGTTTTATACTAAGTGTCTGTATTTATTCTTGTAATAAACTGTACGTAGTTAAGTATATGGTGTTGGCCTACCTCTATAGACAGGGGAGCAAGCTGCTCTAGTAGCTACTACTAGCTGATATTCAGCTTATGTTCTGCTATAACACCACGGCCCTGCTATACAGTGCTTCAGCTTAGCCAGTCCTTCCCCAATCTGAATTTGTCTATGCATTTATTCTGTCCCAGGTGCAGGACTGTGCACTTGTCTGTGTTGATTTTCATCTGGTTGATTGAGAACCATTTTTCCAGTTGATTCAAGTCATTCCGGATCTTAGCCCTAATCTCCAGTCTCTGCAACTGCACCCAACTTGGTGTCAACCACAAATTTGCTAAGTGTGCACTTGATCCCACAATCCAAATGATTAATGAAAATGTTGAACATTATCGGACCCAGGACAGACTCCCTGGAAAACCCCGCTTGATACCTCCTTCTAACTACAAGTTGAGCCATTGCTGAGTATGATGATCCATATTTCATATTCACCCTACAGTACTTTCATCTAGTCTGTATTTCCTTAGTTTATTAATGAAGATATTGTGTGAGACCATGTAAAGAGCCTAAAATCAAGGTATACTGCTGTCCCTTCATCAACAGAGCCTGTTACTTTACCATAGAAGGAAATCAGGTTGGTCAGCTTGACTTTCATTTGGCAAATCCACGATGGCTGTTCCAGATCACCTTGCTTTTCTCTAGGGGTGCTTGTACATGTGATGGCGGTATATTCTCTGGGTTTTATCCTATGCCCCCTAAATTGAAATCATGGTTTTTTAATTGAAACCCACTGTTTTAATTTTTCCGTCATGTTACAGTGAGGGTCCCAATCCTTTTTTTCTTTTTTTTCAGAGCTGGAGCCTGCATACGGGTGGGGGGTGAGCTGCTGGTGGGCTGAGTCACCCCTGAGTTGCAGGGAGCCCTGATCCTTTCCTCCACAGTGGTCACACCCCTGCCAGGCCACACAGGTGGGCTGCTAGTGAGCCAGGTGCTACCTTAGCTCAGAGGCAGCTCCTGGCCTGATACAACAGTTCCCCAAGCCTGCCTGGGGAGCAGTGTCCAGCAGGCTTCCAGTAGGCTGGCTTGCAGAACAACTGGGTCAGGCCAGCTGCCAACTCTGAGCTGGGGCAGCACCTGGCCCACTAGCAGCCCACCTGGGTGGCACTGGGGAGGCACTGCCACTGTAGAGGGAAGGACTGCAGCTCCCCACAACTCAGGGACTTCTTAGCCCCCCAGCAGCTCACCTCCCCAACCATGGGAGAGGCAGACAGGCTCCACTGAAAATAAAAAGGATCAGGAGCCTCGCTGCTTCTGCCTTCAGCAGGCACCTGCTGAAAGCAAAAGTGGCAAGGGGCCTGATCCTTTTTTTCTGCAAAGCCTGCCTGCCTCTCCCATGGCCAGAGGGCAAGCTAACAGCTATAATGCATCATTGCATATTAAGCTACATCTGGATGTAGTTTAATTTGCAACAATGCAAACTCATCTAAAACCCCTAAAACCAGTGCACATGTAATGTGTAATATCCTTAAGCCACACAAATGACATTTTCATCAGGTGTACAAGTGTTCTAGGTGCTTTGAAATGGATTCCTTGAGGACCTGCTCCATGATGTTTCCAGGTATTGAGGTAAGCCTGACTGGTCATCCCTCTTCAAGATGGGCACTATATTTGTCCCTTTCCAATCACCAGGGACCTCATGTAATCTGCACATGTTCTGAAAGAGAATAGCAAATGGCTACCTCATTTAATTCCTTCAGTACTCTAAGGTGCATCCCATCTGGGCCTGCTGATTTGAATGCATCTAGCTTCTCTAAGTAATCCCTAACTTGTTCTGCCATTACTCTAGGCTGTTTGACTCCTTCCCTATCTTTGTCACCAACTGCACTCATCATCTTGTACCTGCCCCTATTTGTGAAGAATTAAGTAAAAAAATACTTCAGCCTTCAGCCCAATTTATTGTTCATTTCATTCTCCTAGTCTGTTCATGCCCTATTTGCCATATTTCTTATCAGTAGAGCTGCACTAGCCCAGTGGTGAGGCATCCTCTGGGACCGTGAACAAAATCAGGATTATTGTAGCTATTACAAGATTATCACTTTTTCAGAACATAACAGGGAACAACTATTTGTCCTTGTTTTGGGACACCACAGCATCTTTTTTACCTCTCATTTCTTAAAGCAATAAAGGTTAGTAGCTTTACAATATGTAGTATCCTCAACTAAAGTGTCACAAGAGAGTCTCATTGCAAATGAATGTGAACTGGTAGATGTAGTAATGAGAAAATAATGATCAAAAAAACATTAAGGCAAACAATACTCATCCTCCCATCTGCCAACAATCGGGCATATTCATTAAAATCACTGAAGAATGTGGCTGAGTGTTAAATAGGCAGCAGCACATTCATCCCATACAAAGAAGTCTTTTTATTTCTCATAAAGTTATAACCACAAGCAACCACCCAGAATATTAATAAAATAACAGCAAAGCAAACCTTTTAAACAAGCTTTAAATATATTAATACATTCATAGACTAATTTCACTTTTATTCTCTTTTCTTATTACATCTGGGACAGAAGCCTGTTCTGCTGTGCATTATCAACAATATCATTGAAGATCTTCTTAAATTAATCTTTCACTTTTAAATAAACCACACATTTCTTTCAACTTTAATTAAATTAATCTTGAACATCAATATAAAAAATGCAGCAAATATCGCAACCTGAACATGTGAAAACGTGGTAATCTTAATATGTGATATGAATAAAGGAATAGTTAGAGCCATTATATGTGAACTTGAATAACAACTTACATGTGGGCATTCAGGTCATGATGTGCTTTCATACGTTTCTCCTAGCAAATTCCTGTACTAAAGCTAAGAAGCACCAGCATTCATGAAATATTTTACTGAAATCAATGTATGAGAGAACAGCACCCTGAAAAAAGGGTGAATGGCCCAGACAATGCCTATTTTAAACAAAAGACTCAAAACTTTACCCAACAACAGCATCAAAAAGGAATATGCAGCCATTTAACAACACTAGCTGCCATAAACGAAAGTTGTTAAAAGTGCCTTCATTGACTAAAACTACCAGAGGAATTTATGTAGGTCAAATTTAATAACCCAAGATGGAATTTTACAATACAACAGAGTAAACATCCTCCCTCTTGCAAAATGTGCTCTGGGACGCTTTAATGATCTCAAGTGGTCAGGGACTACTTGTTTAATTTTAATTAACTGTGACCTGTGATGACATTGACCCAATTAACTTTATTCACTGGAAATCCAATTCCTTTGAGTGTCAGTAAATTTTTACTTTACCAAAACAAAAATGTTTACCCTTTTACGAGGGATGCAATAAAATTTTGCAAAGATGAGCAGTACAATATATTTGAAAAATCAACATGCTGCATTCAAATGTAGGCACAGACATCCTTTCTTCAAGTTATTAGCTAATTTTTCCATCTCCTGTGTTTTCCCCCCTTAGGCATTACAGAAAGGTTTTTTTCATCACTTAAACTCAAGTGACTTAACGGCTTGTGAATCCAGCCAAAATTATTTGTAATAAACAAAGTATCCACAGTATCGTAATGACGGCCCCAGGCTCCCTTTTGGTAAGGCACTGCAAGAGCAGCTGCTACCACTACCACGAGGTCATAAACCATGGTTTTTACCCCTCTGAGTATCCATTCTTTTCTCTGGATCCTGAACACAAACTTAGGAATGTGCCTTTGCAAGTACTATTTGTCCAAAATAAGTTTAACCAGTTTTCAACCTCAAACGTGATTGTCTGAGATGAGTGGAACAATGGTCCAGGAGTGCCCTACAAGTCTCACACTTAGTGGCAAGGATCTCTAAAAGGAGGGAGGACTTGTAACTTCTAAATCCTTTTAAAAAACCAATATGCACTCCCACAGATTTCCACATAGAGCAACTGGAAGGGCATTACAACATGCATTCTTCTTATTATGCAGCAGTGGCAAGTTCTGATCCCTTCTCATGATAAAAGGACTTGAGGGCTACCTCCTATACTAGCATTCATGGATCACTGATTCTGTAACAGAGATGTAAATGGCGCTGAAAGAGAACTGTCCAAGTGCAACACTGACAAACACAGACTTACGTTGACACCACTGTATGGTTTTTTCATACGGATCCTACCACAGCACTGAGCCCTATGGGGATTCTTCACTGTTGCATGTTCTTTGGGTACCTACAGGTACCCAAAATGTGTGAAATGACTTTGTGGCTGGTTCCTATCATACCTTTAACTGAATATGTGGTCAGTGCTTCCAGCCTCTAGAGCACAATAGAGCCTTTCAAAACTCCAGAGAATGGGAGCTTCTGATTGGACCTTCCAGTTGGGGAGCACCCCATACACTCCCACAGCTGAAAGCCCCAGTCAGCTGATGAGGGCTCCAAACCAGGTAAATGCAGGGAGCCCAGCCTGCACCAGGCTCCCCCTGCACTGGCAATATGGCGTGATGGGATTTGATGCTGGATCCCATTATTGCACTTCCTGCCATACATGTGTGGCATGGCAGGACTCATGATCCTTGGATTCCTGCATCAGATCACATCACACCTTTAAATTAATGTGTCAGGGGCCTTGCGACAGGAGTATCACTATCGCAGCCTTTCTGGGAGTGACTCCACCCTCCTGTAATGGGCCAACCTCCTGCTTACTCACCTGCCACGCCTTGATCTTAATCGATTAATTGATTGATGTAATCAGCGGGAGACTGCCCATTTTATGCGCCCCAGCGCTACCTGCAGCTCCTTTTCCTCCCCTACACCGCAGCCCAAGCCTCACAGATGGTACTGATGGGGTTTGACCTGGGCCCTGTTATGCCTTGGCCCTCTCCTTTACTTCCAGGGTTTCTCACTGCCCCCCTCTCACTCTGGGGCTTCCCACTGCCCCCCTCTCGCTCTGGGGCTTCCCACTTCCCCCCTCTCGCTCTGGGGCTGGGGTCAATGCACCCCCACAAAGTGCTGCACCCTCTCTGGCACCAGGGTCCGCACGCTACTGTGGAGCTCCTATGAGGCCTCCTCCAACCCCTAATAGCCTCACCCAGTCCTCCGGTCAAAACAGTAAACACAAGAACACAAAGCCCCTGGGCTACAACATAAAAGCTAGACCATCCGGTCAAACAAGATTCAATCCCTACCAGAGAGAGAGTGAGCACCCCAACCCCAGCAGCAACCAGGGGATGTTCCCACCGTCAGAGTTCTCCCCTTCATCTGTACTAGCCGAGTTCCTCCTCCCTTGGCCACCAGAGGGGAACTGCCCTCCTCGCCTCCTGCCTGGCTTAAGAAGGGCTAAGCCCTGCCCCTTCCTGTCGGCTGGTTTCACTGGTTGCCCTTGCAACCAGCACCTGTGCAGCCCTGGTGACTGGCAGCTAAGCCTCCCCCTTCCTGCCACTAGGGGTCTCTCCCGAGCTGTTTCTGCTTTCAGGCGCAGTGCACCTGAGTGCTCTGCGACAGGCCTTAATGAATTACTATAGTGGACATAATAGCACACATTAGAGATAAGATTTTAAATAGCTGTGATCAATAGCATGAATAAACTTCCCTGGGACAGGGAATACAATGGTGAATACATGGCCTGAGCCAGGAGAAGTGGCTTATTTTATGAGAAGGGTAAGATTGAAGAAGAGTGAAAAAGTAACGAAAAAAGCATCACCAGACAGCTCATCATTCCTTTGGAAGGCATCAGTAAACCTGCTTATTTGGAAAATACAGTTCTTCCTTATCTGCCTCTTGGATTGGCTTACATTGAAATTTTATCAGATATTTTCCACCTGACTATGAATCAAAATGTTTTCCTACTGTCTTAAATTTTCAGGTGTATAGCAGAATTATTGCTTTGACAAAAAAAATACCACAAAGTGTTATTGGGCAGAAACTTTTGCTTCACTCAGGGTGAAAAATGTAGATAAATTCTGTAATTCTCCACATATTCTGAACTGTAAAAATAAACCCCATAAGCCACAGGAATCAGGAAGTTGCCTTGATGCTGACTTATCTGTTAGCATCTTTTTTAGCTTTGAATGAAAACAAATGTACATAATACATCAAATCATTAAAAATAGAGTAGGAAACATACTGCTTATAGTAGAAAAGACACTGGTAAAACCCAGCAGGTCTACCTGCTCTTTTTATTTTTTATTTTCTTATTCCTTCAAATGATCTAGAAATAGATTGACTTTGTTTCATTATAGTTTCATAGTTTCATAGTTTCTAGGGTCGGAAGGGACCTGAGAAGATCATCTAGTCCGACCCCCTGCCATGGCAGGAAAGAGTACTGGGGTCAAATGACCCCAGCAAGGTGTTCATCTAACCTCTTCTTAAAAACCCCCAGGGTAGGAGCCTGCACCACCTC
>NW_017729004.1:44531426-44557003 GCF_001723915.1 Gavialis gangeticus | reverse complement strand
CCCCTATGTATTTAAAAAAGGACTTCTTATTGTCCTTAATCTGGTAAGCTAGTCCCAGTTCCATCTCTGCCTTGGCCTTCCTAACTACCCCCCTATATCCCCAAGCAACTGCAGAATAGCCCTCCCTGGTGATGACCCCTTCTTTCCATTGGGTGTAAGCCTCCTTTTTATCTTAGAGCCAGAGCTGTAACATTTTGATAAAGTGAATTGAAAGACTTCTGGTTTTACACCTGTTCCTTTCGGATTCCCTCCTTCCATGGAAATGCAATATTCAGTAAAATTCATAAAGGAATTATTACAGTCACCTTTCCATTCATTTTGGCAACTCAAAGCATCTAGTCTTTTTTTTGCACCTGATCAGTGAAATGAGTAGGTTGCTGTTCATTAACTAGTGTGGTAATTAATATCTGAAAGAACTAAATAGCTGTAATAGACAGCATGAATAAACTTCCCTGGGACAGGGAATACAACAGTGAATACACGGCCTGAGCCAGGAGAAGTGGCTTATTTTGTGATAAGGGCAAGATTGAAGAAGAGTCAGACAATAAAGAAAAAAACATCCCTGGGCAGCTCATCATTCCTTTGGAAGGCATCAGTGAACCTGCTTATTTGGAAAATATAGTTCTTCCTTATCTGCCTCTTGGATTAATTTACATTTAAATGTTATTGACAAAGGAGATCAATATTGTTATTCTGCAAAGTCCCTGACCACAGGTGTGAGTAATAAGGGGCTCTGTGATTTGGAAGTGACATCATGACTTAGAGGAGAAGGATCCTGGGCATCCCTAAGCTACCCTAAACTCATAAAATTCTCCACAGTGGTAAGGAAAACAAGACAGGGAAATGTGTATGTGAAGTTATCTTGGTTTCACTGGGATCTGTACAGCTTTAGTGCTATCGAAAATAAAGGCTGTCTTTAGAAATATTGCCAAGACTTTGTATTTATTTCAACTATTGTGTGCCCTGAAGAGGTAACTGTATACCTAGATTCCCAATGGAGTGGAAATCTTTAGAAAAGTTGTGCTTAAGCCATTGGACAGTCTATACCGCCTCTTGAGAGACCCTGACTGCACTGCTAAAAATAACGTCCTGCCAACTCGCATATGCTCAGTGTACACCCATGCCCACAAATTCGGGGAGTAGACAAGGAAGTGAGCACATGCCCCTGGGCCACAAGCTATCTATTCTACAAAGCTGCAGACTTAGCCATGTACAGAATGGAGATGAGGGTGCTTTTTCTTGACAGTTTTCCCGGGTTCACTAAGGAGCAGCATATACATATGCAGGGAGTTCTGCACTGGTCTCTGAAGTGTAAGTGTGCAGCTCTACTGGTGCTGTGGTACATACCCATTCTCTTATAATTTCAGTGGATTTTCAGTCAAGTCTTTAGGATCCAATCCTTATCCTGCTGGAGTCAATGGGGGGTCCTTCAAAGGGAGCAAGGTGACAAATAGGTTTAATAGCAATCAAAACTATAAAAATGAGAGGAACATTTTTTCTAAATGTTCATGGATTGGAGGGGGATGGGGGGGTCATTCAGAGTTTTACTATAGATGTCACTTGGAATGGAGTAAGGCCTTTTTAAAGGCAATGAAGAGGATCCAGACTGCGACCAGAATTGTGACCATGGCAAGGAAGTAGCGGGTCAGCCATATTACAAATTTGGAGTAGCAACACATTTACACTGATGTAATTTACTAGAATCTGATGTAAAATTTACCATGAAAAAGTCAATGGCAAAACTATATTAGTTTACAACTCATGTGGTATTATTTATGTATCCACTTCTATCCTGGGGTAGCTGTTTGCTCAAGCCTGCTCCCCTCCTTCCCTTCCTAGAGCCATCTGCAGCACTATATAATGCAGCATGCCTGCATTCATAAAATGTGGCTTACCACTGCATAAAGACCTAACGTTCCCTGGATCGTATTCTTCCCTTGTCATATGCCCAACAGCTGGTAACATCCTGGCCCAAAGTTTATAAAAAAATTTTAACCTAATTTATTACAAAAATATTTATTTTATATTGTAATTTTTGTGAAAGTCCTAATTTGATGCTTGTCCTGTACTAACCAATGGGTTTAGAATGTGGTGATGGGGCTGAAATAATAACAGACATATGTTGTTAACAAAGTATTCTTGAAAATAAGGAGCTAATTTAGCATCAGGGTAAGGGCAACAAAAGGGTGCGCAAAAATACTTTAGAGAGAACATAAGCTTTGCTTTATCTTCTGTTCAGATAAAAGTGGTAATATGTAACAGCATGAAATGTTATTTTATGTGGGATTATAATTTGTAATCTATGAGATGTTTATATTTAAATCCTTGCCAGTGAGATACAATCCCTAATATACTTACGTTGAATGAAATTTTTGGCAACAAAGACCAGGCAATGCCTTTTGACTAGAAAAGAAAACAGTCAATCCCATCTGGGACATATTCTGATCTAATACCTGCCCACACAGACATCAAGAAGGAAGCAGTTGATTTGGAAATGAGCACATCTCCATAATGACAAGCAGTTAGTGCTGCGGTTCACTATAAGATTGGCAAAGAACACAGTTCACAGCTGTATATTCTAGCCAAGGAAAAGGTGCAACTGTGTAGCCTCAGCATGAGTGACAGTGGGCACGTTTCATGCACTGTGGTGCTTCAAGAACTCAGAAAACCAAACCTTGCAGCACATAACTTTTTTCTAGCTGTCTTTGATTCCCAAGAAAACACAAATGTGTAAAATGTGCCTCAACTTGTGATAGCTATAGTTTTGCAGTGGATATGGGAGCAACAATGAGGTGACAGAGAATTTATGCAAGCTATTTTTCTTGACCTCTTCAAATTCTCAGAATAAGCCTTGATTCTGCTTGGATATCCACAAACATTGCCAGATTTAATCACTCAAACAATTCTGGAGACATAGAACAATGGAAAGAAAGAGACGAAAAAGACTTTTTTTCCCCTCCTTCAGAGTCCTCCTCAATCAAGACTTTTTTTTTCCTCTGGGATTCCTTACCTCCTAGTTCCAGGTCAAGAAGGTGGGGTCAAATATTACTTATTTTTGTCTAACTGAGCTAACAAAGCCAGCTATCTATGTGCAGTTACTATGCAAAATACTGCATGCAGTTCTTGGCCTCTACATCTGAAAAAGGATGTAGTAGAATTAGAAAATGTACAGAGGTGGGCAACCAAAATGATCGGGGTCTGGAGCAGTTGCCATAACAGGAGAGGCTAAGACTGTTCAGTCTGGAGAGGAGAAGGCTGAAGGGGGTTACAAGAAACAGCTATAAAACCTTGAAAGGTATGAACAAAGTAAACAGGGAACTGATATTTACCAAGTCCCAGAATACTAGAATGGGGGGGAACCCACTGAAATTAGTAGGAGACAGGTTTAAAACTAAGAAGAGAATGCACTTTTTATGCAACATGTGGTTAACTTGTGGAATTCTTTTCCCCAGGAGGTGGTAGAGGCAGATCGAATACCTTCTTTATTGGGAAAGTCTTTGTAACCAGGTTTAAAAAGGGATGAGACAAATTCATGGAAGACAGAGCTATTAATAGCTGTTGAACAGAATGGTTGATGTTTCTTCTGGCATCTCTAAACCAATAATGGTGGATACCAGGGCAATGAGTAAGAGATCAGTCACTCTAGATACATCCATTTTAATGCTGTTCTTTTAACAGCATTAAACTGGATGTCATCCATGCCATTTGTTGGAGATCCCATCCATCCCTGCCATTTGTTGGAGACAGGATACTGGGCTGGATGGACTGTTGGTCTGACCCACTATGGCACTTCTTATGTTGTTAACACTGCTCTGGCTTTTCCCATAAAAAAGCAGGTAGAAGGGAAATCACCACCTGGACTCATGTTACTTTGCCCTCTTCGGTGTTTCAAAGCCTACCAGCAGTGTTACGTGTTTTCAATTTGAGAAACTTTTCCCTAAATCGGCTTTCATTCCCATTGTCATTATTAAATATTCAACAGCTAAACCACAAAGATGCAGAAAAAAATTGCAATTGCTTCTGTAAAATAATTGCTACCAAAGATAATTGAAGAAAAAAGAGAATAAAGGAAGGCTAAAAATGAAATCTGCCATTTAAAAAAAAAATCAATATTTAAAAGGAAATAAAATTAGGTTCTGAAGCATGTACATAAATAAGAGAACACTTGAATGAAGGATGCTCAGCTCTTCTGAAACATCCATATTATCAGTACCATACATTTTAATTACTCACTATTTTACTTTAGAACAAAACCCAAGAAGTATGAATCCTTCTGCCTCAGTGGCAGAGTTGTTTTATAACTTTAATGCTTCTTTAAAAAAGCCACTCCTGCTCCAACACCTGTAACCAGGATGTATTGAATGTACTTGCTCATGTCAGATATCAGAAGCTAAACAGGCCCAGATCTGGCTAGTACTTAGGATTCATAGCCAAATACTTAGCAAATGTTACACTACAGAAACTAAATGAATAAAAATACATCATTCACTTACATAGTTGCTGCTGAGCTTAAAAGAAAAAATAGTGGCTGTGTATAGACAAAACAAGGGGCATGTGTGCACAACACTTTAAAGCAGGCTAAATGTTTTTGCACCACTTTAATGGTGTTGGTGTTTGCATGCTTCAGCAGTGTATTGCAAATTAATTCTAGCTGCTGTAGGAAATTTGGCAGCATAACACGCCTTAAATGACTTGGGGTGCAGCAAACTAAAACTTCTTCAAAGAGTTTTAGTTTCCTGCCCCTACAGCCACGGAACAAAGCACCAGGCTCTGTGCAGCTCCATAACTCTGTAGGAAGCCCATACTGGCAGCCTGACAGCAGCCCGGGAAAGCGGTGAGCCTGATCTTCCCCCCCAGAGCTTGCCTGCCTGAGCTGTGCAGGGGCCTGGCTGTTCCCTCCATAGCGGCAGTGCCCCCTGGGATACCCGAGCTGGGTGCCTGTGGGTGGGTGCCTCCTGGGGCCGGGGTGCTGCTGTTGTGGAGGGAAGCACCAGCCCCCTTCCTGCCCATGCAGCCCAAGGACCACTCTGCCCACCGGCAGCTTGCCCTCCCCTCCCCTCCCCACTGGAGAGGCAGGTAAGTGTGGAGTCTGTGCGTGACAGGGGGGTTTAATCAGCCCTAAATTGAAGTGGTGTTTTTTAAAATCCACCACTTCAATTTAGGGCCCCCATTTCGTCTACACACACCCACTAAACCTAGAAGCAAAACACCTGTGTTAGTAAGAAAAATAAAGCACTCTCTCCTCATATCAACTAAATTGTTAGTTCAGCCTTAAACTAATTCACCTCAGTTAAATGGACTGCAGTGAGAAAGAAATTTCCTGTATTTACTCAAATCTAAGATGACCCTGAATTTAACACAGCCCTCCCCAATAAATAGATTCTATAAATGGAAAATGTATAAATTTGTTCTAATTTTCCATGTATAGAACTTAGTTAATGGAGGATCATCTTTAATACATCCTGGCCCACCAATGTAGAGAGGCAAGTAGTATAGGGAGATCAAGCAGCTTGTCCCCTGCTTGTGTTTGCCCCCCTACCTCTGCTCCCCTCACTCCCATACTTCTGCTTTCCCCCTCTTCCAGCCTCTACTTCTCCCTGTGCCCCAGGCTGCAGCATGCGTGGAGCCTGCTGTCATGGATCCAAAGTAAGCAGGGAGGCAGAGGGGCAGAGGCTGCACTGGGGAAAGGGCTGCAGAGGAAAGATGGCAGGGTGCAGAGGTTGTAAGGATATGGGGGATAGGCAGCACCCTGAGCTCAAGTTGAAGCATCCACATGTCCATCCCCTCCACATGCTCAATTCTAAGACAAAGGGCTTTTCTCCCATGTTAAAGGTGGGGGGGAGGCTTGTCTCAGAATTGAGTAAATACAGTAGCTTTCAGGACTTCATGTAAACTATAGAACTTGATGGTTTAAAGACATAACAGAGAGAAAGAGAGTTTTGACTATTTTGAACTCTATTACAAAAATGTTAAACACAAAAGGAAAATATACATAGTGCTACAAGGGGCTGAGGGCGAAAGCATTCACCAATCAAACTACCACTGTAATCAGAAACTGAAACCCTCTCCCACCAGCCCCTATGCCCTTCTCTTGTCTCACTTTAGGACCAGCCAGGCATCTTTCACCTTCCAGAATGCCCCTTTGATGACAGAGTCACACAAACTGCTCTGTGTTCTATCCCAAAGTGAAGTGACAAAGAGAAAGTGAAAGCACATTTCATCAGAATCCCTTTCTTAAAAATACTAGTGGAAAAACAATTCCAACACTGAATTCATACTTCTTCCAGTCTGAAGGACAACATGAAATAAACTTTGCTCACAGACAAACAAAAAATTCCTGCTTTGGGTATGAACTAGAGCATCAATGTATTAATGTTCTGCTGGCTGTTTTATTTAGTTTCTGTTCTTGTAATTGATGGCAGGGTTGCCAAGACTACTGGATATAGATTTCACAGATTTCAAAGACATTAGGCCTGGAAGGGACCTATGCTCTCCTATTTATTTTTACATAAAAGCCTAAATAAATAGCTGAGAAAACTCATCTTATCCTTACCTCCAACCAGTACTGTAATTTGTTAGATGCAAGGCAGAAGCAACTTTTCAAAGATCAAATCATCCTAAAGTCTTGACATTGTGGGCCCCAGACCCCCTATTTCTAATTGAGGCCTTAGAGGTAAAACATATCCTATTTCATCAAATGCTGCAACACAATACTAGACCAAGCTTATCCTCTTAATGAAATTACACCATGGATGAGCATGCCTATATGGCCAGCTCTCCAAATGACATAGACCAGCACTGTCCCGCTGACTTCAACTGAAAAATTCTGATTTACATGAGCTGAGGACTTCACCTAGTAATCTGACATGAAAAATCAATGAAATTTTGCTTTAAAATATTCTGTTCTTGTGTGAAAGATTTCTGTAAAAAGGACATTGAAGGGATCCATATCTTTTGTCCCCCAGTGACAAAACTGAAATAATTTCAGTTTGTAGGCAAAACACTGGGTTTCTTTTTCCATTATTTGCCATCCCTGAGAATTCAACCTTGGGCTCTGGCAGTCAAAATAGCTGTTTTGTTTCCTAACCATAATCGCTGGTAGTAAGGGCTCTGCAGGGCTAAATTTCTACATTAGCAATTGTTTTGCAAATTCATAGTTTTCATATCCATTCTCTGTGATACCTGTAAATTTGATTACCTTCAGTGATTTATTCAAGTATAACACGATGACTCTGGAAATGAAACTTAAACAATTATACTGATGAAGTATAAGGAGGAACAGAGTCCATTGCACTCTCTTTTTGCTCTCTTGGCTCTAAGCTGATAACTATTGTAAAAAGAGAATAACTGAAAAAGAAACTTGCCTTAGTTAACAAAAGAAGTTAATATGCATCTGAATATAAACAGGAAGCTGAGTATTTTTACACAGGAGCTTTTCAGAATCCAAGGATACTTGAAACAATAAAGATGACAGTTTTATGTGCTAATAATTTTCTTTTGAAGACTCAAACTAACTAAAAAGTTCTGATTAGCTGTCAGTGATAAAATACAGTGCTTTTGTCTATAATAGCTAAAATAATGCATGGATTTACCACTTTTCCCTGCTTTTATCTATTAACTTTCAAAGAATTTCATGCAGATTATGTATTGCATTTCCCAAGCTGTTATAGTCTCTTTGCCAGGGGCATTATGCCTTTTAAAATGACAAGGTTCACTATAACAATCCAATAATAAAAGGTCTATTACCAAATTAAAATAGGAAGTTGGTGATGACTACCCAGTAGCACTTGCAAGGTAAACTCCTAGCAGAAACATATCCAATATGTAGTAGAATAGAGGAAGTTTAATATTTCAGCTTAGAAATATTAAATAAAACAAAAACTGCTACCCTAACATTCTCCTTCTTTTAAACAACTACAGGAAGGGAACATTAATGCACATTGCATTTGTTGTATGGTATTTGCCTCTTCACAGTAATCCTCAATTGCCTACAAGGCATTTTTCTAGTCCTGTATCATTATAAGATACGAACTCTCGATTTTGTCTCCCATCACCACAAGCTGTGATTAAGCTGGAGATGTACGATACTTATATTTCTTTACCATTTCTTCTTGTGATTGCTACAGATTGTTCTTCTTGCAGGACATTTGGCTTTTTCTCTCCTTGATATTCCTGTAACATCTTGACTGAGCATACTCCATTATAGCCATATTCATGACTTCTATTTACACTGCCTATCACAGGCATTCAAACTAATACAACAATCAAAAATAAGATCTCTGATCTCAGCTAGTCCAGTGCAGCTAGGATTTGTAATGGTTATTACAGAAAAGGGTCTTGCCACTCTTATTTTGTCCCATGCTTTTCTAGACTACTGCATCAAAAAGGTTTAATTCTGCCATCCTGGTTCACACTGAACAGTATTTACATAGGTGAGTAGTTGCAGTGAAGCCAAGAGTTGAGAATGGGGCCTTTAGTTATTTATCTCTACCTACCATCTTCTAAGCCTCCTATATATGTGCATGGAGCCTGCTCTGATGTGCTGGAAATCCAGCATGCTGGAGCACAGAAATTGATGTGCTCTGGAAGCCTTCCACATCACATGTATCAGTGTCCCAGCACATCTCTGCACTGCAAAAATGGCAGTGGGTTGCTTTGAAATAAAACACGTTCAATAAGCTTTAGTTCAAAGTTCCCCACTGCCATTTTTTGAGTGCAGGGATGCCGATACGTGTGACATGCAGGTGCTTTTAATTAGCGCAGCTAGCGAAGTAAAATGCCTGGTGCCGTGTCCCACAGCACATGTAAAAATGCCCATGGATTCCAGGAATCTCAGGCCACCAGGGAACATTAGATCATCTAGTCCAGTGGTACTCGGTCTTTTTAGACTCTATTAGCTTTCCTACTAGCTTTCCTTCTTTTTTTTTACTACAAAAATAATACAGATATTCTTCTTTTTACAAAAACACAGTAGACCAAAACTGGTCAGAATGTTTTTGATACTTTAGATTCTTACTTGAAATCTCTGGGTGTGTCCAGATGTGCATGGATGTTTGATTCCCCAGGGACAAGCAGCAGCGGTGCACCTTGCACTGTAGCTACTTGTCCCTGGGATATACCCATGCCACATGCGCTTTGGCAAGGAGCAAGTTACCCCAGGGGCACTAGGGGAGGCAGGAGCCAGCACTGTGCTAGCCCCAGCAGCCTTACCTGGTGTCCTGGGGGCCTCCCAGGGCTGCAGCCATGGTAATCCTGCTGAACAGAGCCTGGGTGGCAGCTGCAAAACATATCTGGAGGGCCTGGTTCCGCTTTTCAGCAGTACATGCTGCCTGAGTGCATGCTGCTCCATTTTTTTTTAATCTACAGCTTTTTTTGACCCCTGGATATCTGTGGGTAAAAAAAAAAAATGCAAAAACCCCAAAAAACCTGGAGCAGCGCACACTCGGGCAGCATGCCCTTGCAGCATGAAGAACACCAGACTGCAGTATGTGACACTGCAAATGTGTCTGCTGTGCCACATACCGCATGACCATGTGTGTCTGGATGCACCCTCTGAGCATGTCCAGACAAGTGCTCACATGCCTCTTGCAGCATCTCAAACCAGTTTGAGATGCCACAAGAAGCATGCCGAGAGTGAAAAAATGTTGTCTGCGCTGCATATTTGCAGCACAGGATCAAAATTTGATACCTGGATTTTCAGGTATCAAATAAAAACACCATGGAGAAAAGTGGCACAGGGCATGGTTCCCCATGGTTCTCCTGAGGCAAGCTGGAACTTGAGCCTCCAGAGATGCTCTGGGTCCAGCTTTGGGGCCGTAGGTCCAAGGGGGTGGATGCTGTCACAGGTGGCAGCAGGTCACAGCCAGGCAGCAGCCCCCCCCCCCGCCAGACTGCTGCAGTGGGTAGTGGGTACAGGGGCCACTCCAGGTTAGGACTGCTTCAGCAGTCAAGCTGGCATAAGGGGTAGTGTCCCCAGGTACCAAGTAGCTGGGCCTCAGAAGCTCCTAAGGACAAGTAGCTCTCAGCTGCTCACCAGGGCAGGTTTTTATACTGCTGGGGTCAGCACAAGTGCTGGCTCTAGATCCCCCTGGCTCTCGATCCCCCTGGCTGCAGATCTGGGAGGAGCTAGGCAGAGTTATTTTGCCCCAAGTGGCACAACTTGCCCTACACCAAAGTGCATGTCCGTGCATATGCGCTGAGGCAAAAATCCCCGGCTCAAATTTGTGTTGCTCCTATCTGAGCTGTTGCAAGCGCATGTGCTTGCATGTGTGGATGTGCCCTCTGGGTTTATCTTGTTGATTATGCGTTGATGTTTGTACATGTGACAGAAAAACCGCTTAGGCACCACTGTTCGTTAGACATGTCCATTTGGGCCTGAAAAGATCTCTTAGTTAGAAAAGAATCCATTGAAGCCACATATCTGCCATACCCCCCACTTCAGTTCTGTTGCAATCTAAATCATCCTGGGAGACACATAAACCTAAGTCCATGTTTCCGTAGGTAGGGACAGAGCTCAGGCTAAGTAACTATTTAATGCTGAGAGCACTCAGTAGAAAGTAATGGTAGTAGGCTGAATATTTGCCTTAGCCCAGGGCAATTACCCAGGAAATGGGAAACCTGGATTCTAGGACTTATTAGGCCCAAGAGGATGCAACTTTCCTTAACTCACATGCTATAGATTAAGCTACACTAGTTGCCCCTTCTTGCAGCAGCCAAGCAAGCATACAAGACTCATAGAGCTAGGAGAGCAAAAACGGAAGAAATGCAACTCAGTAATCTAGCAAGTAGGGCACTCCCAAGAAAGACAGTTCTGGGGTCTGGTCCCAACCAGCCTTTGCAAGGCCTGGCAATCAAGCAGTATTAGGGCAGAAGGACACATCAAGAATTTAGAATGAAGTGTAAGAATTTAGCACTTTGGGGATAACTGAGGCAGTACTGTAGCCCATATCGGATATCAGAGAAGCTATTACAACTTGGGCCCCTTCTACACCTTACATTTACAGTGTAATTAATCAGGTAATCATGCCTTAAATTGTGACCCAAGTACATGTTCAACCAATTAATGGCATGATAAAACAAGCAATAAGCTACAAAGTTATGCCACAAAAACCGTGTAATAACTTTGTAGCTTGTTTTAATCACTCCATTAATTAAACATGTGGTCAAGTGCTCCCCTGTGGCTGAGTCCCATCAACTGGTCGGCTTTCAGACACAGGGAGCACCACCATCAACTAGGTCTGTAGCTGACAAGGCTTGCAGTGGTGGGTGGCCCTGTTGCCAACTGCAAGGCTTGCAGCTGGAAGAAGAGTACCCTTCCTGCAAGCCTCTCTGGCTGCAGGGCTTGCAGTTGGGGTAGTGCGTTTGGCTGCCGGGGTCCCAGTGGGGACAACAGGGAAAACACAGCCCCCGCTGTGAGCCTCATGAGGTGCAGGGCTCACAGAGAGCAGTGACAACATTTCTCTGCACTGCTCCTGCTACAACCACCACAGCTGACACAGGGAGTTCAGTGACCCTGTTGCAAGTCTGTGAGCTCTGGGATCCCAGAAAATAAGAAACAATGGGTTCCAGCATTCTAATGTGTGGCATGGCAGGAGGCACAATTATGTGGATTGCACATTAGATCCCATTACGCCTTTAACTGTATGTGTAAAGGGGTCTTTACTTACTTACACTCCCAGATCTGTTGGCTTAGAAACAGTATTTAAAGGTCTTTTGGGGGGGAATTGGCTTATAAGTATAGATATATGCATTATGAGGGGTCAAGATAGGCAGCAGGGGTTAAATAGATTTCTAAAGAGCTTGGGAGACACACACACAGCTTCTCATGGCCCTGGAAGCAGACAGTCTGTCTGGCACAACAAGGACACAGCCTGGGAAACAAAGGGATTATGTTCCATAACACAAGATAAGTGACACCAGCATCAAGGCCTCAGAGAAAAAGGGGGCCTAAATCCCAGTTTTGGGGGAACAGATCAAATTACGAAAAGGCCCAGAAGGCTATGTGGATGTGTGACCACAGAAAGACAGCCAATCAGAGATAGCCATGGATGAAGAGTCATCAAGGGGGAAGGAGAATACAAAAGCAAAGACTTGAGATTAACAAAGCGTCTTGTCTGTCCCTCCTGTCCCTCCCTTTGTCTCATCCCTCCTTCTCTTCCTTGAGAGAGGTCCCCATCCCCATCCCTGTCCCCTGGGAAGGGTCCCTGAGGTCACCATACACCGAGGGAATACCAACAGCCCACCTCACGCACCCCACTGGAGGGGACCTATGGGCCTTGTCATCTCACCTCCAGACTGCTGACACCTAAGAGAAAGAGCCTCAGAGTGGAGCCTGCATCCTAACCAGATATACTTTGACTCTGATGTCAGCCCAAGGATTGCTAGATATAGAATTATTTAATTGTTTGTATTGTTGCTTTTCTGTTCTTACTCTGTATCAATAAATTTGCCTAATATCTACTGGCAGGTGTTGTGGTTGGTCTGAGGGTTGTGCCCACTCAGAACAAAGGTATAGGTGCTGGGTCCAAATCCAGTGTTAACAAGATCTGTCTAAGTTACTGTTCAGGCTTCAGGGCAGCCTAGGATCAGTGGTCTAAGGGTGGCTTTCCACCCCCATAGCACTGCCCACCCCTTCTGCCTATGTTGGTTCTATTGCTTACAAAAATACAACAGAAAGGCAGGGCCTAACTTTTTGTTAGGTGTTTATAGAATTACTAGCACATGGGGTTCTTGTCCATGATAAGCCCCCCTTAGGCAGCACTGTAACATAAATGTTAAATAATCAGAAAGATAAGGAAATAAATATATCAGAGATGCAACTTTGTCAACTGCATTCCATCATGGGGAATTCAGTGATTTCTATATCACAAAACCTGTTATATAAAGGAAAGTAAATTGGCAGAGAAATTCCAGATCATCAGCCATAACTAGACAGGTGCCACTTCCCTGTCATTGCTGCTTGATGGAATTTCTCATCTGGCAAGAGGATTTATAGAAATCTATGATTAGCATAATATCTTAGCTATGTGGGTGTAATTATTACTTACAGTAGTAGTCCCACCCTCAGCAATTTGCTTTCCTAGCACCATTCTTTCTTTAAGAATGCCATTAATTTTTAGCTGTCAAGAAACAAAACCATAAATTGCCATTGGTATTATCATTTTCATCAGTAAGTGTCTACCTGTAGCCCATCATCCAAGGAAGCAAAATATTTTTAAATGCTGGAACCAAGAGACAGGAAGACATGAATGAGATTTGTTTCACCTCAGATGCCTCTATGAAATGCAAAAGCATTATGGAAAACTGGCGAATACAGAGCACAAGTGAACAATCCAAAATTACACATAATAACTGTGACAAGGCTAGGACTTGAATCCAAGGTTTCTGGATCCCATGCCAGTATCTTGATCACTAAGGCTAAGTATAGATAGCGAAAAAGCCAAAGGCTTAATCAATTCAGTCTTTGCAGGTTAGTCTACGCTGCGTAGATTGAACCAATAAGTGAGTGAACAGACATGCACTTTTGGTTTAGGAAATGCAGCCTCATACCTGCAGTGACCCAGACCAGAAGCCGGGGGTACTAGAGCATGCTTCCCTATTTGGTTGGAGCAGACAGTTTGGGCGAAGGCTAGCCAGCCCTGCACGGGGAGTTTGCAGCGGGGTGCAAAGCATCCTAGGATGCCGAGGGGGTTGTGAGTTAACTTGAATCTGGAGGGGATCTGGGACAGAATTTCAAGCAACCAATTTAATCTAAATCAGTTAAGTCTGATACAACATCCATCCAGGTTTATTTTAAACTGGTTTAGGCCATTTTGAAAGGAGTTTATGTGCACTGAACTTCTGTTGGGTTACATATTTGAATGATTCCCAATCACTTACACTAGTTTATGTGTAATTTCTGTCCCTAGCCTAAACAATCTTTTGTCCCTTCAAAGCTGTTAAGTACTGAGTGTTATGTACACATGCATGCATTTCTGTTCATAGACAGGGCTATTCCATATTATGTTTATCTCCTGGTCCTGCCTGCTGTTATGCTTGAAAACCATTCACTTAAGCCTTTTTGCTCATACAGTGAAGATGGCTGTTGCTCCCCATCTTTTTTAATTGGGACAAAAACCCCTTCAATACACAAAACAACAAGAGAACTTAAAATTTAACTCCTGTACTATGAATGTAATTGTTTCATCCCCTTGTAAATTTATTAAATGGGCAAAAGGTGAGGGCACAATAAAGATTTACCCTGGAAGAAAAAAGGAAAGGTCACTTGCCCGAGGACTCTCTCCAGTGAATACTAAATATTTGACGCCCTACATACAATTCAAGCTACTATATAGTAGTAATTGCTTATTCTACTTTGTGAAAATCTGCTCATCACATCTGCAGAAGTATTTATAATTGCAAAGCCTAAATTTGTTGACCTATTGGGAGAATAATAGCTTCCTGGAAATCAATCGGTACCTTCAGCATGTGCAACTTCCTGCTACACAGAATCTTAGCACTGTGGCTGGATGGCAATTTCATCCCCAGCAAGGAATCTCCATTATGTTTTATGAACACCCCTCCCCTAGGATTGTATTTAACGTTCTGGTGCCATATGGTGAACCGTAACAGAATCAATCAATTAGAGGATGAAATCAAGGTTTGAGCTAGTCACTTTAAAAATGCAATCAAAATTTCTTTTAGCTTTAAAAACTTTTGATTTGTTGTTGTAATTTAAGACTGGTATACAGAAACAGATGCTGATGTAAAGCTATCTTGATTGTGATACTAATGGTACAAAAGGCAGTGCTGCGTTAAATTTTTTTCCAGTAAAGCATTTGAAGAATTCAGAAATGAGTACTCATTAGATGAAAACACCTTACCAGATTTGGAACTGTCATTTCTAGACATTAAAAGCTGCTATAAAACACTTGGGTAATAAAGGTTGGTTTGATATCTTATACAGTTTTTATTTATGTGTCCCCTTGTCTGCTGTCCATCATTCTATTTCAGAATTTTAAAATAAACACCAGGGCAATGTAAAACAGTCTCCATATACATTTTAGATTTCAGAGAAAGGGAGGGATTTAATGTTATAGCCAGTATAAAATGATGATTCATTGAAACTCAATGTGTCTCTGTATGTTAAAATACTGGTTTTTTTATAGCTGTTTTTTCAGTTTTCTGCTAGTTGATTCACTGTGTGTCCCATTCTATATTCCAAATTTGCAAAGTTATATGCTTTTTAATGCTAAGAAGAGTCTGACCTTTTAAGAACCAACATTCATGGTATTATTAACATGCCTTCATTTAAAATTGTCACTGGGAGCATCTACATGTGTCCTTATGGCACCACTGTTACTGTGCCATCATTTAGTACTTCCTTTTGGCGTAACACATAACAGCCTGTACGTAACAGCCTGTACTGTGCCATGTGCACTTCACATGGTTATTTTTAACTGCTATGTCACCATAGTAACATGCTATAATGAGGGGCCATGTTGCTACAGCGACATAGGTGCGGCATCATGGTTTGTAACTGCTAATGCTATGGTTCTGTAGCATGTTGCTATGGCAACATAGCGTCACATGTAGATGTGCTCACTGTTTTCAAAACCCAATTCCCATCCCATTGTGTAAGGACTTATGTGGGTATAAAAATGGTGTTCACAGTTGCATTAACTCCTGATATAAAGTAAATATTTTTAAACTCTAAAGTAGACCCGTTGAGAATATACAGCAATGTAAAAAAGTATTGGTATGGCTTATATTTTGAAATGTATATGCTCACAGTATACCCAGACTTTACATAGCTAATATAGTGAATATGATTGCTAGTACATTGGGGGCAACGTGATATAAATACCTATAGGTTTATTCCAAAGTGTTTGGTAATTTTAATCATAGTTCTGGATAGAACCAAAAAATGTGTGAAGGTTGTAAGGATGAAAATAGACAAAAAAAAGTACATGAAATCAACAGCAAAAATAAATAATACATTCTTTCAGAAATAAGATGCACTTAAACAAAATATTTCTTCTAAAATGGCATAGGGATGCTATTCTTGTAAATGCAGCTTCATTTGATGTTAATGTTTTTCTTTAAATAAGGATCAAGAAAATCTGTGTGCGTCTCAAATAGGCAGAGAAAGGTGGCCAAACTGGTTGTCAAAGGCCATTATTTAGACATTTGAAAACCAGCCTTCCTGCTTAAAATTAAATATAAATAAAAAAATAAAAGCCGTCAGAAAATCTTCTCGTGGGGGTATATGCAGAAAGAGGGGTGAATATATTCATTCAAGCTATTTTGAATGTCAACAGCTATATTCTATTCCCTATGCCTGATAGAAGTAGCAACAAAGAAGAAGCAGATTCTTCCCACTATCTGACATTTTCTGAAGGATAAATTTAAGTCCAGTGGTGAGGATTGCTTTGCAGCAGAATGTGCAGTGTGGCTGCACAGGTGACTTTTGCAATAGCTGCAATGACCCACATAGACTAATGAGTGAGTTAATGATATTTAAGAGAATTTGCTAGCTCAAACCCCTGCATGAGGCATGCAGAATGATAATTCAGATGTGGGGGAGGAGGAGGGCTGCACAAGCATAAGATCAGAGGGGCAAGGATAATCATGGGAATGAGCAGAGAAAGGATTCCAAAAGTGGTCTGAACAGTAACAGCTAATGTCTCCCACCACCAAAGCCAGAAGAACAGAGTTGGTCTCTTCTCCCTTCAAGCAAGTGGATGATGGGAACACCACTGCTATAACTTCATGTTGTAATTTTTTGGTAGGGATTGCTCCTTTTCACATATGCTGCCATTTTCTGTTGCCTATGTCTGCGTTTAAACCACTAGTAGACTATGAATTATGGTTGTAAAAAGTATAACGTGCACACAATCCACATGGGATTCTGTTGGGAAAAATTTAGAAGGCTTATGCAATATGAAGGTTCAGTTCTTGTACTATCTAGGCATAGCAAAATACCTGTCCTTAGAAGAAGAATGAAAAGAACTGAATTTGTGTCTTTTGTGACTAGGTAAAAATGCTGAAGTTAAGATATTGGAATAGTGAGATGCAATATTTGTTTCTGAACATGGGAATGAATTTTAAATGTCTCTAGTGCCTTCTACCTGTCAAATAACTTTAAAAACAACTAAACCCTATAATACCCAGCCAGTGAAGTAAGTGATTATTATTCTTCTAACTCTACAGGTATGAAAAATGAGACACTGAAATGAGGTGATTTTCTCAAGATCACTCAAGTCAGCTGCAGAACTAGGGCCAGAATCCAGGGAGTAGAATCCAAAGGAACTCTTACTCACCTTCAAACCACAAGACAATCCCCATGTAAAATGGCATTTGTAAAATGGGTGAGAAGTCAGACTCTTTTTATGTTAATGTGGAGAATACCAAAAGGAATACCCATGTCAGTCTAAAACTCCTTCAAAACCACTGATACCGCTACTAAATTTGAGAGTTGAAAGGAAAAAGGAAACATTCTTATTTTTCCTTCCTGTAATTGCTGAAAGAGTTAGCGAGAGAGAGAGAGACTGGATTCCAGTCAGTCCACTTCAGACCCCTTAGTTATGGAAACATATCTCAAAATACAGAAGTACAAAATATGAAATATTCTTCTTTTCAGTTGATCAGTACTATTAATAATTGCCACCTCTTAGGGGCTCACTTCAAAGGGATGGATTTGTTCTGCATATCTACTGCAGCTATTTATAGCTGACTTGTTTTAAGAACATTGTGGGGAAATGCAGTAGGTATGAATTTCTGTGCACTAGCTACTCCATGGTAACTCACTGTGCATGCTCTTACACTGAGGGATAAGTTACTTTATATTTGGTGAAGGTCATATTTGGTGCATATTTGGTATCATGCCATGCACATGGCAAATACTACAGGGCAACTAATACACAGTAAATTGACACCCTAGCTTGCCTCACAGTACCATATTCATATTTTCATACCCTGTATAATTAACAACCAACATGTAAAATACAATTTTGCATGCTTTTTCTCCTTTATAACTCAGGGACAAAGACAGGGCAAATAATTTATTTACTTAGGGAAAGTCTACATGTACAAATGCTGTGGGGTGGGTTTACTCTAGAGTAAATTACTTTAGTATAAACCCACCCTGGGCAGGCGTCTACATGTGCGAGGATGCAGGAGCAGATTTGCTGGCAGCTGTTTGCTCCTGCTGTCTCTGGCCCTGCACCAACTCCCTGCAGCAGCCAGGGGGAGATGGAGGCATGGGTCACAGCTGCCTGCGGCTGGTGGCCACTTTTAAAAGGCAGCCCCACATGCTGCTCCCTGGCCACCTACCTTCCTGGCCCAGAGTGGTGTGCAGCCCTAGAAGCAAAGTCCAGGAGGCCTTAGAGCTTCTGCTCACCACCATGCTCGCCCTGATAACATGCAGTGGAGACTGCTGCCTGGCCCAGGTCAGTTTTGTCCCTGGTGGCTCCCCTGTGTGGTGCAGCCACCTGGCCTGGCTTACTGCACAGTCTTAGGCCTCCTGCCACCATGCTGCTGTGACCCAGTCTCGATGCTGCCTGGACTCCAGCAGGTATGCCAATGATGAGCTCCTGGACACCACCTGTGGGGCCATCCATACACTCCTGGGCCTCCAGCTGCAATGCTTGTGGGTCTGCCTGTGCACACTGTCCAGACCACTGGGATGACAAGCAATTGTTGGACTTCTTTTGCATGACCCAGGCCACCTTTCAGGACCTCCTCAAGCAGCTCCATCTGCATCTGGAGTGGCAGAATACCACCATGCAGCAGCCGCTCCCAGGGGACACGCAACTGGCCATTGCCCTGCTCAAGCTGGCCATACCCACCAGCCTACAATATGTTGGCCACCTCTTCAGCGTGGGCAAGGCAACTGCTGGGAAAGCTGTCCTGGAGGTGTGTGTCACCCTTCAGGACATGCTGGGGCACACAGTACTCCATGTGTGCAACCCCTTGGATCTGGTGGTGGGGTTCCTTGCCCTATGATTCTCACAGTGAATTGGGGCCCTGGATAGGACCCACATCCCTGTCACCTGCCTGCCCCACAGTGACCACCCCTACTACAGTCAGTGGGGCTTTGACTCCATTGTGCTCCAGGCCATCACTGACCATCACAGTGACTTCACCAACATGAGCATCATCTGGGAGAGCAGCACCCGTGATGCCCATGTCTTCTGCAACTCTGCCCTGCCAGACCTGGTGGAAAGCGAGGACTCCATACCACAGGTGCTGAACTTCTAGCTGGGTGCGGTGATGGCCCCACCCCTCACTGGGGACCCCACCTACCCACTCCTCCCCTGGCTTATGCGGCCATGTACCAGCCAGCTGGACCCCTGCCAGGCCCACTTCAACTGGTGCCTGGGCCAGACCCACGCACTTGTGGAGTGCACCTTCAGCCACCTGAAAGGATGCTGGTGCACCCTCACTGCCCACCTCAAGGTCACTGAGGCCAACATCCCCTGGGTCATCATCATGGCCTGCATACTGCATAACATCTGTGAGGCCTGGAGGGAGCTCTTCCATGAGGCCTGGGCACAGTGGGCAGAGGATGCCTGGCACCGGGAGTGGCAGCTGCAGTGGCAGTGACAATGGTGGTCCCCCTCACCCCCCCTGCCGAGGCACCAGGCAAAACACTCACCCGCCAGCAGGGGCCAGTGTCCTGGGTGCAAGAGGCACTGGCTACTGGCTGCAAATGTCCCAAGGCCCTGGCATCCCTGCAGGATTTTAATGGCCTGGGGCAGGCAACAAGCCACCCCATCCCTGAGCCTGGCCCTGGGGCTGGCCTGCAGATGGCCCCCTAGTGGTGGGGCTGACTGGAAGCACATTTCCTACTTGTATTTCCAGATAGCAAATTTACTCATGATTAATGCAAATTTACTGTGCAGTAAGTGTCTAAATATGTAGACGGTGATGCTTACTGAGCAGTAATTTGCTCTAATCATGAGTAAAGCATCTCTTGTAGACGTGCCCTTACAGCTGAAAACTAATCATAGCTTGCTGCATACATCTCAGTCTTGTGCTAGGATAGTCATTTGTTCAGGACTGTTATGACCTTCATTAACATGACTTTCATTATCTTCATTCTGAATGGAGGATTAAAGTATAGAGAAACAAAGCTCCAAAACAAGAAAAGGAATCTTTGACAGAGACAGCGCCTCAGAGGAACAGCCCCAAGCAGCTTCACCTGTGAAACAGGGCTTGAAGAAGATGCGTGTTGTCAGGTCCATCCTTGTTGGGACACATTCAAAAAAGTAAAAGAGCCCTGAGAGGCAGTGTTCCCTCTAAGCTGTGCGGTGTGCATGGCCGTGCAGGTGCGCTTATGCTGTGCAGCTTAGAGGGAACACTGCTGAGAGGTAGAATAGGATCTGGGCCTAAGTAAAGGAAATGGCCTCTTCTCAAACATGATAGGATAACATTACTATTTAATCAACAAGGCATAAACACGTGCTAAAAATGGACAACAGTTAGATTAGATACCCTATTTATAGTAAAAAAAGATGATGATCTTCAAGATAGTTTGACTTCTCCCTTTACTAAAGCCCTAACCAAGGCTTTGCAAATGTCACACTAAGTCTGTTTACTATCTGTTTTGTGTCTGTTAACCACAAATCTATGTTTATTTTTTTGACAAAGTGACTTTCACAGGGTAACTCTGAATAGAAAATATCAGTTTATTACCAACTGGGAAATAGTTTGTCTTAATTAAAAATAGAGTTCTTTACCCAGAAAGTCACAGCAAATGTACCAGGTTAGAATTTTTATAGTTTTTGTCATGAAAATACCTACAGGTATTATTAATGGAAAACAGAAAAATTCCCCTATCAGTAATTCGATGCCAGTCAATTAGGCTCTGACTACTACAGTTGGTATACTCTTTAACAATAAATTAATTATCCATGAAATTCAATATTTAATATTTATAAATCATTCTTGCCCCAGTCTTGTTTTGTTTGCATGCATTGTTGTGAGCAAGCATTTGCTGAATCATTTATACAAATATTTTTCAGACAATGTAGTTTTACAAACATTTAGCTTTTACTCTTTGCTAGCTATGGTGTGTCAGAGGTCATCAAAGTGGTATAGCTAGGTTTCTGCTCCCTGAGGGGAAGGCTGAAACCTTTTAGAAATTATGATAACACATCACAAGTACTAAATAAAAATAGGGAGTAATTCACATGGAATACTCTTGTTTGCATACTCTTTGCATACAAATATGGTTTTTCACATATAGAACAAGCATTTGCTAAAAACTTATATAAACAAAAGCATGTTTGTATAAATATTTGCAAAGAGAAAATAAGGTGCATGAAAATGGCTATTCAGAATTAAAATGAATGCTTATAAATAGCATTTTTACCAAATTGACTGACTTATAAATGAAACTAGAAGTAAGCAAACATTTTTAAAGGAAACAGAGCCATTCCAAATTGGCTTTGATGCAGCCTGATGAATGAACCCAAACTTCTGACATTGTGAATTTTAGCTGTGAGGTGAAAAATCAGGCAAGTTTCACAGTTCTGCTGCATGAATCTAATTGCACTTATGGGATCAATTTCTGCTGTGCAAGTTTTTTCTTTGTTTGACTGCTTCCCCAGACAACCATCCTTAGGCTGCCCCTCTTGCTACAGACTGAACTCCTAAACAAGGGCTCTTCAATGGCACAATCTGCAATGCGGTGCGGTGTTGCAACATATTTCAGATGTGTTACATTCTGGTTGAGTGGATGGTATGGGTAGAAGATAAACATTTTTATTTAATAAATACTGAACAACTTCTTGCCCTCTGAGGTGGTCCATATAGGTCAAGTTTGAGACACTTTATCTTACCAAAGAAGAGAAGCATCTGCCTGTGTTCAACCTGACCTTTTGGATGGAACAGAGGAATTCATCATCTTTGGCTGTCAGTTTAGCACTTCTCAGTGCATCCACTTACAACAGAATGTGTCTAGGTAGGTAAAGGAATGGTAGGTCCATTTTTTGTGAACTATCATAATTCTCTTAAATCTTGTACTGAGTTTAAGACTTTTGTGAAATCTGACCAGGGCTCTCTATGTAGATGGAATCTGTGTCTTGAGACTTAAATGACTCTTTCTATAATTTTACCAGTACTCAGAAAGTTTTATGGAGTTAGAAGTAACTTCCCAGTGATAAGAATGGGTTTCAACAACTAACCAGCTAAGAAACGTAGAAACACAATTGGTCAAAGAGTATTGTAAATCACTACTAATCAAATAAAATATATACTCTCTCATTTATGTACAGGAAGAATCTTCAGCTCTTATATATCTGTCTCCACTTATACGGCTCTGAACATTATAGTACCTGTGCTCACAAACATTAATAAATTTATTTCTAAAAGACAGCTGAGTAGTAAGGAGGTATTTTACCTTCATTTTATGGATGGGGATTTACTGGGTGGTTAAGTGATGTGACCAGGGTCATACAGGGAATCTGTGGCAGAGTCCAAAATTGAACCGGTATCAAAGTTCTAGTCCAATTCCTTTGTTCCTTCTAGACCTAGCCAGAATGTATGTGTACCTACATCAGAAGAGACACTTTCATACATTTCCCAGTGTGAGTTGATCAATTAGGTTTAAGAAGCTTCCTGTCAGCATTAAGGTTATAGAAGGAATACAGGCTTTGTCACCTTTCAAAGCAAGCCAGAAAAATGTTGAATGTAAAATAGCTTCATTAAGCAACTTTTTTTCTGGAATGTACTGAGTCCTTTGGAGTTGCACCACAGATATATTTGCCCCACCGACTCAAACTCAAAAAAATTAGGCCATAAAATTAAAAATGTGAGTTTCTCATCTTGAATCACTTAATTATATCTGCGGGCCTGAAATATCTAGACACTTAGACATTCATTTATTTTAACAACTTGCTATTGTCCTTTTCATTTAATTTATTGCCATCTTATAGGATCCTAATAATAAATTCTTCAGTTTGTGTAATATTTAGTTAGAAGCACTCTGGATGACCATCTGTGGTCTCTAATCTCAGTGGACAGAATGAATAAAACCAAAACTTTTGAATAATTTTGTATCCCAAAAGCTTACTTAGTTGATTCAGCAGTGCAACTAAACTATGAAACCTTAACAGTTTGGGTCTTACAATTGTTTTCCAGGTGTTTTCTTTTCAATTTTAGCAAAGCCTGCTCTTTCATTACAATCCAGAAAACCACCTCTTCCCCCCACCTCCTTTCAGCCTCTGCGTGCTGTATATGTCTTTACTCACATTTTTCATTTTGTCCTCCAACTCATCTATTTGCTGTTCAGCTTCCTTCTTTCCTCAGTACAAATACATCAATTTCCACTTCTTCCTTCTCCAGCTTTTTCTTCAGGGAGAAGAGGACTGATTACATAGGTTTAAAGAGCTCTCAGGAGTATAAGGCACTAGTAAAGAAAATTTGACACTGTGAATAGAAGGTAGCAGAAGAGACACTGAAACTCATTCTTGTTTTCCCTCTCCTTTGTACCAAACTGTATCCATGCCGAGCAAAAGTACAAGACACATTTTGTTCCTTTTGTTGAATGAATTCTTTATTGATGACATTTTGATTCCCAAGCAGAGAGTACTTACATGTCAAACAATAATATTTACCACTTGTAGCTGGGGTTATGTCCCATCTCTAGACTGTGATGTACCATAAACCCAAGAAGCTTCCTACCTGCAGAAATTAAAAACTGTCTATGAATTTTTCCCCAAAGTAAGCATATTAACTCTAGTATGCCAGGCAAATTCCAGCCTGAGCCATTACATACTGCCTATTTACACTTCTATCTGCAGTTTCATTTCTTCTTTATAACCTAAACTATTTTGTCGTGCTTCTGTGAGCTATTAAAAAGTTGCCACAATACAGACTCATAAATTTTAAGGCCAGAAGGAGCAGTTATGATCAGCTAGTCTGATCTGTTGTATTAACACAAGACAGAATTTCACCAAGTGATTTTTGCATCAAGAGTAGAGCTTGTGATGGAACTAGAATTTATCCTTTAGAAAGACAGATGATCTTGATGCAAGGCTTTCAAGTGACAAAATATACTTAAGTAAAATACCTTCAATTGTTAATTACCTCCAGTTTTCAATATTTCTACTGGATGACTGCATTTCAGTGAGAGGTTAGGGAGGGTAAAAGTAGTTCTTGTATAGTTTGAACATAAGTAAAACGAGAGAGAGAGAGAGATGCTATAATTGATCATGACATTTAGTAAAAAATGTAAAAAGCAAGAAGCATTCAGAAGACATCAAGGACAGAGAAACAAATGTCTCACCAAACTTTCTATAAACGATGAAAAAAAATCAAACTAGAAGTGCAAAAGCAATCTCAAAAGGTAAGTCTCCAGTGTCCCCTGCAATTACTTACAGCAAATGCTAATTTTGCTGAACAGCTGAGTAGTTCTATACACAACAAAAAAGCCCCTGAAAGAATTCAAAAAGAAAAATCTATTATATATATACAGTAAAAGCCCTGTTGTCCAGCATGATTGGGGAATGCGGGGTGCCAGTAATCTAAAAATGCCAGTTACCTGAGGCACAACAGTTTCCAGCCAGACACAGAGCAGGGGGTGGCGGCCACATGCAGAGTGGCACTAGCGCAGGGTTGTGGGTGGCAGTGTGCGAGCTCCACCCCCTCACATCCCGCTAACTGGCTGGAAATTCTGGTTAATAGTAATGCCGGTTAGTAAAATGCCAGCTAACAGGGCTTTTAGTGTGTCTGTGTGTGTGTGAGATGGGTGTGCGAAACAAGCCATATTTGATTCAGATTTGTCCCGAATCCGGGACAGTGATTCGATTCAATGATTTGGATCACTGTTCCTGATTCAATTCAGCCAAATCTAAATCTGAAGATCCCGAGGCTGAATCTCCATTAAATCAAATCAGGGACTGAAACTTCTCAGAGCCCTAGTGTGTGTGTGTACGTTCCATCACAAAAGAACATCCATTAGAGAAAAAAGGTGTTGCATTAGTGAAACGTATTACTGAGTTAAGCTTAGTTTTGACTGGCAAGACTCACAGAGTTGCATAGGAAAATGTTGTTAGTAAGAGAAAAATAAAAATCAACTGCCTCTCTGCTCACATTAAATAATACTGTTAAGAGGGTGCTCTGAAAAACCTGCTCAAGAGGCAGGATGAAATCTACGTTCCTGAAGTTAGTCTTCTTCTGATGCCTAAAGCAGCTATTTTAAAGTTGTCTGTGGTAACTCTTTTGCAGCCTAAACATACCCATAGTTCTTGGGTTTTGAAGGATCAATATAATTTGTCAATGCATGTGTGGCATTGTGTACAAATTGATTATGTGCAGCTCTTTACATCTTTCTTGCTAATAACATCAAAGAGACCCATTAAAATCAAAGTAGAATATATATGAATAACTTGTACCTGTGCTTGAGCCCAAAAGCACTAATCAAAGCTAAGGATGTGGTAGTCATGGGGGACCTGAACTTCCCAGACATCTGCTGGGAAGAGCAGTCGGCCAGGTCCGAGCGCTCACGTAGGTTCTTGGAGAGAGTCCAGGACCTTCATCTAACCCAGGAGGTGCACAGCCCCACCAGGGGGGATGCCTTGTTGGACTTGGTG
>NW_017729004.1:44523369-44531211 GCF_001723915.1 Gavialis gangeticus | reverse complement strand
CAAGGAGTGACCAGGAACAATGGTCACAAGCTGGCGGAGGGAAGGTTTAAGTTGGACATCAGGAGGCGCTACTTCACGGTCAGGGCGGCTAGGGTCTGGAACCAGCTTCCAAGTGAGGTGGTGCAGGCTCCCACCCTGGGGGTTTTTAAGAGGAGGTTGGATGACCACCTTACTGGGGTCGTTTGACCCCAGTACTCTTTCCTGCCATGGCAGGGGGTCAGATTAGATGATCTGCTTAGGTCCCTTCCGACCCTAGAAACTATGAAACTACTATGAAACTATGAATTTTATCATCATTCACAACCCCAAGCAAAATCAATGGGCTTGTATGGATAGTTGCAATATCATTCTAATCTATGCCTTTATATTCATTTTACTGACTAGCAGTAGGCTATATCAGGGCTGTCCAAATGGTGGATCATATAAGCTGCATGTGACCTGTGAGAGACCAGCATAGGCCCATGGGCCATATATGGCCCTTTAGCAGTTAGCACGCAGTCATGGATCCAAGTAGCCACCTTTCCTGCTGCTGCATGGCAGGGCAGAGCCTAAGAGTCCATGCAGCAGCTGTGCAGCCCATATAGTAGAGGGCAGGGTGACTGCATGCTTCCAACTGGGAGATGTGTTGCCACTGCAGTCTATGTGGTTGGGGGGGGGCACATACCACTGGGTGGTGGGCAGAGGGGAGAGGGCTGCATGCTGCCACCACAGCCCACAATGAGGGTGATATGGCCGCATACTGCGTGCCACTGTGGCACTACCATAGCCTGCCTGGCAGAGGACACATGCAGCCCATGTAGCCTGTACATGGAAAAAGGGAATATGTTGGTGGGGGCAGCAGAAGTAGCTGCATTCTGATTGCCTTGGCACTGCATTGATGTGACAGTTCATTCTAACTTGTACATTATTTTAAACTCATTATTTAAGTTTTCCATCATTAAAAATAATTTTAAAAGGCATTCACATTGTGATGTAATAAAACCAGCTTTGTCAAATTACAGCTGGGTAATGTAGTGAGATGTCGGTTGGTATGCACAAGGAAATGCCTAAAACCACCCGGAGTGGGCTCCACTGCACATCATCTTCTTGGTGACTGAAGTAGTTTGAAAGATCTGAGTGAGATCTTATTTCTCCTGCAGAAGTAAGAGGCCCTATCTCAGAATACTCTTAAGAGCTCTCTTGTGGAAGCCTTGCAGTTATTTTTATGCTTGTGTGAAACAACTAGGACAGAAGATTTTTCTCTGTGTCTCTCGTACTGTGCCTACATGTTCTAGGTACTGTGCCCCTCCAGGATTTGTCTCACATATGCCATAAAAATCCAACCACAACAACTAAACAAGAATATTAAGAAGTGATACAAATCTGGCCACCATCTTCTAACAATGACAAATAATGGTGTATAGCTATTTAATATTTTGCAATATGCATAGGCTGGGTTGACAGAGTCATCATTATTGTGTTCCTGGAAGTTTATCATTTATTTTTCTGGTGCTCAACTTTCATTAATTCTTCATGCACCCTTGCTACATTACTTCTGTTCCTTGTGTCATATGAACTTGTGCAACAAATTCTCAGAGTTATAATTCATCTATGTTGAATTGTTCCTGTCATCCATTAGCCTTTTAATAATTCATGCCTTTCTGTATTTAGTTACAACCTTCCTCCATCACTTAGTGCTTTGCTTTCATCTGTTTTCTCTGGCTTAGAGTAATATAATGCAGGCCATTTAAAAAAATGTACATTGATCATTTTTTCCTCACCAATATATTCCTCTCTTTCTACAGACTGTCAGTTTTCCTTCCCCTGTTGAAGTAGAACCTGCCACTGGCATTTTATATAATACTGAAAAAACATTTTTTGTCTTTCTTCTGTTTCATTCCCTGTCCTCAACAGTCATATTTAACACACTGCACATAGATGTCAGCTGCATGCCTACGGTTTTCTAAGTAACTGGAGAGAAGGAGTGGGGGAAACAGTATTTATCAGTTTTTCCTGGACAAGGGATAAAAAGAAGGAATTTGCACTAGCATATCTGCAGGGGGCAAGTGGGGACCAGCCTCAAGTGCCCATTTAGAGGGTACCAGACTGGCAGCTCCTGGGGAACCCGTGTTCAGGAAGCCAGTGCCCAGCTGTAGCAGCCCAAGCCTATGGCACAGTAGCAGCCACTGCCAGAGTGCAAGGATTGCCCCTTCTCTATCCAGATCACCCAAGGAGCTCATTTTGCCTTCGGGAGTTCACCTTAGTTTTGTTTGCTTGTTCGTTTGTTTGATACAGAATTATCTAGGATGGTGCTACTTATTGTTTTAGTATTGATTAGTATGGTGTACACAGTATAAATGAAATAGTCTGTGCCCTAGGCAACTTACAATCAATAAAAAAACAGGCACCAATGGGGAGATAGTGTAAATTGTTCAGAGCCCCAAACTGCCCCTCTGCAGTTATGTTTTAGTATGGTTGTCTAGTCCCAACCACAATAAACCACCTACCTAGGTTCTTGGCTGGTGGCAAGGAACTGGTACTGAGACACCACAAATGTATTCTTTGAATTTGGAACAACAAACCTGAGGAATGCCAACATTATGACCATCTTCAAGAAAGGAGGTAAGTCTGTGTGTGGGAACTATTGAGATATCGCCCTCCTTTCCATAGTATGGAAAAATCCTTGCCCTCATCCTCCTGAAACATCTTCTATCTCCTGCTGAGGAAGTCTTCCTGGAATCTCAGTGTGATTTCAGACCATTCGGTGGGGCAATTGACATGATTTTTGTTGCTCTCCACGTCCAAGAAAAGTGTCAGAATTAACATCAGGACCTGTATATAGCCTTCACTGCCTAAATATGGCTTTTGATTTCATCAATCATGAAGACTTGTGGAAAGTACAGGCCAGATCTGGATGTCCTGCAAAGTACACCAAGGTCCTAAGGCTTCTCCATGACCAGATGTCTGCGATAGTTCTTTGTAACAGATCAGAGACAGAACCATTTGTCATCCAAACTGGGGTCAGGCAAGGATGTGTAATTGCTTCAACTCTGCTCTCCATTTTTTGAGAATCATCCTGGTTCTCATTAAGTGCAGCCTTTCTTCCAGAATTCACATTGAATACCAAATGGTGGAGGGCTCTTCAATCTGGATTTTTTTCACTCAGGGGCCAAAGTAGTCAAAACAGCCATCCTTGACCTTCAATATGCTGATGACTCTGCCATCCTTGCATACACTGAGGAAAACCTCCAGACTGTGCTGGATCTCTTTGGAGAAGCCTACCAAATTTGGGGCCTTTCTCTGAACATTGAGAGACTAAAGTGCTTTATGAGCCTGTCTCAGGCCATGAATATGTTCCCCACTCCCCTCCCCAAATTACCATCAAGGGAAAGATACTGGAGGTATTGAGCACTTCCCTTACCTTGGTAGCCACCTCTGTCAGAAAGTAAACATTGATGAAGAGATCCAGCGTAGGATCCAGTGCGCAAATGCCTCATTTGGGAAATTGCATCTGTGAATCTTTGTTCATTGTGATCTCTGGAAAGACACCAGGATCCAGATGTACAATGCAGTCATCACCCCATATCTCCTCTATGCATGTGAAATGTGGGTAACCTACCACCGTCATCTCAAGAGCCTGGAGAGGTATCAGCAATGATGCCTCTGGGAAATCCTCCACATCAAAAGAGAAGATCACTGCACAATCACCAGCATCCTTGCAGAAGCCAATGTTACCAGCATTGAGCTGGTGATCCTCAAGCACCAACTTCACTGGACCAGCTATTATGTGTGGATTTCTGACTCTCATCTCCCAAAACAAGTGCTCTACTCCCAACTTAGTAATGGCTTGGGATCTTGCAGTGGCTAGGGGAAACACTACAAGGACACACTGAAGGCATACCTCAAGAAAATAGATGTGGACATCAAGAGTTAGGAGGAGCTGGCTGGCAGCCAACTCTAGTGGTGCTGTAACCTCAACCAAGCAGCAGCCCATTTTCAAGTAAGGCATCTTACTAAGCAGACAAGAGGGAGTGGAGGAAGGAGAAGGAGAAGGAGAGGACTCCCAGCTTGCAGCTTGCACTCCCCTGTAGAAAGACCTGCAACTTCCAGAAATAGATCTGTGTATCAAGGATTGGGCTCTTAAGTCACCTCAAGACCCCTCTCCAAAGATGGTAGATGGTAGAAATTATCCTTGAATTGAGGAATTGCTGCTACCAACAAGTTAAGAGGAGGACTCCAAAACTGAACCTAGGCATGGGCCCTTAAGAGGTAACCTGCCCCTAAACAGGCAGCAACTACTGCTCTTGAGAGAAAGGATGGTCCATCAGTTCGGGGTTTAGCTTACATTTTCTACCTCTTTCACAAGTATCCTATGTGATCCTAGGCAAATCATTTATGTACCAAGGTATTCAGGGACCTAACTCCTACTGAGCTGAACAAGTGCAAGAAACCTAATTAGATTTAAAAGGGAACTTGGTTTAGTTATGAAAGAGATAACATGACTTTGTTACCTGCAGAAAGAGGGGGCTGGAGTCAATGACAAGGATGATGTTCTATGTTCTGATATAATGTGTTTTATTATTGCCCTGCTTTATCAAAAATATTAAGAAGACCATTAAGACAGGATGCTGTCTTACACTACTTGAAATCTTTCCCAAAGTTCTTTGTAACTGATAAATGCTGCTGAAAATACACCCCAAAAAATCTTTTGAAGGCTTAAAATAAAATCCAGAACCTTCTTAGCCTATAAAGTGGTGCCAAGTATTGTTGCTGCCTACATTTTGTAATCCAGCACCAACCTCCCCATTGCAAGCCAATTGGTAAGTAACATTTGAATATGTTCTTGCAGGTTGCTTGGCATCACACTTAAATTTAAAGATGACAATGGCTTTCTGTAAACTGACCTCAGTCATGACTTTCTCTGGTTCTCTGAACTTTGGGGCTGAATAAAGTAGCTTCTTTATACCTGTTCAAACCCCACCAAAACCAAAATCATAAATTCTCAGTTGGTCTGGTAGCAAAACAGTAAAAAGTTGTAGATTTTTGTTATCATTGAACAAAACTTATCTTAAGAGTGGACAACTTCTAAATGCACTGCAAAGAAAATATTTTCCCTCTCTTACTGTTTATAATGTACTATATTATTGTATAACTTATTATGAACATTTTTCCTTCATGCATTTTAGATTAGCAACACCAGGACTTCATTTTACTCTTTCTACTGCAGAAGATCTTGGCATCTTAGAAAGATCTCAGAAGGTATGCCTTATAGTTAATCTGCTTCTTTGCTAGGTCAATGTTGTTATGAGATATCTATATACCCTAATGTCACTATAACATTATACTTAGTAGTATCAGTGATGTCACCCTTTGGATGATATATCTGACAGCCACATGCTAAAAGGTGTCCAGTTTATTTTAATGTTACAAAGAGCGTCAAGACCTAATGCTAACCTTTAGTTATGAAGACCTTATTTGACGTCAGTGGCCTGAATTGCAAATACTGAAGTTTTATAATGTCCAAAATGATTATTTTCAGTTTATGTCCTGAAAGATACTGCAATCATGTGTGAATGATTATCCATTATTTTCTTGCTGTTAATGGGAATCAGTCAGTTTCTCCTCTGATTTCAATACATGAATCCATGGGTAGAAATCACCATGTTGATGAAATGGCAATGAAACTTCCTTTAAAATATAATCACACAGAGATCAGAACCATCTCCAAATTGTTGTATGATCACACTGTGCTCCTTAAAGCTTCTTTGGTAAGTGAGGATATTAAAGTATAATTTTTTAATCTAAATGAACCTATTAGCCCTGATACCAACTGCATCTTTCTTATCAATATACTTTTAATGGAAACGTGAATTGTAAGTTTATAAGCAAAGAAGGGTTAACTTTGAAAACACACTTTTTAAAATTAGGAACTTTTTAAACACTGCAGTGTGTCAACAAAACATTTATAGATTTCCATATTTTCTTCAGCACATCTGCACTCTCACATGAATACGAGAAATCTGATCTAGGCAAGCCATTAAGCTAGCAGTCTGGTTGTAAGGGAAATGAAGTGCTCTTCCTTGAAATTGCCACAAACAAGTCCAACATGAAGGTTTCACTTCTGGGTACATGCTGCAGCAGCTTCTGGAGGCACTGTAAGTCAGCACCCCCAGGACATATATCTCCCAGTGTAACCCAACTACACAGAGACACAAGTCTCTGGATGGATGCACTTAGGTGAAAAGGGCCATTATAATCCATCTGTACTCTGCCCTATGGCATTCTAATTTTCAGAGCTATTACAGGTTTGCATTAAGTTCAAGGTCTAAGATACTGCAATGACAGCAAGAAAGCTGAACACCAGTTGAACACATAAATGTGTCTGTTCTCTGGTTGCCCAAATGCAGGAGGAAAAGGGTATAAATTTAATTCAGGCAGCATTTCTCAACCTGTGGATCGTGACCCAAAAGTGAGTCACAAGAATATATGAAAGGGTCGTGAACAAATTTTAAAAATAGTTCAACAAAACTTTAAAAAGCAATTCTCTTTTAAAGAAGAAAAATGTGGAAACCGTGGATTTTCCCTTGCAGGCTGGCAGAGTTCCAGCCTGCAAGGGGTTGCTCAGGGCTGCTTGGGATCCCCCATGCGCTCTACACATCCCTCTGCCCCACACAGCCAACCCCTGCCCCACACACTGTGAGGCTGGGGCCTTGGGGGGGAGGGGCAACAACAGGGTCAGGGTCCTTTTTCCTACTTAAACTATTTACTGGATCGGGACCAGCCATCGATGTTTACAAATGGATCCTGGTACAAAAAAGGTTGAGAACCGCTGATTTAGAGGACAAAAGAAAAACACTGTCAGGTAGAATGCCCAACTAACACCTAACTGTTTGATTTGATAGCTTACAACTCCTCTATATGTTAAAAGATCAGAGGGAAGCAGCTGTCTTGTATATTTCTCTGCTTTCTTTATAAACACAACAAAAGTCTTGATTAGATTGTTAGCCCATAAATTTCAGATAATTTCCCTGGCTTTAAAGAGCAACAATTTGCTTACAATCATGAATAAGTTATTTTTATTTTTGTTGTATGTTGGTAAAACATTGCACTGAATATTAAGTTTTAAATTTTATTCTTACAAACTACAGTCCATAGTTTTGGAATTCCTCTCAAAGTTCTTGCAAAACCTACAAGTTTCAAACATGACTTTTCATGGTTGCCATGGATATGGAAATCAGCCAATCAAGTGTGCATTTCCAGCTCTCCTTCAAGCATATTTAGGTATTATAATTACTTGTTGGTATTTGTTTTAGAACTTCCTAGTTTTCATGACAACTAAGAATAAAGAATATTATGAGAACTAGCTCCTAGGTTTTCAAGCATAGAATAAATATTTATTGAAAATATATTGGAAGCCCTTAAAAACCTTACTCACACTATCACAGATAAATAAACATGGTATCTACAGGATTACTTTGTATTAACCAGTATCAGGATTGGAAACAACAGGTACAACAACTATCAAGATTATGTTTATTTAAATATGTAATCTTATAAAATATAGTTTATAAGGGCACAGTCAGTTCTTCTATATAGGTATGCACTGGATTCAGATGGTTTGGAAGGAGCCTGTTCCCTCCACCTATGCAATAGCCGGTCTGAATTACAATCTCTGTGCCTTGAGCTCTGAGCCCAGAAAGTGAGGGGCAATGCTGAATTTAGTTGGCCATTTGCAGAGGGAAAAGAGATGAAGTCCTTAAAGGGTTTTAATAGTGCGCACACTGCCATGGAGTATCTGGAAACTCTCAGGGCATTATGCTGAGTAACCCATTATATGACATTGTAGCAAAACCTCCAGTTTTT
>NW_017729004.1:44515394-44522747 GCF_001723915.1 Gavialis gangeticus | reverse complement strand
TTCCCTTCCCCAATTATTTCTGGCTTTTCTTTCTCTCCCTCTCTATTCCCTATAGACAAGCATAAGCGAGCTCAGACTTAGGATAAGCTTTAACATTTTTATTTTGGTAGCAAGTTTTTGGTTTTGGATATCCACTGTTTTATATTCTATTATTATTAGGTTTGTATTGATTCTTAATGTTGTATATTGTATTGTTATCATTTTCGTATTGATTGTAATTGTTTCGTATGGATATTGTATGGTTTAGGGCTGTGTTTGTAAGTGAACCAAAGTAATGTCAAGTTTCCATTTTGTATGTCGTCTCCATCTTGTGTCCTCTGCCCGGGCATCCCCTGTGTTGCAACTGTATGAGTCACATGCCCCTCCCATGTAAATTGGTTCCTGGATGAATAAGAGTGATTGGGAATGATTGAAATATAATGGTAGCAGGCCTCTACTAAATGGCCTGTAATGACTGGGCTGCCATCACCTTGCATTGATTCATCCAGGAACCACTGACCTCACCCAGGAACAGGGACAAGAACCCAGCATTTGAAAGACAAAAGACCCTGCAGGACCAGCAACCCTACCATTGTACCCCACCATTACAGACACCCAAAACTACGCATCCCTGCATGGAGCACATATGCTCAGTATGCCAGGGGCTGATCCTTGCTTTAAAGAGCATGCCTCCTGTCACTTGCCTGGGCATGCCTCCTGTCACTAGGGTCACACAAGTTCTGCCCTTATAAAAAAGGGGCAGTGAAGACAGACCTAGTGGGACACCCTCTCTATCTGAACCAGCACCATGCCACACCACCTATCCACCCAGAGGCTCTGCCAGCAACCCCCTCTGGACAACACCTACTGAACAAGGAGCCCTTTCCAGCCTGGATAGGTAACTATCACCCCCCACCCCCTCTTCAACCAAGGACTTGGACTCTACTTCTCTTCCCTACATGGACTCCAAACCTTCCACTGAGTCTTGTTTTCCTGCTGCCATGGTGAGTGCGTGTGTGTGTGTGTGTGAACCAATAACTTCTTGGGGCTGTGTAGTATGTTGTCTGTTTAATAAAACTGTTATTTGGACCCCTAAGTTGGGTTTTACTTTACTATGGTTTGGCCCTGCTCCAATCTCTGCTCCTTGCCCCTCTAACTTCTCTCTCATTTCTCCCTCTCCTGCTTCTGGCTCACTGCCACCTCCAACACCTGTCCTGAGCTCCTCTCTGCCTCCTCCAAGCCCCCTGTTTCTTTGCCAGTGTCTTATCTCCACTGCCTTTTCCTCTGAGCAACCAGGTTTCTGCCTCAGTTTCTTTCCTGGATGTCTCCTCCTTGCCACCACTTATCTTCTCCCTCCCCCACAATATCTCAGCTCTCTGCCTCAGTTTCCAGCCCCAGTCTACTTTAAGTAAACCCAAGCCTCAGTTCCTCAGCCAGCTTCTCTCTAGTCCACTGGTTCTAATCCTGGTTTTGGCAACTTTCACTCCCTACACTTTAACTCTCTCTCTCTCACCTGAACCTTATCCCAGGTACCCCAAGCACACACATACACACTACCATCCAAGTTAGGAATTTACCTGTGTATATGTGTAGGTGGGTTGTATGTATGTGAACTGGTGAGTGTGTATGTGTGTGTATATATATATATGGCATTGTGTGCATGATATATGAATTAGTGATCTGTGTCTAACTTTGGGGTGTATAGTGTATGTGCTTGAATTGGTGATAGGTATGCATGTGCTTAGTTTGGATGTGTATGTGCCTGAGCTGGTGGTGTGTGTATGTGTGTGTGTGTGTGTGTGTACCTAATTGATTTGTGTGTTTGTATATGTGCAATTGTGTCACACCCTCCTGTCTAACAGCGCAATATTGAGATCCTAAGAGTTGGCCTGACCCCACAGAGCAACAACATATCCCCTCAGTGCCTATAAGACATAATCCTCCATTAGCTGAGAAATCTGAATGTCATGCCATATTTTGGCAGAATCTTTGGTCCATGGGGTCATCTCATATTCCAAGAGCCTGGGGGGTATTTTTGGTTTTGACGGATTCTTTCTTTGGTTGGGAAAGCAGAGTTGTTTTGACAAGGTAACTGCTTCAGCAGAACAGGCAGGCCAAGTTCACGGGTCTTATGCTGTTCATTAGAAGGCATCTCAAAAGGGCAAATTCATACTCAAAATGTTCTGCAAAGCACTTTCTCCATTGCCTCCAGATAAAGCACCACTTGCTGAAAATAGAGCCTTTTATAGATTATTTGGGCTTCAGAGCATGCAGCCCTGAAGCACTGATGAACTTCAGAGTAAGGCAGAATTGGAAGTGGCACAGTAGGTTCTGAGGTTTGCAAATTCATTCTAATATATGAATCTAAATGATGAAAAGAAAAAGCTTGCTGTTAAAACCAGAATATATTCAGTGTGCAAGGCTATACTTTTTATTTCTTGCTAAGTAATCTCAGGCCATTGAAGAATACTTGTGCCTAAGATGTTCCAGTCACTCCAGACTCAAGATGCATGTGTTGGTAGACTGGTGAAAACACTATTACCTAGAAAATAGTGTTGCATTAACACCTTTCTAGGTCGCACTGAGTTCCATATTCTTCAAACCATTTTATCCTTGCTACTGAATTGTTGCTAAAGATAATAGGCCCAATGAGCTCCATGCTGTGAAACCAGACCGTTTGACTCCAGTGACACAAATTCTGCACAGGTCAAGGAGCACAAATACAAGTCATCACAACCTCTCCACTTGGAGATGATCAGTGGAGGCCTTCTAGGATAGAATGAAACCAAGGATATTTAGATATGCACTATGGACCTGGTCCAAAAAAAGGCCTTACATTCCTAAAGCAGGATTTAGGTAGACTTTATATCAATTCAGCTGAGGACTCACATTAGAGGTACCTAGCATTCTGAATGTAGGCACTCCATTTTTTTGCCTTAAAGTTCTCTCGGCAGCTACAGTTCTGCTTTTACACTTAGATGGAATGGCTCCAACCTGAACAGCAGGGTATCCAGTTCCTCCATAGGGATCCAATCATAGCTTCTTTATTTTTAAAGCATAGTCAGGGTAGGTAGAGGGAGTGCTGTGTAGTCACGTGGCTTTAGTCATGCTCCTTTGAGCACTTTCTCCTTCTAGCCCCATGTATCCTGTATTTCTTTTAGGAAATGGCACAGCTTCAATAGGGAGAGATTATTATGAGGTGGTTATGGGTACTGTCTTGGAGTGGGCAATGTGGGTTTTAACCCTTTTAGGCTAAAGTAGTGGTGCTCGACCTTTTGACCCCACAGGCCAGATGAGTGGTGTAGGGCTGGTGTGTGGGTGGGATCAGATCCTGGGGCTCAGCACCACCCTCTCCCTGCCCCACACCCCAGGAATGGGCCCTTGGGGGCCTGAAACTACTCCTTCCTGTGCACTGAGATTGGGTCCTGGGAGCCAAACATGTTTTCTGCATGCCCAGTACTGAGAGCCTAGCTATCCAGCTCCAGTTTTATAATTCTGTTCCAGAGGCCAGGATAGGACCAGTGCTCAAAACATTGAGTATTGTAGATCCTAACTTGTAGGCACCTAAGTCTTTTAATGGATCTAGTCATAATGACAAAGTTAGCACAAACCTGTAAGGAGAATGATAACAATTCCACTCACAAAGATGAACTGCAAACCTTTAACCTTTAGAAAGATTAATTGGAAATCACTATCGGTATTATAGATGGTGTTTTTAGCAACTCTTCTTAAGGAAGATATTTGATATCTGCAGATTAATTCAGTACCTAGAAACTCTATTCTTCATATGCAGAAACATAGACAATTGTTGTGATGCTGAATGAAATACTGTGAACTTCCTATGGTTTTAGGCAGCAACTGGCAACTTTTCGGAGCTGTGGGCTGGAACAATCTGTTTTTTCCCTGCTGCCACTTCTCTTCACCCTGCAGCTGTAGTGTGGGTATGGCTCCACATTGCCCAACTCTGGTATAGTTTCAGTGGCAGCCGTATGTTGTTGATCCCTCATCCTAGGTATCAATAGCATTGGACTTAGAAGTAGATAATCTGCAAATGGCTGCATATCACCATATGCTTCCCTGACATTTTGAGAATGATCCCAAAAGAATTTCAAACCATTCTAAATAAAATAACTTCATGAGCTGTTCATTCCTAGCAAAGCTACTTCTGATTTCCCTTCTCTTCATTTTGCCAATGCAATTATGATTTTATTATCTTAAGTATTTCTGTGCATTTTTGTTGTTTTTTCCAATAAGAAAGCAGCCATCCAGGAATAAGCTCAGTAAAATGATTCTTGGAAGAACAATACAAGCATTGAATTTCTCTTCCTGAATCGTGCATTTTACATTTTAATTCCCCTGGGGTCTTTTGCTACTATGATACTTATTCAGCAGAGAACTTTGATACACTCTAGCCAAAAACACTGGTAGCTGGAAGTACAATAGTAATAAATGATTAAAAGCACAGCATATAATTTCATTTTTTAAGTAGTGCTTTTACACAGTGCTTTTGAAACAGTATTTACTCTGCACTAATGGCATTGATGTCATTCTGACACATTTTCTTCCTTGGAAGCACATCTTCCTAATCTTTTTTCTTTGAAAAAACAAAGCCTGATGACAAAACTAGAATATGCAGCTAGAGTGTCCACATTATTACTTTGAAAATACTATACTCTGTATTGTAAGTAGATAATTCATAGTTACAAACAGTCACTGTAATAATGTGGTAAACAGATTTAGTACAGAGTAATTACACATTCCATTACCTATCATTCCAAGCATAATTTTAAAAAATGCACCTAGTAAACCTGAGCAATAACTAACCAGAAAGACAAGATAGGCTGTGCCCTTGGACTCAATTATTGCTCCCTGAGTAGTGGTATAAGGCACAAAGATGTAAGCCTACCAAGTTTAACCACCTGTGAAATGTAGTAGTCTCTCTGGATATTCTGTCTTGAATGTCTTATTACTACAATATAAATTCATTTCCTTCATTTTCCCTCAGTTCTGTCCATTTAAATAAAAAGTATTTTCTACTTATTAGAGCACAGAACTGGGTGTGCAGCTACTGGGAAAGCTCTCCAGCTGGAGTAAATTAATGTATCTACATGGACATCAGTCTGGTGGATTCAGTCTTATGTATTGCATTAGGCAAGTGTATTGTTCCTGTTTCAAGGTGAAGTCCTTGTCCTGCCCCCAAAACTGCACCAGGGCAGGAGCCCAGTAGAGGAGTAACAATAGGGAGCCCTTCAGAGTACACTGTGGCAGCAGAGTGCTTGCTCTTATATGAAATAATCCCTGCTACCCTCTTTGCTCTGTGTACATCAACCACCAAGTTGGAAGATGGGGACAACCTGGGGGTTTCCAGAGTCACTGGGCATCATAGGATTGAAAGAAAAGTTAAGGGTCAATCCCCAGCATGGTTGCAGGGAAGGAATGCTACCCTGAATCATCCCTGTCAAATGCTTTTTCCAGCCTCCTCTTGAAAACTACAATGAAGGAGATTCCTAAGTAGTGAATTCCACTGTAGTACTGTTTTAAGAGACAGGAAAATTTTCCTGAGACTGAAACTAAATCTGTTTTGCTACAGTTTCAAACTATTGCTTCATGTCCTGCCCCATGTTGCAAGGGATAACAGTTGTTCACCATCTTCTTTATGGCAGCCTTTCAAATACCGTATTTTCTCTCATACTACATGTCCCGGGATATGGACAAGGCAGAATGAAGAATTTTTTTTCCAGAGTTGTGGCTACACAGACCAGGGATAGAACTTAATCTTCAGCTCATTCACCCTCCTTTTCCTGCTTAACAAACAGCTGAAACCCTAGCTGATACTGAAGTCTGGTCTTCATGGATGGATATATGATTTTTGAAAAAAGCCAAAAACAGTCTGCAAGTTTGTCAAATTGTTGAAGAGAAACCAGGAGTAGATAAACAGCTGTAAAATTGCTAGAATAAAAGTTTAGCTTGATTAGTGGAACAACAGGACCATTAAAAAGAAGAGAGATCATAAAGTCTGTTGTCAGCTGCCTGAATAGAAATGCTACTGCTGTGGCAAGCAGGAATCAAAGCTGGAGATATATCCTCCTTTCTGCTCAAGACATGTAACCTAATTTGTGGGTGCTGATTTTTGGGGGTAAAGGTTGTGCATCATATGCAAGTAAATGCAGTATGCAAGTGAACACTGCTATCATAAGCCCCCTTTAATTTTCTCCTCTATAAGAAATATTAACCTCTTGGGAGGTTTCTTTCTAACCCATTTATCCCTTTTGTCATAGAGTCATAGAGAAGTAGGGCTGGAAGGGACCTCCAGCAGTCAGCTAGTCCAACCCCCTACCTGAGGCAGGCTCATTCCTATATAAACCATCCTATACAAACCATAATCTAAACTCTACATAACACTTTCATCAACCATGGCACAATACAGACCTAACACCCTAACCTGCTACAGGTAAAGCAGGGGAACCAACATCCCGCTTCTATGAAATGTTGTTACTGTATGCTCAAGGGAGCCCAGGTAGGGATCTCATCCAAAAGGCCATGCCCCCCTTCTACAAAGGAAGGCAAAACCCCATGAAGTCCATGTCAATCTACCCATGGGGTAGATTCCTTCCTGATCCCAAATACAGTGATCAGACAGACCCTGAGTGAAGGAGTAAGCCCAGCTGGGGTGAATTACTTTCTCCAGCCCCATGGTCTGGTGAAACAGTCAAAATAGGGTCAAAACAGCCTCACTGTTTCAACAAAGTGAAACAGTGAGGCTGTTTCGACTCGATATTATATTTGATACAAAACACTGTTCCGTCCAGACATCGAAATGGAACAGTGCTGTTTTGCACAGCCCTAATAATCAATAGCTCTTTTTTATTGCAGATCATAAACCAACAAAATATTTTATTATACTGCAAAATACATTTCTAATCAATATTTTGTATACATTTAATACTAGAGAAAGAAACTATTTGAATATAAGTTCCTTAAAAAAGATATTTTACATTCTATGAAAAAAATATACATATCATTGTTAGAATATTATTTCCTGTCAAAAATATTATACTTAACTGTGAAATTCTATAGTTTTACTAATTTGTCTATAACTACTGTTATAGAAAATGTGTATGATTTGAAAGAGACTAGATTGCTTAAGGAGTTGGTAACAGAGGAAGTTAGCAATGAGATAGAGATCACAAACTAGTTCCTATAATGTCCATGCCACAAAAGAAAGAAAATCACAATTGGCACTAACTGGGCACATATTGTTCAACATCTTCATTAATGATGTGGACAGTGGAGTCAGAAGCAGACTGGCCAAGTTTGCCAATGACACCAAACTTTGGGGCAAAGCATCCACACCAGAAGACAGGCATGTGATCC